>NC_057862.1:574708181-575363181 GCF_019393635.1 Dromiciops gliroides
AGTGAAGTTACTCTACGAATTTTAGACATGGGAGTCTGAATGTCTTATAGAGATAACTTTTTGAAATACTATGGACTTTTTGTTTATAGCCGTATTCATTCTTTATTCTCAGATAAGAGAACAATTGGGAGAGGTTTGGGTGGAGAAGAACATGATCAATGACTTTAAATATTTAAAAAGCTGTCCTATGGGAGAAGGATGAGGCTTTTCTTGCTTTGCCCCAGAGGGCAAAACTAGGATTTATGGATAGAAGTGACAAAGAGGTGAATCAATTCAAGTTTTCTAAGAGTGGAAGACACTGATTGGGAAAATGATGGGTTCTAACATCACTGAAGTTCTTTAAGGAGAGACCAGATGGGTATTTTGGGGAACTATCAAAAAGGAGATTCTTGGGGACACCTAGGTGGCACAGTGGATAAAGCACTGGCCCTGGATTCAGGATGACCTGAGTTCAAATGCAGCCTCAGACAGTTGACACTTACTAGCTGTGTGACCCTGGGTAAGTCACTTAACTTTCATTGTCCCTGACAAAAAAAAAAAAGGATATTTTTGTTTAGATGAGTTGAACTAAGAAGGCCTTATGGGCCCTTCTAACCCCATGATTTTGTCTTTGATGATATTCACTTACATAGAACAACATTTTCCCTAATAATTTTAAATTCATGGTGAATTATTGGATTAAGGTTTCTTGATGATCTTTTTTTTTTTTTTTTTTTTTTTTTTTTTAGTGAGGCAATTGGGGTTAAGTGACTTGCCCAGGGTCACACAGCTAGTAAGTGTTAAGTGTCTGAGGCCGGATTTGAACTCAGGTACTCCAGACTCCAGGGCCGGTGCTCTATCCAATGCGCTACCTAGCTGCCCCTCTCTTAATGATCTTTTAAATATAATTTTTTTCTTTCCCTATTAAAAAAAAAAAGGAGTGGGGGCAGAAGGTTGGGGAAAGGCCCATGTAAGTAAGGACTGGGTCTATTTACCTACTGACACAGGTTTGTTCTAGGGATTGATGACACAACACAGTGAATTGTAGAAGAAAGACAGAATAAATTCAAGATACTTTACTACCTTAGGCCTGTTTAAGTACTTATTACAGTAGCTTCAGGGGTTAGTGATCCATGATGAGATGGTGAAGGAGGAAATGCAGACTTAGAGCCAGCATTTGTGATCAGTGTCACTGAGTTTATGAGTTAAAGGAGAGAACTTAGCTCTTCAGATCTAAATGCTGTGCTTTCCACTGTACTGTAGCTGACTTTATGCCTGTACCCTGGTAGACAAAATTTCTATTTTGATGGATAGAATGTATTTTCATAATGATCATGAGAGTTTATTTATTGACCCCTATTTCTGACTATTTATGCAGTGATTTATCAATAAGCAAACTTTAATTTCAATATTAATAATCCTCCACTAAAATTTTCCTTAAGATAAAGCAACCCTTCAACACTGTGCTGTTGGAACAAAGCAAGTCCTATCAAATTCTCAAGCAGAATTTCTTAATCTGGGGTCCATGGACACTTTTTTTAATACTTTGATAATAATTTCAATATAATTGGTTTCCTTTGTAGTCCTGTGTATATTACTTCATACATTTAAAGTTTTCTAAGAGGGCTCCCCTTGACTTCACCAGACTGCCATTGGGTCCCATCATGCAAACAATGCCACCCCAACCCATACCACCCCACTCTACACACACACACAGCACATACACTAAGAACTCCTGCTGTAATTTCTTCAAGAATAAGCCTGGTGATAGATTTTATATTTATCATCCAAGTCTATAGAGCTGATTCAAATATATAGATTCATTACCATGTTGATCACAAGGAGATGGATTCTTTTGGGCACACCAATGCTCCTGGATGCTGCACCAAATCATAAAAGGGTTGGAATTTATAAGTGGAGAAAATAGCCACCCAGATGAAAACATGGACCCTTGATATATAGAAATAATAAGTATCTTATATTGAAATGATTTTGAATATATATTTTTCATGTACTTTCCTGATTATTATTTCATTTTATTCTTACACTATGAGAGATACTTAGGTAGGAGGAGAAAGCACCCGATTTATTGGTTCACTCAGATCAAAACCAAGTGAAGGAAAGTGATTTGTCCCAGTCCTACATAAACTTAGTATTCCTGCTCTCCCCAGTAGTCCTCTATCAGTCCATTCAAGGTATCCACATATCCTTCAGGACAAGATAGCTTCTCTTGCTATCTCTATACCATTTCTCAGCTCCAGCAGAAAATTCTGGACACCCACACACTTAGTGGATCCCTATGGGGTATTATTACTCAGACTATAAAAGTCAGCTTGACTTTCTAAGGCTGAATCATGCCACAACACTCCTGAGCCCTGCCAAGTTCAAACATGGTTCCTCTTGCTCAGGAGAGTTTTACTATTGTATAGATGAGGCTATTGACTCATCTCTCCCTTCCCCCAATGGGCACAGCTTCAAACAGGACCTCACCTAACCCTCTGTCAGGGGAGAGGAGCCATGGGCTGTTCTAAATAAAAGGTGGATGAGCCCAGAAAAGAGGGTAGCTAACGTTCCTCAGCTTTTTGCCTTTTCCTTTTCTCATTACACTTTAAAGGGAGGAATGCCCCGCTGGGCTTGGTTCTGTTCAGTGTAATTGTTTCTAATTTATGCTTCTTTCTGCATCATGAGCCTACAAGCACATTCAGGCTCAGGCCAGAGAGCTTGCCCCTCTCCAAGAGGAGAGGAAAGCTTTTAAGCCTTGAAGGCCTGTTTGTCAGAGGTAAATGCATTGGCTACAACTTATAATCAAAGACGTCTTTTCATTTTCCTTCTAAGGGTTAGACTATGGACCATATTCCAGGAATCTCAGTCAATGGAGCATATTTGAGTGATAGCATTTGTCCTCTGTGATAGGTGCAGTTGGGGTTTTTAGATGACATGAAATCCTCTTGCTGCTCCAGAGCAACTTAATTAGTAGAAATTAAGCAAATGGATGTCAAACATGGCAACGTGGAATTACTTTCAATGAAATGAGTTCTCTTTGCTTGCAAAGCTGGTTCTGATCAGAAATTTCCAACAGAGCTCTGCTTTGTATGAAGAAACAACCATAAATTGGCCTGAAAGTGAATTTCTTTTTTGAATATTTGTGGGAACAAATATTGAGGCCACTTCATATTCAATTTTGAATATGGAATGATTCCAGATATGGGATAAGCTAAGGAACATGCAGAAAGTTTTGTTTTTTAAAAATTTATTTATGAACCTAACTCAAAACCTACATAAAGTCTGGGCACCATGAATCCTGGCAAATTAACATCACCTTTCTCTTTTGCCACCAAGAAACAAAGCAGAGAATTTGTGGGGAGGAGAGAGGTCAGAGTTCAAAGGCACACATTTTTAATATAACAAGTGTGGTACCAAGAAGTGTGATGTAGTAAGGGATAAGAATGAGGTGTTCTACCCAGTAATTTGGTATTACCAGTCACTCAGAGCATGAGGGCAAAGAGCTGACTAGCTTCTCAGGCAATTCTAGCCAAGGCCATTTAAATCAGAACTCAATGAATACCAATTACAGGATAAATTCCATTATACTCCATTTGATCATTCAACACTACCTACTTCGTGTCAGGCACTATTATATATTCTTAGAATACAAAGACAAAAAGGAAATAGCCCTCAAAAAGTTTGCTTCTTTTTGGGGAAAAACATGTATACATAAAACATAAATATAAAATAGTTACAAAAATATACAAATTAATGGGGAGTGACAACTGGAGGGAGGGATCAAGTAAAGCATCATGAGTTAATCTTTGAAAGAAGGTAGGCATTTTAGCTAGCTAGGCAGTAAAGATGGAGTGTGTTTTAGATATGAGGCCTAGAATCTGGCTCCAGTCCACCTTTCTAGGTTTATAACACATCCATACCTAGGCTTTAAGAGTCCTGAAGAAGACTGGCACTCCAAGAATCACAGAGGGGAGCATGCCAGAAGAGTCCCAATGGGGGACCCAATGGGGACTCTCCCTTGGAGGGTATCAGAAAGGAATGTGTTTTTATTTCTTTTCTTTTCTTTCTTTCTTCCTTCCTTCCTTTCTTTCTTTCTTTCTTTCTTTCTTTCTTTCTTTCTTTCTTTCTTTCTTTCTTTCTTTCTTTCTTTCTTTCTTTCTTTCTTTTTTTTGATGAGGCAATTGAGGTTAAGTGACTTGCCCAGGATCACACAGCTAATAAGTGTTAAGTGTCTGAGGCCGCATTTGAACTCAGGTCCTCCTGACTCCAGGGCTGGTGCTCTATCCACTGCACCACTTAGCTGTCCCCTAGGAATGTGTTTTAAAAAAAAAATTGTGGCTACTGTATTTTATAAATTAGTTGATTTCTATTCATGTATTAATGGCTATTTCACCTATTTTGTTCCTAAGCACTTATTATTAATATCATATATACTGTTAAAGAATTGACCACATGACAGCACATGCAGGAGGAAAGCCCCAGAAGACCCATGCTGTCTCTCAGAGAAATAGCACATGGTCTCAAGGATATTTCAGAAGACCTACAAAACCTACCCTGTCATAAGAGGAAGAGTATGCACCAAGAAACAGCATTCGAGGCCAAGGGAACAGGTCCAGGAAGCCGAGTCAGAAGCCTCTTATGATCAAGGGGTTTATTGTCTTTTGATCAAAGCTAATTGGATGGCATCATTCAATTCCATTGGTTAACATGATTTGAGGGTGGTACAAATTAAAATGAACTCTACCTGGTAACATAATGGAAGAGACCTTCCCTGAAGAGCAAAGGTGAAGTCCAGTATCTAGGTGTGGTTTAATCCCATCAGTTTAAGTAGCTAGACAAAAGAATCAATCTCCATTTCTTTCATTCCCTTGGGCTTGTCCCAGACAAAATTTGGACTTTCTCAAGAACTAAACTTTCTGGGGTAGGGAGAGAAAGGATTAAAACTGATCTCTGGGTCCCCACAACAAATTCATTATTAATAATTATTTTCTCACAGGACTCACTGAGAATTGAAGCTGTTTCACTAAGTCTACCCCATCTCTCATGAAAAGCAGGGTATTCATTTCCATGAATAAGGAGATAATCCCATATCAACCTGATTTGGGGTAGGGGTTACAGTATTTTTGACATAATGAATTTGAAGTATTCATGAGACATCAATATGGTTGGTGATATAGGTCTGTGGCTTAGGCCGTATAGATAGATGTGGAAGTCATCAGGTTAGAGATGATAGTTGAACCCATGGAATCTGATGAAACCACTACTATAAAGTATATAGGGAGAGACATAGGCTCCAGGTGGAATGATGGAAATGGGGTATGGGTTTGGGTTAGGGGTTGGGGTTCTTAGGAATTCCTCTTTAAAGAATTACACCCTCTTGCACACAAAAGTAGTTAGAATAAGGTGGTAGTTTATTTAAGAGCAAGGGAAGGGAAGGGGGGAGGGAAACCATGACAGAAATCCTCAGACTTCTCGTGGGGTGATAGGCACAAAGCATGTGGCTCAGAGGTACCAATCTCCTCGAACAGGAGAATGGCAGGTACTATTATAGAAGACTGGTGGGGGGAGGGGTCACCATTTGACTATGGAAAGTTCCTTTAGTGAGGGAGGACCATCCCCCACTGGTGGTAGCTGGGGGAATTGGGTGAGGAGTGGAGGACCATCCCCCACTGGTAGTATCTAGAGGAATTGGGTGAGGGGTGGCTACAGATCTCTCTTCAGTACACAAAGGCCACAGCCACACCCAAACTCATCTCCCCAGGGTAAGGGAGACCAGAATGAAGGGTGGGAATCCAAAGCTAGCTCAGTCTGATTTGGTTCCGATTATCTCTCTAGGCGTTATCTGTCCTCTGGTTTAGTTTCTCAAGGAGAAGATTCCTCGGTGTGCCTCAGAGAAATTCTGGGGTGCTCTGTACCCCATGACATTTTTCTCTATATTTCAAGGACCTGTGATTTTATTGATGTTGGTACTATCTTCACCCAACCAGATTTTAAGATTAATTTAACTCATTAAATTGTTTCTATGAGTTGTTGTTGATGAAACATTGACAATACTGGTGACAACTTCAACTAAGACTATCTCAACTGAGTCTGGTCCTCTCATGATAGATATGTATCATAATCATGTAGTTTTGATTTCCCCCCCAGCTTGATAGGACCTTCCAAGATCCACTTTCATAGCTTTCAAGAATGCTGATTCACTCCCATACCAGAATAACATATCAGAGAACTGTAGTAGAAGAAATACTGTTGTAACAAGTAAATTTGCAATAGAAATCTTAGTCTGATGAAATGCTTTCTAAGCCTCCACCTCAAATAGTATTAAGGAGAAATCATACAGAACATTAGGAATAGTGCTTCAAAGATTGTTGCATTTACTCCAGCTCCTGATCCCTTCTCTGATTGTGATTTCTTCCCAAATATTTAATGGATTTGTTATCTTTCAGAGGTGCTATTCCTCCTAGCAAGGCAGATCACAAACCCATCCATGCCTACACAAATTGTACAACTCTTTCCCATATTCTCTCCTTTTTGCCATGGAGAATCTACCCACAAATCGGCAGGGTTTGGGACTTCCTTCCCATCTGTCACTGCAAGGATACCAGTAGAACCCAAAGATAATTTAATAGGATTTTAACTTAGGATTCGCATTTGAACCAAAGGGAAGTTATTGAAATGGATATTAACAGGAATATGTACACTTCTCTTGTGGTTCTCAAATTCTCATACACCCTTTTTGTTTTCATCTGCTTCTAACAGCAGGTAGCAAATTTCTAAAAAGTGGTGGAATGCTTGATTGGGTGTCTGGTGGAGACAATACTCATTGCTATAATTCAGTCCAGTCCAATCCTGCAAATTTTTCTAAATGCCTAGAAAGTGCAAAGTATTCCAGTAGGATATGGAGAGAATCCTTGTTTTCAAGAGGTGTATATTCCACAGAGAAAGTTACTGCCTCAATGTGATTCTTTTCTGATTTTACAGATATCTAGATTAATAGCCAAATGTGCAAAGCAAGGTGATTCAAGGGACTAAGGGAAAGATCAGGTTTTTATATAGTCCTAGTAACATTAGTCAACAAAAGTTAGTCAAGAATCAATTAACCTTTAGCATTACACAGTAAAGAAAAGTATTACAATGCATGCCTAGCATAGACAAGCATTAGAGAATTTTCTAGCAGGTATCTCTCAAAGGAGAGCAGCATCTTGTAATTGTTACAAAGAAGAAAGTCTGAGAGGCAGCTAGATGGTGCAGTGGATAGAGCACTGGACTTGGAGACAGGAGTACTTGAGTTCAAATGCAGCCTCAGACACTTAACGCGTACTAGCTGTGTGACCCTGGGCAAGTCACTTAACCCCAATTGCCTTACTAAAAAAAAAAAAAAAGAAGAAGAAGAAGAAGAAAGTCTAGAATTAATCATGTTAGTAATAATAGCTAACATTTATATAGCACTTTAAGGTTTAAAAAGCACTTTGTATGTGTTATCTCATTTGACCCTCACAACTCTGTTAGTTAGGTGCTACTATTGTTCCCATCTTATAAGATGAGAGAACTGATGCAAGGAAAAGTTAAGTTACTTGTCCAGGGTTACACAAGTGTCTGAGGCCAGATTCAATTTCTGGTTTGCAAATCCAGTGCTTTATTTATTGCACCACCTAACTGCCTAGAGCTGTCCATCAAAGTACAGTGTTATAGTTCATTTACTCAGAACATGGCTAGTGCTCTCTGCTCTAGCTTGTTATGGGAATTTGGTGATGTGGGAAAGATGTCAGAAGAGGAATTTTGTTTGCACTAGATAGAGGATCCAAGTTCAGGAAAAAAAAAAAGCTATTCTAGGAAGTGGAACGACAACAGAGGCAGTCAGTGAATTCCAGAGTTGAAAGAATATTTAATAAATGAGAAAGTTGAGGGGAAGTACAGTTACATGCCTTTGGCAAAATCACATTCAGTTAGTATGGCTAATTAGTAGCAGAAACTAGCCTAGGAATTACATCAACTACTTTCTGTTGTTGTTGTTCTTTTTCTTCTTTTCTCCTCCTTCTTCCATTTCTTCTTTTTCTTGAATACAATATGGTTGAATACAAATCTTCCCCCTTATAATTGCCACTGGTCCTAGCTATGCCATTTGCCACAACAAAAAGTAAAGCTACTCCCCTTTCTAGATGACAGATGTTTAAATAGTTGGAGATAGCTAACATAAGTTAGAGAGTCTTGTAATATCCAGGTCCTCTGGGATGCTAAAAAGTTGGTCAAGTAATATGTTAATTATTAGAAAAATCTTTTCTAATTAGATAGAGGATTGATTATAGGGTCAGAATTTTGGAATTCAAAAGACATTGTATGACTGAAAAAAAAAATTGAGGAGAGGAGCAGTTAGATGTTTATGCAAGGGTACATTCACCAAGCATGATACCCTGCCTCCATCCCCAACTAGAGCAACCCCATTTTATTTGTGGTATATGATATCCACATATAGGTTATCCTTTACTTGGTATAACATGTTAGTTTATATTTAGATCTTAAAGAGACACATTGAGTTCCTCAACTATTAAAATTTCATAGTATATTTCTATGATTTACCAGCTTTTCCTTCAAGCACTTAGAAGATATGACATTAATTGAATATATATATGTAAAGTATTGATTTTATTTAATCATAATGTGATTTCCTCATTTATCTTTTTCTCTTTTAACCATGATTGTTTTCTCTGCTATTCCATCAGAAGCACTTACATATTTTTTTCTTTTCTTCCCATCTCCCTAACAAAGTCAAAGAGGATGAGAAAAGAAATCTGTTCAATGTTGATAATCTCTAACTGATGTGACCTGTGCCTGTTACTTTTCCCTGCTTTTCTTCACCAAGCCAAAATACCAATATCTTGTTCTTTCCCTTCTCTTTTTATATCCCCTTTATGATCAACTCTGCAAAATTGAACTTTGTTTTGCTTGAGATTATTCCTGCCTCAACATTATACTCCCCATATATTAATTTCTTCTCTCCACCATCCTTTTTTCCATATTAGCTGTCTTTATTGTATTTCTTTTCTTTGTGCTGTTTGTATGTTTAAACCCCTGTTATTCAGTTTATTTAAGATTAAGAAGACTAATTTCCATGTTCTTTCCTCTTTATTAGCATGATTTTCTTCTCATGTAATCTATTTATGAAAAAAGAGATCAAATTTATAAGTATGGAAGTCATTCCCAAATTTATGAATGGTCAAAGGGTATGAACAGGCAGTTTTTCAATGAAATAAAAATGATATATGGTTATATAACCATTCTCTAAATCACTATTGATCAGAGAAATGCAAATTAAAACAACTTAAAGATATTATCTTATCCCTATCAGATTGACTAAAATGATAGAAGGGGAAAGCAACAAATGTTGGAGTAGATGTGGAAAAATAGGACACTAATGTATTGTTAGTGGAACTGTGAACTGATGCAATCATTTTGGAGAGCAGTCTGAAATTATGTCCAAAGAGTTATAAAAGCATATATCCTTTGACCCAGAAATCCCACTATTAGGTTTGTTTCCTAAGGTGATTATGGAAAAAGGAAATATAACTCATATATTCTAAAATGTTTATAGCAGCTCTCTTTGTGATGACAAAGAACTGGAAATTGAGGGGATACCCATCAGTTGGGGAATAGCTAAACAAGTTGTGGTATATGATTATAATGGAATACTACTGTCCTATATGAAATGATGAGATGATTGATTTTTAGAAAAATATAAAAAGACTTGCATGACATAATGAAGAGTGAAATGAGCAGAATTAAAAGTGTTGTACACATTAACAGCAATTTTGTTCTAAGAACAACTTTGAATGACTAAATCATTTGAATTATTATAAATCCTGTAATCTACTACAAATGACCTATGAAGAAAGATGCTGTCCACATCCTGAGAATAAATAAAAGTATATATGGTTTTACGCATATATCTCATATACATATATGTATATATGCATACACACATATACACACACATATAAGTGTCTAATAGTATGCCTTTTCTACAGTAGGGTGGGGAGGGAGGGAGAAAAAAATAAAAAGTGAACAGCATAGAATAAAAGAAAACTTAGAAGGAAGCCCAGAAAGGCAATGTAGGTTTGAAAATTATGTCTAGGGGCAGCTAGGTGGCACAGTGAATACAGCACAGGCCCTGGATTCAGGAGGATTTGAGTTCAAATATGGCCTCAGACACTTATTAGCTATGTGACCCTGGGCATTGTCCCACCAAAAAAACAAAAACGAAAATGAAAATGATATCTAGTGTTTATTCCATAGGTTTTTTTTTAAAGTAAATAGTGTGAAATGAGAAAAAAGAAAAAAGAAAAATGGAAAGCTCCTCCTTATTTTGTCATTTTTTGCCCTAATGTACTTCCTCCCACCTTTTCTTTCTTCTTTTAGAACCAACCAGAAAAAGATCCAAATCTAGCATTAAGTTCATTTTATTTAATACCCTCTGTGAATCTTCAAGACATTAGGATTCCATCCAATACATCTCTTCTCTCTTTGTTATAACATAAGCACTTCAACATCATTAATCCTTCCATTCCATTTGGTAATGTAACGATTGGAATGACGCCACCTGCTGGATACTTACTGTAGAAGAGTTCTGCCCATGAAGGGAAGGTCTTTGAGGGCAAGACCAGGAGTCAGGAAGTGACGTGGGCTGGTGGGAGGAGGAAGGAAGAGACTGGCGCTCAGTCTTGCGCTTTTTCCTTTGGACTCTGGTGGAGAGCGGAGCTAGAAATGTGCTCTCCCTTTTATAGATAGGAATCTAGGCCTTTCTCTCTCTCTCTTTACCAAATTCTTGTTTTCCTTAATAAATGCTTAAAAGCCTAACTCTTGCTAAAGCTTATAATTTATTGGCGACCACTCATTAGATATTTTAGACAGACTAGCTAGAATTTTAACCCTTAACAGAAATATGAACTTTTTTAGGTTCCTCTTCACTCCTGCATTTATACTGCAAAGTTACTACCTAGCATTGTTCTTTCCATCAGGAATATTTGAAAATCATTTATTCCATTAAAAGTCAGTTTTTTCCTCTTTAGAATTAGACCCAGTTTTGAAGGTAACTAATTTTTTGTTATGAACATTTATCTTTTACTAGCCTGTTATATATAGTATTTTTTTTTTGCCTTTATATTATTTACAGCATAGTTTTCTGTGAGCATGACTGTGGTTTCTTTGTACTTGAACTTTTTCTAGTTCTTTGCAGTATTTTTTTTCCAGGCATTGGGGGTTAAGTGACTTGCCCAGGGTCACACAGTTAGTAAGGGTCAAGTGTCTGAGGTCAGATTTGAACTCAGGTACTCCTGAATCCAGGGCCAGTGCTTTATCCACTGCGCCACCTAGCTGCCCCTTTGCAGTATTTTTTAACCTGGAAGTTCCAGATTTTGGCTCAAACATTCCTTGATATTTTCAATTTGAGACTGCTTTCTGAAAGTGATCATTGAATGCTTTCTCTTTTCACACTGTTCTCTAATTTTAAAAGATATATGCAATTTTCTTTAAACACTTCTTGAAATATATAGTTTGAGTTTTTTGTCTGGTCATAGTTTTCAAAAGAGTCTGATGTTAAAATTACTTCCCTCTACCCATATTATTGGGCCACTTTTTATGGTAGATACCATATATTTTTGGTTAATTTTTCAGTCTTTGCATGTTTTATAATCATTGTTATCATGTGTAATCATTGAATTCTATTTACTTCACTTTATTTTAGGAAGAGTTCATTATTTGTTTAATTTTTTTTTCTTCTACTCCCTTTCCCATATTTTCTTCTAAACTTTCAATTCTGTTTTAATTTATTATTTTACTATTATTCTTTTTTTGGTCACTCATACTCCTTGTGTCAGACATTATTTATCTAAGGTTTTTGTTTTTGGTTTTTTGTTTTTTTTTTTCCCTTTGAGGTTCTGTTTGTAGTCATTTGGGGATTGTTCTCTCTTCTGGGCTTATCTCTTGGGCTTCTCAACCTGTATTATGTCTTCATTATCTTTTGTACTTCAATCTGTTTATTTATATTTGTAACAAAATTGGATTGGAATTGTGTAATTAGACCAGCCATCCTCCTCTGACAGTTTTAGATGGTCAGCATTGACTATTACTGTCTCCTGTGTACCTGAAGAAACTGTTAGTAGGACTACCCTCTGCCTCATTTAATCTCTTTGTATTTCAATGCAGGTTTTGTTCTTTACCAGTGTCAGTCCTATCCTTGCATAATCCCTAATGGAGAATTGGTTCCATCCTCTCCTATGGTCCTGACCAATCCTAGCAAGATACTGGGGATCATTCTGGTCTCAGTTCTCCTGAACTTCTGGTGCAGGTGTTCACCTGGCCTTGTCTCCTAGTGTGGCACTTGGTATTGAGAGAATTGCACATCTATGCCCAATTTCCCTGTACTTAAAGTTGATTCAGTTTCCTGCATTTGAGTTTATATGACAGAGATATGTTCTCATTCTAGGTCCCTGCTTATTGCCGTTTGTTCAGTCTTTAGAACACTAACTGGTTTCAGGTCTGATTGTTGCCCCTTAACTTGACTTCCCTGATGCAGCTCCTCTGCCACATCCACCAGACCATTTCCCAGAAATAGTGCTGCCCCTCTCGTTACCTTTGTTGGCTTCTGCATTAGTTGAAATTTGCTGGTTTCATTGGTCCAGCCCCGTTACCAACCTCCACAGTTTCTTCTTTTTTAGTTATAAAATGAAAATTCTATTTCTCAGTTTTCTTAATCATTTTTCATTTTGGGTCTCTTTTCAGATATTTGCTGGAAAGTTATGTGTAATAGTCAGGCTTCTTTGCTATTTTTCACAATGCCATCCAAACTGTAAGTGTATCTTTGTTTGTTCAGAAGGTGATAATTTTCACACTGAGCTTTAATTCTTTAAATTATATGTAGTTTTTTTTTTTTTCGTGATTTCTTGAAATATGGTGTCCAAGTGTTTTGAACTTGGCTAGCTTCTTTTGCACACAAAACACTTCAATCTCCTTAAACTGGTCTTTCAAATTTCCACAAAATTGCTTTTCTCTCCCACTCCACAAACCATCCATGATATCAAATCTTCTGATTAATTCATTTAAATTTTTCTCAGGTGTTTTAATCCTCTCTTTTTTCTCTATGTTTTCACTTTTAAAATACTAAACATTTCCTTTAGAGTTTAGTCCTCTCCAAGAGGACTTAACTTATAAAGAAAAAGAAATTTCTCTGTTTCTTTGCTATAGATAAAGAATAATTATGACTTTTACTAAAAATAGAAGCTTGCATTAGCAAGGATTCTACAGATCAACTTACCCAAACTCTCTAATTTTACATGTGAGAAAACTGAGACCCAGAAAGATGAAGGAATTTGCCAAGACCTAAATCTTTTCAGTGAACTGGAGTACTAAATTTTCTGTTTTAAGGGGTGGGGAGGATGTGGAGGAGTGTGAGCAGAAAGTAGTAAGTTAGAAACAGTTACATCAGGAAAGGAGAAAGTGAATTGATGAGTGGATTAGAAAGTTGTTGATCAACAAAGATTAAACAATTGAGATTAAGCAACATAAATTTAGGATGGAAGAAATTACTTTCTCCTGGGACAATGAGTAGCCTGTGGATAGGATCAGATAAATCACTTAGTGGGGAGGCAGTTGTTACACAACATTGAGGATTAGAAAGTGGAAATGGGAGACAATTAGGGTTCATGGGCACCTAAGGGCTTGGTTAGTCAATCATTAAAGTAGCAGATCAGGGAGTTAAAGTTGTATATGGACACAAATTGTCAGGGTTGGGAATATGGACTTTTTAAAGGATCCTTTAACAATAGAAACTAAGGAAAATATTTAAATATGAAAAAGAAAAAACAGATGAGGGGAAGGCTCCAGGGTGGAGAAATATCTTCTATCATCAAAGATCTGTTCTGAAATTATTGATAAATTCATATAGTTTTAGCTATTTAAAATAATGTTTTAATCAAGTTTCCTAACATCTAATACCTAATATAGGCTAAATGCAATTATATGAACTGGGTATGCAAAGGCAGAATGAAATGAAATAGTCTTAACTCTTAAACAACTTGCATAACATCAGGGGAGATAACATGTTCATATAGATATATAGAAAAAAATTACTATGGTGAAAGTTCTAGTGACTGGGATAGTGGAGGTGGGAACCCTTAGGAAACACCTCATGTAGAAGCTAGAACTTTAACTCAACTTTTAAGGAGACTAGGAATTTTAAAGATGCAGATGTGAAAAGAGAATTCATCTAAGAGACTGGAGACAGCCAGTACAATGTCATGGAAATAGGAGTAAATAAAGGAATTCTTAATAAATAACAGTAATAAGAGCAGTTTGTCTGGCTAGAAAGATTGGCTGGGCAAGATTGTGAAGAGCTTTGAATGCTGAACAGAGGCATTTATATTTGACTGTAGTGGTTAAATAGAGGTCACAGTTATATCTACCAATTTTGTGTTACTTAACTTATGAATCAAGTTCTTGATAAACTATTATTTATTTTTCTCTCAAGAAAACATTCATTTTGGAGCTCACTTTTGGGGCCCATCATTTGCTACTTTTGTCTTTCTTCGCAAATTACTTCATCTTTCTTGGATGTCACTTAACCCTAATTGCCTCACTAAAGAAAAACCCCAAAAAACAAAAAAAAACCTTGTCACTATAACTCTTCTATATCATATGCTGATTATATCTAATCAGTTGCCAAATTCTGAGTCGGAGTCCCTTAGGCAGTTGGATGTTGGACATCACATCCCTCTGGCAAATCCTGTGGCTGCACTGGTGCCAAACAAATTGTATTGGCTCTGCCTCTCCTTTGGATCCACCAATGTCATGGAGAGGGAAAACCTGTTGCATGGACAACAGCTGTTGTCCATGCAACAGGTTTTCCATATTGATCCATCCAGGCCAGCACCCTGGAGAGGACACTCCAGCTACTCCTCGTGGGGTAGATACAACACAGGATGCGGCAGTTACCGGTTATAAGTCACTCAGGAGCTACAGCTCCCATATGGGACTGCACAGTCACACTGTGAAGAGCCTGTGGCTCTTCAAGGCACTGATCCATGGTGGTCCGCGACTGGTGGAGGCCTACTGCCAAATTCTGAGTTTTAGCCCACAATATTTTTTTTTACATCACTACCCTCCTCACTAGACCCAAGTCCAGTCCTCTTCTCAAGAAGAATTAAATTAAAAGTGATTATTATATAAATAGTATACTAAAACTTGCCCAGGAACAGCACGAGGACCTGGATTGGGTGGCACAATGGACAAAACACTGAACCTATCCTCAAGAAAACCTAAGTTCAAATTAAGGCTTCAAACACTTACTAACTATATAACTCTGGGAAACTCAATTAATCTGTTTCTTTCAGTTTTCCTCATCAGTAAAATGGAGGGAAGGAGAGAATTAACTTCCTCCTAGGTGTTTTTTGTTGTTGTTGTTGTTTTGTTTTGTTTTTTAATGAGGATTGAATAAATTAGCAATTGTAAAGTACTTAGCATAAAGACTGGCACAGAGTAAGTGCTATGTTAATGTGTTGTTGTTGTTATGTGTTGATGAGAAGCAGAAATAGAAATGATAACTGAAATCTATACATGATAAAATCTTATATTTATATATATTTTAGAATGCTTTCATATGTGATGATACTCACTGTATGATGTAGACAAGACATATCACTGTACCCAATTGACAGATATGGATAGAGAAATGTTATGCTTTATCCAAGGTCATAGAGGTATATTAAGCTATGACCTAGAATGCAGATCTTTCGACCCTTAGTCCTGTGATTGCCTTTATCCATATTGCCATTCCCAAATGATCAACTGATATGCTACTGGAGATGTCAATAAGTACTATACTGGAGTAGCACAGTCATAATCTCAAGTCAGAGAACCTAAGTTCGAATTTTGACTTGATAAATTGCTACCTGTGTGAACTTCAGCCAAATCATTTCACCTTTTTAGGCCTCAGTTTCCTTATCTGGAAATTGAGCAGATTGAATAAAATTATTGCTAGTCTCTCCTAGCACTAAAGTGGCTAGATTTAATTTTTTCCAGCTTCCCATTTCCCTGCTCTTCTTGATAAATATTTCTGAAAACCTATATGCTTCATTGTCACATGGATTCATGTAAGGCCATACAAGCTATTTCTTGTATATCTTGTAATCACATCAGCCCTCATCCTTCATCCTCGTAACTCCAAAAGAAGTTGGCACTTATATGTAAATCAATAGAAAAACTCAGTTCTCCAACTCCCATTTTTTTAAGCATCAACTATATGATAAACACTCTTCTACAGTGGAAATTTTAACAACAAATGACCCGGCTCTACCTCTCAAAAAGTTTACAACTCTGTAGGGGAGATGAGATATGAAGATGAGTAAGATTTTACATATTAAAATACTCTCCCTTCTAAGAAATCTGTTGGCTTTCAATCATTCTTAGTCTTTTCTTCTATAAATCTCAGTGATTGAACTGCCTATTTTTCCTAATAAAAATTAATTCTAGTAATCAGAATTTTCTTTCCTCCTGTCTGGTCAGAATAAAACAATCTCATGATTTATCCCTCTTTTTATACCTGTGCTTCAGGCACCTTTCTCATATTTAACACAGTTCCTAGCACACAATATGTTCTTAGTGTATTTTAATTGAATGACCTTCTCTAGGAAATATAAATTGCAGAGGTGTTGATCAGCATTGGTAGGAGTTTCCTCATTTAAAAGTTCCATCTACCAGTTAAATTATAAAGTCTAGCCCCTATTTCTCCCCCTCCCTTTTTGTTTTTGAGAGTCAGTGGCATATAGGAGATGACTGGATTCTGAGACACTGTTCTAGTCTAGCTACTGACACGTTGAAGAAGTGGCAACCCCTCAGTGCCTCAGGCTATTCAAAGGCTTGCTCACCAGCATTGGTAGAAGGAATTTCCTGCAGCAATGAAATCATAGATCTAGATCTCATCCCCTACCTAAAAACCATCTCCTAGTTCTTCCACCTAAGCTCTTCTCTCATCTTCTAGGTTTTCTTTTCCTTTCCTTTTTCATTTGTTCCTGCTTCCCTGACCTGCAGGAATTAAGCAAACCTCACTTTGTCCTGCCAACTTTCTACCTTCAGGGAGAGCCTCACCCTCACTCTGAATATTTGCTGGGGTTGCAGACATACAATCCCTGCTATTATTCAACCATGGAATTGGTGCTTCAGCTGGACAGGCCAAACTCTCCCAGCATCTGAGACATGAATGTGCAGCTGCAATATATTTGGCTGCCTCTTCCCTGTTCAAATGAGCAAATGTCTTAAGGAGCCTGGAAGCCAGGGGCCTTGACTGCCTTTGCCTTGTAGGTGTTTCTTCTGCATGTCTGCAGAGGACTGTTAGGGGAGAGGGGGTAATCTGCTCTTTCCTTTGACCTAAATGATCACCACACCCACATGAAGTAAGTAATGACATTTCTATTACAGATAATTATCTCCCATCTTGCCCTAAATCACAGGGCAAAATAGAATTAGACATCTTGATCTCTCAGTACTAGAATAGTTTGGGAAAAAGGACAGAGACTGAACAATTTATTTACAAATGCCATCTACAAAACAAACTAAATGATCTTTGAATAGCCAGACTCATTTCCACATCGATATCTTTGTTCATACTACCCTCCCTTCTCACAGAATTCCAGCTGTGTGGAATTAGAAGACCCAGGTTCAAAGGCTGCTGGATAGATCACCAGCAGTGTGACCATGGGAAAGTCACATAACTTCATTAAGTCTCACTATCTTCATTTGTAATGTGAAGGGTATGCATTTCAGCAGGAAGTCTATAACATCCCCTTGCAGTTTGATATCTACATTCTTATGATCTTACAGAACCATAGCCTATAGCCAAGCTGAAATTATCTCAAAGCTTTTTTTTTTTTTTAACACTCCATCTTCCACTGATTTCTATTGTGTTTTGTGTTCTGTCATCCATAATGTCCTACTGTGGTCCCTCCTTGTGACAAGTGATGGACAGCCCAAGTTCTACACTAGTACTTCCCAATGCGAAGGGAAAGTTCAGAAGGCCAACAGCACCTTGGCTGGAACCCTCAGTACCATAGGATAGGGGAGGCAAAAAGGAACTGACCCATATCAAGGAGATCACTGATTCCCCTAATTTTTTTTCTTTTTTTTGGTATATTGTCTCCTGTGTTAGCCCTGCTAGTTCTCAGATTGTAATCTTCTTGAGAGTGGGAAACACATTATTATTTTGTATCTTTGTACAATTGTAAAGTACTATATAATACTGTGATCCATTGCTATCTTGTTATTGTCATTATTATTACTATTTATTCTATCCTCCAAAGTAGTGCTAGTTACTTAGGAGGCATTCAAATAAATAAAAACTTGTCTCTTAAACATTCAGTGTTAGCATTGTACCTTGGCTGAGGGTTTTCTCCACGGTTTCAATCCCTGAAAGACATCTATACCCAAGAGACATAACGTCTGGGGACTGGGCTGCTCCTAGGATTTATCCCTTCTCCTTCTTTGATTCTCCAGCTGCCACTTTGGATATTATAGTGAGTTTGGAGGCTAGGAAGGCAAGAGCTGGGAAGCTGAATACAGGACCATCACTCCAATGGATGGGACAAATTGGATAAGATTCTCCAGGCCCCAAATTCACCTGGGCCACATCAGGTTACAGATGGAAGGGCTACTCTTTGCCCTCCTGAAAACTTTAGGGACTATTAAAAGGGAAAATGGGTAGACATGGCAAAGAGGCAAAATTAGGCTTGATATAAGTAAACATATTTAACAATTAGAGCTATTTCAAAGTCAAATGGGTTGCCATGAGAGGCATTAGATTCCCTCTCATCAGACATTTTCAAACAAAGTTTGGATAAGCAGGTATCATTCAATGGCCAGAGGCATCTGTTCATCTTTAGCATTCTAATAATTCTCCAGTGTCTTCTGTTAGGGAATTTTGGTGAATTAGTTACAATCTCCAAATAATGAATTGTACACAAATTTTTTTTTTCCAGGCTGAATCTTGACCAAAGTAAAATCCCCACACAAGAGAATGGGAGAACATTTGAATAATCATATTGGGAATATTGCGGTGGTTATTCTATTTTACACATAGGCTGGACTAGATGACTATTATGATTCTTTACAACTCTGAAATTCTTTGACTAACTGGAAGGTGTCATTCTACTACATTTAGGATTAAGTAAAACAATTAATATTATGTCAATGTGGACAACCCTAGAAGTGACCTCTCTTCCCCTATTCTCTTGGATGAGGATACTGTTTCATGGTTAAGATTCAGCCCAATGTGCATACCATTCATTATTGATAGGGTATACCTATTTGGCTGTTTTATTCCAACAAACACACTAGAAAATTATTAACATGTTAAGGGTCCCCAAATCCCCCTGGCCATTTCACAGATCCTTAATGGGTCAAAGGCAAGAAAACAAGAATTTATGATTCTTTTTACATGTTTCTTCCTGGCAGTTTAGACATTATTAAAATGTTCTGAAAAAGTAGAATTGTATTTTTCCTTCTTTGCTCAGCCTGTTTTCCCTTTGCACTTCACTCAGTGAGGCCCATAAAATGAGCCTGTGCAGGTTCCTATTAACTGTGGTCAGTTTTAATTTCTGTTTCTCATGCACCAGAACAATGCTGATGTGTTGGGTTCCCAACACCGTGAGGAAAATGCCACAAAACCATTTTTTGGATTTCTTGGATTAAAAGAAAATGCTGCCTACAATTCAACAGCAAAATTTAATTCAACTGCTCCATTGCAAAGGGCCAAATCCCATCACCCCCCCCACACACACACACACACCCCACACATACTCCATTGACCTTAACAACCTATTACCAGCATCCACCAAAGTGCCATTCACAGGAGGAGGGGGAGGAGGAGGAGGGTAGCATGATATTTGCCTGTTGCCTTCACGCACTTCCCTCCCATCTCTATCCCATTCATAAACAAGTAACTTTGGAGCTGAACTTCACTCAGTTTACTCATGAAGAAAGGAGAACGCATTGGATTCTAAAATACCAGAGACCAGAAATTACCTTCCATATACAAAGGCCACCAAATTCACAATCATATATATATATATAGTTTCTATGAATTCAATTCTAGTCCTTTGCCTTGCTGATTCTATCTGTCATCTTGATGTAGTTACCTTCCAGGCCTAAGTCTGGTGCCTACATCACTCCTGAAAGGTTCTTTGTTTCTACAAGACCCTGCCAAACATGTATTCAGTGAGAAATCAATAAAAGGAGTTGAGGTAAGCTCCTGATAAAGCACTCCATGGTTATTCTTAGAGATGCAACTAAGTTCTTATACATGAATATAGAGAAATGTAATATTTAGAATCATAGCATTTTAGAAATGAAAATGGTGTAAGAACTCAAGTAGGTCCATCACCTCATTTTACAGATTTAAAAAAAAAATGAGACCAGAGACTTGAGGAAGTGGCCCAAGGTCACATGCCTAAAAATTATTGTCAAAGCAGGTACTGTGGAACTCAGAGGGCCTGATTCTTAATCCAATGTACTTTTTTTTTTGGGGGTGAGGCAATTGGGGTTGTGACTTGCCCAGGGTCATACAGCTAGTAAGAATCAAGTGTCTGAGATCAGATTTGAACTCAGGTCCTCCTGACTTCAGGGCTGGTGCTCTATCCACTGCGCCACCTAGCTGCCCCCAATGTAATTTTTAAAAAATATAAAATTTAAAGGAGGGAGGGAGGGAGAGAGAAAGAGAGAGAGAGAGAGAGAGAGAGAGAGAGAGAGAGAGAGAGAGAACATTTCAAAAAGCAAAACAAAACAAAAAACAACCAAAAAAAAATAGAGAACATTTCCAAAAAAGCAAAATAGTACAGAAAAAGATAATTATGTATAGATATGAATCCTTATTACCTACAGCATACTTTTAAAAAAGTATGTAATAAACACAATATTATAACTAAAGCTCTCCTGTTTGGCATATCTTTTACTATGGCATAGTTCACACTGGTGTATGATCATTTTTTTCCCCCAAAAGGATTTATTTTATGGATGATCTTACTCACGGTTTCCAGGGAGCATAGCTCCATCTTTAGTTTTGTTTCTGTTTAAATAAAATGGCATTTTTCTCAAAGTACTTGGTGAGAAGTATTAAAATAATAGAACAGCAATAAGATGCTGATTTCCACTTTCAAAAAACTCAATTCTTCTGAGAATCCTTGAGCCAGGATACATTAGTATGCAATAGCTGGATGCTAAGAAACATTACTTAGAAGACAGAAAAATCTAATTGGTGTGTTCTGGAATAGAAAAATTAAAATAACTTTTATGGCACAGTCATGATGTGCTTATCTGTTGTTGTTGCATGCCCTTCATTATTGTTTGTTTGTTTGTTTTTGTTTTTGCATGGCAATGAGGGTTAAGTGACTTGCCCAGGGTCACACAGTTAGTAAGTGTCAAGTGTCTGAGGCCAGATTTGAACTCAGGTCCTCCTGAATCCAGGACCAGTGCTTTATCCACTGAGTCATCTAGCTGCACCCCCTCCCCCTTTATTCTTGAAGAGGACTATGACATTGGGGTTGATGTTATAACTTTCAGTGAATTGGATTTAAGTGAGAGAGGACTGTGCAAAGTGATGAAGCTTACTCTGTCCTCCAGACCCATCTGGGTCTAGTAGCAAGATATAGATCAGGACAATTGGAAATGGCCCCAGACACAGTGTGAGACTTTGGCCTTTTTAAGCTAAAGTCTTTCCCAGTAAATGTCTATGGAAAGCATTGGATCTGGTTTTTAAAAAGTACCTATCAAATGTTTTCAAACCTTTTGTTCTTGTGGTCATCATCATCACTTAGTACTCAGTTTATTCTGTGCCCAATTTTTTAATCTGTAGGGGAAAAAAAAGTGCTTTGCCAACAGCTCTTCCCAAATGAGAATTCTTGCCCATAGGGTACTGCATTAGCAGTGGTGAGACATTTGCAACCAAACAGTCATTAACAAAATCAGGTAATTTCTACTGTGGTGAACAAAGTAATGCCAAACCTGCTAGCTGTCTGGAGTTTTGGCTGCCTAATAAATCTTTCCTTTGTGTAGCACTGTGAATGTTGGCTCCTGGTCCATTTTACATCAGTCTGGCTTAAATAGGATAACTAGCATTGACCCCAAAGTCTCCACTTCCAAGAATGAAACTTTTTGGGAAGTGGTTTAGAAATGCTCAGGTGATCTTTACATCAGTTTTTTTTTTTTCATTTGTTTGTCCTACTTTCACATGTTTCTCAATTTCCCTAGATTGCTTGGAAATGCAAACACCTGAAGATGTAGAAGCTATTCTTATGATATCACAGCCTCAATTAATACAAAGCAGAAACTCCTAGAAATCTCACTTTGAAGGCTCTGAACATCTATTTACAAGCTCAAAATTTAAAAGTCTCAGCTAAGGTCCAAATAAATATTTCAGTCTTTTGATATTTATTCTTGGCTTATTGGGCTTTATTAACATTTGATATTTACTTTTTCCCTCTTTCCCACAAGAGGTAAAGGATGTGTAAACACTGCTCTATTCCTTCCCTTTCTAAAGTAGACAAAAACTACAAGTCCAAGTTATCTATTGGAAGTGGGACCCATTATGGAAATGAGGCCTATTCACTTTACACTGAAAGAGGTATCCCATCAAGAGAGACATAGGCTCCATTGTAATGATAATTGGAAAGAGAGTACATCTGCATTCCTGACTTCAGGAGCCTGTACTGAGGAAAGATAATCAAAAACAAAAGATATAATTTCCAATTACTTGGCTACCCTTCTGATCAGTAATTTTATTTATACTTTTTTTGTGAACTGCATTTTTTTCACCAACAACTCAAGAACTTTGACACAACCACATCAATGAGTTGTTCATGGCCACTTCTTCATCTTTAAAGACTGTCCATAGCTGGTGCTGGTGATTCACCTTACTGAATGACAAACTGCTACACCCAAATTTGACATTTTCACTTTCTGTGGCCTTAGGCAGGGTTATATTGGGTTAAAGAAAGATCTCAATAAAACAGGGATGTGCCTGAACCTTTTCCACAGAGAGCATCCCAAAGTGTCAGAACTATGGTTCCTTATTCAAAGGCCACCCCATGTTGATGGTTTCTTTGATGTGGTAGACAGCTCTAGAACACTCTCTTACCCCACCCCCTCCCAAGGCAGACCAATGAGCAAATAACTCCAGTCCAAAAAGCTGCTGCATACTGGCGAGTTCTAGGCAAAGAAAAAAAAAAGGTCCCTCCCTTAAGCTATTCCAACCTTGGCTTGGGAAGAACATGGAAAAGGGGAAAAAAAAAAGTTGGGTGTTTTTCTTCTTTTTTATGTGTTCTGTCTTGTGGCGTCTCACTGCCAGAAGATATTGGAAAGCCCACAATGTGCAATGTGGAGCTTTAAAAATAAATCCTGTCATGGAGCAATCCAAGTGGCTTGCCATGAAAATGAAAGTCTCCAAGTTTGCCAAAGCTGAACAAATCTGAATTCAAGCCTACCTAACATCCATGGCAAATGTGAAAGACATGAGGAAAAGAGAGCAGAAGGGCGGGCAGGGGGCAAGGAGGAGGACTCTACAATGGCACCAGAATAATGCAGAGACCAAATGGGCTGGATGAAGACCAAGACGAGTCAGAAGGGTGTACCTTATACTAGTCATTACCATGGCAAGGGATGTACTGTACCAAGGGTGGAGTATGTCTGATGAGACATGTAAATGAAGCAGAATGGTTGAGAGGAAAGAACACTGGACAAAGAGTAAAGAGATCTGGGTTCCAATCTCAATCCTGCCATTAACTTGCTTATGTGGCCTGGGGCAAATCGTTTAAACTTTCTAGATCTCTGTTTCTTCATGCTGAAAATGAAGAAATGTCATTAGTTAACACTTAAGGTGCTTCTCATTTCTATAATTCTAAATCACTAAACATTTTTCCATCCCTTAGGCAACTCTTTTCTTTTAAAGGGTTATCATCCGTGTTTTTGTTGTTGTTCTGTCATTTCAGTTATGTCCAACTTCATGGCCCATTTGGGGTTTTCTTGGACAACATACTGGAGTGGTTTGCCATTTCCTTCTCTTGTTCATGTTACAGGTGAAGAAACTGAGGCAAACATGGTTAAGTGACTTGCCCAGGGTCATATGACTAGTAAATGTCTGAGGCCATATTTGAACTCAGGAAGATTAGTCTTCCTGACTCCAGGCCTGGCATTCTATCCCCTGTGCCACCTACCTGCTCCTTGTTGTCCTTACCTCACTGATAAAGAAATGTATATTAGAAGATTAGCTGACCTCCCCTAAATCATAGAAGGTTTTAAGGGCAGCTTTAGAACTGGGTCCATAGACTTTTACTAAACTTCTGTATCCATTGGCTGAATGAAAGAACGTAACATAATTGATATGTTTTTTTTTTTCCTAAGACATCGTCAAAGAAAGTACTAGACATTTTCTATCTTTGGGGCTTTATAAACTATTCAGTTCATTTTTAAATCATATATATGCAGAAAACTAGAGCCATATATAATGAGCTCTTCATAATGTAGGAAAGATAGAAACCCTACTTTATTCCTGGTATGAGGGAATGATACATCTTTTTAAAGAATATTTGTTACTGATTACTATTCAGCCAGCTATAGCATAAAACAGGGCCAAATTGACAATTTCCTGATGAAACAAGTTTTGCCACTCCACACCCAGGGTTTTCTCCAAAACACTGGCTAAAATAACAGGTGAGTGTCTACTACAAAGTGTTTCCAAAAAGTGCAAACTGTGTCCAATCATCTGGACAGAGTGTTGCTGAATCTTTCAGTGTGTTCACTATATTTAATTCATCCTCTCTCACTCTCTCTAATAAAATCCTACGTGGATAAGAAGTATAAATGAAGCAGCAAAATTTAGAGGGAAAATACAAAACAACATGCTGGACTAGAAGTCAGTGACCTCGATTCTCAAAGATTTTGCCAGCAGAACAAAATTCTGGAAAGTCCTATAAAGTGAGAAAGGTTTCAGATACAGGTCTGGTAATAAGCTGTATCTTTGGAATCTGTGGAGCAGCGTATTTCACTTTGGAGAGGCAGCACATCAAAATGGTCTCCAATGTTGTGGAGGCATTGAGATCTATATTGATGAAAGGAGTACACATGCTAATGAATCTATAGATCCTTAAAATAAGTAAAATATCTTCATTCTAATTTAATTAATTCTAATCTAATTTATCTATCTAATCTATCATCTATATAACTATCTCTCTACCTGTCTGTGTCTGCATATCTACCTGTCTTCATATCTATCTATCTATCTATCTATCTATCTATCTATCTATCTATCTATCTATCTATCTGTCTGTCTGTCTGTCTATTTGTATCTATCTATCATCTATCTATCCATCTATCTTTTATCCTCTATCATCTTTAATGTCCTAAACTTTTTTTCTTTTCTATTTAGCATCAGAAAGTCATGTAAGTGAAGTCTTAGCACAAACCTACATCTTTAGGGATTGCCAGACTCTGAAAACATATAACATTACTTTAAGCAGACATGAAAAATAATCATTGCACTAAATATTGTAGGTCAAAAAGAAATTGTGGTAGTAGGGGTTGAATGTGCATAGAAGAGAACTTAATGGAAATTCAATCAAATGCAACTTACTATAGCATTTTCTGAACTAGATGTTATATGTGGTCCTTCTTTAGTGGAGGTCTGTGGGGGGCAGATGCTTTTCAGTCAATGGTGGGTGAAGGGAACACCACATACCTCAGTGCTACTGGGGATGTAATTAATATCTACTTATTGCATTAATTAATGAGCTAATTGATCATTTAATTCTTCAAGCAGAAGCTTTCATGCTATTAATCATCCTTGACATAAAGCATGCATTTCCAAATTCTATAAATGGTAGGGTCATTTTTTTTTCCTCTTCCATATTGTTGGTAAAGACATGCAATCTGATATTGTCCAATAGGTATATTCTTATAGCACATCACCACATCACCCTTTTCCCTATTCCTATTCTTAAGGTTGAACTGGGCCCCTAGAATTTAGTTTATTCCTCCTCAAGAGCTGTGTTTCTGATGCTATCCCTCATAAGCTTTCTTCTAATATCAATCAATATTAGTTTTTATAAAATTGGACCTATTACAAAAACAGAGCAAGGGCAGAAAATTTTAAACATACTCCCTGCCTACACATAGCCCTTGTATGTACAATGCCCTGGGTCTCAGACTTAAATTAGACAGGA
The DNA here is from genome assembly GCF_019393635.1 of Dromiciops gliroides. NCBI lineage: Eukaryota > Metazoa > Chordata > Mammalia > Microbiotheria > Microbiotheriidae > Dromiciops > Dromiciops gliroides. The sequence continues at coordinate 574,734,410 of NC_057862.1, forward strand.
CGCCCATGGAGACAAAGACTATCTCAGATCCCTAACCCTAGGATTTCTTTTTTCCCTTTGTGTATTTCCCACGAAATTCACTGCAAATTCTGTGCAATTGACTACTCACTCCTGGATCCTTGCAGGATGTGGTATTTCAGATGGGTCGGTCAATAAAATTCTGTCTTGAGTCAATCATGTTTCTTGGATATTTTGCTAGTTGTGTTATCTCCTTGTGATGCCTGCCTACTGCTGCTACAAAGTCCAGGGGGCATTGCTATGAATTCTAGTTCCTTTGGGGGCTGTCAATGGCTATTCCAACCTTTCAAATCTCAGAAGAAAGGAAAGGAAGGAAGGGAAGAGAAGGGAAGGAAAGAAGGAAGGAAGGAAGGAAGGAAGGAAGGAAGGAAGGAAGGAAGGAAGGAAGGAAGGAAGGAAGGAAGGAAGGAAGGAAGGAAGGAAGGAAGGAAGGAAGGAAGGAACAGAGGAACGGAGGGAGGGACAGAGGGACAGAGGGATGGAGGGATGAAGGAAGGAGGAAGAAATGATTTATTAAATAGGCACTATGCTATGTTGGATAAACTAGCTAAAAAAAGTCCTTTCCTGCCTGAGGATATCCTGATGTTCAAAGAATTTTGTACAAATCAGAAAGGCAATTTAATGAATGGAAGGATTTGTCAAGGGAAACAATAACAGATTTGTATTTAAGAAATAATAAGTCATTTTCTCAGCAAAGGTAACTTTAAACAGCATCAAGGAAACTCAATTTTAAAGTGAAAATAACTAGTCTAGGATGCATCTAGGATTATGAGGGAGGTTCAAAACAAAGTATTATTGACTTTTGAGCAATTACAGTAGCCAATTCAGCCTTTCCTTTCCAAGCCTATTACCGAGTGTCTCTCTTAATATCTGGTCTACTTTTTCTTTTTTTGCAGGGCAATGGGGGTTAAGTGACTTGCCCAGGGTCATACAGATAGTAAGTGTCAAGTGTCTGAGGCCGGATTTGAACTCAGGTCCTCCTGAATCCAGGGCCGGTGCTTTATCCACTGTGCCACCTAGTCACCCCCTACTTTTTCTTATATTACCTTCCTTTAAGCTACCTATTCTAGTCTTTCTTTCATTTACATCTAAATGCCACCATAAAGATCCTTCTTCCATTACATGGCATTGACTGAATTACTTCCTTTCCTTCCATATCAGCTGAACATAATCTTAAAGATGATCTTGTTGTCTTTCTTCATCCCTCTCTCATGTTTGAAAAACTTCTTCAGTGCCAAATAATATCTATCAAGTGCCTACTACATATCAAATGCTTTACAAGTAACAGAGAATAAATCTGACATAATCTCCCACTTCATGAGGCTTAGAGTCTCCCAGTAAAACTGTACTTTTTGCTCTTTGTTTTTAGCACCCAACTCTCCGTCTTTCACAACATTGCCTTCCATTGAATAGGCTCTCTCTATGTATACACTGAACTATTTCCCTCATTCCTAATATGATTTAATCATTTTCCCCAGTACAATTTTTTCTGCTGGATTGAACAATAGCAAGAACAACAAATTAATACTTATGCAATACAAAATTTTTCAAAGCCCTCCTCAAAACAGCTATTTAAATGTCATCAGTACAAGTATTATCATTGTCATTTTTATGGATAAAGAAACTGAGTCATGAAAAGATATATATATATATATATATATATAAAATTTATCCAGGGGCATATAGCTAGGGTCTAGTTTTAAGATTGTATTATTTGTCTAGCCGTTAATATGGTTTTGTGGCTTACTTTTGCTGTTTCCTTGAGTGGTTATTTGTTCATTGAAAATAAAGACCCTTCCACTTATAGTTTCTGTGGGATATTATAGAATAAGGAGCAGGACTTGAGCAAAATATAAAAGGCCATTTTAGATGACTTGAATGAATTTGGATTAGTGAAGTTTGTCACAAGTTGAATTTCATGAAGAGAATATTGACAACCATCATATTTTACTTTTGAATTGAATGAGGAAAAGCATCAACGAAACCCATGAAAGAGAATTTAAACGTATTAAGTATCATAAAAGAGAACAAAGAAGGTTTAGGGAATAGAAAATGAAGGAGTCTCAAAAAGGTTGAGAAGAAGATAATTGGAAAGGGTAAATTAAGAGAGATGTTTTTGAGGCAGCTAGGTGGCACAGTGGATAAAGCACTGGCTCTGGATTCAGGAGGACCTGAATTCAAATTCAGCCTCAGACACTTGACATTTACTAGCTGTGTGACCCTGGGCAAGTAACTTAATCTTCAGTGCCCTGGAGAGAGAGAGAGAGAGAGAGAGAGAGATGAGTGGGAGAAACTGATGAAAGAGATAGGATACTGATACAAATCTGAAGAAGAGTGGATGTGACTCTGGGTTTGTTGTTGAGATTAAAGAAAGGAAATTGAGTAGTATTGTCAACTTATTAGGAGTTAATAATTGGCTTTAAAGTTTTACAAAAATGCTAAGGGTTGAGATATAAATACTTACAAATTCATTTTTCAAAGTCTGAAAATCTCAAACATTGTAGAGAGTTGAGCTAAAAGTATAATATTTGTAGTTTTTCCTAGTCAAGTATTCCTGTGAGCCACATAATATGCTGTTTTCCCTCTTGGATGAGAAGGCTTAAAGAACTTGACAATATTCTCTCTCTTCTCCAAATTCTTAGGGAATGGAAAAAGGTGTTCTTCACTGAGAAAAAGGCCAGAGGAGGTATCTGAGGTATTTACATAAAGGAGGGGATATTTAATATTTGTTAGGATGGAAGAGGGTGGAAGGATGTTATAAAGAAGAGAAAGGAAGGGGAAAGAACAGGTATACAATTAGAGCTTAAAAGAGATTAAGGCTTTTGCTCAGAGATTGAAGCTAGAGTCTCTGAGGACAAAGATAGTAGAAGCACAGAAACTACAAAGTGAGAGATCCTCCAGTAGAGATCAGGGGAAGAAGAGAAGTCTAATAGTAGTGATTCCCTCTTCAGGGTGACTGAGGAAGCAATTTGGTGTTTACATAACAATAGAGTGCTCAGTGGTCTTCCCACAGAATATGACAGAAACATCATAGAGAACCTCCCAACATTTGTCAAAATGGATGGCTACTATCTTCTGGTGATTCACCATAAACATAAATTATACTGTCTGCTGATATCTGAAAAGCATTTGTCAATAATTATTGTCTTGAACAGTAAGCTAAAGACCACAGAGGTAGACAGACTATGTTTTCCTTACTGTTGCCCATTGAAGGAAGATGGAAGGGAAGAGTACAAATATCAATTAGGTGCCTACTGTGTGAAAGGCATTTTGCTGAACACTTTTCAAATATTATGTCACTGAAGGCAAGGGATGCAGAAAAAAGAATTTAAGTTGGGAACTAAAACGTTGGTAAAAGGGTTTCATCTGAAAATGGGATTTCGATTTCTGGACAATAACACAAAATATAAAAATGACAAGATCCTCACACACACACACACACGCATATATACATACATACACACAAATTCATACACATATATACACACTCATATATTTATAGATATGTGGGTATCTAACTTGAGGAACATATATCCCTCAAGTTAGATACATTAATTGCTGTTCTTGTTTATCCTTCATACTCAAAGAGGACTATGACAAGTGTCATTACTTGAACTGAATTGGATTTAGATGAGGAAGGACTGGACAAATTCACCAGCCTCATTTACTCCTCTGGAGCCATCTGGGTCCAGTGGCAAGATATGTTAGCAGGATGACTGAAGATGGTCCCAGATGTTTAAGGAAATTGGGGTTAAGTGGCTTGCCCAGAACTCAGGTTCTCGCAACTTCAGGGATAGTGCTCTATCCACCTTGTCACCAAGCTTCCCAGGTACACAAGAGGAGAGAGAGAAAGAGAAAGGAAGGATGAAGAAATAGTAGTTGAGATATCAAAAAATTTATAGGAGACAAAGTCCAAGAAAAGAGTTATAAGTAAAAGCCATGGCCCTAGATGTTTTTTATACAAAGTTATAGATATTAATTCAGGAAGGAAAATTTAACTCATAAGTGTTCCTGAGACTTGGTGAGATGAAACAATGATTGCAAATACTGTTGTGGATGGACATACCCTGTAAAAAAGAAGCAAAATATGTAATAAATCTTGGTCAACTGAGGAGAGTGGATATTGTAGATTAATATAGTATGCTTATTTGACATAACTGAAGAACCAGAGGAAAACATGGAGGAAAATATTTGGATGGCAAATCAATAGAATATATACCACTTGGATAAAAGGTCAAATAGATTTGGAATTAGGGACACAGATGTATTATCAAGAATAAACCTGGACAGTGATGATGGGGTACTTCATTTATCAAGATATCTAGAAATTTTCTTCTCTCCTCTCCTCTCCTCTCCTCTCCTCTCCTCTCCTCTCCTCTCCTCTCCTCTCCTCTCCTCTCCTTTTCTTTCCCCTCCCCTTCCCTCTCTTTCTTTCTGCCTGTCTCTGTCTCTCTGTCTCTGTCTCTCTGTCTGTCTCTCTGTTTCTGTCTCTGTCTCTCTCTCCCACACACACAGAGCAACTAATAAACTTCTGATTTGTCATAGGGATAATTTCATTTAATCATTAAAAAAGTGGAGAAATAAATAAAAGGAAATTCTATTCTGAATCTGATAACATCGATAACACTAAAATACAGTTTTAATGTCTGAAAAGTAATATTCTAAATATTTTATCATTTTATCCTCACAACACCCCTGGAATGTAGCTTCTTTTGATATTCCCATTTTATGGATTGGGAAAATGAGACTTGGTTAGGGTCATATAGCTAGTAAACATCTAAAGCTGAGTTTGAACTGTGGTCTTCCTGACACAAGGTCCTGTGCTCTATCTGTACCACCTAGCTGTTTCTCACCTAAAGTGACTGGTTGCTATGATAAAAATTATATAAACCATGAGGTCAGAGAGGAAATGTCTTTCCTTTATAACTACCACAGGATTGCAGAAGGACAAATATCCTGATGTTCAGGAAAAGGAAGATAACAGTCTGAAAACTATGGTCCAATGAACTTGACTTGAATTCCTGGGGAATTTCCAGAACAGATCATTAAAGAAACACTTGGTGAAACCTTAGAAATGAGGGTAGTAATTACAAAGTTCCAGAAAATTTTCATTAACAACACGTCATATCAAGTCAAGGTCATTTCATTTTTTTTTTACAAGATTACTAAACTAGTATCTGTAGATGAAGGGAGGATAATGAATATAATTTACTTAGTTTATAGGAAAAAACAAATAAACTTCAAGGTAATTTATGCTTTTCTTATAGGGAAGATAGATAAATATGGACTAGACAATAATGCAATTAGATGCATTTAGAACAGCATGGATGGAGAAATTCAAAGAGTATGTTAATTGTTCAATGCTAACATAGTAGGTCATCATCTCCAGTAGAATATACCATGGATTTCTGCTATGAAAAACCTTTATCAGTGGCTTGGATAAATATATAGATGCTATATCACATTTGCAAATGACATTGTTGTTATCCTTCATTCTCATAGAGGGCCAATGGCATCAGGAGGGTGATATCTTTACTTGCAAGCAAATGGGTTTTAAGTGAGGCAGAGCTGTGTCAAGTCATTAGCCTCACTCTTTCCTCCAGAGTCAGCAAATGCAGTAGGAGAGCTTGGACTTTTTAAGCTAAGGTCTTTCTCAGGTCTCAGTATGAGGCAATACTAGTATAAATCTAGGAGGGATAGGTAACACAGGGGATGACAGAATTTGGATCCAAAAGCACACTGACTAGTTAGTACATTGGGATAAATATTGTTTTTAAATATTTAATAATTATTTTTATATCACCTACATTTTCTAGTATATCTTTTTCCCAGACTGCCAAAGTGTATCATGATGAATAAAGAACCAATACATCAAAAAAACTCGGGGGGGGGGCAGCTAGGTAGTACAGTAGATAAAGCACTGGCCCTGGATTCAGGAGGACCTGAGTTCAAATTCGGCCTCAGACACCTGACTAGCTGTGTGACCCTGAGCAAGTCACTTAACCCTCACTGAAAATTCCCTTCTAACATATGTTCTTTGGGGCTTCCTTTGGTCATTCAGTCAGTCAAAAATCAGGTTATTATAATTTTCCAGAATTTATTTTCAATTGGCTTGTTGCTGTTGTTCTTTCCATTTATATCATTGTATTATATCATTGTACTCATCATGTATGTTGTTTTTCTACTGCTGCTTATTTCACTTTTGATCAGTTTACATTACTTCCCATGCTTCATGGAATTTATCATAGCCATGTCTTACTATACCCTAATATTCCATTATATTTATGTATCACAACTTCTTTAGCAATTCCTCTACCAATGAACATGTATTTTATTTCCTTTTCTTTGCTACTGTGAAAGTGCTGTAATGAATATTTAGTCTTTTCTTTCTTATTTTTCTTTATTGTATATGATTTGTTATTTATTTTCTTTTTATTATTTATGTCCCATTGATATGTATTTATCAGCAATATCTTTAGGTGGAGGGATGGGGATATTTTGGTAATTTTCTTTAATTTTTTTTTCCAAATTGCTTTTTTGAATAGTTGGAACAATTTATAGCTCCTCCAATAGGAAATGAACATGCCTTTCTTATCACACTGACTCTACCTGTATTACGTCATTGGCCAATTCATTGGATATGAGGAGAAACCTCAGAGTTGTTTTGACTTACATTTTCCCATAATACTAATGATTTAAATCATTATTTCATATAAGTTAATGTTTGTGATTCTTCTTTTAAAAATAGTTTATATTCTTTTGCCACCCATCAATTGGGGGATTTTTTTGTTCTTATTTATTGACATTGGTTGACTGAATATCTGAGAGAGCAAACATTTATCCCAGATATTCATTTTTTTTTTTTAGTGAGGCAATTGGTGTTAAGTGACTTGCCCAGGGTCACATAGCTAGTAAGTGTTAAGTGTCTGAGTCCAGATTTGAACTCAGGTACTCCTGACTCCAGGGCCAGTGCTCTATCCACTGTGCCACCTAGCTGCCCCCCAGATATTCATTTTTAAAGATTTTCCCCAATTTGTCCCTTCTCTTCTTATTCTAGTTGTATTAATTTTGTTGGCATAAAAGTTTTACTTTTATGTAATCAAAATTAACAATAGCTATCATTTATATAGTACTTTAATAATATGTTTCATATTTATTGTTTCATTAAAATCTCAAAACAACCCTGTGAAATAAGTGTTATTATTATCCCCATTTTGCAGATGAGGAAACTGGAGCAGAGAGAGTAAGTGGTTGGCTCAGGATCACACAGGCTAAGTAGATATCTGAGGGAGGATTTGAATTCAGGTATTCCTGACTCCAAGTTCTACACTTCATCTATTATACCAACTACATCTTTAACAGGTACAAATGTAAATTCTTAGACTTGAATAAAAAAATCAACTTCAGAAATTCAAGATTGTGGAGGCATATTTAGAAATTGTTCTGAAAAAAATCTCCTGGTTTTTAGTGAATTTCAAGCTACATATGAGTTGGCACTGTGATTTGGTAGGCAAAAAAAGCCAATGAGAACTTGGGTTGCAGTGCAAAATAGAGCTACTAGAAATAGAGAGGTAACAGATCCACTAGTATTGTGTTCAACCTGATTACTATATTTTAATAAGGATATTTATAAGCTGAAGAGTATCAAAATGACTTTCAAGCCTGGTTCATTAGGAGAGGGAAGAGATGTGAAAATATATTGGGAAATGTAGTGATGTGAAAACAAAAGTTATCAGTTAAATATTTTTTAAATTTTATCACAATGCTCATTTAATATCCTTTTGAATCCAAACTATTTAAACAGAATGGTTGAGGGATTTTAAGTTTGTGTCATATGAAGATCTGATGAAGGAAATATGACATGTACCTGGAAGAGAAGACTCACAAGAGAAATAATAGCTTTATTTGATTATTTGAAGAACTGTCATGTAGTGGAAGGATTCAATGTTAAATTTGGCAGAACCAGAAGCAACATGTAGAGGTTTCAAAGAAATATATGTTGACTTGATGTTAGGGAAAACTTCCAAACAATCAGAATTGTTCCAAGTAGAAAGACCTGCCTTAAGAGCAGTTGAGTTCACCCATATCAAATGTCTTCAAGGAAGCTAAATTACTACTTATTGGCTATATTATAGTGAGGATTCCTTTCATTTATGTGTTGGACTAGATAGCCACTGAAGTCCATTTCAAATCTCAAATTCTGGGATTTAGAGATTCTGGTTTATTAATGCTCTTTAACTCTTCTCCCATAATGTCTCAAATAATATTTATTTAAAATGGCATTCATCATAGGGGCAGCTAGGTGGTGCAGTGGATAAAGCACTGGCCCTAGATTCAGGAGGACCTGAGTTCAAATCAGACCTCAAACACTTGACACTTACTAGCTGTGTGACCTTGGGCAAGTCACTTAACCTTCAATGCCCTGCAAAAACCATCCATCAATTGTATATTTTCCCTATATCTCATTCACATTTAGGTATTAAAATAAGCAAACAATGATATCAGATTTTCAATTCATATTCAATATTTTCTTGTCATGTGCATTGACCCCCAGAATTACATTAGCTGCCCCTTTACTGCCTGGTTTCCTCAAGACCAGAAATTGAAAAATAGCATGTGAATATTTACTTGCTGGTCCAAAGTGACAGCTTTGAAGTTGTCATGCACTATCAAGTTAATAACGTGGACTGTGAAAGGCCTATGATTATGTAGTTACACAGAATGCTCTAACAGAGCCCATATAACCATCTATTGTGCAAATATGCATGAAGAACATTTTTAAATCCCTATTATTTACTTGGTGAACTGCAACAACTTATACAGGAAGGGGGGGAAGCAATGTGTGGGCATCTTAAAAATAACCCTTTGAGAGAAGTAAAGAAAGTTGTATCTCTTGAGTTATTTACGTTAGTACCAGACAAAGTCTTGGAAACCACTTGGTGGAGCATTATGCTATAGTGTCTATGGATCTGGCCTGGTAAACTTATTATAATCTGTATTACACATCATGAATACCTCCATTTCTGATTTCAAAATGTATATATTAATCATCTTAATATTAGTCATTCTAATATTTACTGGCTCCATGATTACCCCCACTCTACTCATAAATCTTTCTCTAGAACACTAAACTCTCTGAAGCAATCAGAGCCAAAGGGTAGGGGTGGGGGTGGGGGTGGGGGGAATTGGGCCAAGAGTAGTTGGGAAGACAAATTTGACAGCACATGTATAAAAACTAAACATATGGCATAAACATTGACTTGGCAAGTGCATTCTAAAAAGAAAACCGTGACAAATTTTCAGAACAAGAGAAAGCCAGGCACCCAATGTGCCCATTAGAGACTCCACAAGATAATTATCAGCAATGTTTGAGTACCAGATACCTATCACTACAAAATTGTTATTCCTGGTTCATATTTGTAAGTTTCCCACAATATGAAAACCTAGAAAAGAGGTAGTTCATCTGGTCAGTATTGTTGGGATGGATCTTTTTTTTTTCCTTAGCACTGCATTAAGCTTGAAGAATTTCCAAAAACAATGACCTAGGGAGATCTATGGAAATACTGTTGTTGTTTGTCCTCCATCCTTCAAGAGGACCATGACATTGGGGTGATATCATGACTTGCACTGAATTGGATTTAAGTGAGGGGAGGCTGGGCAAGGTATCCAACCTCACTTTCTCCTCCAGAGCCATCTGGGTCCAGTGGCAAGATATACATCAGGACGACTGGAGATGGCCCAGGATATTTAAGGCAATTGGAGTTAAGTGACTTGCCCAGGGTCACACAGCTAGTAAGTGTCAAGTGTCTGAGGTCAGATTTGAACTCAGGTCCTCCTGACTCCAGGGCCAGTGCTCTATCCACTGTGCCACCTAGCTGCCCCCATATGGTCTTTTAAGAAAATAAAAATATTTGAACTAAAACATAAACCTCATTAAATGGTTTGAATGAAGATCAATTGTTCCCTCCTCCCCCTCAAAAAAAAACCCAAAAACATTCCCTTGGTATAACTGTAAGGAACACAACACTGGCTGAATAGCCATTGTAGCTCCAACCTTGTTTCTATTTTTTTTATTCATGGTATTATGTAATTCTTTTGGAGTATTTCTTGGACTAATGAGTGATTTCCCCCAGAAAAAGATTATATCTTTCCCTCAGTATTCAATGAGTACCACTGAGAGTTTGGAAGTTATCTTTCTAATGATATAACTTTGAGCCTCCATTTTGTTCTGTTTTCTTCACTATAATTCACCAGTGATTAGTACCTTGGGTCATTTATCCAATAAACAATTAGCTTTTACAAAAGGATATTCACTGGGGGAAAAAAAGTTGCAAGAACCAAAAGTAAACAATAGCCATGCTGGGGACACATTCTTCCCTATCCCATTTTTTTTAACCTGGTAGAGTAGGCTCAGACTTAATGCCATTGCACCAAAGTATTCATTTTTCACTCCTACTCACCTCCCCAAATATGACATAGCCAATGAACAAATCACTGTCTCAGATTCATTCAATCCACTGCAGGAATAGGTCACTCATGGCTTCAAGCTCTCCTAAGATCTACTATTCAAAACTTTGGCATGGATTCCAATTCTTGGATCAATAGTGTTCTTCCAAATGTTTAAAGCTCACAAGTTGTAGTCTAGTTTGCTTTGTCTCCAATATTCCTTCACTAAGGCAGAAAAGAATAAACACAGCAAAGGCTGAAGTAACAAAACAACTGTGTGTTCATGGCTTCATGCCCACACAGGTGGGGAATGTAAGCCACTGGTACTAATTCTCTCTCCCTGACCTGAGGCCTACAGCTGTCCTTGCTTCTTGACTCAAATACAGCCTAGCAAGAAAGAGAAAGACAGACAGACAGATAGAGAGAAACACAAACACATATACACACACACAGAAGAGGACAATTTATTTGGTTGGTTTAATGCCTTTCAAATGAATTCTCAGCTCTGACTCAGAAGCCAATACAAAAGGATAACTTAAGTTTAATATTATATATATATATATATATATACACACACACATATATATATAAAATGAACATGGATAAATAAAAGGATGTATCACTATATATTGTGAACAGGTGCATACTATTCCAACAGGTGGTTTAATATATATATGTATGGTTGTATGTCTGTATACCTACACATACACACACACACACACACACACACATATATATATATATATATATATATATATATTTATTTATTTATAAAATTTGCTTTACATATTCCCAGTTTTTTAAAAGGCCATTATGGACAAAACATCAATGAAGATACCTTGAAGATTGGATAGATAGATAGATAGATAGATAGATAGATAGATAGATAGATAGATAGATAGATAGATGGATAGATGGATAGATAGATGATAGATATGCATGTGTGGGTATATGCATGCATGTTGCATAAATTTCTTCAAGGTGTCTTCATTAATGCTTTGTCCATAATGGCCTTTTAGAAGACTTTAGGAATAGGTGGAGTAAAAGACAAACTCCTTGAAGTAGATTGCACTAAGCATACAAACAAGAAATAATTATACAATATACAATTATACAACAACTCTACATGCTCTGAAATGGAGAGCAAAGCATATTGATGCAAATTCTCACATTTCCAGAAACAAGCTCACCAAGCCCCCCTACATGGTTTGTCAGTAGAAGGAGCAGGTTACACGTGGTTTGAGGATGAATCCCCCATTGGCCAATTCTATTACATTATTATCTTATGCAAGACAGGACACCGATAACCTAATTGCAAATCATATTTGAGAACTGGTATTCTAACTCCTCAGTTAGAACAAAACTGTAGTCATATTGATTAATCTGGGAAACATAGGACTGGGTTAAAAAATTTGAGGTAAAGGGGAAGTTAGGAACCATTGTGTCTCACTCCTTCATTTTACAGATAAATAAACTGAGGTACAGTGATTTGCCTGGGGTCACTAAGCTAGTGAGTGGCAGAATTTAACTCCAAATCTTTGCAATGACAAATTCCAGTTTTTTATCTACTATACCACGTTGTGCATATATATATATATATATACATATATATATATATGTATGTATATATATGTATATATATATATATGATTTAATACAATTCTAAGAAAAGGAATAAGTATAGAAAATATTTTCTTTGGCTTGCTTAAGTGTCATTTCCCAAATAGTTGAGCCTTCTAGTAGGGATGCAATTCTAAAAAGAGTTCTCTTATTATGTAGTGAAGCAAACTGTTTCCAATTTAGGTCCACATCTCTGGGGAATATATCTTCCATATACTTGTTGAAACACAATTCTGTAAACTGTTTTCTTTCCTTCACTTATTTGTTAGCCAGAGTTAGTCAATAAACACTTATTCAGTGCCTTCTACAGCCAGGCATTGTGCTAGAAATACTAGGAATACAAAGAAAAGCAAAACCATTCCACATTCTTAAGGGGTTTATAATCTAATGAGGAAGACAAAATGCAAACAATTACATTATGTGCAAACAAGTCACATAGAGGATTAAATGGAGAAAATCAAAGGGAAGACATTAAAATGAAAGGAAAATGTGAAAGGTTTCCTATAGATGGTGGGCTTTTAGGTAGGATTTTACCTAATTTGAGCATACCATTATTTAGTTAGTGCTTAAGTATAACATTTACTTATCATGGAATCTCTGTGAATTAGGCAAATATAAATCTAGGCTCTAAGATTGATTTCTACTCTAGGCTCTAGTTCACTAGTTCACAGAAACTTAGATCTTCCCATCTAAATAAATATTTTGAGATATTCCATTTTATCTCTATCTCTATGGTGCTTTACCATCAAAATTCCTTTATTGCCAGGTAGAGTAGTTGCATCCCCAAAGAAACCAGAGGACAACATCAAGGGATTCAGGAATTGAGAACACTGAAAACCTATGGAAAGTATCAAAATGAAACTACCACCTTCCAGCACTACCAGCTTAAGTAAAATCAAGGAAAATTCAACTTTAATGCACCCCAACCCTTATTTCCTCGGAGATCTTGCTGAAAGAATCTCTTGGACTTTTAAAATCTTCCCAATACTTTATGTTTCATCCTTTTCTCTGAACGACTGATGAGGTGGGGTAAGAAGGAAAGGAGCACCCTGAAGGTGGCTCTTTAAAAGTCTTTGAGGTAACTTGATTACTCCTTGATTGTTTTAGTAAATCCCATGACCCATAAATTTTGAATTGTATGAATTAGAGTTGTGACTTTGGAGGGTTACACAAGAGAGGGTCCCAAGAGCATATATTAGAAAAATTTGATAATTTTGGTAATATATGAACATGTTCAGATCAAATTTTAGACCTTTATTGAACCTAGGGGCCCACTCAGCCACACCCTAGCATGGGAACTAAGCCCAAGTGGTAAGGAGGGGTTGCAGGAGGCTACTCTTAGAACCATCTAGTGTCAATACAATATACTACACTCTTCTCAACTGATGAAGTTGCCTAATCATGCGACATCTTGAGGCTCTCTGTAGTAGCATATTGCAGAAGACCCTGGTCCATACAACTGAGCACCCTCCACCAAAACCCAACATCACACATGTTTTTACAATTAAAGATTAAGAAAAGAAGATAATTTCTTACAGAGAGAATACACATACACATATACACACATACACACATATACATATACATATATACACAGAAATATACATATATATGTATGTTTGTGTATAAACATATTGTCATGCCTGTAGGATGTTGTGTTTTCATATTTATTTCTTCTCACCAATCTAGTATTGCTGGTTGAACTAAACCGAGTGGATATTCTGATGATTCCTTTGAGAAATGGTTGATGTGAAATTAAATTGGATATCTTGCATATTAGAGAGAGTTTTCCACTCACTATGATTGCAACCCAAATGAAAACTCTGGCTGAAGGGTCTGAACAAGATTTCTTTCCCATAGTTCCTACACATCATAAAATCATATAACTTTAGACTTTAAAGGTAGTTTACACATCATCTAATGCAACCCTTATGTTTTACAGATAAAGAAACTAAATCCTAGAGAGATTAAATGACTTGACCAAGGTCAAATACACAATGCTACCGCTCTTGTTCTCATTCCTTGAACACAATATATCCAAACTTTACCCCAATCCTTTCCCTCAATCATGTTAAGTATTTCTCAAGACAAGCCAGGAAATAACCCTTCTGCTTTCTTGATTTTACTGGAGAGTTAGAAGAGAAATATCAGAGATAACTCTTGAGCTGTCTTTGAACCTGAGGTCCAATTTATATGCCATATGGTACAGTTGAATATTGACATGGCCTTTGGGAGACCTGGTGTTCTCCAAACCTGGGTAAATTATTCCTGAGTCAAAACCCTTACAGAACTGAATTCATATTGCCACTCTGAAAAATGCTACTGAAGCTCTGAAAGTTGGACCCTTTACTAGTACCTTCACAGTTTGGCTTCGGAAAAAAATAATGATCTTACAATCATTGCATGTCACAGTAGACAGACATAGTCTCAAGATGAAATTGAATTCTTGAAAAAGAACATTTAATTTCCTTCAGTTTTTTTTTACTTTCATGATCTCAAATATGTTAAAGGAAAATATTTAAATAATTTCTTAAAAACATTTCATTTAGAAATCAACTACAATATGGTAGTCAGGGCTAAAACTTCCTATTTAGCCATCAGAAGATATTGCCCTGTAGTCATGTTGATCCATAGCATAACTTCATTTTCCTGTGTAAAAATTTCACTTTATATAATATACTTATATGACTATGAATCATAGAAGGCTACTCTCTCTATACATCACCCACAAGGAAATGGAGAGGTTTATGGTGGATCTGAGGAGGCTGCAACACATTACAAATAGGGATTTGTGAAGGAGAACCAGACTCATGCTTGTTATCTGTGTGTACATAGATTATCTAAATGAAGCTTATAATGAGAGACATTTTGTAGCTGACTCTGGAATTTTGTCTATGTTTCTCCTAGAGGGACTCTGATTGCTTATTTGAGGGATATAGCATAAAGGGCCATGAGGCATATCATGAACTATTTCATGTAGAAGATGATAATTAAACTGTCTTGAAGAAAGAACAAGATTCTAATTGGCAGAGGGAGAGAGTTAATTCCAGGAATATAGAAATGGCTAGTAGAAAAGCCCTATAATAGGAAATATAGTGTAGTATATGAAAAGGAAAAAAAACAGAAAAGGCCATTTTGGATTGATTGCATGATACAATTATAGATCAAATCACCTCTATAGGAATATATAGTCCCCAATAGTTTCTAGAAACACTGAAAAATCTATAATCTGGGAATCAAATTGGTAATAAGATTAAGACTCTAATTCCCATCCTTATGTCTTTGCACAGTGGAATACACTCCCTCTCATCCTTGCCTCATAGATTGCCTATTTTCCTTCAAGAGGCTGCTTAAATTTTACCTTCTTCAAGAAGCATCTCTCAATCTTCAACCCACACATACACACACACACACACACACACACACACACACACACACACATTAATATTGCACTCATTCCCAAACTAATTTTTTTTCCAGGGCAATGAGGGTTAAGTGTCTTGCCCAGTGCCATGCAGCTAGTGTCAAGTGTCTGAGGCTGGATTTGAACTCAGGTCCTCCTGAATTCAAGGCCAGTGCTTTATCCGCTGTGCCACCTAGCTGCCCCCCCCAAACTATGTTCTGTTTGTTTGTATTTATTTTCTTCATGTTTATTTTGTATATACTTACATATAGACATTACCAATTGAAAATAAGCTCTTGAGAGTAAAGATTGTCTTGTTATTTGTGTCTCAGTGCTAACAAAGTGCCTAATTTATAATAGGTGTTTTATCTATGCTCATTAATTGATGGATTAAATTTAGCTCAGCTGGTTCTCAAAAGATAGACAAGTAGTCCATTCCTGGATCAATATTTGAGTCTTTACCACCTTGGTAAGATCTTCCAGAACTCAGACTGTATTTGTCTAGACTTTGTGAACTCATAATTCCCAAGGCTAACTGTTCTAAAATATGATATATACATATATGTGCATGTCTGTGCATACATACACATGAACATACACACAGGAAATTATAATACATTACAAATACATGTTCATATATAACAGGTGTATACATATTAGTGTGTGCTTATTCATATGATAATATATGTATATATTTGTATGTACATATGTATATATGCATATACATATATGTATATAGATAGATAGATATTAGGCCCTGGGTACTTTACAATACTTTACAGATATTATCACATTTGAACTTCACAACAACCCTGTGAGGTTGGTGCTATTATTATACTTCTTGTACCATTGAAGAAACCAAGGCAAACAGAAGTTAAATGACTCATGCAGGGGTGGCTAGATTGCGCAGTGGATAAAGCACTGGCCCTGGATTCAGGAGTACCTGAATTCAAATCCGGCCTCAGACTCCTGACACTTACTAGCTGTGTGACCCTGGGCAAGTCACTTAACCCCCATTGCCCCACAAAAACAAACAAACAAACAACAACAACAACAACAACAAAATGACTCATGCAATCATATAGCTATTAAGTGTTTGAGGCCAGATTCAAAGTGTATCTGTCTCTGTCTCTGTCTAATGTAAGGAATTAATTGTGATTTGGGGTTTTCATGACCCTATCTTTGCTTCATTATGGTCAGACTAAAAAATATGTAAGCTTGAAAAGCCTAAGAGAAGATGGATTCATACTTTGGGAGATAATTGAACAGACAAGAGGAACTCTGACCACAGGGAACATTTATTGAAACTAAGCAACTAAGCCTCCCCTGGTAGCTCCCCCACACCCAGATTATAATTAGGACAGCCCATGTGGGTGGGCTGAGCCAATTGGAGACTCAGCATGACTAAGAATCACCTCTTCCTATGGGAGAGACAGTTGGAGGCAGTTAGAGGAGCTGTTGGTTTTTTACCTTTGTACCAAAACAGAAGAGACTGCAAGCTAATTCTCCTTAGAGCTACAGATTTCAGGTAGCGGTGAGTTTGTTTTTAAGGCAAAGCTAGCTCTTTGGAGCTGGCTGGGCTGGAGGCAGGTTCGGGGTGCCTGGGGCCTTTTTACCTCAGAGATTTAGATTCTTTCTCATTTTCCCTAGCTCTATTAACCTTATTTATATTTTAAATTTCTTCCCATTAAGAAACCTGTTTTGTTTTTGAAAGAGGCTGTTTCTTTTCTTACCCCAGTATTAAGGCTAGCCACCCAATTAACTCTTCCCTTACTAAATTTGGTCCTTACACTCTGTCTCTGTCTATGTCCGTGTCTCTGTCTATGCCTGTCTGTGTGTAGGTGTGCACATACACACATATGTACATATATGTACAGTGTACACATACACACATTAGCATGTGCATGTATATACAACCCTTATGTGTATATAATAGAAAAGTACTATGGCTAAGTGGAAAGAGAGCTAGCCTCAGACAGGAAGTTCTGTTCAAGTCTTGCCTCTGATTTATACAACCTTGGGCAAATCCCTCAACCTCTTTGGTCCTCAGACAACTCTCCAAGATCATAAGTTCCAGAGTAGGTGGTCATCCTCATTGGTGTAAAGAGTTTCCTCTTTAAGAATTCCCTATTATATCAATTAATCTACAATTCTAGTCCAAAAAAGAGGGGTGTGTGTATGTGTGTACGTGTGAAACCAGGCATCTGAACTCTCCTGTGCTTTTATCAGTACAGGGAACTTCTAGTGTAGAAATTCCATTCACCAATGAAGATTGCAAATCAGCAACTCATTTGCAACTTATACACCAAGAATATTAAGTAATTTAACCATAGTTGGGCCATTGTTACATAAAGCCTTCAGATCTTGCCTCCAGCACTTAATAGCTGTGTGACTATGGGCAAACAATTCACTTAACCTTTCTGAACTGTAGTTACCTCATCTGAAAGACTATAACAAAAATGCCTGTAGACAAAAATCGATGTCAGAGGTTTTGTTGTAAAACTCCAATGCACACCAAGTCTTTTTAATGTGCTATATGTTGTCATTGCTGTTGAGATATTTCTGACTCTATGAGTCGATTTGGGGTTTTCTGGACAAAGCTACTGAAATGGTCTGACATTTCTTTCTCCTGTCCATTTTTCAGATAAGATAACTAAGGCAAACAAGGTTGAATGACATGCCCTGAGTCACATAGCTACTAAGTATCTGGGGATGGATTTGAAATCAGGTCATCCTGAATCCAAGGTCAGTACTCTATTCACTGAATCACCTAGCTGCCAATATGCTATTTAAATGCCAGCTATTAATATTGCTCTAAACTGACTATATGCTATTTAAATGCCAATTATTGATATTGCTCTAAACTGTCCATCAAGTATGCTTACTCCCTCCAAGCATTCAGACTCCTATCTGTCAATAGTTAACTCGATGGTCTGCCTGAATTCAATAACAAAAAGTGGTGTTGGGGTGAGGGGGCACAAACTACTGTGGAGGATTTTCAACCTTTAGTAGAAAGCATAATTTGGAAGCACCTTCTAGTCCTGCTAGTTTTGCTAGTTTTGCATTCAAGAAATTAAGAAGTTCAAATCAACACCATACCATAATGAGGCATCAAATTAAGAAGAGGATTAAATCAGGATTTTAGTTAACGATCCCAGTTTACTTTCCATTTACTATCTTGGGCAAGTCATCTCACCTCTCTAGCCCTCAATTTCATGATCCATAAAATGAGGAGGAAGGGAGGTTTCATCAAATGACTTCTAAGGACCTTTCTAGCTCTAAATAAATGCAAGTGTGTATACACACATATATTCATACAAATACATATATAATACGTATGTCTAATACATATTGAAATATAATGAATACTGTATGTATATATACATATATTTCTAGATATATATGTATGTGTGTATTCCACACCCAGATTCTTTTAAGCTTTCCACATTGTTTTACTTTATGAATACATACAGGTAATCATTATACTGTACTTTGTCTGTTCACGTTGAAAGAAAGAAAGAGAAAAATCCCTGAGTTCCCTATATAATTTCTTCTCTTCTGCCTAGGTCCCTGACTTCTTCACATGTGTGGAGGGCAAAGGGTGGGAGTATTCAGGTGGAGGAGGGAGACTGAAAGAATTACATACAAATGCAATTTATGCATAGAGCCATGTGGAAAAGTCCTTTTTCCTTTTTTACACATAAATAACATATGAATCCTTAAGAACTATGCAAAAAAATCCTTGCTAGATGATTTTATTACAACCAGAAGACATAGATTCTTTGTATACATTCAAACATGTATTATGATATTTGCACCAAGAGGGGGACCTGTAGGGGATTCAAGTAGGTTACAGGAAATACAAGCATGAACCAGCTTTGAAACTCATCCCCTAAAATCTAAAAATATATCTTAGCCAAATCTTATTTGAATTTTGTGCTTCTATATTTATGTTCATAACAATAAGGTTATAATGCCAAACTAGGCGCTTAGCCTGGAGGGTCTAAGAGAAACATTTTCAGGGTAGCTTAAAAAAACCAAGCTATGCTTATCAAAAGAGTTTGAGTATGTGGGCTTTCACGCAAGCTTTTCAATATGTTAAAATACTGAAGAAAAAAAGGCACCTTTCACCTTTTACATAAAGAGCCTCATTCACTTTACATTCCTAGTGGCTTACCTTATTGGTTCATTTTTTTCCCCTTGATCTATTTGCACATCATTGGAAATATTCTCATGTACTTAATTCCATACATCAGCTTTGCAAAATGACTACATTCGAGATGCAGTAAATCTTTCAAACAGCTCAAAGGTAAGATTGAAGGAGTCCATCTGAAAAAATTCCCCTTGAGGAAGGAGGGGAAAGAGGAGCCAAGAACAATAATGTGTATCACTCAAATGCCAGTGTGTACACTTATTTTCCATTCAGTACATTAGATCTGAGTTGTCATTTTCTCTCTCCTTTCTTGCCTCCATTCCCCCCCCCCCCCCCGCCTTTTCAAATTCATCAGTTGAGGACCAATCCTGGAAGCCACTGTGCCAGGGCAAATATACCACCCCCACATTAGTTTAGTTATTTTGCTCCTGGGTGTGCATGGTTGTATGTAACAGAGTTATAAAAAAGTGAATTCACTAGTCTCAGACGAACTGGTTCCCATAGTTCTGAAAGATATGTTTAAAGAATCACTGTTGATCATCTTTGGGGAGGGTGATTTTGTCCCAGTTTTCAAAACTTCAAATAGTGGTGGGATAGGAAGTATATGTCCAAAATTATAGGTAAGTAAGCTTGATGTTGATTCTCAGCAAAATTCTTAAATGAAATCTTAAACAAATAAATTGTGGACAGTTAAAAAGATGGTGATCTGGAGGAAGTAACATGAGTTCAGTAAAAACTAGTTATGAAAAACTAAACTCATTTCATTGTTTTTACAAAATTGTTAGGACAGAAGATCAGGAGGTCAAAAACATCCTGTGCCTTGATTATTAGGAAATAATTTTACAGATTTTTTCATTCTGTCCTGATGGGATAAACAACAAGATGTGGATATGACAATAAAACAGTGAGATAGATGCCAAGTGGAATAATTATACCAAAATGTAATGAAAAAAAGCATTACTATCAATATGGAGAGTGATCCTATGTGGTATATTATAGGGTCTTGCTCCTAACCCTATCTCTAGAGTGTAGTTCAACATATTTCTAATAATAAGAAGGGACATAGTTTCCTCAAATCTATAGATGAATAAATTTAGGAGGGATATCCAATATGTACGAAGAAGAAATCATGATTTGAATAATCCCAACAGGATATAAATTACCACCCCAAACTAATAGGGTAAAATGTGATGGAAATAACTTCAATTGTATATTTTTAAAAAATAAATTATACAGAAGATGGAAAATACCTGGTATATGTGATATTTATATGAAAAAGATGGAAAACATTTAGTTGACCATAGGTTCAAAGTGAGTCCAAAGTACAGCAAAGCTGCTCATTTTTTTACAAAATTAATTTTTTTTAAATGCTAATATAAACCTTTCAGGGAATGCCAGAACTAAACTTAGTGTCACTTCCCTAAGTACAGATCCTTCCACCCAGGAAAAAAAAATACAGGTATCACGAGCCCACTATGAACTCAAACTCATTTCCCAAAGACAACCAAAGCTTTAGCATTCCCTAGACCATGGGAGTATCACATACAGTATTCCAGGCTTCCTTTCAAAATCCACCTACACCTTTATATCCTGGAATCATGGCAACATGGGAAAGCAATTTAAAATTATATTGGAAACACTACTACAATTTACATGCCCTTTGACTCAGCGATCTCACTTACTGGGCATATACCCCAGAGATTTTAAAGGCAAAGTAAAAGGTCACATGTAAACAAAAACATTATTAAGGAGTACTTTTTGTGGAATCAGAACCTAGAATCAATGTGACTTCATATCAAAGGGTAACAGATGAACAAATTTCAGGATACAAATTAAGTGGAAACTTTTTGCAACATAAGGCACAACTTTGACTCAAAATTGATTCCAGACACCATCAATTCCCTCATCTCCCTTGTTATCTTCATTTGTATTCTATACTCATCCCTTTATAATTATAGGGAGCTAATGAGAGGAGTTTCTAGATTAATGTGATGAAGTTTCAGGGATGGATGCTTACCTTTTGGGGATATGTGATTTTATCTCCCTATTGAAAATTTGGAACATCCACAGTGACATCATTAAGTTAAGGAAATCTCCTGGATACTGGGGATCAATTGATGGGGAAGTGTCACTCCTATATGCTCCACCTCTAATGGGGGATCATTGTTTCAGTCAACCCCTATCCCTTTTTGACCCTGTTTTTTTTTTTTTTTTTCCGTCAAGATCCCAATGAGCACAAAGCAAATAGCAGTAGAATTGAGGGAATCTGGTACTTCATTTTTCTGTCTGAGAGATGGCAGTTAATGTCTACTCAGGGACAAAGACACATTGCTATGGCTTGTGTTCTCTCACACTGGACCAAGAGGTGACTTAAGGGTGAAAAAGCAATGCTAGGGGTTTTTCTACATTGTGGCTCCAAGAGAGTTCAACTCTCTTTAGAGTTGAAAGAGAATTCAGCTGCTATCTAGAACACATTATGGAAAGAGTTAAGCAAATGGAAAGATGGGTAGAGCACTTTTCTGAGTTGTATATTGTCAGAAATTCTATCACAGAATCAGCTTTAAACATCATGGAGTCCTTCCCTGTACTACAGGAGTTGGACAATGTACCCACACTTGAGGATTAGCTCCCTAAGATGTGGAAAAGCTGCTGGTGCAGACAGTATTGCAGCTGAATTGATCAAATGCTCTAAAAATGTTCTCTTAAAACCCCTGCATGAATTGTTGTGCCTGTGTTGGAAAGAAGGTGAAGTGCCACAGGATATGTGTGATGCCCATATAGTTATTCTTTATAAGAACAGTGGAGACAGGAGTGACTGTAACAACTACAGAGGAATTTCTCTTCTCAGCGTCATTGGGAAGATGTTTGCCAAGGTCATCTTGCTTAGACTGTGTAAACTTGGGGACCATGTTTAACCTGAATTGCAATGTGGCTTTCAATCAGGGAGGTCTACTATTGATATGAATTTCTTGCTTCACCAACTGCAAGAAAAGTGCAGAGAACAAAGAAAACCCCTCTTCATTGCCTTCATAGACCTTTATAGCATTTGATATGGTAAACAGAGAAGGTCTTTTTGAAATTCTCTCGAGAATTGGTTGCCCTCCTAAACTCCATAGCCTGATTCACACCTTTCATTGCAATATGCAGGGTGTCGTACAGTTCGAAGGCAACACCTCTAAAGCATTCAGCATAAATAGCGGAGTCAAGCAAGGATGCGTGCTCACTCCCACGCTGCTTGGAATTTTCTTCTCCATGCTGTTATATCATGCTTTTGCTTTGTCAACTGATGGCATCTATCTGCATTCCCGATAGGAATGCCTGTTCAATGTTTCACATCTGAGATCCAAAACCGGAGTGAGAGGTAGCACCCTCAGAGACCTACTTTTTGCCAATGATGCTGCACTTGCCTGTCACTGAGAGTGTGAATTGCAGACCCTGATGGATCACTTCTCCCAAGCTTGCAAGGACTTTGGCCTAACCATTAATCTTAAAAAGATGAAAGTCATGTGTCAGAGTGCTTTGTCACCTCCATTGATACACATTGGTAGCTACCAGTTGGATGTTGTAAGCCAATTCTCGTATCTTGGCTCTATTGTTAGTGACAATTTGTCACTTGATTCTGAGATCAATCAGAGGATTGGGAAAGCTACTTCAAACATGTCTAAGCTTGCCAAGCATGTCTGGGCAAACAGTAAACTGACAAGACGAACCAAATTTGCCATCTATAGAGCATGCGTCCTGAGTACTTTATTGTATGGCAGCGAAACATGGACTACATACACTAGACAAGAGAAGAAGCTTAACAACTTCCACATGCACTGCCTTTGGCACATCCTTGGCATATCTTGGTCAGATAGGATCACCAACACAGAAGTGCTCCAATGCTCGCAACTTCAAGCATCTACACGCTACTGAAACAGACAGCTGTGCTGGCTCAGTCATGTGCCCTGCATGCAAGACGGGAGCATTCCTAAAGACCTACTCTATGGCACGTTAACCTCAGGCCAAAGGCCTGCTGGACACCCCCTGCTTTGCTACAGAGATGTATGCAAGTGAGACTTGAGGGCTCTGGGAATAGACACCGGCAGCTGTGAGGAGATGGCCGAGGACTGTGCCTGATGGAGTTCCGTACTCAAGAGCAGTTTGCATGTAGCTGAGGTGGGCCTCCAAGCTCTGGAGGAAGAAAAATGAATGAAACACAGGAACTGACAGGCAACAGAGAGCGCAGTTTTCTGATGTTCTTGTTGTGGCAGGAGCTGCGGCTCCCGAATTGGACTGCACAGCCACACTGTGACCTGTGGCTCTTCAAGGTGCTGATCCATGGTCGTCTGAGACTGGCGGAAGCCTACTAGCCAGGCCCTATTTTAGATATGAGGAAATTGAGGCTGAGAGAGGTTAAGTTTTGTATTTCACCTAGCTACTGCATCGATGTGGCAGAATTTTAACTTAGGTGTTCCTAATTCTAAGTCCAACATTCTGTCCACTGCATTACCTTTTCTTCCCCCAACATCAAGTCTAATTTAACCCCTTTACAATTTCATCTCTCTCACAAAGGTTATTTTTTAAATGCTAATTCCCATGGCCTTTCCTTTGTCCTGATTCTTCTTGACTTCTCTACATCTTTTGACTATTGTGTTAAAAGTGAAAGCTTTTAACAGTCGGTTAGGATAACTGAAAGACCCCAGTTTTTGAAGGACCACTCTTTTGGGGAGGAGACCATGACAAACTGCTGGTGCGTCTGCTAAGCACTCCACTTCCGGGGTGTGACCTCAAAAGCAAGGAGAGAGCAGAAGTTGGTCTCTTTTTCGCTCCCTCGCTCGCTGGCTTGCTTGGCACACAGAAGCTGACTCAGGTTTGACAGCGTGGTCCTTGGTGATCAGACTGGTCCTCCATAATAGCACGTGCTTGATACAGTTCTCAGCCTCGGAGGTGGCTTTGGGATTTTGGTGAGTTCTATACGGAATATAGCTAAATTTAGATCTAAGATTATTTATTTGTATTTCTACTTTCCTATCTCTCTAATCAACATCACCTTGCTTTGTTGGCTAATTAATTCCCAAACAATAAAAGCTCTAACTAAGGCTCAGAGGCTTCTTTCACTTACTGGTCTGGGATATATATGGGAAAGGTTAAAGGGGAGTTTTATGCTCTTGTATCCAATTTTAAATCTCACACTATCTAGCAATAATCTTGTCTCCCTCCATTCTGTGACATTTCTCTCTCCTGTTTCTCTTTTTACCTATACATGAATTCCTCTTAGTCTCTTTTGATGACTTCTCATTCATTTCTCACCCTTCAATCATAGATGTCTCACAATGCTCTGCCTTTGCCTCTTTTTTTCCTGCTAGTAACCTTATTTTTCATTTGTTCTGTTTTCACCTCAAAGAATTTTACTTTCCAGTCAACATATCCAACTCATTTCTCTTATTGACTCAAATCTTGGATCTTTGACTCCCTGCTGGATACCTCCAATTATATGTTCAATCAGTATTTCAGAGTTAACATGTTCCTGCCAAAGCTGAACTTATTTTTTACTCAGAACTTATTTTTTTTCTTGATGGTACTACTATCATCCTAGACAAACATTCATACCTCTAGACTCTTTTTTTCCTTTCATTCACTCTTTTTACTACCCTGCCCCCAATCAATTGTCAAGTCTTCTTGTTTTTACCTTCACAATGCCTTTTACAACTGTTTTCTTTTCTCCATTCTTATGTCTACTACTTTAAGTAAGGCCCTCACTTTCCCTAATCTTTTTCTTTTGGCTGGGCAATGGGGGTTAAGTGACTTGCCCAGGGTCACACAGCTAGTAAGTGTCAAGTATCTGAGATTTGAACTCAGGTACTCCTGAATCCAGGGCCAGTACTTTATCCACTGCACCACCTAGCCGCCCCACTTCCCCTAATCTTAACAATTATCCTAGAGCCATTATGAGAGAGTAGAGTGAGTACTGGCTTTAGAGTCAGAGGTCTTAGATTCAAATCTTGCCTCTGACACTTATTAGCTTTTTACCATTGTCAACTAATTTAAGCTATCTGGATATTGGTTTTTTCTTTTCTTTTCTTCTGTTATATGGAGGAATTAGACTAGATGTTCTCTTCCATCTCAAAATTTACAAACATATAATTGATTTTCTTGTGAACAATCTCCCCTCTCCCAAATTATCCTTTTTAAATAATCCTTTTTGAATAATCTACCTAAAGTTTGTGTCTTATGATGGAATTTCCTCCATGTTCAGATGAAAATATTTTAGTTGGGGATTTAAGGCCCTCTGTTCTCTCACTCCACAACTGAGTGGAAATATTTATGCTGCAAAGTGACACAATATTGGAACATCAGAAGAGTTCCACAATTTATTTTTAACATATCTCTAGTCTTATTTCTATTGTTCCCCTTCACATACTCAATAAGCCACCACTCTAGTATCCATTCTCATCTTTCACCTTTCTACTTTTGCATCTTTGCTTATGCTATTCCCAATGTTTGGCATAGACTTCTGCTCCCACGTGCCCTAGTTTATCTCCATCTGTTGAAATGCCTCCCATTCCTCTTTTCCTCACCACACACTACATACTAACTGTGAATGTTACCTTGCTAATCAAATTGCCTTTCCTAAATATTTCTCCTTTGAATCTCACCTTCAATGGTATTTGTTTAAATTATTTCTAAATTGGTTTTAGAAGAGTTTATATCTTAACCTATCCTTATAGTGTTTACAGTGACCCGGATTGGGGGAGGGGGTGTAGCTTACCCAAAGAATTGGAGGCTCATCACGAATCTTGTAAAATAAAAAGAGATTTATTAAGAGAGAGAAATATGGCCTGGGAACAGATCACCTTGGTCATTGTCCCACTGGAGTAAGAGAAGACTGGTCTTTTGTATTTTTACTACACAAAAGGGAGGGAAGGGCATTATAAAGAACTGGGAGGAAAATATAACAACAGGGAGGAGATTTTGGAATAATAGGGCATCAGTAAGATATGCAGCACCCATCCCTATCTTGCATATCAGCATACCTGGGTCCTGTTCAGCAACACCCATTCCTGAGGTGCCCCTACCCTGGGAGAGTTTAAGGATTCCTTGGAGGGTTGGGATCTTTAGGTTTCTTGGGGTCCTACTGTGTTACCATAACAATAGGACCATGGAATCACAGATTTAGAACTCGAAAGGACCCAAGATGTCATTTATTTCAATTTTGTCATTTTATAGTTTAATTAACAGGGTTTCAGGGAAGGAGATGAAATAAATAGTAACAAGCAAGTGACCTCTACCTTGACAACATAGGAGGGCATGGAACATGATTTCTGATTTCAAATATTTTAAGGATTGTTGTAGAATAGATAAATTTGACATATTCTTTTTAACATGAGAAGGCAGGACTAGGACCATTTGGATAAAAATAATAGTAAGACAGATTTTACTCAATACAAGGGCAAACTTTCTAAATTAGAGGTATTTGACCTTGAGAAAGACCCCCTTGAAAAAGCAGGGAAATTCTCATCACTGGATTTGTTCAAGGTGAAATTGAATGGCAACAGACAAGGGTGTTCAAGATTTTTCCCTTGTATGATAGTTTTGACAGGGGAAGGCAACTTAGACCAAAGACACCTATATTCATATACTGATTCTGATGTGCAATTATTTCATCTCTCTAAATCTGTTTCATCTTTAAGATGGAAATATATTGACTATTAATTATTTCGCATGTTTTTCTAAGCAAAGGGTTTTCGTTTTTGCAATTCTTTAAAGTATGTGTATACGTTTATATATATATATATATATATATATATATATATATATATAGAGAGAGAGAGAGAGAGAGAGAGAGAGAGAGAGAGAGAGAGAGAGGTATGTATAGGAATATACATATATATGAGTAATTATCATTATCATTATTACATAGCCAGTAAATTAATTTCTCACAAAGGCATCATGGAAGCAGTGGATCAAGATCCAGCCTTGGTGTTAGGAAGATTTTATTTCAAGTCTTGCCTCTGTCACATATTGGCTATGACCCTGAGCAAATCATTTAATCTCTCAGTGATTGCCACAGACAACCCTCTAAGACTGCATTGTAGAATAGTTCACGTTGGTAAAGAGTTTCCTTTATGTCAAGTGCCTCTACCAATGAAATCACAAGTCTAGACTATAGCCTCTTTTCCAACTCTCAGATTGTGGGATTATAGTTTTTCAGTCTCCAGAGAGGCAGGAGTTAACTAGGCCTAGGGTGAATTGCTGAGTCAACTCAAGTACCTGGAGATGCAGAATCTATAGTCTTTAAGATGATGCAGCCCCTGAGGGACTCCTGAATCTCTGGAGATAACCCCAGAAAAAATGAAGATTATTAATGAATGTTATTAATTTATTTAGTATTTTAAAAATAGAGTTATAGGACATTGTTTATAATGAGATAGAGTATATAATTAATTAGTGTGAAGAAACATAGAACATGTACTCATAGGTTGCCAATACAGCATGTGTGATGGTTTATTTGTTTTGTCCAGTCCCTAGGAATTGTATGTAATAGTGTTTTACTTAAGGCTGCTTAAGTATCCATATTTTCTTATTGCCAGGATCTGGGGGAGTTAGTAGATTACCTAATCAACCATCAAATTTTTCTGCATTATGATGAATGGCACCAATAGATAGTTAAATGGAGGGAGGACAACCAGACCATGCTCTTTACCACTTTCAACATTACTGGATCTCTTGCTCAGGTGTTATTAGAAAGAGATAGAGCAGAAAAAGACATCTCTAAATGAAAACAAACAAGGGGTCCAATAAGAAAACTCTAAATCCAGAAAGATTCAGGCTCATTCTGGACTATTCTAGTCTTCAATGTATCGATAGAATGAAAACTTTTTTTCACAGCAACTTCACACATCAATAATTACAAAGTTGTGGCAAAGTAATTAAGAACTACAAGGGAATAGGCTTTTTTTCTTTACTGTTTTCTTCCATATGTTTCCTTCACTGTTGTCCACAAAAAAGAAAAGTTGATCTGCAAGGTGAGTAGCTGTCTAAAGAAATAATAGAAAAGAGACAAGGAAAGAGCCAGTAGTAAGACATGGCTTCAAATACTTGTGTACAAATCCAAAAAGTTTAGGCAGCAAGCAAGTGGAACTGTAGATGATGACAAAAAATCAGCATGGATTAACCAAGAGGTCATGCCAAACTACTCTTCTTTCTTTTTTCTGAAAGGATTAATAAACTGTTAACTCGGGTTCAAGATGAATGGAGATAATAGTTTTCTTATCTTTTGCAAAGCTTTTGGTAAAGAATTTTATACTATCCTAGGTGGTTTTATATAATTAGGTAGATTCCCAACTCGTTTCGTAGCTAGACTCAAGAAATACACATTACTAGTTTGATATCATCAGTGTTGCAGGAGTCCTTCATTGGGAATACCCCATGGGTATGTCCTTGATTATGTGCTGTTTAAATTCAATATTTTTATAGTCACTTACATAGAGGGAAAGATAGCACAGTTCTTAAATTTTCAGGTGGCACCAAGCCGGCAGAAATGGCTAACACACTAGATCAGAGGTCAGAAAACTATAGCTCAGGGGCCAGATATGACCTGCTATTTGTTGTTGTATGGCCTGTGTGCTAAGAATGGGTTTTACACTTTTACATAAAGTTTTATTGGCATGCACTGAGATAAATTGCTTCCCAGGACAGGAGGAAGTACGGTGCCCTTAGAAGACCTCATGTGGAATATTAGGACCAGTTACAGGCACATCTGTTTATGAAGGACATTTGTGAGTTATAAGTTATAAAGTAAAGCTATAAGAAGGTAAACAAAGATGGTGGAAAATCTAAGGTCTGTGTCATTTGAAAATAGTTGAAAGAACTGCGGATGTTTAGGATAAAGAAGATTCAGGGAGAACAAAATTCAAATATTTGAAGGGTTGCTATGTGAAGGTCAGATTAGAGTTGTGTTTGTCCCTAGGAGGCTAGAACTAAGAAAAACGAGTAGATTTTGCTAAAGAGATGAAATATAGTTTGATGTCAGGGGGTATAAAAAACCTAATTCGAGTTGTCCCAAAGTGAAATGAGCTGCATTGAGAGAAGGTAGGTTCCTCTACCTTAGAGGTCATAGTTCAATACTATTGTGTTCATCAGAGTGAGTATTTCCTTGGAGTATTTATGATGACCCTTCTACCTCTCAAATTCTGTGATTCTGGGAATCCACTGGGAATCAAATGTAATCTTTGGCAAGTCATTTAACCTCTTTCAGGCTCAGTTTCCTCTTCAATAAAATTAGAATAATAATAACTGTAAAACTTACCTCAAGGATATTTTGAGGGTCAAATGAAATAATATATGAAAACCCTATATAAATATTTGTAGTTTCCCTTGTTTGCTTATGTAGAGTGCTTATCACAGAATCTTGAATTTAGTAAATGCTTAGTCAGTCAATAGGCATTTATTAAGTACCTACTATGTGCCTGACACTATGTTAAGCACTACTCCATTAAAGTTGTCAAAGAAATTGAGAAAAGGAGTGGATGATTGCTGAATGAAGGAATGCCTAGAACTCTTGTTTCTAGGCAGTGATGTTTCTTATTTTTCTAAAGGAAAAGGGTGAATTAGAGTGTGAATTAGGGCTCTTACTGTTAGAGGGTAAGACCAAGAGCAGTGACTCTGCGGTATGTATCCATGTGGAATATGAAGCTATTCAATCTGAGTCCCCTTATTTGGTTTAGATTGTTTGGAGCAGAGAACAGTATATAAATAAATACATATAAATTTAATTAGGGAAGTTTGATGTGGCTTGAATCAAAAGAGCCATTGGTAACAAAATAAAATAAAATGAGCCTTTCAGGACTAAATGGTATATGCTCTAAGATCTGTACATGGCAAGAGACCACAGTACTACAAAATTCACCATCATCTAAAAACCCAAATCTTTGCTGCAAGAGGAGGTTGAGGAATTTGACATGAAATAAAGTATCCACACTTTAATTTGAGTGCTATATAAATATGAAAATGTCTTTCTTGCAGAGTTTAAGAGTTCAAATGTACTCTTACTGATTCACCTAAAAAGCAAACTTTGTCTACACTATTTCTGAGCCAGCCAATAGGATGCAACAGAAAATGATGCTTTCCTGCATTGGTTATTTGATTTCTAAATGTTGTGTCATCTGCCTCCTCTAATTTTCATTTGGGGTGAAAATATATATTTTTTTAAGTTTCAAAACTGTAGTCCTTCAGCTTTAGCCTCTAGTAAACATTAATGAAATCACTGTGTTGGTACATCAGTGCTTAGGAGAAACAGGGTTAAGGAAATTGCTTGCTTCCATCATACTCTATTGAATCAAACTTTTGAGGTGTTTGGCTAAAAGGGGTTTTGCAGTAAATAACAGGTTCCTAGATTGAGTAGAGAAAAGGCAAAAAAAAAAGGATTCCAGGGCGTATTTGTAGAATGAAATTGGGCTTTGAGAAATAAAAAGTATTATGCTGAATGCCTTTTCAATTTATGTATGAATATTCAAAAGTTAGATTTATTTTTGAAATTTTATTAATACTTTATCTTTAGTATTTTTCTGTGCAAATATTCCAATATTCTACCTCTTGCCATTATCTGAAATATTTTTCCTCTTACATTTCCTTTATTTTGTTTTTATTTTATTTTATTTTATTTTATTTTATTTTTCTATCCTTTCTCTTGGTGTCCTTATATTTTAATTATTTAATAAATACTTGCATAATGAAGAGAGGGTTTTTTCACTCCCACATTAGCTCCCATTAGATTCATTATGGAGGAAGGGAAATATATTTACCTTGATTCCCAATTCAGTGTAGTCTTTACTTGATAGGCCAGGTAAATCATCAAAAATCAAATAATAAAGAATTACCTGAACCATACTAATATAAACAAAATGAAATCCCATATCATATGATCTTTTGTAATCTCTCATAAACCAGTGAATAATAGTTCCCACCAACATCACTTCTTCATCACTTGGGAAAACAAATCAAAGATAACTCACCCTGTTTCCTAACACCTTCTAAAGAGACTAGAATGAGGGCTACTTTTAATTGCTACTGGAACAACTTTCTTCAGACAGCCCTTTATAACCTAGCACCTCACTACCTTTCCAGTCTTCTGACACTTCACTGTCATGTAACCATTCTTTTTTTTTTGTTTTTTTTTTTGTTTGTTTGTTTGTTTGGTGGGGCAATTGGGGTTAAGTGACTTAACAGGGTCACACAGCTAGTAAGTGTCAAGTGTCTGAGGCTGGATTTTAACTCAGGTCCTCCTGAATCCAGGGCCGGTGCTCTATCCACTGTGTCACCTAGCTGCCCCCTGTCATGTAATCTTTGAACAAAATAGTCCATCTCTTGGTTTCTGGCATTTTGTCTGGGTATCCTCAATGCCCGTATGCTCTCACTTCTTTCCCAACCCTTCTTAATTCTCATGCTTTCCCTCTTTTCATTATTTCTTATTTATCCTGCATGTAACTTGTTTATACAAAATTTTGCTTATTGTCTCCCCCATTAGATGGTAAGATCCTTGCGGGCAAGGACTATCTTTTTCTTCTTTCTGTGTCCTCCATGTTTAGCATAGGGCCTGGCACATAGGAAGCACAAGTTTATTGAATGACTGGCTGAGGTAGTTCCTTATCCCCTCAACTATCATTTGGCAAGGCTCTGCCTCTATCACTGTCAATTATATCTAGTCTCACTTCTACAACACAAGTTCCATTCCAATGGCCATGCTGTCACCTCAGGATTTTTTGCTGCTATTCAAATAAAATTTGGTGGGCTTCTTTCTGTTCTATCTTCTTTGGGGGGGGGTAGAAAGGGGCAGCTGGGTGGAACAGTGAATAGAGCACTGGCCCTGAAGTTGGGAGGACCTGAATTCAAATCTCACCTCATAGACTTACTAGCTGTGTGACCCTAGGCAAGTCACTGAACCCCAATTCCTTTAAAAATGTGGGGCTATCTCCAGTCATCCTGATGTATATCTTGCCACTGGCCCCAGATGGCTCCAGAGGAGACAGTGAGGCTGGTGACTTTGCACAGCCCTCCCTCACTTAAATCCAATTCACTGCAAGTCATGAGACCTGCCATGGTCTTCCTTGAGAACAAAGGACACAACAACATCTGCTTCATAAAAGTGATGTTTTTATTTTCTTTTGCTTTTATTTTTTAGAATTCTCTCTTTGGGGGATAGCAGGTTCCCTGTGGCACAGAGCTTCAGTTAGATCGGGTCTTTTATTCTTCATTATTTTGATTAAATTGTGCTAAAATATGGCACTCAGGCAATAGTAAAGCATCTACTCTCCTCTCCTCCTCCGTGGTTACTGTTGTACTCATCATCCTCTGTTTTTTATCTTCTTGTTTCTTTTCTGTTCCCAGTCTTCACTACCAGCTAACATAGGACAAATTTTTTATGTTCTCTCTTGCCCACCCCAAGTTATAGGAATCATAATTCATACAGCATCCTCACTTTCTCCTGTCTTGCTCTGAGGTTGAAAACAAACCTACTCATCCATTTGGAGTGTCCATAAATTTTTGTGAGACAAAGAGAAGTCTTCACTACACTGGGATGGGAAGATGGGGCAAAGGGAAAGGTGAACAATATAGTTGTCTCTACTGGCTTTCCCATAATTTCCCATAACCTCTTGCAAGAGAATGATTTAATCAATGAATGCATAACTGAATGAAGGAATGAAAATTAAAATTTATTAAGTGTTTCCTATCTGCCAACTACTCTGCTAAGCCCCTGGAATACAAATATAAAAGCAAGACAGTCTAGGTCCTCTAGGAGTTTACATCATAATAGATAACATACCTAAGGGAGTGGTGACCTGGGAGAGTCATTTAGGTCTCTAGGTGGTGTGTAGGAAGATAAGGGAGTAGACTGAAATACCCCATCCAGGAACAATGGTATAATTGAATTGGTCTTTTTCAGAATTGAGAGGAAAAATGGGTAAGGGAGCATATTGGTTGAAGAGGTTGTAAAGGAGATTTTCAGATTGAAGGAAGGGAAATGAAATAAAACTGAGGCTTTCTTGAGATGGTGAGCTCTGAAAGTCAATTACCAATTACAACAATAGAACCCTGAGGTAGAAAGTCCAGGCATGTCCAAGTAATATTCAGAGAATCATTCTTCTACTTTCTACATTTCACCCTCAATCACAGATACTTTGATTATGAAGAGGACAGGAAAGAGGAGATTCTTTACTTACAAATTTTTATACCAATGATCTCACTAGAGGAAAAAATGGTCTAAATAGGACTCAAAGCTTTATCTTAGTGGAAACTAGTTATATTTCTATCAGAATTGCTATGAACCAAATCTCCTTTTACTTTCCTCTAATAAAGTCTTCTTGATTTTAAGCTATATCTGTGACCAAGTAGATTTGCCAGCCATTGAATAATTATGGATTTATTACTTAATGATTAAATGATGGTAGCAGAGTAAATTTTTGCAGTTTCCCTTGTTCCAAAAAGGCAAAGATATGTTTATATATTCATATATATTATGTTACATTCATATGTTATATATGTTTAAGTTGCATGTATATAAAATATTACTGCCATATACTCCATGGCAAATATTTATTAAGGAATTATTACATATAGAGTTCTGATTTAGGTATTGGTGGAGATACTAGGTTTTGATAAGACAAAGTAACTGCCTTCAAGAAAAGTAAATGCATTGAAATGCCAAGTAGACATAACAAGGTCTTCATTTTATAATGATTATATAAAAATGAGTCAGAATAATCAAAAGATGAATAAAGTTTGTAGTAAAGCTCTATTACAAAGAAGACGGAGAGAAACAAGGTAGAGTTATAACATGGACAATGTTAAGGGACAGTTTTTCAAGATTGGAAAGCCAAGGCATGTCTGTGGGTAGATAGTTATCTGTTAGAGTGGAGAAGACAGAAAATAAAGGGAGCTAGGAGGAGAAAACACAAACAGAAATGCCTGGGGTGGGAAAGCATCAGAGTGAACAGGAAATCATAGTTTGGAGATCTCAAGGAACCCAGATGTTTTCAAGGATTTATCATGTCAAAGAGAGACATAAACCAGGAACTAAACCTTCTATACCTGTGACTCACTATAGAAAACAGAACTTACATAGGCCTGAAGATAACTGGTGTTTGTTAACTCTTCTGCTATCATTGTTAATGGGTGCTCACAGACATTTGAAACATCATGACTAGCAAGCGCATCTCTCTTTTTTTTTCTAAATAATTTAATTCAAATGTTAATATTGAACATCATCATAGCCATCCCCATTTGTTTAGTAATATCTACATTTTAATTTCAATGAATAAAAAATAACTTTTCCTCCTTTTTCCCCTAAGCCCAATAATTAATAGCCCACCTTTTCCTTGAAAATCAAAGATCAAAAAAGAGGCTGAATGTTAGAGGGAGACAGGAAAGAACTTGCTTTTTCTTCCTCTTCTTGTTTTCTTCTTTCTTGTTCTTCCTTCTTTTTTCAAGACTCCAATGGTTTAAAAATAAGATCCATTCTGGAAAGGCAACTCCAAAATTCTTTTAAGAAATTCCCACCTTTCAAGAATCACTATCCAGTGAGCCATCCACATAAATAAAAAAAGAATCTAGTGGATAATAACTGTAATTTCTGTAGTAAGTGAGTAACTGAAGGTTAGAATGAGAAATAAATGTACAAAGAACAAGTACGATTTGCAATAAAGAATTTGTCTGGGGACCAAGTGTTTGTGAGTGACCCATCTTCTGGTTCTTTTAAATATCTATCTTCTTTTAGTCTCTTGATGTGATGGAAAGATTCCTTATTAAAAAATCTAGGATAACCCTGAACAGAGGTAACAGGAAGGAAATGCCCATTCTGAATTGCCAATAATCACAACTCAGTATGATTTATGATCTTGGCATTCATTATGAACTAAAAGTTGAACTCTGTGTGTGTGTGTGTGTGTGTGTGTGTGTGTGTGTGTGTATGTGTGTGTTTTAAATGGCCTCAGCTGAAGTGGCCTGGACAAATGAATCGTATGCCAAAAAATATGTCTAGAGCTAATTTTTGAGGCCAAGACTCTGGGAAAATGACCAATGGGGAAGTCTTGGATGGACTACAACAGAAAGGATTTTTTTTTTCCTGTAAGAAAAGTGCTCAGAACATGAAAAGTAAGATCAAAGCAAAAACATTGGGAAATACAACCTCAAATCTGAGCTTTTTGGCAATTTCCTATTGATATGTCACCCCATACAATCTCCTTGAGCCAACACTATCAACTACACAGCCAACTACTGGAGTTACAATTCACAGGACAAATGATGCTAAATGTGAATGATTTATTATCAATAAAAAAGGAAAAAAAGAAAAATCAAGCAAATCTCCAAAGAGTTCTGCTCCCTTCAAATCACTCTTGAGCTGTACTTTTTCATTCTAATAGGATTTGTCAATAGGTGGTGTCTTTGCCTTGATTTGATTTGGACCTTTCCAAGAGGAATGGGCCATAGGGCCCAGTGGGAGAGGCCTGAAAATGAAGTTATCAGAAATGTGGCCAGAGCCATTGAGTTGACCTCAGTAACAGAACAAGAGGGCTTCTGTTAAAATGGTCTGCTGAACTCTAGCTGATCTTTTCAAGGCAGGTGTGGGCCTCATACCTGCTTGTCAAGCATTGTATAAGGTCCAAAAAACTAAAAAAAAAAATTCTGAGTCACTGTCTGCTAAACTACCAAATAAAATTATTTTGTTTCCCAAACAGTCCAGGGTTTTTCTTGTTTTGTTTTGTTTTGTTTTTTTGTTTTGTTTTTTTCTGAGTTAACCCCAGGGAGATCCAGGAACGAGGCATCATACAGCTCTTTCTCTTTGGATCCTAACCCCCCCCAACCCCAACCAGTTCTCTCTGACCAGGGCTATATTCCCCTGGGATTATTCATCTGTTTGCTTTAGGACAATTAAATGTGACTCAGATTAAATAAACTCTAAAACCCTAGGAAAAGATGCTAAAAACAGACCTAGCCCCACCTCTTCCCATGCCAGGGATTAACTGATGCAGAAGTATGAAAATATGCAGTGGAAGGGAGGAGGGGGAGGCACAGTCCTTTCAGGAAAACTCCTACATTATCTGAATCAAAGTTACAGGTCATAGAATGAGCACGAGTTAATTCCCTGGAGCCAGCAGGTGGAGCTGGTTAAGAAGGCATGGCAAAGGAAGCCTAGTCTCACTGCTGGAGAAATGCTCATAAACTACTTGGGGCCACAGGAAGAAACAAAGAAGGGTTGATTTAAAAAAAAAAAAAAAACTGCCAAGAGATGCTTATGTAGTAATCTCCCCCCAACGTGCGCGCGCGCGCGCACACACACACACACACACACTCCTTTCAAGTCCTTTGGTTGCAAAGGGACTTTAGCTTGTGGACCCTGTCATTGGTTATCTGTGGATATTTCTTTTGTTGTTGGTGCGGGGGGGTGCCTGGAAGATATGAGGACCACATTTGCTAGGTAACAACATTTTTGCTATTGAAGGTACACAAAGGAATGAAGGAATTGAAAATGTAGGATCATGTTGAAGTAATACCTGACATTCTCATGTTGTCATGCCTTCATCTTTTACATTCTTCTTCTGAGATATCTAATGTTAGTTAGGGATTAATGCGTCAGAGAAGAACAATGAAGGCTGAAGTTAGAAGGCAGGAACTAGCTGCATGGCCTTGGGCTTCAATTGACTCAGGTGTCAAAATCATGGGCTCTGCTCTAAACCCATTCCCAGCTCAAAGATTAGCACCCTTACAGAGTGGGAAAAGCATAGGCTTTGGAATTAGTAGACCTAGGTTCAAACCTCACTTGCAACACTTATTAGCTGTTTGACTTTGGGCAAATAATTGAACCTTCCTTACCTTCAGTTTCCTCATCTATAAAATGAAGGAGTTGGACTCAAAGGTATCTAAAGACTCTTTCAGCTCTATAATTATGGTCCTAAGTCTAAGGAAGCATTAGGGTGAGTGAAAAGAGTGAATCAGCCCAAAGGGAGGTACAGATGTTAAACAGAATCAAATACTGTGTGGAAATACTGGGATTCTGAATAAACCTATTTTGACCTAAGAAAATTATTTGTTTCCTATACAATTTAAATTTCAGAGCCATAATCAGTCAATTATAGACAATAATGTCACTATGGCATTATGGATTCCTATGTTAGGAAAATTTAGGCTCAGATTTTACTTCTGATAGGTATTAGCTGTTTGACCCTGATTAAGTCACTTATCCTCTATATCCTTCAAATAGCTCCCTAAGACTTATATGTAGGTCTCTGGGCTCAATCTTCTTATTTCCACTCCTAAAGATAGTTGAGTCCCCAGAGATTGAATGTTTACTTTTTCTTAAGTATTTCTAGGAAGGGCCAAGATTGAAGGATTGAGGTCTCTGGTAAAATCACCCATAAACCACAATCTAGAATGTATCTCAATATTGACACTGATAGAGCAAGACCAGTATAGTTGCAAAATAATTTTCCCAAATACTCTCTCTCTCTCTCTCTCTCTCTCTCTCTCTCTCTCTCTCTCTCTCTCTCTCTCTCTCTCTCTCTCTCTCTTTCTCTCTCTCTCCCCCCTCCCAAAAAGCTACTTTCTAATCATTTCTCCCACATTTTATACTGAAGTCATTTTCTTATAACCAAATATAATACTTCACATGACTTCCTAATTAATTTCATCTTATTAGAGTCAGCCCATGTTCTGACCCCTCCCTCTCTCCAAATCCTTGGGAAAAGTGGTCTCAAACTTAAAAATTCAAAGCACACTCCTCTTTTGTAATATTAATTTCCTTATACTCAGGAAATAAATACACAGCAAATGGAGGCCCAATGAATTTGTGGACCTATGGAAACTTGGTAGGAGTGGCATAAGGCAGCAACAGTCCTCCTCTTGCCTCCCTTCCAACCCAACAGTTTACAAGACCTCATCCTACCTGGCCACGAGGAAGGAAAACTACAAAGAAGGCCAAGGTAGCAACCTACCTATCATTTTTTTGTATCTGAATTCAATCTCAGCTCCTTGCCTCTGGAGTGATCAGTCCTTTCATCTCCTTAGAAAATCAGAAGACACTTTGCCAGTGAAGGGTAGGAGGGAATAAGCATTTACACAGAACCTCTTACGTGTCAGGCACTGTGCCAAGCACTTTTATAAATATTATCTCATTCAATTTTCACAACTACTCCACAAATTATGTCCTGTTAGTATTCCCATTTTACAGTTGAGGAAACTGAGGCTAATAGACTTGTCTCAGGGGAAGTGACTTGCCCAGGGTAACACAGCTAATAAGTGTTTGTGGTCAGATTTGAATTGATGTCTTCCTGACTCCAGGCCAAGCACTCTATCCAAAGACACACCTAGCTGCCAACCTGACAGGAAATGTTAATATTTCATGTGTTCTATATAACCCATCAGGACAGATAAATCCAAGCATACACCAAAAACTTCACTCTCATTAGTTAGCCTTCTCATTGCATATACTGTTAGATTGTGATCTGAATTAGTAGAGAGAATTTCCACCTCAGGTATTGCCTATGCTGATGAAATCATGAATTCTTTATGTATTCTGATAATAAATAAACTAGAAAAGTAAACGTCATAAGTGAGATTGAGTTCAAATTATATTTTAATTATCTTGTTATTTTTCAATCTTTATATATCTGTGTAGAGATATCTTTGTTTTGTTTTTTGTTTTTTTGTTTTTGTTTTTTAAAGTGAGGCAATTGGGGTTAAGTGACTTGCCCAGGGTCACACAGCTAGTAAGTGTTAAGTGTCTGAGGCCGGATTTGAACTCAAGTACTCCTGATTCCAAGGCCAGTGCTCTATCCACTGCGCCACCTAGCTGCCCCCCCACCCCTGCCCCGTGTAGAGATATCTTAATAAATTGGTCCTAAACTATGCTTCCATTTGGGTAAAGAGCTATTCTGTGAGAAAACTCCCTATACCAATACATATCTGAACCTCTTTCCTGGGACACCAAGAGGATAAGGGACACATCCAGGGGTCACCCAGTCAGCATATGTAAAAGGAGAGACTTGATTCCAGCTTTTCCTAAATTGAAGATAACAAGCTATCTATCAAAAAGACCAGGCTGTTCTTACATCTTAATAAATATGTTAAAAAATATAAGGCTTCTTAGTTTAATCAGGGGAAGTGGAATAACCCCAATATTTTGTGCTAGAAGCAATGTTTTTAAGCCCTAGTTCTGATAGCTACTAGCCATGTGGGCTTGGAAAATCACTTCACATCCCTGGAACTCCTCTAGAAAATTAGGGGCTTGTACTACATGCCCTACAAGATCCCAACCAGCTTTACAAGGTTGTGATAGAACCTGAATAAAAAAGAAATCCCAATGCAAATCCCTCTGTGAAGCTCATATAAGTGAAACTCCATGGCTCTTATAGGAGACCTTAAATGAAGAATGCCTAAATGCTTTAGGGATTTTTGCATAGGCGGTAGCCAATTTATTTGTAGATCCAGCTATCAATTACCAGTACTGGAGCTTCATCTGAGCATTTGTGCTGTTTGAAATGAAATGTCCCCAGTAGTTTTAGATGATGGATTATGTCCATAACAAAACAAATAGTGTTGTGCCTAGCACAACACTAAGAGCAATTAGGTGCTTAATTCAGTAATTATTCAGTTCAGCATTTATCCCAAATCCAAACTAATGGGAAAGCCAAATGACTATGCTATTGGTATGATTTTTCAAAACACATGTTCTGCCTTCTGCAATTTACCTTTAGGCATATAAGGAAAATGTCCAATTTCTACCTTCTCCCTCCCTCTATACAATCATAAGAAGCTGTTATAGATAATTTATTTCTTAAATGTTATTTCCAGGGCATGGTAGCCAATTAGTACTGGATCCACCTATATTGTCATCATATAAACAGCTGGTGAAAAATAATGGTTCGGGGGACGGCTAGGTGGCACAGTGGATAAAGCACCAGCCCTGGATTCAGGAGTATCTGAGTTCAAATCTGGCCTCAGACACTTGACACTTACC
This sequence comes from Dromiciops gliroides, assembly GCF_019393635.1. Taxonomy (NCBI): domain Eukaryota; kingdom Metazoa; phylum Chordata; class Mammalia; order Microbiotheria; family Microbiotheriidae; genus Dromiciops; species Dromiciops gliroides. Next base: position 574,775,042 of record NC_057862.1, read on the forward strand.
AGCTGTGTGACCCTGGGCAAGTCACTTAACCCCCATTGCCCTGGAAAAAAAAGAAAAATAATGGTTTTGATACAGTATGTTTGCTAATTATCAAAGATTAAACTGACTGAAGTATAGTTGTAGTGTTTAATCCTTTTACTAATTCTATGAGGTTTTGGACTTATTTTGGAAACTTATTACTGATATGTCCCACAGAATGGAGCTGATTCTTTTATATACACTGTTAAGATATTTATTTTATGATTGGACCTCACTAATCATTTATTCTTTTTTTTTTCTTTAGTGAGGCAATTGGAGTGAAGTGACTTGCCCAGGGTCACACAACTAATAAGTGTTAAGTGTCTGAGGCCGGATTTGAACTCAGGTACTCCTGACTCCAGGGCCAGTGCTCTATCCACTGATCCACCTAGCTGCCCCACTAATCATTTATTCTTTAAGAAAAATAAATACGTAATGTTGAGAAATGTGTATAAGTCAAAGACATATTTCTATCTTTTGATAGCATAAATGTTTTCTTTGAGTTTTATCATGTATGAGAAATATAAGTGAAGGAATAGTGAATTATGATCTAATTATCTGCTATTTAAGAGTCTCTTAGGCCACTGAATCCAGCATACCAATGCTTCCTACAATGTAGGCTACATGCCAAACTCATATTGGTATAAGGGAAAGTTTGAGCATTAATATAGATGCATTCTTGTTCAAGCTCTGACATTAATTGGCTGTGTTACCTTGAGCAATATACCTCACCTCTCTGTGTTTCAGCTTCATCATTTGTAAAATGAAGGAATTGCACTAATTGGTCTCTAGCATGCCTTACAGTTCTATCATTCTACTAGCCCATGAAATTAACACATATTATAACAGTTATGTAAGTATTAGAGTTGGAAGACAGAAATGGAAATAAGAACATTTTCTGTCTCTGTCTTTCTCTTTCTTTCTCTCTCCCTTTTTTTCTCTCCCTTCCCTTCTCTCCATCTCTGTATTCTAAAGCAATAATAAAAATAGATGTACAGAAGAATGTATATGTGTGTGTATATGTATATGTGCATATATGTATGTGTGTATATATATACATATATACATACACACACACACACACACATATATATATATATATATATATACTTGCACCTGAATGAGTATATTATTGCCTATCACACAACTTGCTAAGGTACACTCAAATAACTATTCTAAATGTCATTCTACTCAGAATTCCATTTTCAGTTTTTAACTTGTCTGTTCTCCTTCCTTCATCCATTCTCATTCAGCTGAAAGCTTAAAAGTGGGAGAACTGGGTTCAGCTAGGTGGTGCAGTGGAGAAAGCACAGGCCCTGGATTCAGGAGGACCTGAGTTCAAATCTGACCACAGACACTTGACACTTATGAGCTGTGTGACCCTGAAAAAAAAAGGGGGGGTAGAATCAATAGTCCTGGTGAGAAAGCTTAGTCAGACAGCTCTGAGGAAAGATGCGTCAATTTCCTCTATATAACTCCTCTATATAGATGAACTTCATCTTTTCATAGTGCATGTTCCATAGACAGTACTTCAAGCAGAAATTCTCGTTCAATCCCCTTCCCCTGAAAGAAATGCAAACTAGCAGCAGAAGAACATGGCTAGATGCAGTGCATCAAGAATTTGTTTTCAACCTCTATTCTCTGGATTCCATAGGCTTTTATTCCAGATTACTGACCCTTTCACATACAATTAGATCAACAAATATCAGAAACACTTAAAAAGTGCAAATGGGTTACTCAAAGTGTCTTGATGTTATATTTCTCCTTTCATTAGGAGAATTTTGGGGGGAGGGAGGAACTCAATTGTTCTAAGGGCCTCACATGAACCCATTTCCCCAATAATAGCTAACATAATAATGATGATGATAGCTAACATTTATATAGTGCTGATTTCAGTATCAGGGTCTACTAAACATTTGAAAATGATTATCTCATTTCATATCACAACAACCCCCAGAGGTAAATGCTGTTGTTATCTCCTCTATATAGATGAGGAAATTGAGGCAAACAGAGGTTAAGTGACTTGCCCAGAGTCTCACAAAGAGTTGTATGAGCAGATTACAACACAGGTCTTCCTGACTTCAGGTTGATTGCTCTATCTACTGTGTCACCTAATTGTCCAGATTTCTTTTAAATTTATTTATCAGTACATGTTGTTTCCCCCTCCCCCGTAGACCACAGGATTCTTGAGCATCAAGATTTGTTTTTGCCTTTGTAGCCTCAATGCTTAGCATAGTACAAAGCACTTAATCAATTCTTTTTGAATATAGGAAATGAGTGAATTAATGAGTGAAGTGTTCTAATCCATTCCAATGTACTCTTCAGAATTGTAGCTTTATTTTCAACAAATCTCCCACATCCTAAAACTTTTCTTTCTCTTTACTGATTACTTGTTACCATGTCTTTTTTCTCATTGAGAGAATACAGCTACTTTGTTGGCAAAGTACTAATCCAAGGTGGAATGATAAAAGAAAATGTAAGTTACCTTAAGAGTTTGCATAACTATATATATGAACATAATGCAACATTCAGTGAATTCTTTATTTGAGGTTGTTATAGTGCCTACCAAACTGGCCATTTTCCAAAGGAGTTTAAATTGTTGAAACATTTGAGATACATTACAATATAATGTGCCAAGAATGGTCTATGAAATGGGCCTGTTAGTAGAAATAATTGAATGTCAAGTGCTTGGGGTTGGTTTGACAACCTAACAGATACATGCAGAAGCAGGCAAGTTCAGTAGATCTCGTCATGTGCAGAGTTTTAGTAGCATGATGAAATACACTATATAATGGTGTGGTTGAAATTGTTGCAACATTCGAATTTCAATAGAGTCATTGAAATTTACAGTGATGTTCCCCATCCTCAACCTTCCATTTTACTATGTTATGAGTCCTTTTCCTCATTTAAACAAGTCATAGCTGGAAAGTCAAAACAATAAGGCAACAAACATTATCCCTTGTACCATTCTGCTACATTAATAATAATAATGATGATGATAATAGCATGCATTTACATTTTTGGAGTCTCTTGGCAAGCATTGTAGGACCTGTCACTCAGTCAATCTTCCTTTTTTTTAGATTTAGATTGTCATAATTAGAAGCTATCAAACTAGTCTGCTTACAAATTATTTTTCAAAGAAAATGTTGATGACTCCAAATATTTACAGAAAAAATCATTCTAAAATATTTTTATAAATATTTCCCTAAGAGTGGATAGTAAACACATAAAATTCACAGATTGTCACATATATCTGAATCAGAGGAACAATATCCACATTTTAAAGGGAGCATACCACTTAGAAAAAAAATTGCAACCCTAACAGCATTTTATTGGCTTTATAGACATGAATTATTAGCGTAACTATTTAAATATATTTTATACTACTATGACATAATGCAACATTAAGAATTTAGATTGTTGAAAGGCACTTATTATAAGTTAACTCACAAATTATGTGATTTTTATACAAGATTGAAGATATAAAAGAATATACATGTTATTTTTATATATCCAACTTCAATAATTATGTTGGTTATAAAAATATACTTTGGAAAATTCTTCTTTTTTCACTCTTAAGTAGAATTCTTATCCAGTTTTTTCTTTGGAAAAAGCCTTAGTTTTTATAGATTTTATGAGATTAATATAGTCACTCTAAAACAGAACTTTCATGTACTTTTATTCAGACAAAATTGATAAAAATGGGACCGATTCACTGATTTTCATTAAGACAATAGATGTGTCAGAAAGCTGAATGCAGATAAATTCAGAGATTTAGAACCATAAGGGATTTTAGGAACAATCTAACCCCTTTGTTTGACATATGAAAAACCTCAAAGATGTGAAGTTATTTTTCCAAGGTCACACACATAATAAGTAGACATGATTTGAGTTTGATAATAATTTCATAATTGCATCTAGATAGTATAATGGAAACAACTGTGTAATTTAGAGTCAAGAAGACATGAGTTCAAATTTTACCTCAAACTCTTATTAGCTATGTCCTGGGCAAGTCATTTAATTTTACTCACCTTCATTTTCCTCATCTGTAAAACAAGAATAATAACATTTACCTCACAAGGTTGTTGTGAGCATCAAATGAGGTAACGTATGCACAGTGCTTTATAGACCTTAAAATACTACATGAATGTGAGCTACCAAAATAGGCACAGTGCCTGACAGAAAGTTGGCATTTAACAAATGCTTATTGACTGATTAAAAACCAATGTTACAGGGGCAGCTGGGTGGCACAGTGGATAAAGCACTGGCCCTGGATTCAGGAGCACCTGAGTTCAAATCCAGCCTCAGACACTTGACACTTAACTAGCTATGTGACCCTGGGCAAGTCACTTAACTCCCAATTGCCTCACCAAAAAAAGAAACAAAACAACAACAACAACAACAAAAAACCAATGTTACTATCTCTTTTGGTCATAAATTAAAAATCATTAGTATTTATCACATGAAAATAAGTTAATTAGTGGTAGTTGGACCCCACCTGATTATTAGGACTTGTGTATATGTCAGGGGGAAGAGACAAGTTATTATGGCATCATGATTTTCTTTGCTATAATACAAAAGCACCTACCATTTTCCATGTGATTATAAAAGCATCCATATTTTTTTTCAGCATTCACTTTTGGAGGAGGAAGCACGGCTCACATGGCCTAAATGATCTGTCATTTATTAAGGATGTATCTGCATTGATTAAGTTTCCTTCTTTGGACAGTGCGGTAATCTACCTCTTTATAGTAATGGACAATACACAATGATAAATACAAATGAATGATGATGATCCTGGGGTTCAATATCCAATTATTTCCTATGCTCTAAAATAGCATTGCGATGGATTTATCTTATTATTTCTAGCATATAGAATGCTACCCTTGGAGTCAGAAGGACTTGAGTTCAAATCCTGCCCCTGACATTTAGTCATGATACACTTGTGAGTGTATTGACCCTGGGAAAGTCATTTCACTTCTGTCCTCCTCAGTTTCCTCATCTGCAATATAATGATAATATTAGCACTTACCTCCCAGATTGTTGTGAGGATAAAGTGAGATAATATATATAAAAGGACTTTCTAAAATTTAAAGCACTTAACAATAATAGTGACGATAATAACTAGCATTTATACAGAGTTTTAAAAGTAGCAAACTGCTTCAAATATGTTAACTCATTTGATCCTCAAACCCTAGCAGTGATATAATCCTATTGTTATTATCCCCATTTTATAGATGAGAAAACAACGATAAAAAGAGGTTAAATCCAACTAAGTGTCTAAGGTAGGATTCTAACCCACTTCCTCCCAATTCCAAGGCCCATATTCTCTCCTTTGGGGCAACTTGCAGGCTCATAAATAAGTCTTAGTTGTCATTATTATTATTATTAGGATTAGTATTCAGAGAATTAGTAGTATTACAAATAGTCTTAAATTTTGATTTTCCTTACATTCTTTAGCCAGGAGATCCATATTTTCTTTAAAAAATCGTTTAAGCACTAAGACAGATTTCAATCTAGCTATAACTTAGTATAAGCTCCAGGGACAGTCACCTAAGGTACATAGAGGTTAAGTGATTAACCAGAGTTTGGACCTTTGGTTCTGACTCTGGCTCTAATATTCTATTTACTATATCATACTGTTTTACTATTCTTTTTTTTTTTTGCAGGCAATGGGGGTTAAGTGACTTGCCCAGGGTCACACAGCTAGTAAGTGTCAAGTGTCTAAGGCTGGATTTGAACTCAGGTACTCCTGAATCCAGGGTCCGTGCTTCAACCACTGCGCCACCTAGCTGCCCCTACTGTTCTTTTTTTAGAGAAAAACAGGGGAGGGATGACATTGATCCTAAAAGCATCTTTACCAACCCAATCATACAGAACTAGGCTATTTTGAGAACATATCCACATATTACAGCAGTATAAATATATTTCATTATAAAGACATAGACTATATGCCTAGATTCTAGAAGTGATCATTTTAAGATGTGGGAATCAAACTCATATGAATCATACTTATGACTCCCAGTTTTACCAGAATTACCTTGTGATTAATTTGTAACTTTGAAAAAAAAAGTGATTAATTTTGTGGTGTCAGGTCATTTGTATAGAGATGACTTAGTGACCCCTATGAAAACATGGTTTGAGGTCTCTTTAATTTTAAGGTATCATTTGTGATTATTTTTGGAGCTATCTATGACTATACAAGGAGGAGTCAATGTCTAGTGGTTAGTGAAAAGAATCTGTCAGAATCTGTGACTGTATTTCCAATTTTGTCACTCATGTGGACCTTGACTAACTTATTTTCCCCTTTAGGGCTTAGCATAACTTCTTGCTTTTTATATTTTATTTTCCTAATCTCACAGAAACACTCTGGATTGAGACAGCTAAAGGATTACGGTTTATAGAAATTTATCACAAATTTCAAACAGTGCTTTAAAATAATTTAACTCGATAATCATTTATTAAATTACTACAATATACAAAGACTAACCTGGGTTAGATGATGAGTTTATAAAGAGAGAAAAAAATGAAAGAACCCATGATTCCAAGAAATCTATATTCTTCTAGAGAAGTAAGCCACTTGACTCACTAAAATACATTTTTTTAACTTTAAAAACAGAACTTAGAACTATTCTCAGCAATACAATGATCCAAAATCCCAAAGGACTAATGATGAAGCATACTATCCACCTCTAAATAAAAAAAAAAACTGATATTGATTGAACACAAATCAAAGCATGTTATTTTTCATTTTATTTCTTTCATTTTTTTCTTCTATTTGTTTTCTTGCACAAAATTACTAATATGGTAATGTTTTACGTAATTGCATCAATATCTGATTGATTACTGCCTCAGGAAATGGAGAGGGCAAGGAGAGGAGGAGGGATAAAATTTGGAATTCAAAATTTTAAATAAAGATTTATTATTAAGAAAAAAAATACAGAGCTTAGGAGAAAGGAGTTCAGGTCCCAGGCTGCTTTGAGAACAAAGAGTAGGCAAGGATGATATTCATTCCAACACAAATGCCACTCCTGAAGAAGGATCTGAATTAATGGGGTTTTGCTCTAGGGTCAACACGTTTAAGAAACTGCTAATAATAGCATTGAGGATTTATATAGCCCTTTAAAGTTTACAAAGTGCTTTATATACATTATTGTATTCCTTTTCACAAGAACCCAGAGAAGTAGGTGCTATTATTATCCCCATTTTATAGATTAGAAAACAAGTTGACAGAAGTTCCATGACTTGCCAAGGATCACACAGCTAGTAAGTGTCTGAGGCAGGATTCAAATGCCAATCTTCCTGACTCAAAAATCCAACACTTGTTCCACTGCACCACCTAGCTACCTCTCTGTAAAACTCTTCACTGTTCTTCCAATACTTAACAACTATGATCTACCTAATGGGAAAAGTCATAGACATTTTCAAAAAGGTCCTAAGTATAGGGAGCTGGGCTAATTTAGGTGGCAATATTGTCAAAGTATTGAGCCTTTCTTTTAAAAATAACTAATGAAGAAAAAATGATGTTTTCTATTTCTGTTTCACTTTTTAATGTTTCAAATCACTTTACATATCTTATCTCATATGATTCTCATAAGAAACTTTAGAGATATGAAGGGTAGGTATTATTATCCCACTTTTAGAGATAGAAATTGTGGCAAAGAAATGTAATATGATTTGCTTAATTAGTTAGTGGTGGAGTGAAAAAATTAGGTCTACTGACTCCTATCCAGTTTTTTATTCCCAGGCAAATGCAGTGAAGCATTGATATAAATTCCCACTTTAACATTCTTTTACTAACTTGATGGATAGTTAGTTCTTAAGGGTCAGATTGTTAAAGCTATTTTTCCCCCCTGAGTTCATAATTATCTTAGTTGCATGCACAATTTGGGTAGTTAAGTAATTATCTGATTTGCACATGTAAATGCAGTAATCGTTGGTGCATAAAAATAAAGTCCTTTAAACATTAAGCCTTGGGGGAAAACAAATGATCAGAAAATCAAAATGCCTGTGGTTCCTAGTAGGGCAAACTATGATCAGAAAACTTTGCAAGGAGTTACTGGATTTGTAAGATGGTAAACAACCAAATTCAGCCTGGAGGAATCCATATATAATTCTCCACCAATTTACTCACAGAATCTTAGAGTTCAGAAGTCATAGTCCTACACATAGCTGAAAAAAAAAAGAAAAGAAATTTCGTGTACAAAATACCCAAGAAATGATCATTTATCCTTGTCTTGAAGCCCTACAGTGCAGGACAACTCACTAGCTCCTGACAAAGGGAATTACTCTTTTGGAAAGCTCTAATTCTTAGGAATTTTTTCTTTACATTAAGCTTAAATTTGCCTTTGCAAATTTGCCCATTGTTCCTAAGTCTACCATTGTAGCCAAGCCAAACAGATTCAATCCTTTTCCCACATCAAGATGCATGTTGCCTTTGAGTCTTCCCTTACAAACATCTAACCAATGATTTTTGAGTCTTGTAAATTGGTGCCACTTCAGAGTCCTGTTTGCCTTCCGCTGAAGACTTCATTTTATCACTATCTTTCCTAATATATGTCATTAATAAATATGATATTCTAGATTTGTCTGATTAGGGCAGGATTCAGTGGGACAATGACCATCCAAGCCTTGGACACATGCCCCTCTTACCATTGACTAAGATTTCATTAGCCTTGTAACACCAGTGCTTAGCCCATATCAGTGCCTGAAACATAGCAAGCATTTAGCAAGTACTTATTAATGTAATATAACTTTCTTGCCTATCATTTTAGTGTTGTGTTATAATGAGCTTGTAATCCACTAAAACTTTTAGATCTTCTTCAAATGAAGTGGCATCTAGCTAGGTGTCTCTCGTCTTCCTTTGGTGAAGTTGATATTTTAACCCAACTATTATACTTCTAGGCTTGATCTTGTGCTCTTTAATATTTGCACTAATAACTTGAATAAGGGAATAGGTAGTATGTCTACCAAATTTGCAGAAAACATGAAGCTGATAGTGATAGCACCCTAGATGATAGCATGAGTATTCAAAATGATCTTGGCAGTGTGGAGTAAATCTAATTAGATGCAATTTAATAGGCAGACTTGTAAAGTCCTAAACTGAAGTTCAAATCCCCCCATACTCTGCTGAGATTAGACTATGTCATGAATTTTTTTCTTCTCAGTTCACAACACAATATTTTGGGAATGACACTGATGACCTAGAAAGTATCTAGCTAGGCAGCTAGGTGGCGTGATGGATAAAGCACCGGCCCTGGATTCAGGAGGATCTGAGTTCAAATCCAGACTCAGATATTTGACACTTAACTAGCAGTGTGACCCTTGGCAAGTCACTTATCCCCCATTGCACCAGCAAAGAAAAAAAAGATTAAAGATTAAAAATTTAAAAAAAAGAAAGTACCTAGAGTAGGACAACCTAGATGATGAAGGGCCTTTATTCCATCCTGTATTAGAACTGGTTAACAAAACTAGGGATATTTAGCTTGGAGGAGAGAAGACTTATAGGTTAGAGCATCATTACTGTCTAAATATTTGGAAGGCTTTATGAATGAAGAGGAATTAAATCCTACTTGGCACAGAGGGGCAGAAGTATAAAAATTGGTGGGAGTTTCAAAGAGACAAATTTAGGCTTGATGTAATGAAAATAGTCTTTATAATGATAGCTATTGAGGGCAGCTAGGTGGCTCAGTGGATAAAGCACCAGCCTTGGATTCAGGAGGACCTGAGTTCAAATCCAACCTCAGACACTTTACACTTACTAGCTGTGTGATCCTGGGCAAGTCACTTAACCCTCATTGCCTTGCAATAATAATAATAATCACAATAGCAACAACAACAACAACAATAATAATGATAATAATAGCTATCCAATAGGCTTCCTCAAGAGTTAGTGGGTTCCTCAGCATTAGAAATCTTTAAGCAAACATTATATGATGACTTCTCAAAGGAAATTCATTTTCAGGTATTCACTGGACCAAATGATCTTAATGGTCTTTTCCAATTTCGATATTCTATCAATACTTGGGAAAGTATGAGTCCCTCCCCCTCTCCCATCTTGCCTTTGTCATTACTAACTAGACTGAGACTAAACTCTCACAGGTTACCAATGACTTTTCAGTTGCCAAATTATGTGATCTTTTGTCTTTGCCCATCTTGATTAACTTTCATCAAGGACCTGACCTTTTTGACCACTCCCTCCTTCCCAAAATTCTCTTTTCTTACTGTTTCCACCACACTCTGTCATCATGTTTCTCCTATAATTCTAACCCATTTTTCTATTTCCTTTATTGGCTCTTTTTCCTTCTATTTTCCAAATCTTCTTGAAAATGGCCATAGTATTTTTTTCTTGCTAAGCTTTCTTCCTTCACAATCTTGTCTCTTTCTAAAACTCCATCATCTGATTTAACTTCCCTCCTGAGTTCCAATTCCTCATTTCCAAATAGATGTTTGATATATGATTATCATACTGATCATATGATTATCCTACTGATACCTTAAATTCAACATGTTCATGATTGAACTTATCATCTCTCCCAAAGCAGCTTCTGATTTTGCTCCCTTTGTTAGTGTTACCACTCTTCTTCCACTCGGCTATATTTAAAGCCTCATATTTAACTTTTCCAGCCTGCGTAACCAAGTTATAAAATCACATATGTTCTACTTCTGTAATATAGCTACAATTTATTGTTACTTTTCAATTCTCACAACCATCAGGTAGAGAGTGGGGAGGGAAGTTCATGCCTTCTTTGTCTCTCACCTGTACTGTTAGAATAACTAATTTCAATCTCGCCTTTCCGAGAGAGAGAGAGAGAGAGAGAGAGAGAGAGAGAGAGAGAGAGAGAGAGAGAGAGAGAGAGAGATTAATATCTTATTGGGAAAATATGGAGGAGACCAAAGCAAGCTTCATGGAGATAGAAACTGAGCTGGTACTTGAGAAATTAGCAGGCAGAGAAATACAGGGGAAGGACATTTAAGGTGAAGGTCACAGTTAAGAGAAGAAATACAGGTTAAGGAGGCATGGGATCTGCTCTGGATATACTGAGTACCTCAGTGGTACTGCTGCAGAATGTTTCTGAAGAAGAGGACTGGAATTAGAAATCTGAAAACTAAATAAGTACCTTAATATGGAGGCCTTGAATGCCAGGGTGAACAGTTTGGAGTTAATAATATAGTCAATGACAATGAAATTATTGAAGCTTTTGGCCAGCAGCAATATTTAGAGTATGATACAGTGTTGAACTTGATGTTAGGATGGCCTGAGATCACATCCCACTCCAGACAATGTGACCCTGGACAAGCATGTTTAAGGGTTTATCCCTGATATGTGAATATTTACTAGTTCAAAAATCACATGTATATACTATCCCATTAATAATTATATATAATATAAAGCTTGTTAAAGAATGAGAGAAAGATGACACAGTGTTTTATCTTAGAGACAATAGGGAGTCACTAGATTTTATTGAGGAGAATCATTTAGGCAACTGTGTAGAGGGTAGATTGATTCTAGGCAAGGAGAGCAATTAGGAGGCTATTACCGTGGTGTGGATGAGACTCAATAAGGACTTGAACTAGGCTGGAAGTCTGTGTGAATAGAGAGATGGGGACAAATGGGGAGTAATGTAGGAGTAGAAATGAAAAGATTCAGAAACTGATTAGATATGTTGGTTGAGGGTGGGGAGTTTGGGGGGAATGATAGGTTTAGTTGTGTTGGAAACAAACTTTACTATTTGCTCTTATGGGGAAGGTGGGACAGAATTTATCTTCCCTTCCTTGGGCTGGTTGATCACATGATCACACAGCCCTTAGGGTCAAGCCATGGACCCTAAAGATCTCCAGCTCCCCTTTTTGGAAACCACTGCCCCAAAGGCTATCTAATTCAACTTTTTCCTTTGCAAATAGAAAAGGAAGCCCAGAAAGAGTATGTGGCTTGTCCAAAGTCACACAGGTAGGTAGAATTTGAGCCCAGATCTTTTTGACTCAAAATGCCCAACAAGTCATCTGGACCCTGCTTGATGACCTGTATTAAGAGGGAGCACACTACCCTAGAGCTAAACTTATTCACTTTTGGACAGCCGTAAATTTTAGGAAGTGATAGCTAAGTGGCACAGTCTTAGAGTGCTGGGCCTAGAGTCTGGAAGACTCATCTCCCTGAATTCACATCTGGTCTCTGACACTTACTACGTGGGTGACCCTTGGGCAAGTCACTTCACCCTGTTTGCCTCAGTTTCCTCATCTATAAAATGAGGTGGAGAAGGAAATGGTAAACCACTCCAGGATATTGGCCAAGAAAACCCCAAACGGGGTCACAAAGGGTCAGACACAACTGAAATGACTAAACAACAAAAAAAAAACTGCTAAGAAGTTGTGTGTGTGTGTGTGTGTGTGTGTGTGTGTGTGTGTGTTTTCTTTCACATCAAGCCTAAATGTTTCTCTCTTCAGCTTCTAGTCACTTTTCTTAGTTCAGCTTTCTGGAGTCAAACAGAACACATCTAATTCTTCTTCTACGTGATACTTCTCCTATGTACAGGAAACTGTAATGGTCCCTTGGCATAAACATTTTTTAAAAAAGAAGAAATAGTTCCAACTCTTAAGGAGTTTCTATTCTTGAAGAGAAAGGAGAGGTGGAGACATGGGGTGCGGTGGGGGGGGGGGCGCGGTAAGAGCATTAACAACTAGAGGAAATCAGAAAAGGCCTAATGAGAGATTAGCACCTGAGCTGAGAGAGGTGAAGGAGAGGAGAGAGAATGTGTTCCAAGCAAGGAGGAAATGCAGAGGGCTCTGAGGGAACTTCAGCCCAGCATACCACAAATCATTTGACAGGATACCAGTGACTAAAAAGTGAGGGAGTTTAGGTTCACACAGTAAAACATCTCCCTTCTCACTGCAGACACTGAACCCTTATCTCAGGCACCCATATTCTGACATGCTATTTAAAGATAAATATCCTGTCCGGCGATTTTACAAAAGGAAGACTCTGGTGGCAGAAGCTACAGCAGAAGCTGCAGCAGCGGCAGCAGCCCCAGTCCCTGATGGCTTTTTTATCAGAAAATGACCAGCTGCAATAGCTCTGCTTTTAGCTCTTTACTATGTGACCTCATCAGAAACCACCTCCCAACAGGTCACCATTTCTTAATTAGGCAGGGGGAGTTTTTAAATGTAATCTCTTTGCACTCAGCAGGCACTAGGTCAAACAAAATCTTACTAACCTCCAGCTTGTGTTTACACAGCTTCCAACAGTTCAAAAAGCCAAAGGAGGATCAGAAGCCTATCTTCCAGCCAAAAGGGGGAGGGAGAGGAGAGAGAATTTGACAGAAGGTTATAATCAGCCGCATCTGAGGGGGAAAAAAACCCTACCCTTCTCATCTGTTTTTGAGCATGCATGTTTCAACAAGATGTTCCCATTTCTTGAAATCCGGGTGAAGGAAAGGTAGGCAAGTGCCATTTTTGTGGTTTAATTAAGACTAAAGTAAGGATCCAACATAATTCAAGCTACAGGTCGCCTCATGGACCCTCCTCCCTTCTCTATGTGTGACATGCTCGGGGAACGAGAGCAGGCCCAGTGGTGAAGCATGGAGAGGAGGAAGGACAGGGTGTGGGATGTGCAGGACGGTGTGTGGCAGCTGTTCACAGCAAATACTATTCTAGCTCATGGCTATGTATTCCAACTCTGTTGGAAAATTACCTCCAAATAACAGATCATGAAAGAGCAACCCTGACAAGCCCTATAATTTAGTCCCAAGAGGAAATTCTTCATTCATCAAGTGTACGGGAGGCTAAATTAGTTCTTTACCCAAGTGTGCTCTGGTTGGCAATTTTAACCAAGTGTGAGCCCTACCTTGGGGATAAACTTTGCCAAAAGCAAGAGTGGCCAAGCTTCCCACTGGTGCCCAGCTGCGTTGTATCACAAGTTGTATGCCATTGTTCAGAATCTTGGCAGGTCCTTGGGAGATGATCTTTTTTTCTTTTGGTCTCTATCTCTCTTTTTCTTTTTTTTTAGACTGCACATTTTTGGGGGTTTGTGGGGAATGATTGAATCTGCCTCTTCTCAGTCTGAGGTTGCTGGATAAGTGCTGCACAAGTCGACTGAATACAGACTTGCCAGAAGCACTTGGTAGAACAGGAGCCAAATGTAGCTTTAAAAAGAAAAAAAAAAGTATTTCCAGTTTCATGCTAAGGGTTTTAAGTGTTATAAAAAATAGAGGTTTTTTTTTTAAATTGACCTGCAAACTAACGTTCATAGCCACAACTGCTGGAGTCATTGGGTAAAAGCTACAGGGGGACAAGGGGAAAGTGGGTGTGTTTGGGTGGATATTGTTCTTTCCTTCATTTGACTTTTCATCTCTGTGGACATTTATTTTTTAATTAGGAGGTCAGTAAATGCTCCAGCAACACAAAACATTTCAAGAAGTCTAAAAATATGCCAGTATTTTTCTTTGTACATAATCAACATGTTGCCTTAAAGAAGATGCTTTTATACTCCTTTTATTCAAAGAGATATGAAAATAGTCCTGGGTTCAAACTCTGTATCAGATAATTTGGTCTGTTCAGGCTTTGTGCCATCTCTATATGCTTAACTTAAAGATATGGCCTAGGAAATTGAAGTATTTCTGTGCAGTTTAACAGCTTTCTGATTTTTAAAATCTGTATGACAATCTGAGGAAAACCAACATTTTTCATCATGTCCATCCTTAAGCAGAAAACTTCCTGTGAGTCTTGAGGGTTTTATTGCAATCTTTTAACTTGGTATTACATCCACAATGGAAGATAGTTGTAAAAACGAGGGAGGAAAGTTTACATGTCATCAAATTATGCATTTTATTTTTGTCCTAGATGTTTGAAGGTAATAACCCCTTTTTGTTTGATTAAGTGCTAATTTTTATACTTTCTGTTGATTTTTTTTATCATGGCCCAACTTGCCATAGTAGACAGATTCCTGGACTAGTGGTTTGGAAAATTTCAGTTCTAATCTTGCCTCAGACATTTATTATCTGTATGACCCTGGGCAAATGACTCAAGTTGGCTGAATTTCAGTTTTAGCATCTGTAAAATGGGGCTAAAATGGCATTTCCTTCACAGGAATGCTTTGAGAATTCAGTACGAGATAATGCATGTAAAGTGCATTGCAAAAAGAAAAAAGTACTCTATGTAGGTGAGCAAGTATTCTTATTTTTATTTTGAAGAGCTAAACTGGCATTCTGGATAAAGAATTGGGATAAGAGTCAGGGAGATCTGAATTTACATCTCATTCCCGACATAGAATCACTGTGTGATTGTGACTCAGTGTTTCAGGCAACTCTCAAGATTGTAAATTACAGAACAATTGTCAGTTTGCATTGGTAAATGGAGGCTCCTTACTAACAGTTCCCTAGACCACTGAAATCATATGTCCAAACAAACAAACAAACAAAAAAATGAGTATACAGTCACCAGGATTGTGTCCCTGGCTGTCCATAAGGTAAAAACATTAATGAGATTTGAAAATATTAGTTTTGCAACTAATGTAAAAAATGCTGATAGAACAAATGACCTACGAGGAGGCTAAGTGCCTAGAGCTCTGGACTTGAAGTGAGGAAAAAAAACTGGGTTGAGCTATGGCCTGTGTGATCACAGGGCAAGCCACTTAACCTCTGTCTGCCTCAGTTTCTTCATCTGTAAATGGGGATAATAATAATAGGACCTGCCTCCCAGGGTGTTTGTAAAGATCAAATGCCTAACACATAATAGGCACTTAATAATTGCTTGTTAAGTCTAAAGGAGCTCATGAGCTTTTGGGGAGGGATAAAATATTTACACAGTTGAGAATACTTACAGTATGGGGGGGAAGGAAGGAATGAGAAGTAATAGCTGTATAGATCAGGAGAGACTGCCCCCCCCCCAGCTGAGTCTTGAAGTACAGCATTCTGAATGGCCAAGATGAGGAGAGAGTACATTCCAGGCACAGAGACAGGTTTTCTAAATGAACCAAGAGCTCAGATGGAATGTTGAGTTTGGAGAACAGCTATTAATCTGGTTAGTTTGGAATGAATAGTGTAGTAAGGTGAATAATGTACAGTAATCCTGAAGAGGGAGATTGGAACCAGAAAGATGCTTTAAAATACATGGTTTTTTAAAAAAAGGGGTTTTTTCCTCGCCTAGAGCAAAGTTTATTAAATTGTGGGTCTTGTAACTGAATGTTGGGGTCACAAAAAATTTGGAAACAGTAAAAGGTTATGTATACCTATTTTATATACCAGGGGTAGAATAAAAATTTCCTGGGCAAAAAGGGGTCACAAGTGCAAAAAGTTTAAGAAGCCCTGATGTAGAGCAAGCAAGGTCTTGTAACCTGAGGTCTGTGAACTTAAAAAAAAAACTGTTAAAATAAAATTTGTTTCTTTTTTAATCTTATGCATTTATTTTTAAAACATATTTTATTTATTTAATTTAGTTTTTATTTTGCAAATCAGTGTAGGTTAAGTGACTTGCCCAGGGTCACACCGTTAGTAGGTGTCAAGTGTCTGAGGCTGGATTTGAACTCAGGTCCTCCTGAATCCAGGACCAGTGCTTTATCCACTGTGCCACCTATCTGCTCCAAACATATTTTATTTAGATAATTTTATGTCAACAAATTTCTCCTTGAAACTCTCTTCACCCACCAGAGAACCATCCCATATTTTTAAAAATATATTTTAAAGGAAAAAAAAAGAAAAGGGGACAAAGAGAAAAAGCAATCAGTGAAATCAATCAGTGAATAAAAATAAATCTGAAAATATATGTAAATGTTCCACACATTTGAAACTCCTACTTCTGCAAAGGAGTGGGATAATGTCTTCTCATATCTCTTATTTTTGACCATGTTATGGCCTTAAAATTTTTCAATATTCTCTTTTCGTTGCTTGGAGGTAGTGGTGGTAGTGGTGGTATTTTTTTTTCATTTACCCTGTTATGGTCATTGCATATAGTCTTTCTGGACTGCTTACTTCACTACATCTGATCATGTAAGTCTTTCCATGCTTCTCTTTATTTATCATATTCATTGTTTCTTACAGCTCAGAACTATTCCATTCATTCATCTACTACAAATTATTTAGGTATTCCCCCACTCAATGGGAATCTACTTTGTTTCCAGTTTTTTGTTCAATGTCTTTCATTTGATATATTTACAAACATTCTTCTAATATCAAATCAATAAGTTTCACCTGACTGCCTAAGGGGTCCAGGATAGAAATGAGGTTGGGATGCCTCTTTCCTAAATACAACAGGCATCAACCATGGTGAGAAATACAGCATGGTGAAATCTATGCCTTCAGAAGATTATTTCTTTTAACTATGAGGGAAAGATTCTAGAATAGAGAAATAGGAGATGGACAAATTAGATAGTTATTTGAGTAGTCCAGGTGAGCAGGATTCAAAGCCTGGACTATGCTGGTGGCCTTAAAAATGTAAAAAAAAAAAAAAAAAAAGGAACAGGTAGCATATGAAAGATGTTGTAAAGGTGGTATTCCTAAGAACTGAAAAACATTGTATTTGAGAAGGTGTAAAAAGAGGGAAGAGGAAAAAATTAATCTCAAGTTACAAATTTGGATAACTAATAGGATGATGGTTTCTCAAGAGTTAGAAAAGTTCAGAAGAGGGAGGGATTTAGGGGAAAAATTGAAGAGTTCAGTTTGTGCCCCCAAGGCTTAGAACAGAGTCCAATAAGCTTAATAAATGTTTGTTGATAAATTGTTTTGGGACTTGTTGAATATGTGATGTTGGTATAGGGTTACCCAACAGGCAGTTAGAAAGCTGAAATTAGAGTTCAGAAGTGAAATTAGATCTGGATAGAGTAATTGCAAGTTGGGGAGAAAATAAAGAATAGGTTTAGGAATAACAAGAAAGAAAAAATGCCAGAACAGAAATGTATGACCATCAAAAGGAATTTCAGAGTTCAAGATCATGAAGTTCTGGGGTGGTTATATGACCATCTCTGTAGGTTTATGGTACATAGTAGGCATTTAATAAATACTTGTTTTATTTTTTGACAGAGTAAAGGTCATATGCATTGAGGAGATTAACTGAGAGGCCAGTGTGTTTACATGATCACAGTAATTTGACCAGCTACACTGATATCTAGAGAACTGAACTTAGAGGATTTAAGATTTAGCTCTGGAATGCCCCATCCTGGAGCCCCAGGGCTTGATTGGTGAGTGCCTTCAAGACTTATATCAGGCTGGGTGCTCTAGTAATGCTAGACTTTAATTCCCCACCTTCTTCTCACCAGTTGCCTTCCCACCAGTACAATACTCTCTATGCTCAGAAACCCATCCTCAGCTTTCTAGTTCTGAAATTCTAATGAACTCCACTACCAAAGGAAAAGGGATGTCAGTTGATTTCCTTATGGCTTCATTAACTATGCCGGTAAATTTCCTAATCATACTATCCATCCACGGTAATTACTCCTCCATATATGTTGTCTCTGCCTATTAGAATGTAAGCTCTTTGAGGGTAGGAACTATTCACTTTCGTGTTTTGATCTGTAGGGCTTAGCACAATGCTTAAAACATAGTATTTCCCCTTTTTTCCATGCATGCATACATTCATTCTTCATGCATGCAATTATTCATTCATTAAAAGAAACTAACATGAATATTAAATTTTCCCAAAGATAATAATAGGGTTTGGGTTAGAAGAGAAGTTTATTGGCCATGAGATGAACTCCTTACCTAGGAAAAAAAGGTAAATGACTTGGAATCCACTGAAAGAAAGAAAAAATGATCTCAACACAGATGAAGTGAACCTAAAATAATAATGGCATATTTATATAAAAGTTTAAAGCTTGTGAAGTGCTTAACAAATGATCTAATTTGATCCTTACAATATTTTATAAGGTGGGTGCTAGTCTAGCCCCTATTTTATAGATGAGAAAAGTGAGACAGAGGTTAAGTGACTTGTCCAGGGTTTTTAACTCAGATCTTTCTAAATCAAAATCCACCACCCTATCTACTATACCATTTTATTGCTAAATGTAGACACATTGCTGGGAGTAAAATGAAGGTCTTCAAGTGGCAATGGAGAACCCAATGACTCCTCATGGCTAAGCATGTCACAGTATTATAAAAGAAGAGACAACCTGTTCTAGAAAAGGTATCAAGGGATGAAGTATCTTCCAGAGAAAGCTAGATTTTAGCACCTGAAGATTATATAAATAAAAAGAAGAGCCCAGTCTTTAATCCCCTATTGGGTGGGTTTCTGACTTTCCAAACTTGAACTTCATGCTTTGGCTCTAATCACACCCTGGAATCCCCCTTGGTCCCTGGGGGCCTTCTCAGCCTGGAATCCATCATTCCCTGAGGCCTTCTCATCCTGGTGCATCCCTCTACTATGCCGACCCTCTTCACCTTCCTGCCACTGGCGAGGCCCATTTTGGGGAGAGGCCCAAACCTGTCAAGCATCATGCTGCTCCTGGCTGTACTTCTGACTTCCTGAGCTTCCACACTTGCCCCTAAAATGGACATCTTGCTCCCCCTCTCTGCTTGTTAGCCCCCTTTTGTGTATCATCTTCTCAAAATAATTACATTAGGAATACAGAAATACATTAACCTATATAAAGCTAAGATTACTGGGATTGTCTTTCTTTTTTTTCCTTTGGATTTGTAGCTCAAATGTTTAGCACAATGCTAGGCACCTAGTAAACAGTTAATAAATGAGTTTTGCCTTGTCTTCCCTCAGCCATTCATGCTAGAGTGGATGTTCCAGAAGGCACAGTGATGTAGGTGGCCAGAAGACAATAGCAACTGGGAAAGACTTGGGTTGAGCTGGATGGTAATAAAAATGTGGCAAGGTTTAGCAGAAGAGAGGTCTTTGCTGTGAGCAACAAGGACTCTGAATCTCTTGGCAGGGGGTGGACATTTGCTCAAAATAGGACAGGGAAAGTATTGATTGAGAGAGG
Organism: Dromiciops gliroides; assembly: GCF_019393635.1. Classification (NCBI taxonomy): domain Eukaryota; kingdom Metazoa; phylum Chordata; class Mammalia; order Microbiotheria; family Microbiotheriidae; genus Dromiciops; species Dromiciops gliroides. The sequence continues at coordinate 574,794,972 of NC_057862.1, forward strand.
ATCTCATCCTATTGTGAAGGGAAGAGTGGCTGCCTGATACATTTCTACTCACTCACCTACCTCGATTTCATGGTGACAGAAGGCTAAGGAGATGTGGATTTGGTAGATAGGAATAGTCAGCAGTATGTGGTGATAGACAATGTCTGTACAATTGACAATGACAGCTTGAAGGGTGATGTGGCATGGGAGTTTTTATCACCAATCCCTTTGGAGAGGCATTAGAATAGTCATAGAAACTATCTTCTTCTCTGCTTAGTTTTTTGGTAAGGGACAACTTTCAAGAAATTATTATTCTACTTACAGAGGAACACTTTTGCAAATGGACTTGGTACTTTAAAATAACTTTTCTAAATAATGAGATCTCTTGTATTTGGAAATATAGAGTTTTGTTCTTCCAAATTTCATTTAGGAATACTTACTTAGCCAGAAAAATATCAGTTGTTTGAAAACTAAATATACTCATATCCACAATTAGTGTCTTTACATTGTTTTTAAACCAACTAGGAGAAATAGAACTTAGGCAAGAAGCCAGGTATGGTCACAGTACCAGGTTGCTAAATCTGAATTACTTGTTTCACAGGAAATTTTGCCTGCCTACCTACCAATCCTAGGTCTTGACAAGAATTTACTACCTTGTAGTGTAGACTTATGGATAAGTATTCATGACAAATGCCAATTAGAAAATCACTATGATACACAATGGTAGGTGGATCAGTTCTCAGAGCATGTTGAAGTCACTTTTGATTCATAACAGAAAGCCTTTATGATCCAAGCAGGAATATCCTCAGCAAAAGGCAAATGAAAGGTGAAAATCTGAAAAATCACATGATATCAGAGGCCAAAGGAACCTTAGGAGTCATCTAGTCCAACAGTATCTGACTGAGAATACCATCTACCATATTCTTTTTAAAAGTAATAAGGTCTTTTCTTAAAGACCACTAAAGGGGAATTTACTCCTTTTTTTTTTTTTTTTTTTTTTTTGGTGAGGCAATTGGGGTTAAGTGACTTGCTCAGGGTCACACAGCTAGTAAGTATCAAGTGTCTGAGCCCGGATTTGAACTCAGGTCCTCCTGACTCCAGGGCCAGTGCTCTATCCACTGCACCACCTAGCTGCCCCCCAGAATTTACTACTTCTTGAAGCAGACTATTTCTACTTCTGTATAGTTAGACTTGTTAGTAGGTTTTCTTTTTTCTTACATAAGACCAAAAAGTTTCCCTTTTTATAGCATTAACATCCAAGTTGTAGAAAGAAATAAAGCAAAGGTTATCCTCTTGTTCTAGACTTGGAACCAAGGGAGACTTGAATTCAATTCCCACTTCTTAAAAACTAATTGGAGGGGGCAGCTAGGTGGCACAGTGGATAAAGCACCGGCCCTGAATTCAGGTGAGCCTGAGTTCAAATCCGGCCTCAGACGCTTGATGCTTACTAGCTGTGTGACCCTGGGCAAGTCACTTAACCCTCATTGCCTGGCAAAGGAAAAAAAAAACAGAGAGAGAAACTAGCTCTGTGACCATGGGCAAGTCATTAAAGGCCTCTAAGATTAATTTCCTCATCTATAAAAATGGGAATAATAAAACCTATAGAACCCAACTCACATAACTATTATTAGGTTAATATATGATTTATATATATATATATATATATATATTTTTGTCTTTCATTCTTGAAGAGGACCAAAATGACATCACTATGTTAGAGTCAAGTTACAAGTGTCTGACTGTCATTGATCAGACCAATATAAGCTCAGAATGTTCTACCACAAGTCAGGAACAAATAATCCATGTGAACATTGAGGTTGGATTCCCTAAATTTGCACATCTCTCATTTCTTTTGAGCTACTTCAATTCCACTTTGCTCATAGAGCACAACACCTTCTCTGATGAGTGCACACTATGCTGGGTGGTCCTTTGCCAGTGTCTCCCATGTTATGCAATCAATTCCAAAGTTCTTAGGGACCCTGAGAGTGTCCTTATATCATCTTTTTTCTGACCACCATGTGAGCACTTGCCTTCTATGAGTTTTCCATAAAATATTCTTTTAGGTAAGTGTATGTTTAGCATTTGAACAGCATGGACAGTTCATCAGAGTTGCACTCTCTCCAGTAAAAAGCATCTCATATTACTATATGGAAGCCATTTCATTTATTCCTCAAATATCTTTCAATACTAGAGCAGCTAAGTGTCTCAGAAGATAGAGTACTGAGCCCAGATTGAGGCGGACTTATTTTCCTGAGTTCAAATCTACCCTTAGACACTTACTAGTTGTGTGACCCTGAGTAAATCACTTAACCCTGTTTGCCTCAATTTCATCATTTGTAAAATGATCTGGAAAAAATGGCAAACCACTCCTGTATCTTTGCCAAGAAAATTCTTGATGAGGCCATCAAGAGTCAGAAAGGACTGAAAAACAACTCTAAACAACAGTCCTTAAGTACTACAGAACCACAGTTTCTGAGTTGGAAGAGACCTCAGAGGTCGTCTAGTTTAACCCATTCCTGAAAAGAATCCCCTCTACAATACACCTAAGAAGTAGTCATACCCATCTTTCTTTATAACTCAATTCAATCCAAATCAATTTGTTTTGTTTTGTTTTGTTTTGTTTTGTTTTTTTGGGGGGTGAGGCAATCAGGGTTAAGTGACTTGCCCAGGGTCACACAGCTAGTAAGTGTCAAGTGTCTGAGGCTGGATTTGAACTCAGGTCCTCCTGACTCCAGAGCCAGTACTCTATTCATTGCACCCCCTAGCTGCCCCATAATCCAAATCAATTTTACAACTTTTACTACATATAATTTCCAAGGTCAAAGGTATCTTGGCATACCGCAGAGAGCTACTTGTTGGGAATAACAATAGCTAGTATCCATATAGCACTTTAAGGTTGTGACTAAATGTTTTATGTATACTCATTTGATAGCCCTATGAAGTAGGTGTTCTTATTATCCCCATTTTACACATGAGAAAACTGAGGTAAGGAGATGTTGTGACATGTGCAAGATATAACACAACTGGTGTCTGAGTTGAGACTCCAAGTCCTCCTGATTCCAAGGTGTTCTATACAATGTGCCACTTAATTGCTTCAAATGTAGAGTCGATGACTTGTGTCCAGTTGCTGCCTCCAACATATACTGACAGTGAATAAGCCATTTATTAGGCTGAGTACCCCAGGTAACTTTGAGTTGCAGGGTACTTTAAAATGCTATATAAATGTTGTTATTTTTGTTATGTTGCATTGGTAGAGGGAAATTCCTCAATCATTGCTCCCTATAGCAATGGAAACAGAGGTTCTTTTCTTTTTTTTTTAAATGTGCATAAAAGAGTACTAAATAGTTTAATTTATTAATTCTTCAGTATGAGGAAAAAGGAAACCAGAATAGGTTCATTAAATTAATTACACCCGATCACAGTTTTAATAGCTAATTCAACATATTCACATAGGAATACTGTCTTTTTTTTTGGATCAATTAAAATAAGTGACTTTCATAAATGCAATTTACCTTTGACATTTCTGGTAAGACTGGGCAGACACCAGGATACATATACCATACACTCATACCCCACCTTCTTATACATACCCCCAGTTTGTTACAAATACACGCATGCATGCATGCATGCATTCATACAACAATTTTAAGTGAATAAATCATTTTGACTATTATACATACCTAAATTAAGTACAAAGGACATATGAAGGAAGATGCTGTTTGCATCCAGAAAAAGAAGCGATAACTAGAAATATGTGTAGAATGATGTCTCTCTCTCTCTCTGTATATACATGTATATGCACACATATATGCATATTTACATGAATACATGCATATATACCCATCCCTATCCCTATCCCTATACATATATATGTATATACACATATTTGTGTTTGATATGGTATCCACCTCTAGAGTAAGGGAGGAAGGGAAAAAAAGAAATTTCTATGATAACTTTATTATATTTTAAAAGGAAGAGCAAGTTGCACATAATGAATTTGCTGTTTCATGTATAATCATATTTTTTATTATACTGTGTTATGGAAATGCTTGTTTTATTCCATAAACTAAAAATAAAATAAATAAAACCAAACAAAATAAGTATCTGCTAAATACAAGGTGCCATGCTAGATGCTTTGAAGATAAGAAAACAAATAAGATATAGTCAGGAATGTAATAGAGATAAGACACTGTACCCCTCCCTCCTCCAAAACAATGTTAATACAAATTAAAATATGATAAGTATATAGAAGTATAAACACAGTGGTATAAGTTCAATTCTTTTTATTTGTTTGTTTGTTTGTTTTGTGGAGCAATGAGGGTTAAATAACTTGCCTAGGGCCACACAGCTAGTGAGTGTCTAGTGTCTGAGGCCTGATTTGAACTCAGGTCTGCCTGAATCCAGGGTTGTTGCTTTTATCCACTGCACCACCTAGCTGCCCCTATAAGTTCAATTTTTAACAAATTTATTCAAATAATATGATTTATCACACCAACTTTTCAAATTAAATTGAGAGTGCAAAAGAAATGCTACTTTCCCTCTGACCACATGCTGCAGAAATTAGTCAAGTTCATAGGTATCAATGGAACAAAAAATTCCTTTTTGTTTTGGCGGAGATTTTTTGTGGAAACTAAGAATATATTGCTACATTAGGTTGGTTTCAGTGACACTTAGAATTCTGGAGGAAATCTTGTAGCATGTCTAGATAGTTTGTTGAATGCCCATTTGTCAGGTTCTCTTGAACAAGAAGAAGTGAGGATGCCTTGTTAGAAGTAATTTACTTTTAAATGTCTAAAAAGAACACAGCTGGTGTCAGATTCTAGCCCTGACTAATTTATAGTTCATGAGCAAGCAGTTAATAACTGCCCAAATGACCTACAATAATGTAGTATGAAAACACTACCCTTGACCTCTGAGAAGTGCAGGCACATTTTCAAGGCTCAAGTTTTCTTTGTGACTGTATTTTGTAGCTCCCTTGCTTTGTTACCCTGGGACACAAAAGGAGAAACAAATGAAAACTTTAAACAAACCGAGGTGTTATTTTTTTTTTAATTTAATAGGTTTTATTAGCTTCTCAAGGATGGAATTTAAAAGACTTAGTACGCTTATCTTCCCATTTTAATATCTTAACACCTGATTTTGGATGTCTGGAATTAGTTTAGAAAAACTCCTGAGAGGGAGTATTCACCAGTAATGGGCTTTGTTTAAAGGATTGGAAGGAAATCATAAAATCATTTTAACTTACCAGCCTCATTCAAGACTCCTGCAATTAGGTTGCAGGAGTGATGCTGCTATGGCTGCTGTTGTTCTTGAAATTGTAAAGTCAAAGCAAAAGGAAGCTTAAATGTATTTATTTACTCAGAGATTCAGATGCATGGCATTGGTAAGCAGTACAGGATGTCTTTCAACACTGGTACTATGCTTCACTGTTGTGATGAATTTGCTTGTTACAAGAGCAGCAAGTTAAAAGGTTTAAAAGAAAGGGAATTTTGGAACCATTCTGCAAGGTGGCATGAATTAGCATGGCCTATTTTTAGTCCCTGGTTTCTTCAGAGGCTACATCAATGTTATAGCTGTGAGGAGAATTTATAGGAACAACAGGGAACCTTACTGTCGATTGGTAGGTGAAGTTTATTGACCTAAAATTCCATTCTTGGCTGACCAGCAACTGAGGAGACAACACATGGTACCTTCCTCACTAACTCTTTAAAGAGAGAGAAAGAGAAAGATATCCCAGGGTGTAAACTCCCTTAAAATAGGGGCATACGACATCCATCATCTTTTCAACTACAAAACCAGATCTTTTCATTGAATATCATTCTCTGACTTACAGGTCAGATGGGGGACGTGTGGAAGCTCACAGAGGGAAGCCATCCACAGGTTCATATGCAGTAGGGGAATTTCCTCCCTCAGGAACAAACTTCACATACTTCTGCCCTGTCATGACATTCCAGTCTCACAGCATGCAGGGGATTTTAGGGACCCTACATAGCTCCTGACTGAGTCTACAAGAAGTGATGTTGTACACAGTTCCTATGCATAGGAAACATAAACTACCAGCTACTGAGTCAATGATACTCTGCTTATAATGTCTTGTCCGCCCTCCTGCCCTTGTCATCCTCTAACCTATGCAGCTGTAACCACTTAGCCCCCGCCTGTGGGTAAAATCCCAGTCCAGACATTGTGACCAATCCCATTCCTGGTTAGAAAGAATTTAAGCAGTTCTATCCTCACCATCAAGTCAACCATCCTTTTAGTCCTGTTCAAACCTTGTTCCTAAATTGTAAACTGATCTTTTTCCGGGCTACACCTTGTCCCCATGTCCAAGGTAAGGGCTTCTATCCCAAATCCAGTAACATCTTTATCTCCATAGAAATGCAGAATTTCAGATTTGGAAGGGACCTTTCCATTCTTAAATAAAAGTCCCTATAAAACATTTTCAATAAGTGATCATTCTGATTTTTCTTGGAAGCCTACATTGAGGGAGATCCTGCTATCCACTATGGGATCATTTTGTGTTGTATTCCCCTCTCCCCCTCCCCATGTCATCCCTCCCCCCACAACAAGCCTTTTCCACTTCTATTTATCGCTCCTAATTCTGGCAACTTGGCCAAACAAGTCTAAATTGGCTCCTATATGACAGTGCTTCAAATCCTTGGATTCCTATTTTTTGTTTTTATATCTTCTCTGTTAGTTAAACATGCTGAAAGCCTTTAGACCTTTTGGCATCCTGGTAGCCCTTCTACTAATACTTTCTAGACTCTCAATGTCCTTCATAGAAAGTTTTGTGCCAGGTTAAATATGGTACTTCAGATATGGTCTGACCAGGGAAGAGTAAAGCAGGTTTCTCATAGTCCTTGTTCTGGGTACCATGGGGTGTTTGATATACATGGATTGGGTTTTGGTTTTGGTTTTGTTAATATCTCACTATCTTGTTTGATGTTTACTACTAAGTATTCAGTTCACTCAGATTTTTAATATTTTGAATTTTAAAAAAATATTTGAACTGCCATTTCACCATGACTTCTTCATCTTGTAACTTATGAAACTGATTTTTAAAATTTCAATTGTCATACTTAACACTTACCTATATTAAATTTCTACATATACAATCTTCCTAACATCTTAGCTTGTTAACATATTTTTAGATTTGGACTTTGTTAGCTAAAACATTAGCTATACTTCCCAGACATGAATACTTTTATCTGAGACAGAAATTCAAGCACTGCTCTTTGGAGTGTTCTTCCAGAGACCTTTCCCCAACTTCACATGCCTCAGTCATAATTACTTTATCAGCTCAGTGATTCAACCACTTCCAAATACACATTTTTCAGTCTATGTTTCTCCATCTTTTCTAAAAGGATAACTCAAGGGGCGCCTAGGTGGTGCAGTGGATAGAGCACTGGCCCTGGAGTCAGGAGCACCTGAGTTCCAATCAGGCCTCAGACACTTAACATTTATTAGCTGTGTGACCCTGGGCAAGTCACTTAACCCCAATTGCCTCACTAAAAAAAATAAAAATAAAAATAAAAGGATAACTCAAGAGACTTGGTCAAATCCATTGCCAAAATTTAGTTTTATTCTATTTAACCATTTGTCCTGGTCTATCTGTCTAGCACTCCTGTCAGATTAGAAACCTAAGCTAGTTTGACATGTTCTCTACTGATGGAACTATCTTCGTGATCATTGCTTCCTGTTTAACTATTCACCAATTGAAACATTTTGGAATTGCACAAGGAATTAAAGTTTAATTGCACTTTCCAAATGCAATTCCCCATTCTGCATATGTGGCCCCATTCTTGTTTTGCACAATATTTTCAATATCAACAGTAATTTAGCAATCACATCAGCCATTCTTTTTGGTACCCTAGGATATGCTTTTCTTGGGTCTATGACTGGAACTCATCAAAGGTGCTCTGTTATTCTTGCTAGACTTATCTTGGGTTTCAACTCTATACTGGTCATATTGTTCTGTCTTTTCCAGTCCAAAATTCATTTTTCATGGCAGTGAAACACACAGACACAGACACACACACACACACACACACACACACACACACAAAGAGGGGAGGGGTAGTTCTTTATTCTCTCCATTGTCATTTACCATTGTTTTATTCTCTGTGCCTAAATTATACTTTGTTCTTTGCCTAGTACCATTAGTTCCTCTAAGAATGGAGCCCTGTTTCTCACTCACATCAATGCTTCAAGGAACTACAGCTGGTCTCTGAAAAAGAGTCCTTTTGGTTATGTCTCTGTTCCCTGCTGCTGACCTCCCTTTCACTAGCTGCCTGTCTTCTTGGTTGGCTACCTATTGCCTGCTGTCATCACCTTCCATGAAAATACCCTGCATACCACCTGCCTATCTTGTACTCCTAGACATCCTTGGCATTTTTATTGCCTGCTGCATTGACCTCTTCCAGTTTCCTACACACAGTTCTTTTCTATTCAGGCTCATCTTACCACCTAGTGAATCAGATTTATGATGCTTGCTATCTGACATAGATCATGGCATGAGTGAGCTAAAAATTTTGGAGGTTTTCTTTCCTCTAATAGTGACTGGTGCCCACTCATTCTCTTACTTTTGAAGGAAATTTAGAGTTCAGTATTTTGTAGTTACACTAGAAGCACATTTAGTGAAGACCCTGTGATCCAAATCATAATTTGAGCCATTTCCCTAAAAAATCCCTCGATATTGTGCTTTACAAAGACAGGTTAACCCACAATTATTGGTTCTAAGCAGTTTTTCATAGAAGTGATAATAATGGAGAAATGACACAGTTATTTTCTTTCTTTCTTTCCTTCCTTCTTTCTTTCTTTCTTTCTTTCTTTCTTTCTTTCTTTCTTTCTTTCTTTCTTTCTTTCTTTTTCTTTTTTGCAAGGCAGTGAGGGTTAAGTGACTTGCCCAGGGTCATACAGCTAGTAAATGTCAATTGTCTGAGGCCAGATTTGAACTCAGGTCCTCTTGAATCCAGGGCTGGTGCTCCATCCACTGCATCACATAGCTGCCCCCAATTTATTGATTTTTAAAATGATGATTATACTAGTACCTCCAGCACTAATTCACAAGGTTGTTGAGGTAAAAGAGCAAAAGCTTTGTAATACTATTTCTAAACTTAAAAGCACAATTTCAAAGTCAGTTTTCATCATATTTATTGTTAACTAAGGTCAACACATTCAGTAGTAAACCAAATTAAACCAAGACAAAAAGACAAAACAAAAACAAAAGCCAACCCTTGGCAAACACATGGATAGCCTTTTGATATTTCCTGTAGGACTAGAATTGATTTTGTGGTTTGTAATGATGTCCCTGAAAGAATATTGAAATTGGGCTACTGATAACTAAAAAGTACAGTTGACAGCCATTACCAAGTAGAGATATTCTCTTTCATCTCGTTTACATGACTTAGCTACATTTTGTGCAATTAAGGATAAAAAGGTACTTTCCTAGTTACCTTTCATATTTGTTGAGGTTAGGCTTACATAAGTGTTGGAGTAAATTCAGAGCTCCCTGCTTTGTCCAGACTACATTCCCATGAAGAAATGCACTGAGACTGGTGGGCTTGGCTGGAATGGCCTAAGATAAACAGGCAAGGAAGCCATATTTTGTTCAAAATGGAAGATAAGTCATCATTAATGATAACTATCATTTCATTGTATGGGAATTCAGGGGAGGATATCGCCTTAAGACTGCCCAATGCTATAGACCCTTTTCTTAAAAGGCCTTCCCCAAATAGACTCACATAAAAAACAAAGGAATATCTGAATCAGATTTTGTGTTTGTATAATAAGAGGGGCAGAGACTCAAAACATTTTGTTCTAGAAGCAGTTTCTTTTTTAAATTTCACTCTCTGGAATATTATCTACATTGCCAAAGAAGATACATATGAGATAAAGAATATTGTTGTTCATTTATTCAGTTCTATCCAACTCTTTGTGACTCCATGGAACAAAATGCACCCCTACTATCTCCCAAAGTCTGCTCAAGCTCATGTTTGTTGCTTCCATTACACTATTCATCTCATGCTCTGTTATGCCCTTCTCCTTTTGCTTTTACTCTTTTGCAGCATTAGTTTTTTATTTTTTCAATTAGTCCCATCTTCTCCTTAGGCAAAGTATTTAAGTATAAGCTTCAATATTTGTCCTTACAATGAGGAGTCTGAGTTATTTGATTGATTTGACCTTCTTGCTGTTGTTAAGGGCTAAAATTCTAGCTAGTCTGTCTAAAATATTTAATGAGTGGTCGCCAATAAATTATAAGCTTTAGCAAGAGTTAGACTTTTAAGCATTTATTAAGGAGAATAAGAATTTGGTAAAGAGAGAGAAAGGCCTAGATTCCTATCTATTAAAGGGAGAGCACATTTCTAGCTCCGCTCTCCACCCGAGTCCAGAGGAAAGACCGCGTGAGACTGAGCGCCAGTCCCTTCCTCCTCCCACTAGCCTGCGTCACTTCCTGACTCCTGGTCTTGCCCTCAAAGACCTTCGCTTCATGGGCAGAACTCTTCTACAGTAAGTCTCCAGCAGGTGGCGTCATTCCAATCGTTACACTGTCCAAGGGACTCTCAACAGTCTTCTTCAGCACCACAATTCAAAAGTGTCAATTCTGTTCTTCTCAGTTTTCCTTATATTCCAATTCTCACAGCCATTGATTCTAACCAGGGAAAAAGCATAGCGTTGACTATATAGATCTTTGTTGACAAGGCAATGTCTCAACTTTTTAGTATGGTATCCAAATTTGCCATAGCTTTCCTTTCAAGGAGCAAATGTCTTTTAATATCATGGTTGCAGTCACTATTTACAATAATCTTTGACCCCAAGAATATTTGTGCTGCTTCCATTTCTGTCCCCTGTATTTGCCAGGAAGTTATTGGACCAGTTGGCTTGAACTTAGTGGGGGTTTTTTTTTGGCCATTGTTTGTTTTTTTGTTTTTTAATGTTCAGCTTCTATTCTGCTATCTTATTTCATCCTCATCAAGAATCTTCTTAATTCTTCTTTACTTTCTGTCAGCAGAGTGATACTGTCTGCATATCCAAGATTGTTGTTATTTTTTTCACAAACTTAATTCTGGCTTTTGATTTATCTAGCCTTTCCTTTCCCAATATTAAATCAATTAGTCGTTCCATGTTTGCTTCTAACTGTTTCTTGAGCCTCATTTAGGTTACTCAGGAGACAACTGAATGAATAGATAAAACATGTCCACTTATAAATTAGTTATATTGTACAAAGTAATAAATGGCTCCTAAGGATACTGCTAAGAACATGAACTTACATAACAATGGCTTTGAAGATAAAGATAATTTATTTTTCCAAGATGCTGTGAAATTTATGAATTCTCTTGCTTGCTTTCTTCCTTTTTCTGCCTGAAAGAGACTAACAATCGTATTCATCATTTGACTAACTAAATGAGTGGTGTCTAGTTTCTGGGCTGTGGACTACAACTGATGTGGAAAATTTTTCTGGTCCCCCTTTTGGTCATTCCCATTCACTTCGTGTGTTGTCTCCTACTCTTTGCCTGCCTCTTTGCTTTGCCTTTTTAATACAGAGGATCTGAGTTATTTATGAGTCTGAAAAAAGAAAGCCTCTTTCATGCTATTCTTGTAAAAAAAAAAAGATGGATGGGTGTTCACTTCAACAACACATATACTAAAATTGGAATGATACTGAGAAGATTAGCATGACCTCTGCGCAAGGATGACACACAAATTTGTGAAGTGTTCCATATATTTATGACACAAATATGGTGTTGATACCTAAACTAAGCAGAGACAAAACAAAGAAAGAAAATTACAGACCAATTTCCCTAATGAATATCGATGCAAGTATCTTAAATAAAATATTAGCAAGGAGATTATAGCAAGTAATCACCAGGATAATACACTATGACCAGGTGGGATTTATACCAGGAATGCAGGGCTGGTTCAACATTAGAAAAACTATTAATATAATCAACCACATTAATAACAAAAGTAACAAAAATAATATGATTATCCCAATAGATGCAGAGAAAGCATTTGACAAAATACAACACTCATTCCTATTAAAAACACTAGAGAACATAAGAATAGGTGGAGCTTTCCTTAAAATAATAAGCAGTATCTACCTAAAACCATCAGCAAATATATGTAACAGGGAAAAGTTAGAGGTATTTCCTATAAGATTAGGGGTGAAACAGGGATGTCCATTATCACTTTTGTTAGTTAATATTTTACTAGAAATGTTAACTGTAGCAATAAGAGGAGAAAAGGGAATTAGGATATGCAAGGAGGAAACAAAATTTTCACTCTTTGCAGATGATATGATGTTATACTTAGAGAATCCTAAAGAATCAACTAAAAAACTGCTTGAAAAAATTAACAACTTTAGCAAACTTGGAGGATATAAAATAAACCCACATAAATCATTAGCATTTCTATATATGACTGACAAAGCTCAGCAGCAAGAGATAGAAAGAGAAATTCCATTTAAAGTAATGGTAGACAAAATGAAATAATTGGGAGTCTACCTGCCAAGACAAACTAAGGAATTCTGAACACAATTACAAAACACTTTTCATGCAAATAAAATAAGATCTAAGTGATTGGAAAAATATCAATTTCCCATGGATAGGCCAAGCTAATATAATAAAAAAGACAATTCTACCTAAATTAATTTACTTATTCAGTGCCATACCAATCAGACTACCTAAAAATTATTTTATAGAGTTAGAAAAAAATAATAATAAAATTAATCTGGAAAAACAAAAAAGTCAAGAATATCAAGGGAACTAATGGAAAAAAATGCACAGGAAGGTGGGCTAGCCATACCAAATTTGAAGCTATACTACAAAGTGGCAGTCATCAAAATTTATTGGTAATGGCTAAGAAATAGAGTGCTGGATCAATGGAATAAGTCAGGCACAGGAGACACAATAGTAATTACTAAACTATAGTAATACTATAATAATTACTATAGTAATTTGATAAACCTAAATATTCTAGCTTCTTGGACAGGAACTCAATATTTGACAAAACTTCTGGGAAAACTGGAAAATAGTATGGTAGAAACTCGACATAGCCCAACATCTTACACCTTATACAAAATAAGGTCAAAATGTGTTCAAGATTTGAACATAAAGGGTGATACCATAGGTAAATTAGGATAGGAAGGAATAGTTTACCTCTCAGATCTATGGAGACAATATTATGAAGTGCAAGATGGAAGACTTTGATTACATTAAATTAAAAAGGTTTTGTACAAACAGAAGCAATGCAGCTAAAATTAGAAGGGAGGCAGAAAACTGGGAAATAATTTTTACAACCAGCATTTCTGACAAAGGCCTCATTTCTAAAATATATAGGGAACTAAATTATAAGAATCTAAGTCATTCCCCAATTGAGAAATAGTCAAAGGATATGAACAGGCAGTTTTCTGATGAAGAAGTCAAAGCTATCTATTGTCATATGAGAAAATGCTCTAAATCACTATTGATCAGAGAAATGCAAATTAATACAACTCTGAAGTACTACCTCAGACCTATCAGATTGGCTAATATGACAAAAAAAGGAAAATAATAAATGTTGGAGCAGCTGTGAAAAAATTGGAACACTAATGCATTGTTGGTGAAGCTGTGAACTGATCCAACCATTCTGGAGAGCAATTTGGAACTCTGCCCAAAGGGTTATGGGAATATTCATACCCTTTGACCCAGTGGTACCACTGATAGGTCTGTATCCCAAAGAGACCACAGAAAAGGGAAAAGGACCCACACGTACAAAAATATTTATAGCACTTCTCTTTGTGGTGGCAAAGAATTGGAAATCGAGGGAATGCCCATCAACTGGGGAATGGCTAAATAAGTTGTGGTATGTAAATGTAATGGAATACTATTGTGCTGTAAGAAACGATAAGCAGGGGGGCAGCTAGATGGCGCAGTGGTAAAGCACCAGCCCTGGATTCAGGAGTACCTGAGTTCAAATCCGGCCTCAGACACTTGACACTTACTAGCTGTGTGACCCTGGGCAAGTCACTTAACCCTCATTGCCCTGCAAAAAAAAAAAAAACAAATTTAATTTTAAAAAAAGAAATGATAAGCAGGAGGAGTTCAGAGAAACCTGGAAGGGCTTACATGAACTGATGCTGACTGAGAGGAGCAGAACCAGGAGAAGATTGTACACAATGACAGCAACATTGTGTGATAAACAATGGGGATAGACTTGGCTCTTCTCATCAGTGCAATGATCCAAAACAGTTTTAAAGAACTCATGCTAGAAAATGTTCTCAACATCCAGAAAAAAAAAAACTGTGAATTATGAATGCAGATCGAACCCTACTGTTTCTACTTTTGGAATGTTTCTTTTCCTTCTTTTTTTAGGTTTTTCCCTCGTTCTCTGATTCTTCTTTCACAAGATGACTGATGTAGAAATATGTTTAATGTGATTGTACATATACAATCTATATCAGACTGCTTTCCATCTTGGGGAGGAAGGAGGGAATGGAGGGTGGGGAAAAATTGGAACTAAAAATCCTGTGAAAACAAACAAAAAGATGGATGAATGTGGGCTAGATAATAGTAAAATGAAGTGATTGCAGAATTAGCTGAATGGCTGTACCCACAGAATAGTCATTAGTGGCTCAATGTCAACCTGAAAGGAAGTGTCTTAGTGAGTGGCCTTAGGATTTGCATTTGGCCTTGTATTCTTTAGGGTTCTGATCACTGACTTGGATAAAAGTATACATGACATGATTGTCAAGTTTGCAGATGACACGCAAGCCGAGAGGGACAGCTAATCTACTAGAGGAGTAAGGATTCAAAAAACATCTTGACAGATTTTAATATTGTGTCAAATATAATAAAATGAAATGCAACAGGGAGAAATGTAAAGCCTTATATGGTATGTTAAAAATACAACATGGTGTTGATATACTTTTACAGGAGTTTGGAAAAAAAAAGATGAGAGAATCCAAATGCAAGGAATATATTTCAAGATCAATGAAGAAAAGAAACATCTCATATAGACCAAAATATTTACTACAGCACTTTTTGTAGTATCAAAGAGCTATAAACAAACTAGATTCCCATTGACTAGGGGAATGGCTAAGGAGGTTTTGGCACACGAATGTAAAGGAAAATTATTGTGCCATGATAAACGATGAAAATGTTATATGGAAAAGAATGTTTTCTTTCTTTTTTTTGGGGGGGGAGGCAGTAGAGTACATTGGATGATATGGCATCTGAGTCCCTTGCAAACACAGAAAGACAGTAGTAATTCTGTGAAAGATCAGATAATGGCAGCAAACAAGAGCAACAATCTTCTTTAAACCTAAAAGATTAAAGGATAGGTTGAAATTTATGTTAGAATATGCCTTGTAATTCAGTTATATGTACAGCCACACATAGTCATGTACATATATATGTATATAGGTACATACATACACATATGTGTACATACATGTGAACAAACACAAACTTCTATCTAAATTTTCTTGTAGCTCTCCTGACTCTTTTTTCCCATAAGTCTTGCTAACAAAGCCTATGGAGACAAAAGCAAAATACAACAGAAGAATAAATATGCTCAAATTCCTATTTAGCCAGCTAATGTCACTGAAAAGTGAGCTTCGTTTATTCAGTGTGTGAAGGATCTGTGATTTCTTTGATACTGGAACTTTCTCCAAGATCATAAACTTCTCTGTCTTGGGAAATTTTGAAGTTACCTGAGGCTCAGAGAATGTGATTTACTGGTGGTCTGGGGTCACATAGTTATGACATATAATCATGTCAGAGTTGAGACATGAACCTAAGTCTTCCTGACTCCAACTTGAACCTTCTATCCACCATACCACACCACATCTCATAGAGAACTTCATCATAAAAATATTAACCAGTCATACAAGTATTTATTGAGCACATACTATTTGTCCCACATCAGAGTCAGAAAGAACTGAGGTGAAGTTCTGTCTCAGAATTTACTAGCTAAATCTCTTTATTTCAATTTCCTCATCTGTAAAATGAGGATTTAATGCCTGCTCAGATCCCTTCCAGTTCTAAACTTATGGTACTATGATAATAAGTTCTAGGTACAATAATCATCTATATAGTTAATCTGTCATATAGAATTTATTAAGCACCTACTATGTGCCAGGCACTATGAGAGTTTCAAAGAAAGGCAAACAGCCCCTGCTTTCAAGAAGCTCACAGAACATTGAGACCATGTTGTTTAATACAACAATCCTATGAGGCAAGTAGTATGGCTATAGTTGTTTTAATTTTTTAGATGAGGGAACTGAGGATCAGGGATAAAGAGACTCACCTATGGCCAAGTAGCTAAGAAGTGTCAGCCTCTAGATTCCAATCTAGGCCTTTCAATTCAAATTCATTACAGGAAAGGCATTCTTTCTCTGACCCTCACCCTGAAGGTGTTTATAATATCTACCTGGGAATCCAAAGCTAACATATGTGCAACAATTAGAAAATATTAGATGCTTAAATATATTGTGCCAGTATGATTTTCATAGGAATCTAGAGTAATCAGTATGCATAGGATGTGTTAAAAGCAATGACTTCATTAGTGAAAATAGGACTAATCTCTTTCCATATACCACCCTTGCTATTTAAATGCTACATGTAGTCAAAAAGTAATATAAGCATGGTCAGCTTGAAAGATAGTTGTTTTTTTGCTCTCCTCCCCAAACTCCCGCCTAAACAGTCTTGTTATAGATGGATTAATGAGAGAGTGGAATGATCAGTTAAGTCCTCTGACCTACTCTACATCAGAGGTGCCAGATATGAGCTCCATGAACATGTCCTGAACCACATTTTTAACTGGGTAATATCTAACGAAATGAATATATCAATAGAACATAGATTATGTTAATATGTGGTTTTCTAAGTCAATATGAGACTAACCACACATTCCTATATGTTTAGTAGCCAATTTCAATTTAAGTTTTATACCATTGGCCTACATGACCCAGTGACACTGGCTTCCTTATTTTTTTTCCACACAATGCTTCATCTCTCAACTCTAGGCATGCGCCTTCACTGGCTGTCCCCCATGCCTGGAAAAATTTCTCTCCTCATCTCTGCTTCCTGGCTTCTTTCAAGTTTCAGCTAAAGTCTCACTTTTTGCAAGGTGCCTTTCACCTTCATCTTTAATCCTAGTGTTTTCACTTTCAGATGATTTCCAATTTATCCCTTGTATATCTTGTTTTATGTGGTTATTTGTATATTGTCTCCCCGGTTAGACTGAGCACCTTGGGAGCAGGGACTGCTTTTTGTTGTTCACAGCACACTGTTTGACATGGAATATGCATTTAATAAAGACTAGTTGATTTGACTTGACCTGAAATTAAGTTTTGGTTCTAGCTACATGATCTTAGAAATTTTTCTTAATGTTTTTGAGCCTTAGTTTCCTCAACTATAAAGTAGGAATAATAGTATGTTATATATCTCATGTACTTGTTGTAAGGATCAAATCACAGTGTGTGCTTATACACACACACACAAATATATACACACACCTATACATACATACACTGATAGACACACAGATATACAAAAATACATATATACAAATGCATATTTATACATACATGTATATATGCTGCTTTGTAATCGTGTTAGTATAGAAATGTCAGCTACAATTATTGTAACTGCAAATATGATGCTTTTGCTGCATTGTTTTTTTTTTCAGGTATTTCAGTTTATGGCTATTACTTTAAAAGTATGCACATAATGTGCCTTTAATTATTTTTCAAATTAGCTTCACTTACCTCAGACAGCTGCACAACATATGACTCAACTTTTATTTAATTCCTTAGCAGTCCACAAAACACCCTAGCTACATATGACTTCAGTATTCATCTTTTCATATCTAAAAAATGTCTTTCCAATTTACCCATTTTTTTCTTTCAATTTCTGTCAACAGCAGGATACCTTCATTACTCATTTTGCTATAAACTTTGGGTGATCTTGTACACTTAAGTCCTATGTGACTCCAAGGAGAGAAAATGCAGCAAATATGCTTTTGATTTCCAACCAGGGTTAGTTTCAGCTATAATTCTCAGCCTTTTCAGCTGATATGACAACAGCCACTATGCCAAGAAATAAAAGGTATTAATGAAATTGTGTTACTTTGTCTAAAGGGATAGCTAACATTGCCCCATAAAAATAACATTCCATATTTCCTCTTAACAACAGTAAATGTATCCCAGGGAACTTATTATTCCTTTCACAAACTCAGAAGAATATGATGACTAAAAATGTCATACATCCAAAGAAAATGTGTGTCTCAAGTGTTTTTTGGATTGCCACTGATGTTGATAATCTGCCACCACTGTTTGTAATTTCATCCTTTTCTTCCCCCATCAAACTGGTCTAACTCAAAGTTAAAATTTGTGTGGAAATAGCATGTGGAAGGAAGAAAATTGGTGTGTTTATCTCAACACTTTAGAACTGATTTCCTGTCGTGAGTTCCAAGCCCTTCATGTTGGCTCTTCTCATTTAAGTAGGGGATGCCCATTCTCCTTTTTCTGATGTTGACGTTGGAGCTAAGCAAAAACCCTGGAATGTTTTCTGTGCAGCATTTTCTTTTCTTTTCTTTTGAGAAAAAAAAAACTGAAAATATGTTAGGAAAGATTTGCATAGTTTCTCATTGGGGTAGCTGGACCATATGTCTCACAGGGCATTGGAAGATAAATGTGTGGAAGCAAATACTTCCAGACTTTAATTCTTCATATAACTCTTCACAATCCAAATGTCTCAGATTCAAATCTGAAAGTTTAATTTATTTTCCTTTCCTTGAATTACTTTCTACCTTTCTGCCTGAAATTACTTAACCACAAATGTAATTTTGCTGTCTTAGGGGTGACTCCAGAATTCTCAGAGAATTTTTCTATACTTAGTCCTTTCTCATCTAAAGTACTGTTTCCAAGACTCTTTTATTATTTACATTCCATTGGCTATTTATGGGAAATTTTATCAATTGCCTTTTCTCATTATATCCTTCAAGGCCCCATCCTAAATATATTTTAAATACCTGGTATATAATAATAACCTTCACAGAATCCAAGAAGTGTTGTAGTGGAAAGAACAATAAACCTGGATTTAATGTCAGAAAACCCGGGACTTGGCTCTTTCCTTATCATTTGAATGGCTTTTGGCCAGTTACATAACTTTTCTGAATCTTGGTTTTATCCTTTTCTAAATAGAAATTTTAAAATAATACTAATGCTACCTTCCTCACAGGGTTATGAAAAAGTAGTTAGTAAGATGTAAAGTATTATATAAATATGAATTGATTTTATTATTTGAAAGCATGCCATAAACACTAATTATGGCACCTGATTTTGAGATTCACATTGCAAACACAACAAGATCATTTTTTTTTACCAAATTTTGTTATTGAATCATTTAAATGTGTGTGTGGAGAGAGACCTGTTTTTTACAGCTGTGTTTCCCATCCATACAGATAGATATTGATCTATGTGACATAATATATATCCATATTTGTATATTATATATGTATATGTATGTATACATATACATCTTGAAATCAGAAGGACTTGGGTTTAAGTACCACCTTTGATTCATGCCCATTTTATTGCTATGGACAAATCAATGGAGCTCTCAGTGGCATGATCAATTGTTTTTAAAATATAGATTATAGATGAGTTGCTGGCCTGGAGTCAATTTGGGAGAAGTGGTGGTTGCACAAGAAGAAATTACAAATCGATGAATCACAGATCTACACCACCAACATATAGGTGTATGTATGGATATAGAGTATACACAAACGTGTGTATATGTGTATATTTGTGTATATGTATTTATAGACATATAGACATACAACTCCATACTTTTAATGAGATTCAATTCAAACTGGCATATTTGCAATTAGAAACTGACAGACCTCTGATAATTTGAAAAGATGAATATCCTTCTAAGTTAACTCATCAAAACAGATTTTATTTCTATGCCAATTTTAAAAAATCTAAAGTCAATTTTTTTTAAATGAAATCCTGTGCTAATAGAGACCCTTAGATCTGGGACTAGATCCTGCATGGTTAGTAATTCCAAATGGCTTGCAGAAGTCTTTTCTATAAATATTATTTTGTCAACTGTGCCCAGAGCCTTTAAGAAGTTACTAATGAACTTTATCTCCAGAGGGCTGATAATGATAAGGATTTTAAAAAGAGGGAAGAGTGACCACCCACAGCCCAAGCTGTCTCAGAAGAACGATACCAAGTACCAGACCCACAAATACCACTATCAAGTGGTATACAAGTTGGGCCCCAGACTACCTGTCCTTTTGAGTGACATTCCTTCAGGGTATTTTATCAGATAATCACAAGAAAAGAAAAGAAAGAACACATTTTTTTTTTTAAATACAGTTGAAACTCTTCTGAGAGTATAGGCACATATTGATTTCCCCTTGAGCTAATGTTTAAGTGAGGAGAAAATAGAGTGCTTACTTATTTTAATTGAATGAAACATACAAAATTCAGATCCTCCCAGAAAGCCTCTCTAGGGAGTCAAAAAAACAGGTCAGCTTGTACAAGAGAATACTGCCACAGGTAACAAGATGTCAGTGGAGGGAAGGACATAGATGCTCTAGGGCATTGTTCTTGTCAGTTTCTATTACATCAACATGGAAAACATGAAAAATAGTTTTTCATTTCCAGGTTCCTCCTCTCAATATATCCTCCCCAATCACTGAGTTTGTGGCATCTAAGTGGTAGATTGAACATTGGACCTAGAGTCAGGAAGATCTCAGTTCAAATCCAGCCCCAGACACTTACTAGCTGAGTGACACTGGAGAAGTCACTTAACCTCTGTTTGCCCATTTCCTCATCCATAAGATGGGCATGATAATCGCATCTCCCTCCCAGGGTTGTTGTGTGTGTTAAATAAGATCATATCTGTAAGCACTTAGCACAGTTACTAGCACATGGTAGGCACTATATAAATACTAGCTATGTATTATTAGTATTATTATAGTTACATAGGTGAGAATCCAAAAGTCTTATACAGCAAAAAGGAAGAAGTCATCATCTTTGAATTTTTTTTTTTGCAAAGGGAAAAAAAAAACAAACCCAAAACTCATTGGTGTTAATTCCAGATTATATAAAAGGTGACCTTTCAAAATAAGCTGATAACATTGGGAACATATTATTTACTATCCCATAATTCAATACAACATTAATATAATGAATAAAATTGGGAATCTCCCAATTGCTATTCATTGGTTTGCTGGAAACCAGAAATTTCCTGTTTGACTGAAGTACTTACTGACTTTTGTTACTCATTTCCTTAACTATTGACCCTTTCTGAAACCCACTGTCCTCCTCTCCTACCTTTCAGATGTTGATATAATGATAATGTTGGGCAAGATGATGAATCTCTCAGGCTGAAGGTCTGTCCTTGTCCACAAGGCCAAAAGTGACTGCTTGATGAGTCATGCAAAAACTACCCAAATCATAAAATCATAGACTTTTTAAAAAGAAGAGACCTCTTTTGATTGGGGACAGAGATTCTAAAGGGCAGAGGCCTAATGACAGTCTTGTATAAGATACTGACATAGTCCTGATCATGCCTCTCATTTAGAGTACAGTGAACATTTGGGTCACCAACCTAATCTCCTTTCCAAAACTCCTCATTTTAAACCAAACTGGAGTCTCTTTGTATTATTACAGAAGAGAAAGGGATCTTTTATATGTGAGTCATCACTTGCACAACTTAGAAAGCACGATGCTGTGGTCATTAATCTAAAACTGGAGGGAAACTTGTGATCCACCATTTTTTACATTTACTCTCTCGTTCTCTCTCTCTCTCTCTCTCTCTCTCTCTCTCTCTCTCTTCTGTGTTTCTGTGTGTGTGTGTGTGTGTGTGTGTGTGTGTGTGTGTGTGTGTGTGTGATATCCTATCAAGTCTGAATTACATAAGTTCACTGCATTGGTTACTTTCATCTCTTTTCAATACCTACCTTACCTTAATGGCAGTACACTGGAGTCATCCCTAAATCAAAGGACAGAAGGAAAGAAGGAAGGAAGGAAGGAATATTTTTTAAATGCAGGAAGCTAGCTCTCTATCTACTGTGTCACCTAGTGGCTTATAAGAAAACACTAAAGGACTCTGTAGGGAAAAAAGAGAAGGTAAGGAAAGGAGGGAAAAGAGAGGAGAGGAGGAGAAAAGAGAATGGAAGGGAAGGGAAGGGAAGGGAAGGGAAGGGAAGGGAAGGGAAGGGAAGGGAAGGGAAGGGAAGGGAAGGGAAGGGAAGGGAAGGGAAGGGAAGGGAAGGGAAGGGAAGGGGAGAAGAGAAGAGGTCTGACCTTAATAATAGGTGATACATCCACTTAGCCAGCAGGAAAAAAAATGGATCCATGAATGAGAAAGAATAGGATTTGTCAGATAAGGCAAGAGAGAACATCACCACATTAGCCAAAGGAAGAGAGAGCATTTAATAGGAATGTATGATCAATATCTTCACATGTGGAAAATTAAAGGCAGTTGAGAATTACAAAAAAGTCATTGGATTTGGCAATTAAGAGGTATTATGTGGGGGCAGCTAGATGGCACAGTGGATATAGCACTGGCCCTGGATTCAGGAGGACCTGAGTTTAAATCCTGCCTCAGACACTTGACACTTACTAGCTTGGGACCCTGGGCAAATCACTTAACCCTCATTGCCCTGCCAAAAAAAAAAAAAAAAGAGGTATTAGGTGATTGGGATTAGAATAACTTCAATAAGATAATGGAAATGGAAGCCAGATTATAGGTGCTTGGTGAAAGAACGTGATAAGGAAGTAGAGGCTGTTATTATAGACTATTGTTATTCATCCATTCATTTATTTTTTCTTGTGAATAATTATAAATAATGGGTCAGAAATTTGCTGGTTTTAAAACGTTTTTATTTTCCCTCAATTCTGAGTGGTTCTTAGAAAAACTTGAGCACTTTCATGCCAAACTATGGCAAATTCCCTGGAGGAATAGTTACATTATCATAGATAATAAATAAACAATAAATGATCCCTAAATAGTGTGATGTTTAAAATCTAAATGTGTGGTTGCCTTAAATTAAAAGCTTTAGAACCAGTCTTTGGGCATTAAGCATTTATTAAAGCATACTAGGTATTAGTAAAAAGAGAACATGTGGCATTCAGAAAGTTAAGAAAAGGCCTATCTAGCCTACAGCTCCAGCTTTGTCTGGTTCTTCCTCAAGTCTTCCACCTCAAGCCTGCTTCAACCACAAAATGCCAGAGCAAATTTGATGTAGAAGCTTTTTATAGGTCCAGAGGAGAGGCAATCCTTACACACTGCTTCAAGTTGATTGGTTAGCATCATCCAAATCCATTGGTTCACTGGACTTGAAGATGGTCTTGTGTTGAGTTCAAAGTCCTTAGCTTCTGAGAACACTACCTTCTTAAGGGCCAGCCAGGTGTAGTTACAATCTAATTAACTTGAAGTAGGTTAATCAGCAAAGTTGATCACTCTCACTTAATTCAATCAGTTTAGATTAATCTCCAGGTGGGACCTTTGAGAATCTGCCAAATCCCATTATTTTCTCACAATAGGAAAATCGAAAGTCAAAAATAGTATGACCAACTGAGATATCGAAATATTGATACAGAGTAAATATCATGAAGCAGGGAAGTGGGGATTTGGACATGTAATTTAATTGGCATAGGGGGAAACTGATGAGACAACTCCTTCTATCAAAGTATATCAGCAACTTTTCCACAAAGGTTAAAGGCATTATTAGCAAAGTAAAATTCTTTTAAAAATATATACAGAGGCAGCTAGGTGGCGCAGTGGATAGAGCACCAGCCCTGGAGTCAGGAGGACCTGAGTTCAAATCTGACCTCAGACACTTAACACTTACTAGCTCTGGGACCCTGGGCAAGTCACTTAACCCCAATTGCCTCACCCAAAACAAACAAAGAAAAAAATATGTACATACAACACACATAATTAAATTGTAACATATAAGAAATTTTTAATTGGATGAATATGTATATATATATTATACATGTATACATACATATTTTTGATAAAGAGAGAGAAAGCATTTTTCTTTATAATAAAATATGTGTTCGAAGAAATAAAAATATAAATGTATGCCCCTAAATCACAATTAGACCTAGAATTAGTAACTGCTAAGAAAGGATGCAAACTATGACACATAACATGAAATCAGAACACAGACAAGACACTGGGCATGTGGCATGGGGGGTAACCAGTTTCTGTCCATGGATGTATCATTGTACTACTTAAACTATTCTATTTTTGGCTCAAAAGTTTCCCATTCCAGTAAAGTATAGACTAGATGAGTTGCTAGTGGGACAGAGTTCAGGACCAGCACTTCCTCTGACTCAGATTCTCAGAAAATTGTGTTAAAATATCCATGTCTATGGACTAGGGTCATGGAGATATGTCTAGAAAGGACTTAAGAGGGCAACCAGGAGAGATTTCTAATTTTACAGATGAAGAAACTGAGACTCAGAGAAGTGAAATGATAAACTCACACATGTAATAAGTGGGAGAGAAAATATTTAAACCAAGTTCTCTAACTTCAAATTGAGCATTGTATCACAAACCCAGGGGGTCTTTCTGGTTGTCCTTTCTCTTTCAATGAAATTGAAGTAATTTTTTTTCTCTTGACTTTAAAAAAGGTAAATTCTTAATAATTGCTGGAGAATACAAACAAAAATGTGAGGTATCTTTATGTAATTTTTTTTAAAAATGAGCCAAATAACATCAATATTCTATTTCAACAAAAATATTGATAGCAGCTCTTTTTGTTCAAGCAGAAAAATTGAAAATAAAAGGATGTCCATTAGTTGTCAAATAGCTGAATATGTTGTGCTATATGAATGTGATGGAAGACTGTTTTGCTCTAAGAAATGAGGAAATAGATATTTTTAAAGAGAAATGGAAAACTTGCATGAAGTGACATAGAATTAGGTGAATAGAACCAGAAGAATAACTTATAAAATAATAACTCTATAAAGAAACAACTTTGAAACTTCTAAGAATTATGATCAATAAAATAACCATTCCTAATTCCAGAAGACCAATGATGAAACATGGTATTCACCTCCTCACAAAGAGGTTATAAATTTGGTGTATAGAATGGGATGTATATTTATGTATGTAGTCAGTGAGGGAATTTGTTTTGTGTAATTATACATATTATTTGCAAATAATTATATTTTTCTTTTCATTTTTTTGTAATAGAGTGGGTTCTGGGAGGGAAAGAAAATAGATTTGCTAATTTTAACAACTCTTTCAAATACAGACATTGGGAGGCTATAGGTGTATATTTTATGCACTTTCAGAAAATCATTTATTATTAATTTTTTTTACTTTGTTACATCTCATTGAATGAAGATTATCTGGAAATGTTTGTAACAAAACTAAAATATGTGAATAAAACCTTTTTAAAGTGGTTTCTATTTCACAGTGAAGTCTTATTTATGTTTCTTAAGTCACTGTGTTTAGTTGCCTCAATACACCTCTCCTGCTGTAATGTAACAAGCCCTACTAGAATCAACTAATTCAGGAAATAACTCCATTCTCTATAATGCAAAAGACATTTAGGTAGTAAAGTGGACAGTCTGATGAACTTGGAATAGGGAAGTCCTGATTTTAAATTCTCATTCTGATATTGGTTGTATAACTCTAAGCAAGTCATTTAGCCTTCCTTAGTCTAAGTTTCCTCAGTTCTAAAATGGGTAAAATAATAGTGGCTGCTTTAGGAGGGTATTGGGAGGATTAAATAAGAAAACACAATATCTAAAACTCTGCAAAGTTTAAAGAAGGAAAAGGAGAAAGGAGAGGAAGAAGAAGAGGAGGAAAAGGAGGAAGAGGAGGAGGAGGAGGAGGAAGAAGAAGATGAAGAAGAGGAAGAAGACCCATGTTCTAGATGTTACTATCATTAACTCACTATATGTGATCTTGAAAAAGTCAATTAATCTCTTTGCACTTCAGTTTCCTTATTCACAAATTAAAAGGGTTTGATTAGATCAGTGATTATTAATCTTGGGTCTGTGAACTTAAAAAAATACAGCTGCTTTCCAATATTATTGGTTCCCTTTGTAATCTCATTAATTTTATTTTATGTATTTCCAAGCATTATTATGAGAAGATTATATAGACTTCATGAGCTTGATAAAGGTTTTCATGACACTGAAAAGTTAAAGAACCTCTGTTAGATGAGGTTTTAGCCCTTTCTCATTCTAACATGGTGTGAATGGATAAGTATAAGATCCAGAATTTAACATTTCTCAAACCAGACATTAACTTAAACCTGGAAATGATTCTCTTGCCTTTATCTTTGAGGATAAAAATTACTCAAGCCAATTCAGCAGACCCTTATTAAGCAGGGACACCATGCTAAATGTCAGAGACAGAAGGACAAAAGACAGTATATATTTATGTATAAAGTATATCTATCTATATGTCTATATCTATATATCCACACACTATAAAGTGTACATATAATATATGTATATATGTGTATAC
Organism: Dromiciops gliroides; assembly: GCF_019393635.1. Taxonomy (NCBI): domain Eukaryota; kingdom Metazoa; phylum Chordata; class Mammalia; order Microbiotheria; family Microbiotheriidae; genus Dromiciops; species Dromiciops gliroides. Next base: position 574,821,446 of record NC_057862.1, read on the forward strand.
TATGTATCTGTATACTGTAAACACACACACACACACATATATACACACACTTTCCTTTAAAAGTGTGTTAAGTAAATAGACATGCTCTCATACAGATGGTTGAGAGATTAGGGGAGAGAGGGATGGCCTTCATCTGGAACCAGTAGGAAAGGTTTCCTAGAGCACATGGCATCTCAGGTGGCCCTTAAAGAAAGAGAACAAGTTCAAAAGCCAGAGATATGGAAGGAATTCATTACATATATATTATTCATCCTGACATTCTGGCTGTGTGAATGTAGACAAGGCATTAACCTGTCAGAGTTGGTAGGCAGTTCTCTCAGATGGTAAGTTGCAGAGTATGTACTGATCTTCATTGGTATGTAAAGTTCACTAGGAGTTCTCTTACTAACAAAATCACAGGTCCAATTTAAAAATAAAGACAGAGGGCAGCTAGGTGGTGCAGTGGATAAAGCCCCAGCCCTGGATTCAGGAGGACCTGAGTTCAAAGCAGGCCTCAGACAGTTGACACTTACTAGCTGTGTGACCCTGAGCAAGTCACTTAACCCTCATTGCCTGGCAAAACAAAACAAAACAAAACAAACAAATAATGACAGGGGGCTGGGAAAGAAAAGAAAGACCACTGGCCTGAGACTTAGAGGTTATGGGTTTAAATCTTACCTCTGATGCTTTCTACTGGTGTGGCAGTTGGGAAGAGCAATTTAGTTTTGAGTGCTCTAATTTCCTCAACTGTAAAATTAGGGGGTTGTTTTGACTTGATATTTTCTGAGGTTCCTTTCAGCTCTGGATCTGTGATCCTATGAGATGAGGGATCCTACTCCAGATGACAAGTGGGAGTGGAATAGAAGGTGGGGGTGGTTGAGAATTAGATAGAAGTTCTGAGAAGAGGCTCAAGGGAATGTGATTGGAACTCCTACCAAATTAAGTAAAAACATGATTATGTTAGGGCCCACCAAGTGCATAGAAAGCATAAATTAGTAGAGGCCCCTCATTACTGTCATTTTGTGCCTTCGTAATTAAATTAAGATATTTATTCCTGATAGAATATAGACTTCCTAAAAATAAAAACCGTTCCTTTTTTTCTATTATAGAATCAGGGCCTAGCATAATACCTGGCATATAAGAGATTGCTATTAAGTGCTTGTTAATTAATTGATTGATTGTTCAATTCATGTGCTCAGTTACTGTGCCAGATGCTGCTAGTTCTGGTCACTCTGTTGGTTGACACAATATCAAAGATTCAAGTTAAGTTACCGAACATTCAGCCAAAAATAAAAAGCAGATTGTCGTTTTTGTAAAGAAGTCAAGAACCTTGCTTGACCTCAAGATTTGGGGGGGGGGTGGAGATTGACAGATGTAGTCATAAAAGAACCTGATAACATTTCTGTTAAGCTGCAGAATGAGGGACATCATTATAGTACAGTCTAGAATGCAATATTGATGTGCCAAAAATTATTGTGAAAAAGAAAACAGCCAATACATCAAAATTAGATCTCTACTCACTTGCACCAAGATGTGCTAAGTATATAGAAGAGTTTCCAGCTGCAAAACATTATGGTTAGACCAAGTCAGGCAACATAGCAATGCAATTAATGCAGAAGAATAATGACTAGAAGATAAGAATGAAAATGAAGAATCATATGGAAGGAGTTAATAGTCCAGATGTACCACTTGTCCAGATGAAGATTTAAAAGATTATATCTTGTTACAAACAGATTGGAAAACCTCAAAGAGTAGTTTGAATGTAGAAAGGAACATAAATTAAATTTCTTGTCTGATCCTATTAAAGACTCCGCAAGCCCAGCAGGTGCTGGGATTTTTGTAAGTGTACTGTAGGGAGATGTTGGATGCAAAAGGATCACAAGGTCATAAATTTAAGGTTAGATGAGACCTTAGAGAACAATGAACCCAAATTTCTAACTTTAAAGATTTGGAAACTGAGGCAAAAGAGGTTGTGACTTGCCAAGCATCATACAGCAGTGTTTAAAGAGAGATATGAACCCACATCTTCATGACGCCAATTCCAGCACAAAAGCACTATTCCACACTATCTTTAATTCACAGATTTAGATTTAGAAGGGACATGAGGGATCACCTAGTACAATTCTCTGTTCTCTAAATTAAATTTTTATTGATTCCTTTTGTTTTTATATCACCTTCATTTCCCAATATATCCTTCCTCTTTCCTATTCCAGAGAGCCATCCCTCATAACAAAGAATAACAAATAAGAAGATTTTAAAAAGCTTCAACTAACCAACATATCAACCAATTCCAACATTATGAGCCATTATTGATGTAATTTATACCCATAGTTCCATACTGCTGAAAAGAAGGGAGAGAGTTATATTCTTTTATCTTGACTTTACAACCAAACTTAATTATAAGTTCACAGCATTTCATTTTGATTTTGTCATTCTTTCCATGATCATTGTGATTATATATAAATATGTATATATTTATATATATATACATGTACTTTTACATATATATATATGGAGAGAGATATCTTTCTTTTTTATTTGTTTTTTTTTTTTTAGTGAGGCAATTGGGGTTAAGTGACTTGCCCAGGATCACACAGCTAGTAAGTGTTAAGTGTCTGAGGCCGGATTTGAACTCAGGTCCTCCTGAATCCAGGGCCAGTGCTCTATCCACTGCGCCACCTAGCTGCCCTGAGAGATATCTTTCTTAGTTCCAGTTATTTCATTTTTATCAGTTCATATCTTCCCATGCCTCTTTGTAACTTCATATTCATTTGCTATAGCACAGTGATAATAGTTCAATACATTAAGGTACTAAAATTTGTTTAGTTATTCACCAATCATTGGGCATCTACTTTATTTACAATTCTTTCCTCAAAAGAAAATAATACAGCCATCAGTATTTTCATACGCATGGAACTTCTCTTATACTTGTTATCCTTGAGGTTTAGGCCTAGCAATAGGATCTCTGAACCAAAGGAAAGGGTATGGAAATCTTAGTCCTAAATAGCTTTCTGGAACAAACCACACCTCCCATCCTCTCCACTGGATTTGCTTGCTGAAGCAGCAAGACAGTGAAAAAAAAGAAAGAAGGCAGCATGTGTTAAGTCAAGTTAAACTGCTACTACCACCTTAACAACCATTTCCCTTCAGACTCTGATAGAGATCATCCAGGACTCTGAATCCCAGAGCCTTGGGAATAGCAGTACCCTGCCCCAAGACCACCAGACATGTTTCTAGCCCAGCCCTCACATCATTGAGGGGAGATATCATTGTGGAGAGGGACCCAACTTCCTCATCACAACGAGCAACAACTGGTGACCAAATGCCACCAACAGTCAGATAAGATAGGCAGAGGAGCCCTGGGAATTTCAGGACCTCCCAGGCCACCAGTCCTACTTTCAGCCTAGCTTTCACAACCATCATCCCGCAAAGTGATTCCTGTGGAAAAAGGGCTAATCATACCTATCAACTGCCACACCCAGTGAAGGCAAGCCAGGCTAGCAGAACCAGCAAGGCACCCCAAGGAAAAGATGTGAGGCAGCATATGCCGGTCAAATCAAACCACCACAGCCTTGACTGTCATCTCCTCTTAGATCCTGATGGAGACAGCCTAGGACATTGGACCATATAGGTCTGGGAATACCAGTGCTTCCAGCTCAGCCCTCACTACCCTTTGTCTTGGAAAGTGATTCTTGTAGAGCTTAGGTCTCATAATGCCTCCTGAGGGTGCTACACCCATAGCTAGAGAAGATCCAGGACAAAGTTATTGCTACTGAAGTCCTTAACGTTGTCAAATGTCTCTATATCAGAAAACAATACTGTTTTAACAGTGGAAATGACATTCATGAAGAGGTATTACTATATACTTTGCCACTGAACCCTAAGGACCATGAGACCTTTGAACTGACATGTAGCTGAAAATTTCCATATGTGTTGTTTTCCTCCCTTATTAGAATGTAAACTTCTTGAGATCAGGGACTGTCTTATTTTTCTATTCATATCCCCAGTGCTTACTATAGTGCTTTCTACATACTACACTCTTAAGAATTTTTTTCATTCATTCATTCATTGATCCCCCTCCCCCACTAACAACCTATAAAGCAAAACCATTAGGGTAGTTTTCAAATGACACATATTTATTCTAAACACTCAAAAGATACATGATATTTTTTAAAAGAAGTTGAAACAGTCACATAGTGAGAATGAGAGACAACAGATGGACAGGTGCAACCCACATGGTACAATGCTCCTTTGGGGAAACAATAAGTATAAGAGGAAGGCTTCCAATGGATCCTCTTTGGGAAATTTATTATGTAACATGCACAAGAATTGTACATGATGGAAAGATTTAGGAGTGGTGGTGGAGAAAGATTGTGGTCTTCGTTGGAGGGAGGGAATACCCACCTACAAAATCTTGGATCATTACAGATTATCAAAGTACTGTTAGCACACTGTATAACCCTTCTCTCTGTTGTGCCTGCTCACTACTTACTCTTTCCTGTTAAAATTATACAAGCATCACTCAGTTAGCATTTTCTTCCTTTGCAGATAGGCACCAATCATGTAGTTGTTCTCTTGGATGGTAAAGTTAAATAGAAATTCAATGATAAGCAGTGTATTCTTTAAAACAGCAGTTTTTAATACAATCAAACACTTAATAATAGACCTTTGAATTATTTTAAATTCTTTTTCTGGTTTTTTTTTTTTACTGAATACATAGTCTGCTCTGTTGAGTTTGTAGGTCATGTTGAAAGAAATTTTTTTAAAAAGTATAATCTAGTTCAACATGCATTTTATAGAGGGAGTGGCATTTCAATGTGAAGAAATGCCAGACAGTATACTCTATGTACAGTAGAGATTTCATGCACCCTGAAAACATTATGGTAGCTGTGAAGGCCTTGCGAGAAGCCTAAAATATCAGCCAATCTCTGGTGATACCACTGATTTTGGTGGTCCCCTCAGCCAGTGTTATGTGGCTGCTCTTGTGAGTATCAAGTATAAAAAAAGGACTTCATGGCACTTATTTTGGCCCTACTTAGAACTCTTACAGATGACCATTTTGACACAGAAAGCAGCAAGTGACTTATACTTCTTTGTGTTCTCATAAGACAGGAAGGAAGATAAAACAAAACCAAGGTATCAATATTCCACCTGCTAGTACTGATTTGATGAGATGGCACTGAACACTAAAGTCTGCAAACCACAAACACACATAATGTAGACTGAAGATATGAATGCTTTAATTTTTCAGTACTGTATCATAGCAAAACTGGAAACATTTTCATTGTCCCATGCATTTTGTCAACGATCTCCTTACTTTCAACTTGCCCAACAGCATACAGCAATCTACTGATTAAAACAGCATGAGAGTCCTATTAAGAAATAACTTCATTTCTGTCTGAACTCAGATAATATTAAAATAAGAGCAGAAGTTGAAGAGTGACAGAACTCCAAAGGATGAAAAAGTAAAGAACCAAAAAACATTTAAACTTTATACCTAATAAAAACCCAGTGAATGAAAAAATAATGCAAATATTCTTGAATGATTTGAAAAGGAGATAGGTATACTTAAACTGGTATGTCAAAACTGGTATGTTGAAAAAAATTAGTTTGATCAGATAAATCCAATTAATAGACCAATTGTACTAAAAGAGAATAATTCAAAAAAGCTGGTATGTGAGTTCCAGTTACCAAACAGCATAATTTTTAAAAGGCTATAACCATTATGAACAAAGGATTTCTTCCAAAGTATTTTGACAGTGTCAAAAATTTCAATTTCAAAAATTTAAAGCAAACCCCCAAATAATAATTGATATGAGGAATCAAATAAAATCAAGAAATGAAAGCAATTACCAATTAAAAAAAAACACACCTTGGGGACAGCTAGGTGGTGCAGTGGATAAAGCACTGGCTCTGGAGTCAGGAGGACCTGAGTTCAAATCTGGCCTCAGATACTTGACACTTACTAGCTGTGTAACCCCGGGCAAGTCACTTAACCCTTATTGCCCTGTAAAAAACAAAAAAACATACAAACAAAAAACCCTACACCTTTATTCTGCAGTTTGAGAAGCCAATAATTTAGAGGAAAGAGAGTCTCTCAAGAAGGGAGTATATGGAAATTTCTAAAAAAACCCAACACAATGAAAGCCCACCTGGATGGAACTTAAAACAGACAACATGTTACATTAATGTGACTATAATGTACCACACAGTGTGGATTTATGAAAGTAGTTGACTAAAACTCTTGTTTCTAATCATATCTGTATATAGTCTCCATGTGGAATTTATCTAGCATTTATAACAGTTTTCAGTATAAATTATTTAAAATCATTACTCTTTCAAAAGGGAGAAGTATTTAACATGCAATTTATCTTTGGTGAATCCACACGAAACCCCAGGGAGAGAAAGAGGTTGTAGTTACTTTAGAAATGATGAATGAGCCTACAAAAAAGGTTAAGTGACTTGCTTAACACCATGTAGCAAATGAGTGAGTAGAGAACCAGTATTATAATTTCAAGGTCTTGACACCCATTTCCATGCTCGAGTCACAGGGAATGCCACAAAAGAAAGAAGGGCCTCCCAGGAGAGCTTCTAACACATGAAGAAAAAAACTCAACTGAAGTGATAATAAGTTTCATTAGACGCTAAGGTCAACAAACTCAGGCTCTAATAGATAACACAACAGATAAAAGTATGAATATCAATTAAGGTAAGGGGAAACATAGCTCTTGAAGAGAATAGTGGGCTATCTGGTTCAACCAGTTGGTTGATAGCTGGTCAGCTACTAGCTCCCTTGGTGGGCTTGAGCTAAATTTCCCTCCCAAGCCAGATGTATTCCAGTCTGAGTTGATTTCTTTCTTACCTCTCTGAGAACTGAAGATAAATTTGATAAGATGGAAAATGCTCCATAAGCCCGCCATAGTTCTAGTCAGCTCTTCTCTCCCTTAGAATTGGAGAATTGAAGAAACATCATTAGAATTGGTAAAAATGTCCTTGGGGCACTTGTGAAAGGAGGTGAGGCCTTTAGCCTTGCCAAGATTTGTTCCATTTAATGAAAGTAGCTAATATCCCCCTCCCCCTGAGACTGATTTCTGTCTATGACACCTCTTATTACCAGTGGATCCCCTGCCAAGATCAAACGAATTCCCCAGCTCAAGTAAAAGGAGAATATCTATCTTGTCACTATCAGTTAAAAGAGTAGAACTGAGCATTCCATTCTGTATGGGAAAATGCAGCTTGAGGGAAAGACTCTTTACAAACAAGAGCATATGAAGCAGAGGAAGGACAGGGGTAAGGTTAATAATAATAGCTAGCACTTTATTGCATTGTAAGGTTTGCAAAGCACTTTGCTTATGTTCTCTCCTGTGATCCTCGCAACAATCCTGTAAATTAGCTGGTATGACCATCCTTATTTTACAGATGAGAAAACTGAGGCTGAGATGAAGCAACTTGCCCAGGTTCACGTACCTTATTATAGGGAGTCTGAGACGTATTTCTATGCAGCTCTTAATGTCTCCAGGTCAGTTTCTGTATTCACTTCAAATCTAAGTACACTCCCACTCACCTAGCCACTCAAATACACACATAAAAATAACAGTGAATTATCCAATAATGGTCAGAGAATTTTAATCATCATTCCTTTTAAGGCAGCCTCATCAAGAAATGACTTATTTGAATAAGCAGCAACAGATCTTAATGGTTATGCTGGAGGATGTGGCATAGTTCATGCCATTTATTGGCACATGTTTTCTCTTGATTTCTTCTTCTATTCACTTTGACCATGAAGCTACTACAATAATAATTTAAAAAAAACAAACCTAGATCATATTCCATCTGTGATTTCTGTGGTCTCTGTAAATCACTTGTAAATTCTTTGCTTTGGTCATTCTTTGATGTTTTTATTTCTATTTGAAGTATAAAAATGCCTGGATAGGTATAAAAAGGTCCTCTAATTACTGAAATAAAAATATGTAGATGCATACATGTAATATGCATATATGTGCAGACATGTGCATAGCTGATATGTGCATATAAAACATTATGTACCACAATGCCTATGTATACATTATAAATACATATATATATATGTTTTGTTACTGTTGATTAGCTCTGTACTCCTCTTTGTGACCCCATTTGGGGTTTTCTTGGCAAAGATATTGGAGTGGTTTGGCATTTCCTTCTCCAGCTTATTTTATAGTTGAGGAAACCAAGGCAAACAAGGTTAAGTGACTTACCCAAGGTCACATCACTGGTAAGTGTCTGAATCCAGATTTAAACTGGGGTCCTCCTGACTCTAGAACCAACATTTTATCTAGTGCACCCCCCAGTTGCCCACTATACACACACACACACACACACACACACATACACACACACACACATACACACAAACATGTAGTTATGTATATTTCTCTATATTTATATATAGGGTTTTGTGGTGGGATTTCCTATGAGTTTATCCTTTTAAATTATTATAACATTTTTATCAAAATAATAATAGTACTATTAACTCATTTTATATCACTAAATTTTGCAAAGAACTTTATATAGATCATCTCATTTTCTCATCATCCCTCTGGAGTAGCTGATATTGTTATCACCATTTTATACATTAAGTGACTTCTCTAGAAACATATAGCTACAAAGCACCTGAAGTATGATTGGAATCTAGGTCATCCTGAAGCCAAATATATAACTGTAGCAGCGACTCGCAACTTCCAAAATACCTAGAGCCTTATAGCACTGCTTCATATCAAAATGTACTTAGAACCTAAAATAAATCAACACAAATGTGAGATAATCAGGCATAAGGCAAAAAGAGAATTCAAATTTATTTAGCCTCTTTGTTTCATAGCCTATTCATTTCATTTTTCATGGCAAATGGTGTTGGAATGATCAATAGAAGACACAAGCTACTCATTGAAAAGTCATTCAAGTCATTTAGTGATACAAATCTTTTTCTTCATGGGACAATGTGAGGAAACTGACACTTTTAAAAAGCTTCTAACTTGCTCAAGGTGACACAATTACACAAAGTAGAACATGTCCCTTGTAGTAAAGATTTGCCTTCAGTAAGATAAGAGCAGTGGGAATAGTGGAAATGAGAGAGAGTACTTTATGCTTATGTTAAGTGTTGTTCAGTTGCTTAGTTGTGTCCAAATCTTCATGACCCCTGTGGACCATACTGTCCATGGGGTTTTCTTGTAAAGAAAAAGTAAAAAAACAAAAAAACAAAAAACCTGGAGGGGTTTAACATTTCCTTCTCCAGTGGATTAGGTTAAACATTGGTTAAGTGACTTGCCTAGAGTCACAGAACTAAGTACTGAGACTAGATTTAAATTCAGGTATTCCTTATTCCAGGACTAGCACTCTATCCACTGCCTCCTAGACAAACAGAAATTAAATTAATTGCCCAAGGCCACAGAGATATTAAATGTCTGGTGCTGGATTTGAACTCTGGTCTTTCTTAATCCATGCCCAGCACCCTATCCACTGAGCAACCTATCTCCACCTCCCCCCCCAAACCCCCTGTTAAGCATAGCCATAGCCAAAATATGTTTTCTTGATCTAATGATTTCTGAATACTGGTTTCAATGAAGGATGTTCATTTTGCATCATTATTATTCAAATGATATCAAATAAATAAGATGAGCTTTCGAAAGGGGGGAAAAATTCTTTAGGAAACTCACTGACAGCTATAAAATGAAAATCTACCTATTATATAAAGGTCCATGAAACCAAAAAGCATACAGACAGAGGAAAATATTTACAAAATTTTATGGTCTGCATTTTCCTTTTTAGATGGATGCTTCAGTGGAGTCTGTATTAGATATGAGAATACAATCTTTCTTAGTGGAAACAGGAACTTGTTATGGGGCAGCAAGCAACATGGCCATGGGGTTTTTTATGCTTACTATGTTTTGTTTTGTTTTTGTTTTGTTTTCCTCCCTGAAAGGTAGAAAGTACAAAGGGTCTCAAGCTATGTTTTTTTTTTTTAACATCTCCCCCTAGGCTTCATTCTCTTGGACTATATCAATGTAGATTTTTTTTAAAAGGCAATCTTAGAATTTTCCCATTACTGTTGGCCAGGGTCTGGATTTAGTCAAACTGGCCACTGTCACTACCTATATCTAATTAGAACCATCTGTTAGATTTTTGTGCAAAAAAATCTATAGTTTGCAATGATTCCAGCAAGATTTAATCTCAAAACTCATTTTATTTGTCTTTGGCTTGACAATAATATTTTCTAAGCACCTCCCACATTTTTAAAATGATCCTCCCTGGGTTTTGGCTGAAACTGCTCATCAGTTACTTTTTTTTCCCCCCACATGTGAGTTACAGTTTGGTCTATTGCAAGCACTGTTCTTCCCCTTTAAACCTCTTCAAAGAGAAAATACACTATCCAAAACCTGGTGAGGTGAATTCAGGGTAGCTTGATCAGGTTTGAATTAGATAGAATGACATCGATGGAGCTGACAACTATACAACAAAAGGTGATTGTTAAGTGTTCCATCTACTTCCATTTTAACTTCAATTTCATTCTCATGGCTTTTCAAAAGAGATTTCCTTTCATCAGTCCGAATTTTACTAACTCTGGTCTTATCACAATGGTGAAGAGTTTTGGAAATTTTACAAAAGCTATCCAGCCAGGATGAAATTATGAGAGCTAGGGGAAAAGAGTATATATATATTCTCAATCATCAGATGAAAAATGCCATATCTTTCATTTGCTTGCTTTTGAGCATGAAAAAGTTAACTCTCAAGAAACAAAACAAATGAAGTTTTACTATAAGTGATTGAGAAAAAAAGGAACATTTCTACAAGTCAAGTAAACATTTATCCCTGGACTTTGCCCTGTCATGCTAAGGCTCAATAAAGTTCAACAAAAATTTAAAACAAAACAAAACAAAAACAATTTCCATTACAACTGTAATAAAATAATACAATGAAAAGTTTATCACATGAAGAAAAAAAATGCCCTGTTAAATCAGGACTCTAAACTGAACTCAAAAGAGTGACCTCAGTTAACCTTAGCTTATCCTTTTTTCCTTCTTTTTCATCCTTTTTTCTATAAACTGCACCATAATTAAATGTCTAAACTAAGAAAATCCAAAGTTAAAAATAGGAATTTAAACACCAAGACTAAAGGAAATACAAATGTTTTTCATAACAATCCTCTCAAATTGAACATAGCAATGTCACCCAAAACAATACAATTCTAATTTTTTTAAATGTGGCAAAAATTTTCAATTTAAATGGTAGCCTAATATTCAAGCTTAAAGAAGAATTCCAAGATTTACATCACTGCTAACCAGAGGGCTCCCTGTTTCTTCATTCTTTCCTATTGAAAAGTCCCTTCAGGGCTATGTAGTCGTGCCCCCCCCCCCAAGTCTCACTTGAATTAGTGGGCTGGGTATCTGAATTCTTCGCCCCCTCAAGGTTCTAGGTGTAACTTTGTGGGTAGCTAAGTTTTCTAGGATAGTCCTTTACAAACCCCCATTAATATGCTCCTCATTACTTAATAGCCAAATAAAATAATCTTTTAGAAAGGGTATTTAGTAATTATGTGTTAAAAAAACAGTTGATACAACAATCATCAACCTCCACAACTTCCTGCCCCTCAATCCACCACAAAATTCTTGGGCACATTCTCCCAGAAATATACTTACGGCCTATGAGGAAAGTAGGCACAACCCTAATGTACAACAGTGATGAGGTGCAATATCTAGAGAATGCATGTGTCCAAAAGATTAACTCACAAATCCTGCTTACTGAAAGTCCTTTCTTGAGTCCATAGGTGGATATCTTTTCTGGCACAAGTAGATTCTCCTTGAAGCTGTTTCCTTCCTTAGATGACTGTCTGCAAACGTTTTTGTTGTTCCACCCCTGTCACCCCCCAGCCCCCAGTGTATCTTTTTTTTTTTTTTTTAGTGAGGCAATTGGGGTTAAGTGACTTGCCCAGGGTCACACAGCTAGTAAGTGTTAAGTGTCTGAGGCCGGATTTGAACTCAGGTCCTCCTGACTCCAGGGTCGGCGCTCTATCCACTGCGCCACCTAGCTGTCCCTACCCCCCAGCCCCCAGTGTATCTTGAATGAGTTTCTCTCTGTGCTACTGATTGGATGCATAGTTTGATTCTGGTCCAGTATCTGATGAAATGGTAAATAGGAAGGAGGGGCAGGAAGTATCATACTTTCTTTGGGTTCATTTTTTCCTGTATGGCACAAATGGAAGTTTCTGCCTCTTCAAGACACTCTTGAGCCTAGAACCTATCTAAGTTTTACTGTTTTACTGTTGTACTGCTTGGCTCCAAATTAGTTGGTGTTTTTATATGTAGCCTTAGAGGTTTGGGTTGATCTATTTTTATGTAGTTACAAAGTGGGTCCTATGTGGCATCATTCATCATCATCCAATGATCAAAGCACCTTTTACTTTTAAATTGATTAAGGACTTGTTCACGTCTAGGTTTGACTTTTGATTGTTTGATTGATTCAGTAAAGGTATCTAGCACATTTGTGATTATATTAATTGGGGTGAAGGAAGAAATCTTACCCTTTATGGTTAAAAATGATTTTAGGAGGATCAAGCCCCAGACTGTTCAGTCACGAGGCCAAAAGGAATGCACTGGGTATTTTTGATGCCTAATTGTATATTTATAAATTATACAATGTAGAGGCAATATTATATCAACAGTACATTGTTGGGGCAGCTAGGGGGTACAGTGAATAAAGCATGGTCCCTGGATTTAGGAGGACCTGAGTTCAAATCCAGCCTCAGATACTTGACACTTACTAGCTATGTGACCCTGGGCCAATCACTTAACCCATGTTGCCTGGCAATAAATAAATAAATAAACCAAAAAATAAATAAATAAATGAATGAATGAATGAATGAATAAATAAATGAATGAATGAAATAGTACATTGTAACTTTTGTGACCTTTTACCTACTATATCTCATAGATGCTTCTTTTAGATGCCCAATCCAGATTTCCAAGATCTCCTGACATCTTAATTTTCCTTTAAAATTCTTGAATGATTCTTGTTTGGTTTAAATCTCTTCCTACTCCAATTCATCTTCTCAATAATTGCTGAAGTGATTTTCCCAAAGCACAGGTCTGACCATATCAGTCCCCTACCCAATAATTCTAATTACTCTTTATTGCTTTTAGGATCAGTAGAGGATCCATTGTGGGGTTTTTGTTGTTGTTATTGTTTGTTGAACAGTCATTTTCAGTCATATCTGACTCTATGATCCCATTTAGATTTTTCTTGGAAAAGTTATTGGACTGCTTTGTCATTTTTTTCTCCAGCTCATTTTGAAGACAAGGAAGCTGAGACAAATAGAGCTAAATGATTTGCCCATGGTCACACAGCTAGTAAATGTCTGAGGTTGCATTTGAACTCAGGTCTTCCTGAATCCCAGTTCTGTGCTCTATTTATTGTTCCACCTTTGAAACCTTGTTATACATTATAAACCTTTACAACACTATGTGATCTACGCAGATTGGCCTTCTTGCTTTCCCTCACACATATCACTCTAGCTCCCATCACAATGCCCTTGTATAGACTGTCTACCATGCATGGAATCCCTGGAAAATCCATTTTCATGTCCACCCTCTATAATCCTTTATTTCTTTCAAATCTCAATTCAAAGACTTTTAGAAATAGAGCCAAAATGGAGGAGTAGAAGAAGTACTTAGTTGAACTCTTCTGAAATTTCATTGCAAACAACTTTAAAATGCCTCAAAGCAAATTCTAGAGTGAAAAAAAATCAAGGTGAGACATTCTTCAAGGCCAATACAACTTAAGAGGTCATAAGGTGGGATCTATGGAGGCTTCCCTGAAGTCCATATAGATGAAACAACAGTGATGAAACTAAATGGTAGCAACAGAAACAGTTTCAGGAATTCAAGCCAGAGATAGTTGGAAGACCTGGAAACTGGTCAGAAAAAGATTATAGGGGTCCCACAGCTAGAACTGGAAGTAAGACTGGACAGTGTTTGGCAATTGCATTACATATACCCACTTCAAGGGCAATAAAAAACACTTTTGGTCCCAAGGGAACAGGGACCCTAAAGTTCAATATCAATTATATTTCCAGAGGATCAGGAACCATTCCTGAGAAAGTACAAGAGCACAGGCCAATAGAGCAGTGATCTCCCCAGATCACACCATTTTAGAAGCACTAAAAACATCCAAACCCCAAGGACTAGCTCTGAAAATAGTGCAAGAATTCCTAAAGCTTCAGGTAGTACCCTTCCTTCCTCCAAGGCAAGAACAGAGCCCAACTTCATCTAAAAGTTCAAAATTAAGAAGAGGATGGGAAAAATCAGCAAACAGTAACAAAAAAGAATTTGGTCATAAAAAGCCACAGTGGTGACAAGACACAAACCCAAAATAAGACAAGAAGTCAAAAAATTACTTTCAACTCTTCAAAAAAGTGATTTGGAAATAAGCCAAACAAGAATTCATAGAAGAGTTAAAATTAATTTTCAAAAATTAAATAAGATGAATAAAAGAAAAACTAGGCAAAGAAATGAGAGCAAAGGAAGAAAATTATGAAAAGACAATAAGCAGCTTGGTAAAAGAGGCACAAAAATTACTAAAGAAAACACCTTCAAAACGGAATTGACCAAATAAAAAAGAAGTACAAATTGTATTTACAAGTGAATTCTAATATAGAATTTAAATAACAAAATCTCAGAAAAAGAAATTGGAGTTATAAATGAACTGACAAAGGAAAAAACAAACTAGGACCAATTGTATTTACAAGGGAATTCTAATATAGAATTTAAATAACAAAATCTCAGAAAAAGAAATTGAAGTTATAAATAAAAAGAAGTACAAAAATTAACTAATGAAAATAACTCCATAAAAAGCAGAATTGGTCAAATGAAAAAAGTACAAAAACTCACTAAGGAAGATAATTCCCTAAAAATAGAATTGGAAAAGTGGAAACTTATGACTCTAAAAGACAACAAGAAACAGCCAAAAATGTCAAAATGATGGAAAAAATTAGAAAACAATGTGAAATGTCCTATTGGAAAAACAACTGACCTAAAATAGATTAAGGAGAGACAATTTAAGAATTATTGGACTGGGGCAGCTAGGTGGCGCAGTGGATAGAGCACCGGCCCTGGAGTCAGGAGGACCTGAGTTCAAATCCAGCCTCAGACACTTAACACTTACTAGCTGTGTGACCCTGGGCAAGTCACTTAACCCCAATTGCCTCACTAAAAAAAAAAAAAAAAAAAAGAATTATTGGACCAAGCAGAAGCTGTGTAGCACAGTAGATTGAGCACCAGCCCTGGACACAGAAAAACTTGAGTATAAATCTGGCTTCAAACACTTACTAGCTATGTGACCCTAGACAAGTCACTTAACCCCAATTGTCTCAAAAAATAAAACAAAACAATTTTAAAATATATAGGATTGTCTGAAAGTCATAGTCAAAGAAAGAGACTAGACATCATATTTCAAGAAATAATTCAGGCAAACTGCCCCAGTTTCCTAGAAACAGAAGGTAAAATAGAAATTAAAAGAATCTACCAATCTACTCCTTGAAAGAGATCCCCAAATAAAAATTCTCAGGAATAGTATAGCAAAATTCCAGAGGTCCCAGATCAAAGTGAAAATACTTCAAGCAGTGAAAAATAAATCATTCAACTATTGTGGAGCCATAGTCAGGATCACCCACAATTTGGCAATTTCTGTGTTAAAGAACCTAAAGGTTTGGGATATGATATTTTGTAAAGCAAAAGATCTGGGACTGCAAGCAAGAATAACTTAACAAAGCAAAACTGTGTATAATCCTTCAAGAAAAAAATGGATATTTAATAAAATAGAAAACTTCTAAGCATTCCTGATGTAAAGATCAAGGCTGAAGAGAAAAACTGACTTTCAAGAGAAAAACAAAAGGTAAACTTGGAATAAAATCATAAAAAACTCAATAAGGTTAAACTTTTGTTTTACCTTTTTATATGGAAAGATGATACATGTAATTTCTAAGAATTTTATTGTTACTAAGGCAGTTAGAATTCTATATAAAAAGGAGGCACAGGAGTAAGTCAGTTATGTTGGAATGCTGTAAAAAATGGATAGGTTACACTCTTTGCAGATGATGTGATGGTATACTTAGAGAATACTAGAGAATCAACAACAACAACAACAAAAACTACTTGAAATAATTAACAACTTTAGCAAAGTTACAGGATATAAAATAAATCCACATAAATCATTAGCATTTCTCTACATGACCAACAAAGCTTAGCAGCAAGAGGTAGAAAGAGAAATTCCATTTAAAGTATCTGTAGACAATATAAAACACGTGAGAGTCTATCTGCCAAGACAAAGACAGGAACTCTATGAATACAATTACAAAACACTTTTCACACCAATAAAATCAGATCTAAATAATTGGAAAAATATCAATTGCTCATGAATAGGCCAAGCTAATATAATAAAAATGACAATTCTACCAAAATCAATTTACTTATTCAGTGCCATTCCAATCATACTTTCTAAAATTTATTTTATAGAGCTAGAAAAAATAGTAACAAAATTCATCTGGAAGAATAAAATGTCAAGAATATCAAGGAAACTAATGTACCAAATCTAATCTATAAAGCAGCAGTCATCAAAACTATTTGGTACTGGCTAAGAAATAGAGTGGTGGATCAATGGAATAGGTTTGGCATAGGAGACACAGGAGTAAATGAATATTGTAAATGCAAAGACTCCAGCTTCTGGGATAGGAATTCATTATTTGACAAAAACTACTGAGAAAATGGGAAGATAGCATGGTAGAAACTAGGCATAGACCAACATCTTATACTGTACACTAAAATAAGGTCAAAATGGTACATGATTTAGACATAAAAGGTGATATCATACGTAAATTAGGAGAGGAAGGAATATTTTTCCTCTCAGATCTATGGAGAGGAAAACAATTTATGACCAAACAAGAGATAGATAATATTATGAAATGCAAGATGAAAGACTTTGATTACATTAATTTAAAAAGGTTTTGTACAAACAGAAGCAATGCAGCAAAAAATTAGAAGGGAGGCAGAAAACTGGGGAACAATTTTTATAGCCAATATTTCTGATAAAGGCCTCATTTCTAAAATATATTGGGAACTAAATCAAATTTATAAGAATCCAAGTCATTCCCCAATTGAGAAATGGTCAAAGAATATGAACAGGCAGTTTTCTGATGAAGAAATCAAAACTATTTATTGCCATATGAAAAAATGCTCTAAATCACTATTGATTAGAGAAATGCAAATTAAAACAACTCTGAGGTACCAACTGACACCTATCAGATTGACTAATATGACAAAAAAGGAAAATAATGAATGTTGGAGAAGCTGTGGAAAAATTAGACACTAATGCATTGTTGGTGCATTAGTTGGTGCATTCTGGACAGCAATTTGGAACTATGGCCAAAGGACTATGGGACTGTGTATACCCTTTCACCCAGAAAAACCTCTACTAGGTCTGTATCCAAAAGAGACCATAGAAAAGGGAAAAGGACCCACATGTTCAAAAATATTCATAGCAGCTCTCTTTGTGGCGGCAAAGAATTAGAAATCGAGGGAATGCCCATCAATTGGGTAATGCCTGAACATGTTTTGGTATATGCATGTAATGCAATAGTACTAGGTTTCCACCAGTCGTGGATGACCATGGATCAGCACCTTGAAGAGCCACAGGCCACAGTGTGGCTGTGCAGTCCGATACGGGAGCCACAGCTCCTGCCGCAACGAGGACATTGGAACACTGCTCTCTCTGTTGCCCATTGGTTCCTGCGTCTCATTCATTTTTCTTCCTCCAGAGCTTGGAGGCCCACCTCAGGTGCAATGGAATACTATTGTGCTATAAGAAATGATGAGCAGGCAGATTTCAGATAAACCTGGAAAGACTTAAGTGGATTGATGCTGAGTGAAGTGAGCAGAACCAGAAGAACATTTTCAACAGTAACAGTAACATTCTGTGATGATCAGCTGTGATAGACTTGGTTCTTCTCAGCAGTGCAATGATCCAAGACAATTCCAAAGAACTCCTGATGGAAAATCTCCACATCTAGAAAAAAAAAAGAACTGTGGATGCTGAATGCAGATTGAACCATACTATTTATACTTTTTTTTTTGAGGTTTTCCCCTTGTGTTCTGATTCATCTTTCACAATTCGACTAATGCTGAAATATGTTAAATATGATTGTACATATGTAACTTATATCAGATTGCTTTCTGTCTTGGGGAGGGGGGAGAGAAGAGAGAGAGGGAGAGAAAATTGGAACTAAAAATCTTATGAAGACAAATGTTGAAAACTATATTTACATGTAACTGGTACATGTAGTATTTTATGATAAAAAAGAATCAGAAATATCTATCTAAAAACAAGAGAAAGCATTATCTGCAATGGAAATAAACTTTAAGCCTTCTCAAAAAAAAGGTCAGGGATGAAACTAGAATAATATAGCAATAAGACAAGAAAAAGAAATTGGAGGAATAAAATTAGGCAATGAGGAAACCAAATTGTCACTCTTTCCATATGATATGATGGTATACTTATAGAACCCTAGAGAATCATCAACAGCAATAATTAAAAAATAGTTGAAAACTTTAGCAAAGTGGTAAGATATAAAATAAACACACAGAGATCATCAGCATTTTTATATACACCCAATGAAATCCAGCAGGAAGAAACAGAGGAATCCTATTTAAAATAATTGCAGACAATTTAAAATACTTGACTGTCTATCCACCAAGACAAACTCAGGAACCATATGAACATAATTATAAGACACTTTGCGCACAAAGACAGATCTAAAATATTGTAGAAAAATTTATCATTCTTGGGTAGGCTGAGCCAATGTAATAAAAATGACAGTTCTACCTATGTTAATTTACTTATTTAGTGCCATTCTTATCAAACTTAGAAATAATTATTTATAGAGCTGGAAGAAATACTAAAAAAAATCATCTGAATGGAAAAAAGTTCAAGAATATCAAGGCAATTGGGGCAGCTAGGTGGTACAGTGGATAAAGCACTGGCCCTGGATTCAGGAGGACCTGAGTTCAAATAATCCAGCCTCAGACACTTGACATTTACTAGCTGTGTGACTCTGGTCAAGTCACTTAACCTTCATTGCCCCACCAAAAAAAAAAAAAGAATATCAAGGCAATCAATGAAAAAATGTGAAAGAAGGTACCTAACAATGCTAAATTTCAAACTATTTTACAAAGCAGTAATCATGAAAACTATCTGGTACTGGCTAAGCCATATTGGGGTGGGATCATTGGAATAGATTGGGTACACAATCCAAAGAATATGACTAGATTATGACTAGTTTAGGGGTAAGAACTACTATTTGACAAAAAATGCTGGTGAAACTAGAAAACTGGAAGAAGCTAGTTTCTTACACCATATACCAAGAAAAGGTCAAAATGAAAAAAAATGATTTAGACATAAAGGGCTATAGCTTAAATAAATTAGGGAAGCATGGAAAAACATACATGTCTGATCTATGGATTAGAAAAGAGTTTATGACCAAATGAGAGATTGAGAGGTAAATAGGAAGTAAAATAGATAATTTTGATTACATGACATTCAAAAGGGTTTTGTACAAACAAAACTAATGTAGCCAAAATCTGAAGGATAATCAACTTTAAAGGATATAGCTAGTTTAATGAAGACAATGAGACAAGATAATTTCAAAGGGTCCAAGATAAAAAAGACTATCCACCTCCAGAGGGAAAACTGATGAATTCTGAAGGCAAATTGAAGGATATTTTTTAAATTATTTATTTTTTTTTGTTTTGAATGTATTTGTAGTCTTTTGCAGCAAGGCTAATATGTAAATATGTTTTACATGACTTCACATGTATAATCACCACCATATGTCTTGCTTTCTCAATGGGTTGGGGAGGGTCTGGAAAGAAAGAGAGAATTTGAAACTCCAAATTTTTTTAAAAATGAATTTTTAAAAATTACATGTAATTTGCAAATATTTAATGAAAGAATATATATATATATATATATATATATATATATATATATATATATATTAGAAATCTTAATTCAAGCACCACCTTTTAGATGACACCTTTCTTAATATCTCTATCTGTTAGTATCCTCCCCCACCAAAAATATCTTATTTTTCTTTCGTGTATATGCATACCTATTTGTTTTCTCTCTTGTCTTTGTATCTCCAGTGCCTAGAACAGTGGTTGGAACATAGTAGATACTTCACAAATTGTTGTTAATGGATTGATGGATTGGATTTCATCCCAGACATTGTTCTTTCTTTTTTTAATTCCTTAATTGTTCCCTGTCCTTAATGCTCCATCTTTCACATTAATTTTGACATCCAGATCTTTTCAAAAAAAACTATAGATGAAAATATGCACTTAGAGCACCTCCCTTCACTACATTTTTTTTCTTTCTTTCCTCATTTAATAATGAAATTCTATGTTCTAATGCTGCCCAGATTTTCACCTCTAAGAATTCCCTTCACCATAAAACACCTTCTCTTCCTTTTTCTATCCGAATATCCCACCATTCAACTCTTTTCTCATAATCATCTTGTATACATACCCTGACTCCTTTTTAACTGTAGTTCAGGGAAAGACTGTTCTTTCTAATCATGAACTGAGGGTAAAATTCCATTCTCCTTATTTGTGGTTTAATGAAAATAGTTATTGTTCTCCATTTCAGTGATATGGATCTTATCTGGTTACATTACTCCTATTCATTTCCCTTTTGGCCTCTCTCCTTATCTCAATTAAATTATGAAAACTTTATAATTCTGTATTTCTAGATTTGAATTTTTATTTGTTTTTTCCCTTGCTTAACATCAAGAATTTGAAACTCATTCTGCTAAATAATATTGTCTTAATTAATCATTTTCCTGATTAACTAAAAGGAGGAGCAAAACTGGGCTTCCCTATATCTTTTATTTATTTATTTATTTTTTGGTAAGGCAATTGGGGTTAAGTGACTTGCCTAGGGTCACACAGCTAGTAATTGTTAAGTGTCTAAGGCCGGATTTGAACTCAGGTCCTCCTGAATCCAGGGCCGGTGCTCTATCCACTGTGCCACCTAGCTGCCCCCTTCCCTATATCTTTTTTTTTTTTTTTTTTTTTTTAATTTTTTTTTTTTTTTTTTTTTTAGTGAGGCAATTGGGGTTAAGTGACTTGCCCAGGGTCACACAGCTAGTAAGTGTTAAGTGTCTGAGGCCGGATTTGAACTCAGGTACTCCTGAATCCAGGGCCAGTGCTCTATCCACTGCGCCACCTAGCTGCCCCTTCCCTATATCTTTTAAGGTGAAATTGGAACAGCTGTATATAGGCCTAGGTCCACTATTGATTGACATAGGAAACTTTGACCCGCTCCGTTTCCAACCTTTGCTCCTCAGATAGCCTTGTGCTCCCCAACTCTTAGTGGCTCTCCAAATTGATGATAGACTCATTTGGGGTAATTTATTGGCATAGCACACCTCATTTCAGAACTCCTGAGCTCTCAATCACCAATTCTGAGACACCACAGTAAGATTGTGTATATATATACCACCATACGTATCCCCAAAGAGAATTATGAAAATATAATATTCTAATCAACAAAAATATAAAAAGTAGTCAATTGATATTAGTTTGTGTTTAGATTAAATGAGAATGATATATACTTTGGGAAAGCAAGCAAATATGTTTTGAGTATATCTGTTCAACCAGTCCAAATCAAAAGAAAATTGAGCTTCTATTTTGTATGTTGCATATGCAATACATTGGTTACTGAATAGTAAGAACAGACAGAAGGGCAATAAACAAAAAGGATCTTAAAATCTAAAAGTAATTTAGAGGTCAGCTAGCACTATCTTTGACAGGTAGTTATCCATTCACTACTTGAATGGTTGCAATGATAGAATTAAGCAATTTATAGGGCAACTCATTTCATTTTATGAAGTTCTATGAATGTTTTATATATATATATACATAGTGAGGCAATTGGGGTTAAGTGACTTGTGACTTACCCAGGGTCACACAGCTATTAAGTGTTAAGTGTCTGAGGCCAAATTTGAACTCAGGTACTCCTGACTCCAGGGCTGGTGCTCTATCCACTGCGCCACCTAGCTGCCCCTGAATGTTATATTTCTGATATTTAAGATGGTGTTTACTTTTGTCACAACTACATTAAATTGTAGATTTCTATTAAGTTTATGATGAATGTCAACTGTCAGCATTCCCTCATCCTGTATTTAAATACTTTTTTGTATTTTAAAAATTTTAATCCTTTTTTATTAAATTTTGCTTTATCATTATAACTGTAAAGAACTTTTAAAATCTATTTTTAATTCACTCCAATAGTTATCCCTACCATCTTTCTGTTATTTTTAAATTATATAAATATACTTTCTATGCTTAGGGCAGCTTAGGCAGCTTTCTATATTTAGAGTACACTGAACAGAATACTAGACTGGGAGACCTGAATTCAAATCCAGCCTCAGACACTTAATAGCTGTGTGGCCATGGGCAAATGACTCAACCTTGTTTGCCTCTGTTTGATCATTTATAAAGTAAGCTGGAGAAGGAAATAGCAAACCACTTCAATATATTTGTCAAGGAAATCTCAAAAGATGTCACAAAGAGTCAGACACAACTGAAGCTTAGAAAACAATAATAGCAACAACCTTGTATGTTTTTTCCTTAAGTTATTGATAAAAGTACTTAATAGGAAAGAGCCATATCTTCCCCTAGTTTATATTTTCAAACATGATGAATCTTTTTACCTTGTACATTGGGATATGATTCAATTCAATTCATCAAATATTTATCAAGTATTGTTCTCCTAAGTGATGGGGATAAAAATGAAAACAACAGAATTTTACTCTTGAGGACTTTATAATCTATTTTAGGCAAACTATGCTTAGATAATTTTCTTGGGATCACCAGGATTTTCCTGGAAACTTGACATTAAACTCACTAAAATGTTGTCAAATGAATTATTTTCTCTGTTTTGAAAACCAAGTCATTTCTCTCCTCCATCTTTTCTGCATCTTTTTGATTTACCTTAATTTTTCAAAAATTTCATCAGCATTTCCACAACTTCTAACTTATGTTTGATTTCACTTCCCTCATCTATTTTTCCTACATTTTCTAGATTCATAAGCATTCTCTGTGATATGAGAGATGGAAATAAAATGTAAGTAGGAGTGTCATTTCTCTATTTTATTTGAGAAACGTAACATCTGTCCCAACCTTTATGCTTATTATTTTTCTGACTGTTATGTTTGTTGCTACTTCCTTGTTATTTTCCCTTCAAATATACTTTTTTTTTATTTTAGTGAGGCAATTGGGGTTAAGTGACTTGCCCAGGGTCACACAGCTAGTTAAGTGTTAAGTGTCTGAGGCCGTATTTGAACTCAGGTACTCCTGATTCCAGGGCCGGTGCTCTATCCACTGCGCCATCTAGCTGCCCCTCAAATATACTTTTAGAAATCCTTTTCATTATTCTCAATGAGTATGAAATGAGTTCTCTCAGTGAAAAGTAATGAGTAAATTTTTAATTTTTTAAATTAAAGTTTTTTAAATTTCCAAGTGAACTGAACAAAACTATATTTTCTTTCTCTCTCCAACCACCTCTTTAATAGGAAAAGAGGTCATAAAAAATATGCAGCCAACCAAAACAATGATCACATCCAAAAAATATGTCTTAATTGCTACCCTTAGTCTATCATTTATCTGTTAAGAGAGGGGGAGTATGTTTCATCCTAGGTCCTCTGAAATTGTAGTTGGTCAATGAGATGATTAGAATTTTTAAGTCTTTCAAAGTTGTCTTTGTAATTAGTCTTATTGAAGAAATAGTTCTCCTGGTCCTGCTCACTTCATATTACATCACTTCATCTCACTCTTCCTAGGTTTCTCTACCACGTCATCATTTCATACAGCACAATACTGTTCCATTACATTCACATACAATAATTTGTTCATCCATTGTTCAATTCATGGGCTCTCCTTTAGTTTCTAGTGCTTTGCCAAAACAAAAAGAATGCTCTATAAATACGTTTAAAAAAAACATGTCTCCTTTTTCTTACACATATATACTATATATATATCATATATATGAATGTGTGTATGTATATGTATATATGTACAAAAAATTGAGAGACAAAATCCAAGAAAAAGACCTACGAGTTATGGTTTCCAGAGTTTATGGGTAATGAGCAAAGCATGATCAATAATCAAAGATGAACTTTGCAAGGAGAAATATTTGATTTCACAGATATCCCTGACTATTGCTGATTTTTAATCATCTTCATTTCTGAATCTCTCCCCCTGTTCCCTGTTTTTATTTAGCAAAACATCCCTTAAAACAAAAAAAAATTAACAAGATAAAAAAATTAGTTCAGCAAAAATAACCAAGATATCAACTGTATCTGACATTATGTAAAGTAGACAATATATTAAATATTATAGAGCTACTTCAACAATGTAGTGGAATCTGCCGCTATAACCACATTGGACTTTGATAAGCAAACCATCTTTTTTAGAATCTCAAACCATTTTGCCCAGATCTAGGGTTTCCCAGTAATTCCTGTCCATCTTAATAACCTATAATTCCCAGTTATATTCCTTCTTACCAGAAAATTGGACTTTTCTCTTCCTCCATTGTCCCAGTTCACCTTTATGTATTATCTCCTCTTGTTAGAATTGTAAACTCCTTGAATGTAAGGAATATATTATTTTCTTATATTTTCTTTCAGTCTCTTGCTACATTGTTTCCTTGGTACTTACTCCATTCCTCATTAGTTCATAAAAGTTGCCTATCATTTATGATGGTTATTTATATAGCACATTTTCAATCTATATATTTGATTTGGATATATATTTGATTTCCAGTCCTTTGCTACCACAAAAAAAAAAATGTTCCTATCAATATTTTTGTCTTACATATGGAACATTTCTTTTTTTTTTTGGACTTCTTTGGAGTATAATTGGACTAAGATTTTACATGAAAGTTAATTCCAGAGGGATGGGAACCTTTTAAAAATGAAGCATTCAAGATATAAAGGGGGGGGGATGAACAGGTAGAAAAGAGGGAGATGATTGAGTCTTATGTATCTGCACAGGGAACACACCAACATGTACTGAAAATGAGGGCAAGGACAAGTAATGGAGAATAAATACAAAAGTGTAGGATGGTCCTGTAGGAATAGCATTGTGAGTGTTAAAATAGAATGAGCGGGGGTGGCTAGGTGGCGCAGTGAATAAAGCACCGGCTCTGGATTCAGGAGTACCTGAGTTCAAATCCGACCTCAGACACTTGACACTTACTAGCTGTGTGACCCTGGGCAAGTCACTTAACCCCCATTGCCCCGCAAAAAATAAAAAAAAATTTAAAAAATAGAATGAGCATAGGGTGGCAAGCTAGATAAAGATAACAAAAATCATTTTTATCCATATTCAAAAAAAGGAGGATAAAAAAGTCAATGCAAATGAAATATCTTAGGATAGAAGGGAAAATTATCATTATCAAGAGAAAGAAGAAAGCACTAATGAACTCTTGTTTTGCTTCCAATCTCTCTTCCAATGAATGAAATATTTGGATTAGGAAGGACAAAACACAAAATGATTAAAAGAAGTTGAACTCTAAAATAAGTAGGAAAATAGTATGAAAGCCCCTTACAACACTTAATGAATTCAAGTCCCCAGACCCAGATTAATTACATCTTATAGTACCACTACAAGAATGGGATGATTTGATTGCTGAGGTTCTTTCAGTGATCTGAGAAATTCCGTGGAGAACAGAATTGGTGAAGAGTAAAAAGTGTTCCAATTTTCAACAAAACATGGAGAAGAGAAAATATTAAAGTCTGGGAAATATAGGTCAGTGAGATTGATATTGATCCCAAGCAAAATTCCAGAATATATTATTTAAGGAATGCCAATGAACATCCAGAAAAAGTGGTAGTGATCATGAAAAGGCAACTAATTTCTTTTCCTTTCTTACTAGTTTGAGAAGTTATAATATTGTTCATATATTTAGAGCTGGAAGACACCTGAGTTGATTTTTACATTTGGGGAAACTGAGTCTTACAGAGGTTAAGCAGTTTGTCAAAGTTATATAGTGACAGAGCAGGGAAATCAACAAAAGTCCTTTGACTCCAAATGTAACATATTTTCTATTATGCCACACACCTATAAATAATATTTACCTAGATTTTAGCAATACATTTGACAAACTCTCTTATGCTTTTCTTATGAAAAAGATAAGAGAGGTGTGGGCTAGATTAGTGAGATTGGGTTCAGAAATGGCTGAATGCCTTGACCCCACAGTAATGTGGGTTAGATGTCAACATAGAAGAAGGTATACACTGGGGCCTTCCAGGGATATTTACTATTTAACTTGTTTTTTAATGACTTGTATAAAGGTTTAGATGCTTATTCAATATACATGGAATAATAATAAGATCATTTTAAGTTTAGAGGCCAATATCATGACCCCTAAGGTCTATGTATCCTTATGGTTCTCTCCTCTTCAGCTTAAGGGACTTGGCTTTAAATTAAAGTTGTTGTTGTTGTTGTTAACTAAAATCTAACTAATTTTCATTGAATTTGTATGTATGTGCATATCAGACATATATACATATACATATATATCCAGATACACATCTATATATACATCTATACATACACATATACATCTAGATACATCTGTATATACATATATACAAATATATAGATATAATTATAATTCAATATATTTTATATGATGTATTATATGGCTTAAATCCAGATATATGTATGCATACATACACATATGTATGTATGTGTGTGTATATTAGTTTATATATATATATAAACTAATATATATATATATAACTCATAGTATTCCTTCACAATACTATTTTATTTTATGCTTTTAAAAACATTATTCTGGTAAGCACTCCATAGCCTTTGCAAAACTAACAAAAGGGTTGATAATGCACAGACAAAAGGGTAACAGTCCTTGTTTTTTAATTCAGTTTTATTTAATTGTCAGATGCTTATTCATTCCCTCCCAACTCACCTCCCTCTCTTTAATCATGGAGAAAGCAAGAAAAATAAAACCCATTACAAATATGTACATCTACACCCCCCCAATAAATCAATAACTTAAATTTTCACTGATTGGATCATCTTCTATCTGAAGGTGGATATAGCATGTTTCTTCATAAGTCCTTTGGAATTGTGGTTAGTCAATTTATTTATATGAGTCTCTATATCTTTCAAAGTTTTTGTCTTTGCAGTATTGCTTTTATTGTGTAAAACTTCTAGTTCTGTTCACTTGACTTTATATTACTTTATACAAGTCTTCCCAGGTTTCTCTGAATCTACCCCCTTCATCTTTTTTTTTTAACAGCACAATAGCACCCCATCGACATGCACATACCATAATTTGTTCAGCTGTTCCTCAACTGATGGGTAGCCCCTCAGTTTCCAATTCTTTGCCACCACAAAAAGAGCTGCTATAAATATGTTTGCACATATGGGGTCTTTTCGACTTTCTTTGATCTTTTTGGGGGTACAAACCTAGTAGGGGTATAACTAGGTCAGAGCGTATGCAATATAATAACTTTAGGAGGCATATTTCCAAATTGATTTCCACTATGGCTATATCAGAAGAACATCTATTTTAGACAAAAAGTTATGTGTTTAGTCACATAGTCACACTCCTAATTAGGACAATTCCTAACATTTAAGCAGAGATTGTTCTCTCTGCCCAACTTTGCATTTCTATTTATCTCACCCTACCTCTCTTTGCTGACACAAAATTCAGTTTACTGAGAATATTTAGACAATGAAATAGAACATTAGGATTATATTATAATGTTTATGTATAGACAGGTATAGGAGGGTAAGTTGAGGAAAGAGCAGAGCTTTCTTTGGGACTTACAATAGCCTAGGTCTCCTGCCTTAAGGTGCCTGAAGAGTTTGCGATCTTTTTCAGTATTCTTCTCTACCACAATCCAGGCTTGGCTTTTCTCCTCAAATGGGTGCTAGAAAACCATTCACTCCAATATCTGGAATCTAGAACCTCAGAATCTTTTCTTCTGAGTCTGAAAAAAGTTTCCTTTTATACAAATCTCCTAACTTAAGTGAAAAGCAGGTGGCTTAGTAGTCAGGAAGACCTGAGTTCAAATACAGTCTCAAACTCTTCTTTTAGTTATATGACCCTGAACAAATTATTTATAACTTCTGTTTGCCTCCATTTCCTCCTCTGTAAAATGGGGATAATAATAATACCTACCCAGCAGGGTGGTTGTGAGGATAAAATGAGATACTCCTTGTAAAGTGCTTAGTACAGTCACTAGCACATAGTAGGCACTGCATTAATGCTCATTCCCTTTCCTTCTCCCTTTAGGTATGACACAGTCTATTTCAAAATAGTTTTGATTAATTCAAGGAGATATATAGGCTTTGGTCTAGGGAGGAGAGACAAAATAGCTGCCTTCAAGGGCTCTTTGAAGAGCTGTCTTACTGAAGCAAGATTAAACTTCTGTTTGGCCCTAGAGAGCAAAACTAGGAGCAATTTGGTAGAACTTATAAAAGAGGTTAATACACATTTGGCATTATGAAAACATACTTAACAACAAGCGGAATGCCTCAGAAAGTAGTAAGTTACCCTTCATTGGAGGTCTTAACACAAAAACTGATTGACTACTTGATGGTAATGCGACAGAAGGAATTATCGTTAGGACATGGTCTGGATTAGATAACTGATGAAATCTTTATCTTAGAAGCAGCATGATATAGAAGATAGAATACTGGACTTAATGTCAGGAAGAGCTGGGTTCAAATTCTACCTCATACACATAGTTAGAAGTTGTCTGACCTTGGACAAGTCACTAAACTTCTCTTTTTCAGTTTTCTCATTAATAAAACGAGGATAATAATGCAATCTACTTCCCAAGTTTTGTTTTGTTTTGATGAGGATAAAATGAGATAATAATTATAAAGTGCTTTGCAAACCTTAAAATGTTAGTTATATACCCATAAATACTAGCTATTTATCATTATTGTTATAATTGTCATCATCGTTATAAGGATGATTTTGATCATCAACATTCAATGTTGCGATAATATGGGTTCTGATAAATATAGTTGACTCAAATTCCAAATGATGTCTGTAAAGAATATACACCTGTTTGACAGTCAAAGAAAGGAGATAAACCCTGGATAGTATAAGGTCTAAATGGTGAATGACATTGAGACAAAACCTCTTCTCCCAGCATGCCTTCAAAGGAAATTAGGTATCATAGTAGAAAGCAGTCACCAAGAAAATATCATCAATTATAGAGTGTCCACCACATCAGGGGAGTTGATTAAATATCTGTTTTCTTGAGACCTGGACTGCCTAGGTATGGGTACTTGGATGGCCCCTACTGACAATCTTCCTCATTGGGCTTTTGAAGACATGGAAGGCTCTCTTTCCCGGATTCTTTCAACAGTTTGAGGGTCATGAAATTCCCCAGCATAATATGCTTATTCAGGTTTTTATATCTGCCCGCCTATTTTATTACCCTTTATAATGCATGGGAGGCAGGATCAGTTTGCAGCAGAACAAAGCTAATTACACCTTTCATTGCCTAAATATAGCATAATAACAGAGTGTCATTCAAGTGCAGCATTGAGCTGAGAAACCTCATGGCGGCTGAGACAATGACAGACATTATTCAGCTCTACCTGAATTGCTGTTGGGGCTGGCTGCCGGGATAAAAGTTACTAGAGAGAACTAATGGGCAGGTCGCTACATAAACTTAAGCATCAGCTTGACTCCGGGGAAGAACACTTGTCTCATCAAACAAATCTTGCCTTCTTTTCTCTGCATCCCTTCCCCCCCCCCTTCCCTACCCAGCTCACCCCCCCCCCCCCCCCCCCCCCCCCCCGCCTTGGTGAACTACAAATGCCTTCTATGCAAAGGGGTTTGAAACTGAATAGAAACATCAAATTTCAGAGATTTGGGCATGAGGTGGAGCAATTTATAGAATCAAAGAATTCTGAAGAGAATCTTGTGGGAAAGCCATATGGAATCATTCCTAAATATGGGATAGGCCATACACTGTTTTCATCAGAGGGTCATTTGTCACTTGGGTTTAGTGCTTACAGGTCCTCTTTTTACTCTGTCTGACTTAAACAGCATCCCCCCCCCATCATTCCTTGTATTAGTTGTTTTCTATTCTGGGTCTATGTACATGTATTTTTTCTCTAACATAGGACTTATTTGAGTCTTGGGAAAAGCTGTCATTTTTATTGACTGCCAACTGGCAGTCTTTCAAGATCAAAAACATCAATCCAAGACAATCAAAACATCAATAAGCCTGCTTTTGTAGAGCATGAGTTATATGCAATATTTCATGTTTCTATAGTGTTTATTAGCTGTTTTCCAAAGTAATAATAGTTTTGTCTTTTCTTCTCCTTTCTCATAACCCCACCACTATCCCCATCCCTTCTGCTGCAAAGAAAAAAAAATACCTGTCGCTGAAACATTTTCATTTACTTTGCCCTAGGTTTCCCTGACTGACTATTCTTCTGTTTCCCTCCTCCTCCTCCTCCTCCTCCTCCTCCTCCTCCTCCTCCTCCTCCTCCTCCTCCTCCTCCTCCTCCTCCCTTATTCTCCTCTTTTGTTCTTTCTAAAGCTTTGTAGTAATGCTTTGTGTTACTGCTTGTTAACACTCTTTAATGAGTAGCTTTAAAAGAAGTCAGGTGAGCAGAGAAAATGAAGGATATGACCAAGCTAATGACCAAGATCCCACCTGCAGAGGATTCATTCCCCCCTCCCCTTCCTTGCCCCCTCCCCTCCCCGCCCCCCATGTTGCTTTTAGAAATAAAGGCAAGAAATTGAATCTCAGTTACTGGCCCTTCTTGCTTTCCATGTTAACCAAGGAGAGAAAAGGTCCCTGACCATTTATTCAGTGTCTATGAGGCCTCTAGAAACTGAATGAGGAATTTGTTATATCCAACATTTCTTAAATGAACAAAAGGAGTTACTTAAATAAATACAAATGGTTTGTTCCCTTTTCTGTAAAACAAAAACAGCTTGTAATAAGAGAGAGATTGAGAGAGAGAGAGAGAGAGAGAGAGAGAGAGAGAGAGAGAGAGAGAGAGAGAGAGAGAGAAAATTTGGCTTGCAATTTCACACAAAAGAAATTTTGAAACCTTCTGTCTCATGGGGATTGTGAATTTATTAAATTCTTTAGTTTAAATTTCCCTTGTAAATATAGGCATAACAAAAAAATCCAAGAAAAATGTCAGTATTATAAATATGACTATTACATTTTTATTTGGTTTTACATAAAGCATATATATATTTCCTATTTCTCTTGAGGACACTACCATTTTTCTAGTCACCCACATTTACATTTATGTCATACTCAACTAACTCTTCATTCCAAAGATGCCATCAGCTACCAAATATTGCTGATTCTACTTCTAAAATATATAACCCCTTTTCTTCACTCACATGACCCCAGCCTTAGTTTAGACTCTTATCTTGCCTGGTCTATTGCAACAGCTTCTAAATTGGTCACCCTTCTTCAATTGGTCTCTTACCTTTCCAATGGACCCCTCACAAAACGGCCAGAAAGTACAGGTCTTCTCTGCTCAATAAACTTGAGTAGCTAGCTCTCTTTTATTTCTAGGAACAACCTTTATTCCAACATAGTTTTTCCAGGTTTTTTCAACTTCATAAATTCCATGTTGAATTGACCTGCTTTAAATAACCATTGATTCATGAGACCTTTCCTGATCCCATCGTCAGACAGAATGTGAGCTTCTTGAGGACTGTGCTATTTCATTTTTTGACTTTGTATTTTCAGTGCCTAGCACAGTACCTGATTCATATTATAGGATTAATTAAATGCTTGTTGTTTGATTGCACAATTATTTGAAAAAATACATTTGGAGTCATAATGTATGTCTAATAGGTTTACTTGCCACAATTTACTTCTATATTCTGCAGAACTTTTACAAATAATGATAACTCTGAATAATGTAAGGGTGCCTTTTTGGTTGTGGGGCTCTTCTAAGCCCTGATTTGTTCTTTCTCCTTTTTCCCCCCTCTCTTCTGCTTTACCTATGTTTTTTTTTAGTGAGGCAATTGGGGTTAAGTGACTTGCCCAGGGTCACACAGCTAGTAAGTGTTAAGTGTCTAAGGCCGCATTTGAACTCAGGTACTCCTGACTCCAGGGCCAGTGCTCTATGTACTGCACCACCTAGCTGCCCCTGCTTTACCTATTTTTAATAAGCTTCAGTGTTCATTGTCCTCACCAGCAGAAGCAGGGCTGAACAAATGAAAAGTGTTAGTATTCAGATGAATCAGCCTGGCTCCTTGTTAACCACTTTGAAACAAAGTTTGATTAAGTGGTTGAAACTCTTGGTTTAAAATGAAATTTGAGGAATATATAAAAATGTATTCATCCTTCTCTCTCTCTCTCTCTCTTTCTCTCTCTGTATATATGTATATGTGTGTATATGCATATGCATATATATATATGTATATGTATATATACACACCTTCCTAATGATGAATAATTAAGAAATTGTTCTAAAACCTCATTTTGCAAGTGTAGAAACATGCTGTCATTCCTTCTAGCCTTATATCTCATTCCCATGTTGAATTTCTGTTTTTAAACAGGTCTATTCTATAAAAAAATGGGGAAAGCTTACTTCACTATGATGATACTTTTTCATCACTGTCTCCTCCATAATACTGAGTGCAGGATAATCATTTTAACAAAAGATGACTTTCCATTTACTGAAGAAAAAGTTAAGGGAGAAATTATAAAGGATAGTAACAATTTGAATTTTATGAGTGTGGGAACAGTGAAATATACCTTTTTCTGACAGCTATAAAATGTCCCACAATAAAAAGGAGGAACTATAATTTAGTTTTATATATAAATATATATATAAATATATATATATATATATATATGTGTGTGTGTGTGTGTGTGTGTGTGTGTGTGTGTGTGTGTACAGAGAGAGAGAGCACAATAGCAAAGTATGGAAAAATAGTTGAAGTCATCAAACAGCATTTCTGAGCATCATGTCACTACTACAGAGCTGTATTTGTCATTAATTTTTCAAACAGATTGTAGCCTAGTAAAGTATGCCCTATTCTATAACACTAATCCGAACAGGCATTTAATACATATATATGTATAATTTTCCTAGAAACAATATGACTGATGAAGAGATTATAAAATAGGAAACGAGGCTATTGAAAACAAGTGCTGATAGAAATATAATCTGGCTTGGAATGTTGTTGGAGAGAGATCAGTTAAGATGCAATAATTTCATTTAACTTTCATTCTTGATACTAAAATACGCACAGTGTATTTGCAAAATTGAAGCCGGTACTACTCATAGAGATTGTTTAAGGAAATCTCTAGTTCAGTCTTTTAGCTCCAGGTGTCTTTATTTTTCTTGCAACATCAATGTTAATTGTAGGACACTTAGGACAATCAACTCACATATCAAAGCAAGTAGCCCCTTTTTAGTGCTCTTGGATGGGAAATTCTGTGCTCATAATTGAAAAGGGAACTTTTAGCACATAACTTAGGTCTGCAAAATTAGAATGAACCTTTGATCTAAGCACAGTGCACTAGAGTTCCTAGTGTGAAAATATGACTATATTCAAGAAACTTTATTTGGAAATTCTATGAAACTCACAATAATGTTCCTCTCACCATTGCAGACAAATCTTGGTATTGTGGAGGATTCATAAGATGGAATATTATCCAACTTCTCTCTAGATTGCTATTATGCTCACACTAGAAGCACAAATAAAGAAAAGGCTTAGCCCTTTTAACATAGTTGTGGAGATATTTAAGTAGAAAAGGCAGATATGACCAAATGAGCTTTTACATCAAGGCTGGAAGCCCCAAGAAAAGTGAGAACGTAGTAGAAAAAAAACCCAAAATATTAAGGCATTGTTTAATTAGAACTGAGTTCTTAAGATCATAGGATCACAAAATTTAGAGCTGGAATTAGCCAGATTTTTCTAAACCTTTCTTTAATCAAAAAGAAACAGCTTATAAAGCAACTAACAAGAATTTAGAGAGGTTAAAACAAATTCCAGGTGATGTCATGAGATCAATACACCCTCAATCTCGGTTTTTCCACTTTGCTCAGCTTCATCTGCATTCTTGTACTTTTAAAATAATAATCAATGTTCAATATGATAGTCATGAAATCATGTTCCACAGACACTATTTCCTAAGTCAAGAAAGTCTATTCAATAAGTTAATTTTAGAAAGATTTTCCACAGGGGTTAAAACAAACAAACAAACAAACAAAAGTCATTGTAGTGTGTATGTGTGTTTTAAAGAACTTTAGCTAACCAGTAAATTCAATTATCCCAAACCCTGAACATTCTGGTTAATCAGGGTTTGATAAAAATAGTGTCTCACTATTTCCTGAGCTAAGTAGCTCTGAAATACCAACTGTGTACTCCCTAAATTACAAGGTGTCTTTAAACCACAATGCAGTACAGTGCACACAGTCTTTGAGGTGCCTCAGATACAGAAAAGAGAGTGCCACCACAATCTTATAGCAATAGTCACTGACCTCACCAAAGGACAGGACATTAGCAACAAACCTAAATGGCTCAAGATTGCCCCCTTTGCTTCCATTTTGGGCAGTCTGCAATGAATTTCTTACATGTTTTGGCCAAACCCATCAGAGAGGAAAAAGCATCAGACACATTAGGAAAAAATAGGTGTCAAATTTAAGACTCCTTAGATCTGTCCCAGTTGTAATTTCTGTTTTTATCTCAAAGTCTACCCAAGTTAGATAGTCTTTAAGTGACTGAATTTAAGGAAAATCAGCAGATGAGCAGAGGCCCAGGACTCTCTAATGAAAACATTCTGTGGCCTTAGCAGGTCCCTGAGTTGTGCAAGGAATGGATTACTGTCAGGGGAGGTGTCAAAGGGTTTTGGTTTAGGGGAATGGAATTACAGTGTTTAATAAAGTCCTTCAGTGGTGGAGTTTGACACCTTAAATGGGCAGAAGGACTTTGGCTCTTCATGAAGCCAGGAATGAACACGGGAGCCCTGGTAGGCTTGCGCCCTCTAATAGGCTTTATGTAACTTTGCCTTCAAAAGCTAAGGGTAAACTAAAGCAAGAGAGCCCCAGAGTTGTTTCTTAGACACCCTTGTGCTTCCTTCTTGGCAGTCATTCCACTCCTTGGTTGTTCATTTCCCGTGTGTGTTATCTGCTTCTATCACAACTGCTGCTGTTTTGTCTACTAGTGAGCAGAACTCTCCCATTCCACCACCATCTAGGCCATTCATTACTACATGAGTTGTATTTTCATAGCAAATCCCACATCGCTGCAAGGCTTCCTCGGTGGGGAATCAAATCCAAGCAGAAAGGAAAACCCTCAAAAAAAAAAAAAAAAACAAAACAAAACCCACCACCCTGCAGACTAAGCTACTGATCAACAAAAATGACAGCAACTCTCTGAGGCTACTGTATCTTGGAGCCCTTTAATGTAACTTGCTGAATGACATTAAGAGTCAAAGAGGAAGTGAAAGATGTTGGTGGAAAGGTATACAGCAGGCACTACAATTTCAGGGTAAAGGTCCTGAAATAGTTGTTCCATCCCTCATTTTTTTTTTTAACTTAGCTCCATATGCCTGGTAAAGGCAGATTTTTCAATTAGACTGGGAATGTTTGCTCTAATACTTTACATATGAAAAAATGAGCAGACAGTTTATCCAGATTTATTAAGGAAATCAGATACAAATGGGACTTTAAATATAAATTTATTGTTCACATTTATCACATATTTCCACAAATAAAAATTATAGTTGTCTCAAAGTACATATCCCCGCCTCCTTTAAAAAGGAAAAAAAAGGATTGATAAAGTCTCCACCATGTGAATAAAAATAGTGTAAGCTCAAGAAAGATCTGTCATAATATAAATTATAACACACATGGAATACATTTCCCATTGAAGACAATATTTCTTTCTTACACAAATGTTGCACTCCTCTATTGAAGTGAAAGGAAGTTCATGAAGGTTGACAAAACAAAGTGGCCCATTTTTTAACACTGTACAGAACAAAGTATATTCTGCTGCCAATTACCCTTAACTGCAAATGACTACAACATCTCAGGGACACAGCCAAGGGTCATGGGTGGTATGTGAGCTCCCCCAGGGGAAAAAAATAGCATGAAGTGACATTCACACTTCAAATATACTTCTACCACTTTAAGGGGATGTGGGGGGTGGGAGCAAAGGTGGAAAAGAAGCAGGCAGGATAAAAGATAAATCATATTTCAGCAGATTTTCTGTTTCCAGGCCACAGAAACGACAAAATCCAACTGGAAATCAATGTGGGCCTAACTTGGAATGTCTGGTTGGGTCTCTACTAGGGAAACAGCATTGGTTTTGTTCCAAGTAGAATTCAACAAAACCCAACAATCTGGATTGGTTTAATAATTTTTGTATCTACGCGATTTCAAAACTTCTAATAATCTGTTTAGTCCATGTGAATTCAAAGAGTTAGGCCTTTTATTATTTGTTAATTTAAATAAAGTCTCTAATGTTCTTGACTTGCATAGGCATAACTTTTAGTAGGGCTATTTGAATGATTCTTTACAAATAATAAATTATTTGAGCTCTATAAGAAGCAGAGAACTGAAGGTGAGTTATTGCTCTAGTATGAACCAGCTCTTAAAGGGTCATTATTATGCTCTCCTTCAAAACCAAGATTTACCTGTCTACCTGAAGACTTTGCTAGCCACCCCCACCCACAGCTAAGATCCCTCCCTTCCAAAATGAACTTATACCCTTTCATACAGAATTTATTATTATCCATATACATGTTTTCTCTCTATTATAATGTAAGCTATCTGAGGGAGAGAACTTTCATTTTTCTCTGTTACCCTAGTACTTAATGCAGTGCCTGAAACACAGTAGATGTTTCATAAGGGCTTGTTGATTGGTTAGCTTCTTTCACATATGATCACGTAATGATATTTTCCCAAATTTGGGCCTCTTTTATAACTATACTTCTGTTAATTGGAATAGTATTATAGTTAGTTGTCAAAGTGGTGGTTTTTTATTTATCTAACACCATTAGGGATCTTATTTCATTGACTCAACTTGGAAAGCATAGAAAAGATAAGACATTTTTTAAACTCACCAGAGGAAGAGCAGGTATAGACAAATCCTAATTGAGCAATTTCCCTTCACATCTTAAAGTGTAAATTTAATGCCCTAAAGTATATTACTAAGACCATTTAATGTGATTTTTCTTTTCTAATCTAACCATAGTTCTCAATTTAGTATAAATAAATTAGTATACATGCACATATACACACACATACAATAGTTAATATTTATATAGTTTTAAAGTCTACAAAGCATTTTACAAACACTATCTCATTTTAGCCTTACAACCTCTGGAAGATAAGTGTAATTATCCTTACTTACAGATGAGGAAACTGAAGTAGAAAATGGACAAGTGACTTATCCAGTATCACACAGCTAATGTGTCTAAAACTAGATTTGAACTCAGGTCTTCCCGGCTCAAAGGTCAGTGTTCTAGCATATATGCATCTGTGGATATGTGAATATATACACTTATGTAATACACACGTGCATTTGTCTTGTGTACCATTGTGTTGTATGTATGTGTGTTTATGCATACACACATGCCAGTATAAATGTATATGTTCACATATGTGCCCATGCACACACATGAAAGTATATGCGCATACATTCATGTATGTGTAGAAACATATGCACATTCATGTATGTGCTCATGTGTAAATATGAACTAGGTGACTCAGTTGATAAAGCACTAGACTGAGTGAGGAAGACCTGAGTTCAAATCCAGATGCAGTCACCTATGTGTGTTGGTATGTGTGTGTAGGTGTGTGGCTGTCTGTGTATTTGTTATTTATTTATTTTTCAGTCATATCCAACTCTTTATGACCCCATTTGGGATTTTCTTGGCAAAGATACTACAGTGGTTTGTCATTTCCTTCTCTAGCTTATTTTACAGGTGAGGACCTGAAGAAAAAGGGGTTAAGTGACTTGCCCAAGGTCAAACAGATAATGGGTCTCTAAAGCCAGATTTTAACTCAGGAAGATGAGTCTTCCTGACTACAGGACTGGTGCTCTATCTACTGCACTACCTATCTGCCCCATACACAAATGGAGGGAGAGAGAGAGACAGACAGACAGATACACACACAAACATATACACATATACATATGTGTATGTATATACACAAATGTATATATGCACACTAATATGTATCTATTATACACAAATATTGATATATGTACATGTGTGCAAATGTGTGTTTATATATATGGGTGTGTTAGTGTGTATATGTGTACAGATATCTGTATCACACACACACACACACACACACACACACACACACACACACACGCACTCCTCTTTCTTTTAGCAGATCCTGAAATCAAGTCTTTTGATATGTGGTGCTTTAGTCCAAATACTTTCAAAAGAATTAATATTCCAATTATGTCCTTCATAAAGAGAGTCAACCCAGAACATTTCCAGACTAACATGCTGCTGTGTCTGGGGTCTGGATTGTGTCACCCTATGTAAGGGTGAAACACTGGAAATAATTCCATTAGCTGAGAGGCAGCAAAAATAGGAACAGAAAGGAAAAGGTGTCAGAGGTACAATAGCACCGAGTTCATTTTCAGCTTCAATTTAAACAAGTACAGCACTCAAGGAAAAAAAAAATCTGACAGACTTCATAGAGACTTCCAGGAGCCCAGTGGTCCTACTTATCCCATTAGTTAGTTAACACCCTTTCCTGGCCTGCTGCCGCTTGTAATGGATATGTTCTCCATTCAACAGATTCCATAGATCCTGCTCACATATCCCCAGCTGCCTCCAATCAAACCAACACAATCCTAGATAGAGGACAGTCACATGAAGATTATTGTCTGAGGTTCAAA
Source organism: Dromiciops gliroides (assembly GCF_019393635.1). Classification (NCBI taxonomy): domain Eukaryota; kingdom Metazoa; phylum Chordata; class Mammalia; order Microbiotheria; family Microbiotheriidae; genus Dromiciops; species Dromiciops gliroides. The sequence goes on from NC_057862.1 coordinate 574,860,419, forward strand.
GAGCTATGTTCCCAAAGATGATCACTTCTTATGTGGGGATTGCAACTACCCTGTGCCTTGTTGGTAGACAATCTTAGTGAGTTGCTTTGGCCTGAGAATTTTACTATATGGTAGTTAGTTGGGTAGGTAGTTGGAGGAACCTCTCAAAACTTAATTAAGCTAATCCTTGCATGACATATGTGTTCTCATTCAGCAGCGTGCTGGCACAGTAGATAGAATGTTCAATTTGAAGTCAGTAAGACTTGAGTTTAAATCCTGCCTCAGATATCTGCTAGCCATGTGACCTTTGGTCTCTTCCTTGCTGAGTTTTTCCATCTGTAAGATGGAGATGACAATAATACTTATCTCCCAGAGTTATTGTGAAGATAAAATAAGATAATATTTTAAAGTAGTTTTTAAACCTTAAAGCACTATTTAACTACTAGTTATTAGAAGTAGTAGTCATGGTGGTAGCAGCAGTGGTGGTGGTGGTCACTGGGTTAGTATATAAGATCTTAGTAACACTTACAAAGATAAGACCTAGCTTTTGAGAACCTAGGGTCTTCTGAACATAATAACACAAAAGAGCAGTACTTTAATGGAAGAATATAGAAATACTGAAAACTAATAATAAATTTCATTAGCATATAATTGAGCTAACCAGCAGAGCATGATTGCCTAGAAACAATACTAAAAGAAAAAAGATAAGAATAAAATACACAATTGTTTACTCACCTTCACCTCTGTACTGCAAATAGAAAATTATAATAATAAAAGGAAACAAGAAACATAGAGAATAAGAATTAAATCTGATAGTTAGATGAACAAAGCATAATTTTGTTGATGTAAGAGAAATTTTGACTGGAAAATTCCTTATCTAGTGGGAAAAGTAAAGAAAAGGAAAATATTAAATAAAAATTCTACACTAAATTTATGTAATTGAAAACAAGATTGAAAATTTTTACTAGTACAAATCATTGAGAACTTTTGTGATTATCCATAAATGGGGTCTGGTATGAATAAAAGTAATTCAATACAATTCAATATAATGTCATTTTGGTCCTCTTTGAGAATAAAGGGCAACAACCAATAATGTGTCCAACTTTATTGAAGATACACTGAGTCATTGCAAATGGTGAAAGAATAATTTCCTGTCAGAAGGATTTACTATTTGTAAAATTCTAATTGTTAAAGATTTAGGGGAAAGTAATAAGAGAAAACAAATAAACACTTAGGTTTATAGAAGTTGAGATTAAATATTCAATTTTCATGTGAAAAATATAAAATATTCACATAGGCAACAAAATCAACAAAAAAGCAATTGTTTTACATTTCTTGACTTTCTCATGTTCTTCTAAGTCCAGTAGAATACATTCTTTCCTATCCTTTCTTTTGTATTTTCCTCTTAAGGAGAACATTTCACTCACCAAGAAATCAAAGTTTTGACTTGGATAGTGTTTAATATTCAAATGGATTTTAGTCAATATAGTCCAATTATCCAATGACTTTGTGATATCATTAATGTAGATGTTATCTCCAATGATGCTAATCACAATATATCCATGCCTGTACATTTTTTCAAGATTCTTATCAATGTCACCAGATGTATTCATGGGAAAGGATCCTTAATGATAACATTTATACTAATAAGTCAGTCAAGAAGTCTTTATTAAATGTTTGCTTCATGCCAGGAAATGTGCTAAGTATTGGTGATGCAAAAATAAATAAATAAAAAGTAAAAGTATTGTATTTTTTTTTTAATCCTCACCCTTAAGGGCTCAGATTCTAATGGGGAGACGGAGACAATATTTAAGGAACCAGGTATATACAAGACACATACAGAGTAAATAGAAAGTTTTCTAAGATGGACTTGACTCAGTCCAGTCCTTCAGGTCAGATTTAACATTGGAACAAAATGAGGTACGTATATGTCATTCAACATTTCAACATTTACCAAAAAATGAGACTTACCTAGGCTTATAAGGAGTGTATTCAACAAGGATAAGCACTAGGGACACATTGAGATGAGTAAGTATTGTTTACAATCTGAGTCTTTAGTCCATGTCCCAATCAAGTCTTGAGGAAGGTATCAATACTAACTCATTTTGTCCTCACAACCCTGTCAGATAAGGTCTCAGTACTTTTTTTTTTGTTTTTTTTTTTTTTTTGCAGGGCAGTGAGGGTTAAGTGACTTACCCAGCATCACACAGCTAGTAAGTGTCAAGTGTCTGAGGCCAGATTTGAACTCAGGTCCTCCTGAATCAAGGGCTGGTGCTTTATCTACTGCGCCACCTAGCTGCCCCAGGTCTCAGTACATTTTAAAGAAAAAACAAACTAGTCTCAGTTGCATGGGGAAAAAAGGTTAAGATATTGCTCCTACCACTATAGACCATCTTGGGAGAAGGTACTAGAAACTGGAAGATTAGGAAAGGCTTCTTAAAGATGGGATTTAAGCTAAGTCTTAAAGAAAGCTAGAGAACCTAAGAGGTGTTGGTAAGGAGGAAGAGCATTCCTGGCATGGGAGACAGCCAGTGCAATAGACATGGAGATGGGGGAAACAGGGTCATGTATGAGGAACAGATAGTAAGTCAATGTATCTGGATTCTAGAGTTCATGGAAGGAAGGAATATATAAGAAGATCAGAAAGGTAGGAAGGGACCAAGGAGTAAAGACCTTTAAATGACAAACAAATGGCTTTATACTTAATCCTAGATATTAATAGGAATGTACACATAAGGAAAACCACTGGCATCTGAAGGGAAGATGGATTGGAGTGAGAAGAGACCAGAGTCAGGGAGGCTGATTAGAAAGCTATTGCAATAATCCAAGATGATGAGGACCTGCACCAGAGTGACAGCTGTGTAAGTAGAAATAAGGGGACATGGATGATATATGTTGTGAAAGTAGAAATTACAAGATTTGAAAACAGATTGCATATGTGGGATGAGTGCAGGTTTGGAGGTGAGGATAACACTGAGGTTACAAACTGAAAGAGTGGAAGGATGGTGATTGCCTCAACAGTGATAGGAATGTTGGGAGGAGGAAAGAATTTGCAGCGGAAGATAACAGGGTCTGTTTTGTATATGTTGAGTTGAGATGCCAATAGAATATCTAATTTGAGATATCCAAGGAGCAAGTGGTGGTATGAGAGAGGTTAAGGTTTAATATAAATTAGGATATGATTCAATATTGCTTATAATTGAGCCAATGGAACCTTATAAGACCTTGTAAGATAGAAGAGAGGGAGAAAAAAAAAGCCCAGGGAAGAGCCTTGGGGGACACCCATGGTTAGGGAGCATGACCTGTACGAAGGTTTATCAAAGGAATTGAGAATGAGTCCTGTGATAGGTAGGAGGAGAACTAGTAGAGAAGTGTCACAAAAACTAGAAGAGAAAGTATCTGAAAGTGTGATGTGCTCAACAGTACCAAATGTTGCAGAAACATCAATCAATATGAATTAGAATTGAGAAAAGGTAACTGTATTTAGATAAAGGAAGATGTCTGAATGATGTGAAAAGGGGAGGGGAGAAGGAACTCTTGGCAAATTGCTTCAGTTTTATTAATGAAGTATGTGAAAAGACCTTGAACAAGTAACTTAACTACTCTGTGGATCAGTTTCCTAATCTGATAAAGGGGAATAATCACATCTGAGCTACCAAAAGGGTTATTATAAAGAAAGGGCTTTGCAGAGCATATTGCATTCAATAAATACAGGCTGTTCTGTCCTTGCACTGAAGGACTTAAAATGCGGAGCTATTTAAAAATGTGATTTATAGGTAAACACATTATTTAATTTTAATATAGTTACTAATAATATTAATTTCCAAGATTATTCTAAATCCCTTCCCTTGTTGTCTATGTAATGAGTCATCCAATAAAAAATTGTTTTGAAATAATTCATTTGCAGAGATCTTTTATTTCTTATTTTTCCTTATTTCTAACCTTCTCTCATACTAAACCAACTATATACCTTACTTTTTTTTAACCTTACATTTAAGTGGTTTCATGATACTGTTCTTCAAAGTCCAATTCCATTCCTATCTCTTTCATGAGATTGGCATTCCCCTTACATTTGCTGGACTACTCCAGTCTATCTTAATCTCTGTATTATCTAAATGTGCATAGCACTTAAAGGTGGTACTCATCTGAGCACTTTATCATGCTCTGATTTGTACTGCTAATTAGCTTTCCCTTTCTACATGTCAAATTGCAAGTGTGACTATAAAAGTCATCTAAGGTAGGTATACTATATGTTTGAGGTCCTTTCTTCTCTTCCTCCTCAAAAACGTAAAATGGTACTGGACATAGCTTAGATGCTCCATAAATACTTATTCAGTTTAAGAGGTTTCCTGCTTGGGAAACTGAGGCATGGAGTAGATTAAAAACTCCTGGCTCATGTCATGCAGCAACTCCCACTTCCAAGCTGCTGCTTCAGTCACCACCCGACCTGCACTTCCCTCTTTGCAAAATTCTTTTTTTTTCCTTTTTCTTTTAAATAGAAAACTGCCAGCATTTTAAAGGAAATCAAATTACCCAAATATGCTTTTGCAACATCAACAATCTCAATAGAAGCCTCAATAGCAAGGCAAATCATAATGAAGCTTTCAAAAGAAAATATGTCCTATAGTCAATGTATGTTTTTAATTCATCATTATCATCCATATTCAAAGAACTGCAGCCCAGGGAGTGAAGAACCAAACTTGTCAGTTTGAGTTTTTCATGCACTCAAGGAAAGGAGGTCATATAACTTTTCATATTTTGCAATTATCATTTTAGTAGGTGAATTTTATTTGTTGCCATCAGTTATTATTCATGAGTAATATACAAACCCTGATGGCTGTGAATGCCACATTCAAATCAGATTTCCAATTATCATGTAACTTTGACTTTTTTTTTAGCCAAAGAATTCATTTCCCCTATCCTGAAAGCCTTTCTCCCTGCCCTGCCTTTTCCCTGCCCAAATTCCTATTGGACAAACTTGGGTTTTCCCTAGCATTGAAACACAACACTGAATTTGAAAGCTTCTCAGAAGCCTTTTAGGGGAAATGTTCAAACATCTGGTTGACATTTAATCTAGAAATGTCAGGCCTCAGCACTTCCAACCCAGTCTGACAGCTCTTTGGTTTGAGCAGCAGAAACATGCTTATTGAAAAAATAGAGGGAGGTAGATCAGAGACTAAATATTACATTTGAAACATTTTTAAATAACTAGCAAAAGAACATTTATGGAAACTCATATGCATTCTTGATTTTAATCAGCATGTCATTGTAAAAGGCAATTCACCTTATGCCTAATTCTGACCAAAGTCTTCTGCCAGATAATGTATTGTGGGAGCTGAGGAAGTTGGAGGGATGGTATAAGGGAATGAGGGAGAGAGGGAGAAGAGAGGCTAATCCAAGTTGACTATCAATTTTTTATTATTCCAATCTTAATAAGCATTTTGTTAATCAGGATCTTAATTTGGCAAATAAGACCATGGGTGATGAATAGCAGAACTGCTCTGAAACAGACCTGCTTTTCTATGCTTGTTTTACTATAATGGAGGGATTTTAAATTATGCTTACTTTTATCACTGAAGCTAATTTAAAGAAAAGCTAGGGACATTAACAATCAAATTCCAGAAGTATAACTTTGAGAATTCATTTTAATGAGTACTTATTAAATCAATATTATATCCAGCTGAATCCTTTTTAGTACAGCAGATTAGAATCTCTGTATATGTTTCTTGTTTATAAAAAAGAAGCAGAAACATGTGGGTTTGCACACTCATCAATGCTCTTGAACACAAATGTGGGTTATGTCTCACTTCCCTCATCTTAATCAAGTTGCACTACTATCTTGAAGACATTTGGATAAAAATAAAAGCCTCTCAAACATTCCCAAGAAGCCACAATCTATTTACATACACTAATGTATATCAAATTCAATGGACAGAGTATTAAGAAGAGCAGAGAGGGGCAGCTAGGTGGTGCAGTAGATAGAGCACCAGCCCTGGAGTCAGGAGGACCTGAGTTCAATTTCAGCCTTAGACACTTAACACTTACTACCTCTGTGACCCTAGGCAAGTCACTTAACCCCAATTGCCTCACTTAAAAAAAAGAGCAGAGAGAGGTAATGGAACAGAGCACAGTACAATAACTTCAAAGGGACTACAGTTTGGATGATGCTCCAGTAAAGCAGCCTCTGAAGGAGGGGTTAGACAGGTAGGAAAACCAAGATAAATCCTCATTTCATTTGTTCCTACATTCCAAGCATAGAACATACTCTTGAACTGCTTCAGCATTTCAAATGTCCAATGTTTCATCCATCTGTGGATTTTCCCAACCAATGCAGAGGTTGCCTAGTCAAAGACTCACCATGGTGACAAATTTCCACACAACAGTGCCATACTAAATAGTTATTCACCTGCATGCCTTCCGCTAAAGCCTCCATAACTCTTTTAGGAAAAACGCTATGTAGTCTTGCTATATTTGCAAAAGATTTGTTTTAATCTAAGTATAAGATACTGTTTTATATTAAATTCCATCCTGTTTGATTTGGCTCAATGTACTAACTTATTTTTTGTGAGTCCTGACCCTTTAAATGTTACTTATAACTCCTAGCTTTGTGTCAACTGTAAATTTCATAAGCCCACAATATATTGCTTTATTCAAGTCAATGATAAACATTTTAAATAGCACAAGACCAAACAAGATCCCTGTGGCACTCTCCTGCTGACTTCCTTCCAAGCTGACATTGAACCACTAACAGCTGTTCCTTTGGTCTGACCATTCAATTGGTTCAAAATGAACATAATTGTTCTATCATCTAACCCACATGTTTCCATCTTTTCCACAAAAATAGCATGGGAGATTTTATCAAATGTGTTGCTGCAATTTAGGTTAACTGCAGTTGCAACTGATCTACTCTATCTAACAGCTTAATATTGATTTCAAAAAAGGAAATAAAGTACTGGCATGGCTTGTTCTTGATGAAACTATGCTGTTTTTATTTTTTTTCCTGTTTGCTGCTTCCTTTTCTAAATGTTCTTTAACCATTACTTTAATACTTCATTAAGGAACTTTTCCAGGACTCAAAGTCAAGCTCATTGGCCTATATAGTATGATTGTGCATATTCCATTATTTTCTTTTTTGAAAGTTTTTTTTAAATCAAATTCATTCCCAAGACATATATTTTCGTATCTATAAGGACATGTTGATTTATCAACCATTGGGGCAGCTAGATGGCATGTTGCATAGACCAAAAGTCAAGAAGGCCTGAATTTAATTCCAACTACAGATATTTGCTACATATAGGACCTTGGCCAAGTCTTTTGACATCTCTGTCTCTGTTTCCTCATTTAAAAAATGAAGATAATAATAGCACCTATGTCCCAGGGTTGTTGTAAGGGTAAAATAAGATAATATTTATAAAGCATTTTACAAACTTTAAAACATTATTATTGCTATTATAATTATTATAATTATAATTTTATTATTATTATTGTGTGTAGGTATGATTGGACAGAAGGATAAGATAAGATTACCAATACTATTTCGTATTTGTATAGCTTTCACATTTATTATCTTGATTTAACCCTGAAAAATGTCCCTGTGAAAAAGATAGGGAGGTATTAGTAAGGAAAGTGAGGCCTGCTCAAGAGGAATGGTTTACTTGATGCCACATAACTAAATTAGTGGATATAGGACTGGAATCCAGACTGATTTAAAATCGCAGTATCTCAAATTTTATAGTACTTTGATGTTTGCAAAAGGCTTTCCTTTACTGAGTACTTCTAGTCAAAATATAAGATATTTATTTCCTAATTACTACATACCCATATCGCAACTCCTTGAACTCTTCATTCTCAGCCATCACTGGACATGCCATATTTCTAACTATCATACCACTAGGTGGCTGTAGAGTATTTTGCCTGCCCAACAATTAGGACAATCTTATTTTGGGATTTCCATACCTTAATGGCTTATTAACCCAAGTGAGATCTATCTCTATTACCTGCCTTGAGCCCACCTGGTCAATCAGAGTTCAGCAAAGGATAAAGGAAAAGAACAATATTTAACATTGACAGAACTTTCCATGTGCTGTTGTACCACACTGAAATAACATTGGTAAACCATTTCATTTTGAAATGGAAAATTTACTGGATTTGAAGTGAGAGTCTATATTCATATCTTGACTCTGCCAGTGCTCAATGTCTACTCTCTAAGCCTTACTTTCCTCAAATTGCAGATGAATGGAGTTCAAATAAACTATTTCTAAGTTTAAATATATAATCCCATGACCCTAAGCCTACTCTATAACTCCTATTGCTTGTTAAGTATCAATAGAATAAATTTGCTAAGGCAAATCCTCATAAAACCTAATATATTGACCAGCTGATGGAAAGAACAATATTTTTTTCCCCAGACAATGAGGGTTAAGTGACTTGCACAGGGTCACACAGCTAATAAGTGTCAGGTGTCTGAGTCTGGATTTGAGCTCAGGTCCCCCTGAATCCAGGTCCAGTGCTTTATCCACTGTGCTACCTAACTGCCCTGAGAACAATCTTTAATTTAAAATACTATGATTAATTTCCAAAGTAACTTGAGAGTTTTATCTCAGAAATGATATTAGTGGTGACTATATTTAGAAAACATGTAGTTTATAAATTGTAAGGTAATGTAAATACAAATGTATGAAAATAGATCAAACTTTATAAATGCTTGGCATTAAGTATTTTGAAGTCTTATTGTCCAACTTTAACTAGATCAGATTATTAGAATGATTGTGACTGCGAAGAAATATTCCAGATCATGCATCCCATTGCTTTGCCCATTCCTCCAAGAATTCACACACAGTTATTCAACATTCTTTGATGAACCCACTCTAAGCTAGAGGTTGAGGTGCCTTGTCATGGCTCCACAATTCCAAAAGAGCCATTATCTAATGCTACAACTTTATTTTCTGGGAATAGCAAAATTTATATTATCTAAATTCCTCCCTTTATATCAGTCTTTCAAATAGCCATTTACTTAGAAAAGTGCTAATTAAAGCATTTTGAAGGCCAACATGACCTCATGTCACTTATTTTCCTATTTGAGAGAGTTTGGGCTCATCAGAATGAAAAATTTAACAAAAACCCTCAAATTGAGGAATGTTGACATTAGTCATCTTATTCTTGACAATAACCAAACTGGTCAGTCAGGAAAAGAAATTAATAATTGTTTGTCAAACATTTGCAAGAAAATATAAACATTAGCAAAAGATGATGTCAACATTAGATTCCTTGACACAGAACAATTGACTTTACATATGTTTGACATTATCCAACGAATGCAGTTGAAGTTGATGTTATCTTTGATTCAGATTTAGTAAAACATGACCATGTTGAGTCTATATTACAGGTAATATTTAATAATGGATTAATATATTACATTAGTCTTAATTTTTTTCTTATATTTAGTGTTCAATGTAGGCCATTAATGCAGAATAACTTTTTTTTGGATACTATTGTCACATTGTTGACTCATTAAGCATACAGTCCACTAAAATCCCCATTTTATTATTTTTTCATATTAAATATGAATTTCATCTCTTATATTCTATATCAAGGAAGTTATTTTTTTAATTTTGTAAAGAATTCCATTGATATATTTTGGGTTTATGTTGCCAAAATTTTCTATTTGTATCCCTTTCCTTGTCCCCTCCCAGAAGGGCATATCATATAATAAAGAATTTGTAAAAGATAAAAAAGTGGAAGAAGAGGAAAAATATCAAGAAACCTGATCAATATATGTAGGGGGGCAGCTCGGTGGCGCAGTGGATAGAGCACTGGCCCTGGATTCAGGAGGAAGACACTTAACACTTACTACCTGTGTGACCCTGGGCAAGTCACTTAACCCCAATTGCCTCACTATATATAATATATATATATATGTAGGGTCCCACAATTGTCCCTCCCCTATGACTCTTACCTCTGCCAAAGAGTGGGTGGTAAAGTATTTACTCATCCCTCTTCTTTGGAGCCATTCTTGTTTTTTGTACTCTTCAAATCAACATTTTTCAATGCTTTGTGCTTGTTGTTCTTTACGTCAACATCATTATCATTCTGCATATTTTTTTCTTTGTTCTGCTTACTTCATTTTGCAATACTTCATGTCACTGATACTTCTTAAGTATGATTTTTCATACTCATAATTTCTTACAAAACACTGATATTCCTTTATATACTTGTACCACAATTTCTTTAATCATTTTCAAATTGATGGTCATTTGCTTTGTTTTCTGCTCTTTGCTAGCAATAAAACATAATGGTACCATAGACATCCATATAAGTACAAGACTTTTATTTTTATTAATGATGTCCTTGAGGTACATTCTGACAATGAAATTTGTGGGTCAAAAAGAAAAGACATTTAGTAACATTAATTGCATAATTGAATATTGGTTTTCCTTTTCTTTTTTGGGGGTCACACAGCTAGTAAGTGTCAAGGGTCTGAGGCTGGATTTTTACTAAGGTCCTCCTGAATCCAGGGCCAGTGCTTTATCTCCTGTACCACCTAGCTGCCCTGCAAATTGGTTTTAAAAAAATATTTTACTAATCCACAACTCCATTGAAAAAGCACTAGTGTCTTTACTTTTCAGCAACCCCTCAAATTTGATTATTCCTCTCTTTTCATTTCACAAATTTTCTGGATTGGGGTCAAAACCTTGGGTTCATTTTTATTTGTATTCCTTTTATTAGTGATTTGAAGTACTCTTTCATATGATTTTCAATATATTCATATAACTTTGGATCTTCTTTTCCTGTCACCTCCAAACTTTCCCAAGATCAGGACATTTTCCAATGAGTCTTGTTTTCTTATTACATGGCCAAAGTATATAAGCATTAGCTCCAGTATTTGGTCTTACAGTGAATAGGGTGAATTAATTTAAATATTGTCTGATTTGACCTCCTTGTTTTCCTAGGGACTCTCAAAACTCTTCTTCAGCACCACATCCTGAAAGCATCAATTCTGAGGAACTCAGCTTTCCTTATAGTCCAACTTTCAAAGCCATACATTGCTACCACAAAAGAAAAACACAAATTGACCAGACATTTGTAGAAAGGTGGTATCTCTGCTTTTTAGCATGCTGTTGATATTTGCCATAGCTTTCTTTCAAAGGAGCAAGCATATTTGAATTTCATGGCTGCAGTCATTTTCTGCAGTGATATTTGAGCCCAAAAATATAAAATCTGATACTGCTTCCATTTATTCTCCCTATATTTGCAGGAAACAATGGAACCAGTTGCCAAATCTCAGGGTTGTTTTTTTTTTTTAATATTAAACTTCAAGCCTCTTATGAAAAATACAGTCCATTTCCAGAGAAAGAAATGATGGTATCTGAATACAGATTGGAGCATAATTTTTTTAGTTCCTTTTTCTAAAGTTTTTTTTTCCTTGTCTGCTTTCTTTCACAACCTGACTAATGTGGAAATGTTTTGCATGACTACACATGTATAACTTATATTGAGTTGCTTGAGTTCTTAAGGGGGGGGGAGTGAAAGAGGAAGAGAATTTGGAACACAAATTAAAAAAAAAACAATGTTAAATTTTGTTTTTACATGTAATTTGGGAAAAAAATAAAATTCTAAAGAAAAATCCAAAACATCAAGCCTCTCTTCTTTTATCCTCAATGAAAAAGCTTCTTAATTTCTCTTCACTTTCTACCATCAGAGTGGTATTGTCTGAATATGAGAGATTGTTGATGTTTCTTTTAACAACCTCAATTCTGGCTTTTCATTCATCCTGCTTGGAATTTTTCAAGATGTACCCTGAATATAAGTTAAATAGGTAGGGTGACAATACACAGCTTATCATGTTCCTTTTCCAATATTAAAACAATCAGTTGTTACATGTTTGGTGATGACTGTTGTTTCTTGGACTGTATACAGTTTCCTCAGAAAAGTAAAACTGATACATCCATCTCTTTAAGGAATTGTCACAATTTGTTTGGATCTACACAATCAAAGACTTTACTGTTGTCAATACAGCAGAAGCAGATTTTTTTTTTTCTGGAATTACCTTGCTTTCTCCATAATCCAGTGAATGTTGGCAATTTGGTCTCTAGTTCCTCTGCCTCTTCAAAAACCAACCCGCTCTTCTTGTAATTCTCTATTTACATATGGCTAAAGCCTAGTTTGCAGAATCTTGAGTATAACCTTGCTTATATATAAAATGAGCATAATTGTTCAGTGATTTGAACATTCCTTGGCATTTGCCTTCTTTCAGATTTGAATGTAAACTGATCTTTTCCAATCCAGTGGCCACCATTTTGTTTTCCAAATTTGTTTTCATATTGAGTGTAGCATTTAAATAGCATCATCTTTTAGGGTTTTAAGTAGCTCAGCTGAAATTCCATCACCTCCACTAGACTTATTGTTAGTAATGCTTCCTAAGTCCCACTTGAGTTCATTCTTAGGGACATCTATCTGGCTTTATATCAGTAACCATCATGGTTATCAGGGATGTTAAGATCTTTCTTGTATAATTCTTTTTTTGTATCCTCACCACCTAGTCTTAATCTTTTCTGCTTCTGTTAAATTCCTACCAATTTTATTCTTTTTTTGATGCCAATTTTTTGCATGAAAATTTCCCTTGAAATCTCCAATTTTCTTGAAAAGATCACTTGCCTTTCCCATTCTATAGTTTTCTTCTACTTATTCGTATATCTCTTTTTTCCTTTGCAAATTAAAACAACTTTGAGGTATTACCTCACACCTATCATGGTGGAAAATATAACAAAAAAGGAAAATATTGGTTGTTGGAGGAGATGTGAGAAAACTGGCATGCTAATCCACTGTTGGCAGTGTTGTGAAAAGATCCAACCATTCTGGATAGCAATTTGGAATTATGGTCAAAGGGTTGTAAAACTGTCCATACACTTTGATCCAGTAGTACCACCACTAGGTTTATATGCCAAAGACATTGCCAAAAGGAAAAAAAAAGGCCTATTTATACAAAAATATTTATAGCAGCTCTCTTTGTAGTGGCTAAGAACTGGAAATCAAAGGAATGCCCATCAATTGAGGAATGGCTAAATAAGCTGTGATATATGATGCTGATAGGATATTATTATGCTATAACATGATTAATATGTTTGTGCCTGATGATTTCAGAAAGGCCTCGAATGACTTGTATGAACTGATGTATAGTGAAGTGTGCACAACCAAGAGAAAATGGTGCAGTTACAGCAATACTGTTTGAAGAACTATAAATGCCTTAACTTTTCTAAGCAATAGAATGATCCAAGACAATCCCAAAGGACTAGTGATGAAGCATACTATCCACCTCCAAAAAAAAGACCTAATATTGATTGAAAACAGACTGAAGCATGATATTTTTCACTTTCTTTCATTTTTTCTTTTATTCAAGTTTTCTTATACAAAAAGACTAATATATGTGATGTTTTACAGAATTGTACATGTATAACCTATATCTGATTACTTACCACCTCAGGGAGGGGGAAGGAGAAGGAGGGAAGGAGAGATAAAATTTGTAACTCAAAACTTTAAATAAAAATGTTGATTTGGATAAAGCACTGGCCCTGGATTCAGAAGGACCTGAATTCAAATCTGGACTCAGATACTTGACACTTACTAGCTGTGTGACCCTGGGCAAGTCATTTAATCCTCATTGTCCCAAAAAAAAATTGTTTATTCTTTAACTAAAATATAATAACTGTAAACAACTGTGGTAAAATATGAAAGTTTTTAACAGTCGGTTAGGATAACTGAAAGACGCCAGTTTTTCAAGGACCACCCTTTTGGGGAGGAGATGAACAGTCCGCCTGCTGCGCATGTCAGACTGCCTGCCGGGCTCTTGACTTCCGGGGTGGAGAGAACGAGAGTAGGCCTTTTTGCCTGCTTGGCGGGACTCCTGACGGCACGGCACAGATGGTCTCTCTCTCTCCAAAGGTGGCCTTTTTGGTTTGGTGAGTTTTTATAAGGAATATAGACTAAGCCTAGACTTAAGACGATTTGCATTGTATTTCTATTTTCCTATCCTTCTAATCAACATCACCTTGTGACTACCATACAATAAAGGCTCTATCTAGAAAACCAGAAGCTTCTTCCATTTACTAGTCTGAAGATAAATTAAGGGAAAAGTTAAGTAGGGGAGATTTATGATCTAATATCCAATTTTAATCTCACACAACATAAAATATTTGGGAGTCTACCTGCCAAGACAAATCTAGGAGCTATATGAATACAATCACAAAACACTTTTCACACAAATAAAGTCAGATCTAACCAATTGGAATAAACATCAATTGCTCATGGGTAAGCCAAGCCAATATAATAAAAACAACAATTTTGCCTAAACTAATTTACTTATTTATTTCTATAACAATCAAATTACCAAACAATTATTTGATAAAACTAGAAAGAATAACCACAAAATTCATTTAGAAGAACAGAAGGTGAATGATATCAAGGTCATTAATTTTTTAAAAATACAAAGGAATTTCCCTTGCAATCCTAGATCTCAAACTATATTATAAAGCAATAATCATCGAAACTATCTGTTACTGGCTAAGAAATTGAGGGATGGATAATTGGAATAGATTAGGTACATAAGACATAGCAGTTAGTGGTCATAGTAACCTTGTGTTTGATAAACCCAAAGACCCTAACTTTTAGGATAAGCACTCATGACCTCAAAGAAACTCTTGGAACAACTAAAAATTAATGGGAAAAAACTAGGTATAGACCAACATCTCACACCCTATACCACAGTAAGGTCAAAATTTGTACATCATTTAGACATAAAGTGTGATACCATGATCAAATGAGAAGAGCAAGGACTAGTCTATGTGCCAGATCTATGGGGAAGGGAAGAATTCATGACCAAACAAGAGATAGATAGTATTATAAAATATAGAGTAAATAATTTTGATTATATTAAAATAAAATTAAATTAATATAAAAAACTTTTGTACAAACAAAATCATTGTGAACAAGATTAAAAGGAAAATAGAAATCTAGGAAACAATCTTTACAGCAAGTATTTCATATAAAAGATTCATTTCTCAGATACATAGAGAACTGAGTCAAATTTATAATAATACAAGCCATTCCCCAATTGATCAATGGTCAAAGGATATAAACAAGTGGTTTTCAGTTAAGGAAATCAAAGCTGTCTATAGGCATATGAAGAAGAGCTAGAACTCTAAATCACTTTTTAATTTTTTTTTTCTTAATCAGGGCAATGAGTGACTTGCCCAGGGTCACACAGCTAGTAAGTGTCAAGTGTCTGAGGCTGGATTTGAACTCAGGTTCTCCTGAATCCAGGGCCAATGCTTTATCCACTGCACCACCTAGCTGCCCCTCTAAATCACTTTTGATTAGAGAAATGTAAATTTAAACAACTCTGAGGTACCACCTCATACATATTAGATTGACTAAAGGATAAAAAAAGAAAAAGAAAAATCATCAATGTTGACTAGGATGTGGGAAAATTGAGACAATAATCTGCAGTTGGTGGAGTTGTGAACTGATCCAACCATCTTTGAGAGAAATTTGGAACTATGTTGAGAGGGCAACCAAATTGTGCATACCCTTTGTTCCAGCAATACTACTACTAGGTCTGTAACCCAAAGAGATTTAAAAAAAGGGAAAGGGACCTACATGTGCAAATACACACATATAAACATACATTTACATCTACATATGTATCATCCCTTTTGTGGTGGCAAAATACTGGAAATTGAGGGGATGCCCATCAATTGGGGGATGGCTGAACAAGCTATGGTATATGAATGTAATGGAATACATTTTTGCAATCAAAGTTGATAAATAAGCAGATTTCAGAAAAAAAAACCTGGAAAGACTTGTATTAACTGATGCAAAGTTAAATGAGTAGAACCAGGAAAACATTGTACCACAGTATCTGCAACAATGTGTGAAGATCAACTGTGAATGATTCAGTTCTCTCATCAAACCAATGACCCAAGACAGGTACAAAGGACTCACAAAGTAAAATGCTATCCACATCCAGGTAAAGTACTGATGGACTCTGAATGCAGACAAAACATAATTTTTCCACTTTATTCTTTATATTCTTTTATGCTTTTTACTTCTATTTGTGTTGTGCATTTGTTGTTTTGTTATTTATCTGTTTTTCAGTTTTATTTGACTTTTTGTGAACCCTTTTTGGGTTTTCTTGGTAGTCATTTGTGTTTCCTTTTATAGCTAATTTTACAGATGAGGAAATTGAGACAAATAAGGCTCAGCAAATTGCCCAGGGTCACCCAGCTAGTAATATTTTGGGCCAGATTTGAACTCAGGAAGAGGAATCTTCCAAAATCTGACCCGGGTGTTCTATCCAATGTGCCATCTAGTTATCCTATGTTGTTTCAACCATTATATATTTTGTTTTATTGACTCTACCTACTTTGTTTTTCATTAATTCATATGTTTTCCATGATTCTCTATATGCACTGGATTCATTTTATGCTATAGAGTAATATTCTATTACATTCATCGACTGTGATTTGTTAGGCATTCCACAATTGATGGTAGACATTATGTTTTTAGTTCTTTGCTGTCATAAAAAGTGTGGCTATAAATATTGTGGTGTATGTGAAAAGCAAGAGAATCTTGGAATCAGAGTGTCTGGGCATTTTCAATACTTTATTTGCATAATTGCAATTTCTTCCCCAAACTGTTTCTATTAATTCACAGCTCTAACAACCTATTCTGTTCCAACTTTTTTCTGATCAATTTTACATTAGATGTCTTCCATTCCATGATCTTGCTTTTCTTTAGAAACTAGCTTATTTGTAGAGTAGCAGAGGGATTACACCCAAATGTTGCTTCCAGGCTTAAAATAAAAAAAAAATTACATATCACATTGATTCTTTGAACTTATTCTTAAATAAGAGTATTTTCTTTCAAAATACATTCTACTGAAATTTTACCAAATATTTTTTTCTTCACATGATACCTATTTATACACATTTCTAATAAGGGCTTTCACTTGGTGATCTAATCAACTCCCATTAATTTAATTACCATCTCTATGTTGATAATTCTCAAATATACCTTTTCTGCTCCAATCTTTTAGCTGACCAATCTCACATCTCCAGCTCTCTCTCAGCCATCTTCAACTGGATGCCAGTAGATATCTTAAACTCAACACATTCAAAACTGAACTCATTACTTTCCCCCATAATCCTTCCTCAGTATGAACTGCTATACAGTGAAGTGAGCAGAACCAAGAAAGAGAACATTGTGTATGGTGAAAGCAATATTATTCAGTGAACATCTCTGAATGACAACTATTCTTAGCAATACAACGATCCAAGAGAATCCAAAAGGACTAATGATGAAGCATATAATCCACCTCCAAAGAAAGAACTGATATTGTTTGAACACAGACTAAAGCATGCTATTTTTTACTCTTTCATTTTTTCTTTTATTCAAGTTTTCTTATAAAAATGACTAATATGGTAATGTTTTACATAATTGCACATTTATAATCTATATCTGATTGCTTACCACCTCAAGGAGGGGAGCACTGATGGAGAGAGAGAGAGTTTGGAACTCAAAACTTTGCATTAAAATGTTTATTAAACAGTCAAAAAATAAACATAGTCACCAAATATTATGCCATCTAATTTTAAAAAGAAAGAAATTAAATCAATTATAGGAGGAAATACAACAAAACTATAATTGTATAAATGATAACACTTTAACTAGACTTCAATTTACCATTCTCAGACTTAGATAAATATAACAAATAGTAAAGAAGAACGAAATTAAGGATCTGAATAAAATTTTAGAAAAGTTAGATAAGCTAGAGTTCTAGAGAATAATGAATGGGAATGGAAAGGAGTTTACTTATTAATCAACTGTGTAAGGCATCTTCAAAAAATTTACAAGGAATTAAGGTACAAAAATCTCAAAATATTAAATACATCTTCTACCAACCATAATTACATTTAAAAAATCCATTCAGTAAAGGGCTTTGGAAACAAATAATAAAATTAATTAGGAATTAATCAACTCAATCCTAAGGAATAGTCAGGTCAAAGGACAAAATCTAAAACCAAATAAAAATTCCATTAAAGGTAATGACAACAATGAGACAACTAACCAAAATTGGGGGATGCAGCCAAAGAAGGACATAGGAAAAATAACTGTCTCTAAATGTATTCATCAATAAAAGGAATAGCTAGGTGGTACATAGGATAATGTATAGGGCTGGGAGTCAGGAAGACCTAAGTTCAAATCCAGCATCAGACACTTACTAGCCAGCATAGCAACCCTGGCAAATCACTTACTCCATTTGCCTCAGTTTCCTCATCTGTAAGTTGGAATAATAAAAGCATCTACCTCCTAGGGTTGTTGTGGGGATCAAAGGAGATAAAATTTTTAAAGCACTTAGCACATATTAAGACATACATTAGCCATAATTATTATAATAAAATTATATTATATTACAATAATATTATAATAAAAGAAGGAGCAACTCAATGAATATGGGTATGCAACTGAAAAAAAATAGAAAACTAACAAATTAATAGCTACCTATTAAACACCAAAATACAAACCCTGAAAATCAAAAGAGAAATTTACAAAATTGAAAGTTTAAATATTCATAGAACTAACAAATAAAAGTAGGAGCTGTTTTTATAAAAGCCCTATAAGCTCAATAAGCAATTAGCTAATTAAATTTTTAATAAAGAAATTCAAATTACTAGCCTCAAATAAGAAAAATAAATGAATTCACACTCAATGGAGAAGAAATGAAAGCAATTATTAGGAGATATTTTGACCAATTTTAAGCCAAGAAAACTTATAATCCAAAAGAATTAAATAAATGTTTACCAGAATACAGTATTAGTAATAGCAGCAGAAGCAAGAGCTAACATTTACATAGCACTTACTATATGTATTTTTACCTTTATTAACTTTTTAAATTGCCAAGACTAACAGAAAAAAAGAAATAGGATACTTAAATAACTTTATCTTAGAAAAAAGAAATTGAACATGCCATAAATGAACTCTCAAAAGAAAAAAACAAAAACACCCAGGAACAGATGGATTTACAAGTTAATTATACCAAACTTTTAAAGAACAGTTAATTTTAACACTAAATAAACTAATTGAAAAAAGTAGGTAAAGAAGGGATCCTGCCATGTTCTTTTTATTATATGAATATAGTCTTGATATCTAAATCACGATGAGTCAAAACAGAGAAAGAAAATTATCAATTTCTCTAATGAGTATTAGTAAAATGGAGATTACAACGTACATGATCGTAAAGAGCATACACTATAAGAAGGCTGGATTTATTCCAGGAATGCAGGACCTGAGTTATCAGGAAAATTATAAAGAAAATTAGTATTAGGAAATTTTAAAGAAAATTGACCAAATTAATAAAAACAAAAACAGATTTGGTTATTTGAATAAGTACAGAAAAAGCTTTTGACAAAACAAAATTATCCATTCCTATCAAAAACACTGAAATATATAGGAATTAATGGAGCTTTATTTAAAATGATAAATAGAAGCCAACTAAAATAAAAATTCAACTTTATCAGTAATGGTGACAAGCTAGAAGCATTTCCAACAAAAACAAGAATGAATTAAGAAAATCAATTATTACAATTACTATTTAGTTTAGTTTAGTTTAGTTTAGTTTTGTTTTGTTTTTACTAGAAATAATAGTTATAGCTGTGGCGGAAGAAAAATAGATTAAAGAATAAACATAGCCAAAGAGGAAACAAAATTATCACTTTTTTGCAGATGATATGGTGGTTTACTTGGAGAATTCTGGCATCAACTAAAATACTAATCAAAAGAAATAAGTTCAACAAAGTTTTAGAACATAAAATAAACCCAGAAAAATCATCAGTATTTTTGTATGTTAGCAACAAAATTCAACAGCAATAGATAGGAAGAAAAGTTTCGTTTAACTGCAGACAGTTTTTACATTCAGGAATCTACCTGCCAAGACACACAGGAACTCTGTGAATAAAATTTCAAAATACTCTTCATACAAATAAATACAAGATACTCCTTTTACAGAACTAAATAATTGGAGAAGTAGTCATTGTTCATGAGAAGGCTGAATGAATATAATAACAATGTTAATGCTATCTAAATTAATTTATTCAATGACAAACTACCAAAAATTACTTTATATAACTATAAAAAATTAAATTCATCTGGAGAAAAATGAATTGATAGTACCAAGGTAGTCAAGGGACAACAATGGGAAGGACATATCTTAGCAGTATCTGATTTCAAACTATACTGCAAAGGTATAATCTTCAAATGATTTGATATTGGATAAGAAATAGATATTAATCTGTGGAACATATGAAGTACACAACATACAAAAACAAAAGATGTCAGTAACCTGCTTTTTAATAAACACAAAAACTTGGACAAGAACTCACTACTTGACAAAATTTGTTGGAAAAACTGGAAAGTACCCAGGAAAAAAGTAGAAATAGACAAATTTCTCATAAAAGAAAATAAGGTAAACTCCAAATAAGTATATGATGTAGATATTAGGGGTAATATCATAAGGAAATTGGATGATCATTTAAGAAATTGACTGTTAGATCCATGCATGGGGAAGACTTCATGTTCATAAAAGAGATAGAGTGGTTAATGGAAAATAAAATAGAAACTTTTGCATTGAAAAGGTTTTGCAGAAACAAAACCAATGCAGCCAGAATTAGAAGAGAAGTGGAAAATTCGGGTTTTTGCAAAAAATTTCTGTGATAAAGAACTTATTTCTAAGATGGAAAGGGAATAGTGTCAAATTTATAAGAATAAAAGTCATTCCCCAATTGATAAGTGATCAAAGGATAGGAATATGAAGTTTCCAGCAGAAAAATTCAAGCTATCAATAGCCATGTAAAAATACTCTGTCATTAAAAATTGAAGAAATGCAAATTTAAACAACTCTAAGACACCATCTCATGCCTGTCAAATTAGCTAAAATAACAAAATAATGGAAAATAAAATAAAAAAACTGTCAATGGTCAGTGAGAAAGTAAATATTTTAATGTTCTCTATTGGTGGAGTTGTGAATTGAATCAAAGATTCTAGAAAGAAATTTAGATTTATCAACCAGAGGTTATTCAGCTGTGCATAGTCTTTGACATAATGATGCCTTTACCAAGTTTATACCTCAAAGACATTGAGAGAGACAGACAGACAGACAGACAGACAGACAGACAAAGACACAGAAAGAGAAAGAGACAGAGGCAGAGACAGAGAGAGGAAAAGGAAATTATCTGTCCAAAAATATTTATAGCAACTCTTATTGTGGTAGCAAAATACTGGAAACTAAAAACATGCCCATTAATTGAGGAAAGCCTAAATAAGTTGTAGCATATTAATTTTATGGATGTTGTAAGAAATGATGAAGAGGATGGTTTCAGAATAATCCAGGAAGACATGTATGAGTGGCTACAAAGTGAAGTGAGCAGAACTAAGAGAACAAAAGCAACAGTATCATAAATATAATCAACTTTGAAAATTTTGGAAATCTAATCAAAACAATAACCAATAACAACTCCAAAAGGCTCATGTTAAAACACTTTATCCACCTTCAGATATAGAGCTGACAGAAGCAGAGTGCAAATAGTTATATTCTTTTATTTCTCTTCTTCCCCCCCCCCCTTTTTGGATGGAATTAAGGTGGGAATTTGTTTTGCATGATTATACATATTTTTAATGTATTTTGTTTCCCTTAGCTTTTTTTTTTTTTGAGGCCAATGGGGGCTAAGTGACTTGCCCAGGGTCCCACAGCTAGTAAGTGTTATGTGCCTAAGGTTGGATTTGAACTCAGGTCCACCTGAATCCAGGGCTGGTGATTTATCCACTCTGCCACCTAGCTGCCCCTTCCCAGAACATCTTGATGGGTGGTTGAAAAGTGTATGGGGGAGGGGGCAGGGAAAGGGGTTGGAACTAAAAATAAGATAAAATTGAATTTAAAAAGAAGAAAATCCACTTATTGGTCACTAATGAAGGATCTCATACTTAAAGTACCAATACTCAAAGTTTGTTCATATTCCAAAAGCTAAATGATACTAAGTATCTTCTACCTTTCCTTCAACTCATACTAACGTTGCAGAAACAGAAGGGGGCACACTTCTGTGACCAAAAGAAAGTGAATCCTGAGTGATGTAAAAATTCTGTTGCTATTATCAGAAAATATTCCAAAATCAAATGGCCAGTCTACTAGTAATAGGGCTTTTTGTGATTGGCTTAATTACTTGTCAGAAAACAGACTGAATCTATTTCTGGGACTGAACTTGAAACCTTTTCCTATATAGTAGAACCTTTCAAAGCTTATGCATTGCTAGCATGGCCCTCAAGCACCAAGGGCTACATCCACACCATGCTCAGGCATTGGAAAATATGAAATATCAGACCTCATAAGTTTCAGGCTATCACAAATAGCAGAACTGAATATCTATGAAAATAAAATGGTTTTTATTTATTAACAAAGATCTATAACAAAACAAGATCCTCTTCTTAAATCTATTAGATTAGGTAACAATCATCTAAAATGCAAAAAATTGACCTTTATAATTCTTCTTTCCTCCTTTAATTATTAGTTGCTATTCTATTCTCAAGTATGGCATATCCACAATTGTATCCATAGATTCTTATTGTGACCTTGGGGTTATCATTGATTCTTATCTATTACTCTTTATATAAAATCAGTTGCATGTCATTCCACCTCCAAAATACTTTTCTAATTCATTCTTCCTTTGCCCTAGTCTCAGTGATACCATGCTAAACCAGGCTCTCATTGATAGATGAGAGAAATAACTCAGAATTATAGAGTGGGAAGGAACCTTAGAGGCAATCCAGTCCAACCAATACCTCAATAAATAAAGGCAGCTAGGTGGCACTGTGAACAGAGTGCTAGTCCAGAGTCAGAAATTTGGCCTCAGACACTATTAGCTCTGTGACATTGGGCAAGTCCTTTAGCCTCTATTTGCCTCACTTTCTTCCACTATAAAATGAGGATAATTAGCATCTAAAGGCAGCTAGGTGGCACAGTGGAGAGAGTACTGGGCCTGGAGTGAGCAAGACTCATCTTCCTGAGTTCAAATCTGCCCTCTGACACTTACTAGTTGTGTGAGCCTGAGCAAGTAAGTCACTTACCCTGTTTGCCTTAGTTTCCTCATCTATAAAATGAGCTGGAGAAAGAAATGGCAAACCATTCTATTATCTTTGCCTAGAAAATCCCAAGTATACTTCAATGGGATATTATATTGTAGACTACCTTCCAAGATGATATGATTATTCTTTGGGTCCAAATTGATACTGAATCATTAAGGAAAAACCTTTGGGTTCTGACATTTAACCAGTCCTAAATCTACCTAATTGCACCATTCAACTTAATTTTTGTATTCCTTGAAACATTGTCCCAAGGCTCTCCAGAGTAGGGTCAATGAAACTATCTATTGAGGGAGATGCAATAGGATCAACCATTTAGAAAATTGGTTATATTCCACTCTCAAAAACAGCAAAACACCCTTCACCAGGGCAGCTCTTGCCTGCCATGAAGTAATCTGGAAATACATGACATGTTCATTCCAAGAGGAGATCAAGGGTATTTTTCCTAATATTAGCTGCATAGCTGCTATGGATGCCTGAGTGGTAGTTATAACCATCCTAAGGAGGTAGTTAATTCCCCTTGAGTAGCATCAGCCAGCCCCCTATACCAAGGCCTCTGAATTCGGGTGGCCTTTATCTTGGTGTCTCAGTTATTGGAACAATGCATCCATGGGGAAAATAAAAGTCAGCCAGCCAGCATCCAGTAACTTTAGAGATGTGGCTCCTTGGTGGGACCAAGACTGATAGTCTGGCAGGGTCCAAGGAAGTAACAAAGGCCTACCCAGTCCCCTAGCACTAAAAATCAGCAGCAAAGGGATGCTCTGTGGGAATCCTCTTTTATCATACCCTGTCCCAGCTTCCCCTCACCAGGAAACTGGATTCAGAATAAAATAAAAAATCTGGGGAGTTGTTCTTGGTTGGTGACAACTCAGTCATGAGCCAATGAAATTGATTAAATGAATGAACAACAACAACAACAAAAATGTATTAAGCACTTACTATCCACTATGACCCATGCTAAACACTGGGAATTCAAAAACAAGCAATTAAGATAGTCCTTGTGATTGTGGGCCAGAATATTGGTAGAATGGGGAGGCGTATGCTAAATCCCCACATTCCCATAACATCAGTGGGGAATGTTGAAAGCAAGGAAATTGTGGTTCAGACAGGGGCAATTTGGGTTAACTTTGCTGCCAGGGCAATTGGTGTGGGACCTAGTTGTAGGCCCTTTGGGCGAGAAGGGTATAAAAGCAGTTTTAGGATTTGATGGAGAGCTTCTGAGACTTGTGGAAACTTACATGGCAATTGCTTTTTATCAGCATGCCTACACCTAAGGGTACTATTTGTTTTTATTTTCCTGAAATGTTTTTTAACTGTCTAGATAATGGCTTCTACCAGAGGGTGTTAGAATATATTTTTAATAAATAAGCTAAATAAATAAATAGTTAATAAAGTAATGTAAAATACAGATAGTTAAGTACATGAAATTGTTTGAAACTTTTGGCTCTGAATTAGCCATTGCAACAGAGTAGGAGCAGATACATGGAAACCTCCTAATGGAAAGAGACAACATGCAAACAAGGGGCTATGCTTTTGAAATGACCCAGGAATTAGGTGGAGTCTGACTTCCAGGGGAAAAAAGAAAAGGTGAAAGCTCACCTTCCAGAACATGCCCAGCATGTATATGAAGGAAAGTCTAAGATAAACTCCCTTCCCAGAGCAACAGTTAAATGTCATCAGGATGGAATATTACCAAGGCCTTGGCAAAGAGGGAGCCATCCACCTCCAAGGTAGAATAGCAGGATGTGGCTAACCAAGAGTCCCTATGCACCACAGCTCAGGTTTTAAGCAATGAACCTGGAAGTAGGCCTTCAAATTATAGTAAGGTGTCAAACCAAGATTTTCTTAAAATAAGGAAGTTTGTTCACTTTTTCACACACACACACCCAGAAAAAAAAACAACTTTAAATAAGTGCAAAAATAATTTTTACAATTTAAATAGTATTCATTTTATCTTTATCTCATCATTTTAAAATGATGTATGTTTTATCGTATGCAGATTATATACCACTATAGTAGTACATGTACAGGAACTATAACTATCATTTCATTAATCCAAAGTATTCTTAGTTAAGAAAATTATTTTTTTAAATATATTTTATTTCATTAAATATTTCTAGTTACATGTAAAAAAAGTTTCTTTTTCTTTTTAACTTGGAGTTCCAAATTCTTTCCTTCCTTCTTACCCCCTCTATTACCCTTTCAGAAGGCAAGTAATATGATTCATGTAAAATCATTCAAAACAAATTTCTATATTAATTATGTTGCAAGAAAGAAAACCAAGAAAAATAAAGTTTAAAAAGTGTATAGTTCAGACTGCTCAAGAGTTCATCATTTCACCCTCTGGAGGTAGATAGCATTTTTTATCATGTGTCCTTTACAATTGTCTTTGGTCACTGTCTTGATCAAATAAATTAGTCTTTTACAGTATAGCATCATTACAGTATTGCTGTTACTGTGTGCAATGTTCTCCTGTTTCTGCTCAACTACCCTTTGAATCAGTTCATATACCTTTTCCCAGGTTTTTCTAAAACCATCCTGCTTATTATTTCTTATAGGCCAACAATTATTTACCAAAACCTGGTCAGCCATTTCCCAATGGATGGGCAGCCCCTAAATTTCTAATTCTTTGACACCACAAAAAGAACTGATATAAATATTTTTGTGCCAAAAAAAAATCCTTTTCCCTTTTCTTTGATCTCTTTCAGATACAGGTCTTGTATTGCTGGGTCAAAAGGTATGCACAATTTTATAGTCCTTTGGGCGAAGTTCACTGGCTTAATGTTTATTGACTCCACCTTCTTCCTTTATTTTGACATTCTCTGATCCTATAGCACCATCTTTCAAAGTTCAGTACCCTGCATAGTTCATTTGGGCCTTATGACTTTAACTCATCAAGGATAACTCTTATAATCTCCCTACTTATCTTGGTTTTAATCCCCTATTTACTTTTTTTAGCCTCAGTGTAAAGATTGTTCTTCCTGCCAGAGAAAATAGATATAAAGTAAGAGTTAATGAATTCCTGAACATTTGAGTTTGACCTTTTTTCTGGTGTCTCTTATCATCATCCTCTCCCTGAGTCATGAACCTATGCCTCCTTTGATCCTCCTTTTTTTCCCTTATATAGGTTAAAGAAAAAGAAAAAAAAAGCACTTTTTTTTGTCCTTCACTTTCCATGCTAGCCTTATCTCATTCTGGGTTTAGCTCTCCTGACATTTAATTAAATTTATGAAAAGGGGTACTTTATAAGCACCCATGTTATACAGAGGACTATACAAAGCATTGGGGGGGGGCAGGAACAAAGGCAAAGAAGAAACAGTTCCTTCTTCCATTCTACTGGAAAGAAAAACATAAATACCAATAACAACAACCAAGATAACTACATACAAGTCTGGAATTGAAGGTAGCTAGGAATTAATTACATGAGGTAGAGAGGAGGCTACAGAGCAAACCAAGAATGCAAAGTCATGAATGGGAATAGGACATTCAATGTCATATAGAGGGAACCACAAATAATCCAGTTTGGCTCTGACTAGCCTTTTGTATATGCTACATGCACACAAAGGGGAATAATATGAAATTAATCTGGAAGAATATTTGGCAACAGATTGTGAAGGCCTTTGAGTGCTATAGAGAGGTTATATTTTCATACCAGGGAGAATAGAAAGTCATTGACATTTCTTGAGCAGGAAAGTGACATCATCAGACCTGTGCTTTGGGGGTTATCAGTTTGGTATCTTTGAGGATAGGTTTTAGAGGAGAGACGAAGCTTCTTAAACTGTGGGTCGTTGCCCCACATAGGGTTGTATAACTGAATGCGTGGGTCACAAAAATGTGGCAACAGTAAAAAGTTATGTATATCTATTTTATATACCTATATATCTGGGGTCGAGTAAAACTTTCTCTGACAAAAAGGGGTTGCAAGTGGCAAAAGTTTAAGAAGCCCTAGTCTAGGAGACTGGTTAAGTAGCCACTGGCATAGTCCAGGCAAGGGATGTTGAGGGCCTAGAGAATGAGGCCTAAATAGAGGGAAGGGGGTTTATACGAGAGAAAGGTTGGAGGTAGAATCAGCAAGAATTGACAAGTCATTGGCTATGGGCTGGGGCTAGGGGTGAGGAGTAGGGGTGTGAGTGAGGAGAGGCAGGGGGTGGGGAGTTTGGAAAGAGACAGAGATAACCTTATTCTTACAGGATATTGCCATGTTTTTACATTCATTCTCTTTCACCTGCCTATGCTTTCATCTTTTATACATGTGTTTTTAAAATCCAAGTGGTGTGAGGAACTCCTAGTGTTTGAGGAGCTTGTGGGTCTTTTTTTCCCCTCAAGGCTGGAATTCTTTCATACCTCAGCTTCACCTCTTAAAATCTCCAGCTTCCTTTAAGATTTTGTACACATGCTTCCTTCTGTAGGAAGCCTTTTCCAGTTCCTCTGTGAGGTCACCTTCTAACTGTTCTCTGTGAGCCTGGTATATAACTATTTTGATGCTCAGCATCTCCCCCCTTAAGATGGAAACTCCTTTTAAAGGCAGGGGCTGTCTTTGTTATTTTTTTTTCTCTTTATCGCCAGCCCTAGCAGAGTATCTGATACACAGTATGCATTTAATAAATGCTTGTCGATTGATATTTCTTTTTTAGGTAACTCCCCACTTTACTCTTTGAAATCTTCAGAATTCCAATTGGTGCTGGCTCCTAAGTGATCTTGCTGCCTTGCTGTCCTCTTCTCCTTCCAGCCTGTGCTATGTGTTGCTTTCATAATAAGCCTTTCATGTGCATAGATCTGATCCTGTCTATGTCTGCTCAAAAGTCTTTAGGGATTCTCTATTACTTTCTATATAAAATTCAAACTCTTTACCTTGGCAATCTGTCAACAGTAAATGCTAGACTTTACAAACAACTGAAGATACAAAGAAAGATAAAAGTCTCTGCCCTCAAGGAGAATACATTCCAATAGGGGTGAGAGCAAGCAATAAGTTGAACATCCAAGCATACAACAAATTGTGCAAGATATGTACAATGGAAAAGAAAGGTTATTCAGAAGTTCTTAGAAAAAAATAAACTAGCAATGTGGAAGGGGAGTAGGCTTTAAAGGCACTCCTCAACCTGGTACCACCTTACATTTCTAGACCAGTCTAATGACCTATAACCCCTCCAGAGACGACTACCCCATCTCATCCCTAAATATGCTTTACACTCTCCCTTCATATTTTCATTAAGGTGGTTCTCCAGGCCTGGAATGTCCTCATCATTGAACCTACCTGCCTTTCAAGCCTGGTTCAGATACTGCTTTCTCCACAAAGTTTTTTGTGTTCCTCTTATCTGGTAATTAGTCCTTCTCCTCAGCTCTCATAGAACCACTTTCTTTTCAGCTCTCTAATAAACTTAGCAGTTATATCATATATTATAGTTATCTATTTGTTTCTGTCTTACCCTCCTCCCCCAAATTATCAGCTCCATGAACAGGGGGACTAACTATATCATCTTACTTTGTCTTTTCTAGAAACTATCACAGTATTGCACTAAATGGTTGTTGAATAAAATGGATGAATGAAGGAATAGAGATAATTACATGTATTGGAAACATTTTAAATTTAAAATGCTTCTGTTAATGGGGCATCTGATCACTTTGTCCAAACCATTTTTCAAACCTCCTCATTTTTCAACAACCTGCCTGGTTTCCATGATATTAAACTTCCCCCTTAATTCATTTTGAACCTGCTACTTCTAATACAACCTGCAGTAATTATAGTGGATAAAAGGTCTTTCACTACCATCCCCAGATCTCACTTCTCACCCCCCCTTTTTTTTCCTGTTCTTGCTTCTTGGGAAAAGACCAAATGACAGGAAGTGTGATCCTTGCTTATCTGTAGTCATAAATCTTGAAAAGTTCAGATAGGATTTGTTTTTAAGAGAACTCTTGAATTTTCTCTGGGCCTCTTTACAATAGGTTAAAGTCTTATTTTCTCCCCTTTATGGCTCAATGAATATGCCATCTCTCTGGGAAGCCTCAGCCCAGGAAGACCCTGAATGTGCATGGTATGGATAACACCTTCCCATTTCTCTCTCTCTCTCTCTCTCTCTCTCTCTCTCTCTCTCTCTCTCTCACACACACACACACACACACACACACACACATTCTCACACACAGAGTGTTCTAGGAGAGAGTACTCCATTCTGTCTTTCTCCATCTGCTATAGAAGTCCCTCCGCCCTGAATTGTAAACTCATACATTAAGAAAAAAAACATTGAGGAATCCAGAGCACAATATCATTCACTTGCCTGAACTTACCCCCACCAAAGTTAAATGGGTGCTGGGAGGAAGGCTGTGATGAGCTTCCTTCCATTTGGTAGAAGGTATTTAATCATTTTCCCCAAGATATCTTTAAGATATGAATGGTAACAGGATGTTTATAGCAGAGATAAGACTGGGCTGAAATCCTATTCTACTCTGGGAGCTAATAAAAGTAAAGATTGGGACTTAAGTATCACTTTCTCCTAGAAGCACACGAACAAGGAAATGGGGGTCAAAAGGGCAAGCTACAACATTGTAGGCACTTTATCTGAAACATAAACATTACTAGAGTGCATTTTGGACCAAATTAACTCTCTCAGATCTGAGATGTTAGCATTCCTGAAGTATTTAGACATGCCAATTTTACTACTGCTTTGACTAAGGGGACTGACTTCTCAGTGGGTTAGGGTGGACACTTGAGGTAAAAGGCCCTTACCTCAAGAGCTAAGAGACCGCAGGCAATTAAAAGGCAACCCACAGAGAAGAACCTCATAAAGCCAAAAATCATTGGAGCAGAGGCCCCCATAAATATTATGGGAGTAAAGAACAGGTATTATTTTCCTTTTGAAGGTACATCCATCTTTCTCTTTTAAGAAGGTACATATTCTGCATATGGTAGACACTGGAGCACTAGGGGAGGGGAAGAAGGTAGAAAGAAACCCCACAAAGACCTGGATATGTCTTGCTAGAAAACACACACAAACACACACACCTCTCAGTGTTTCTTGCTCCACTAGGTATGGAAACTTTCTAAGCTCTGTTAACTGTTTAAAATCTCAAGAAACATGTCCTTGAAAGAGTTTTGGTTTGTTTTGTTCTCTTTAAAGAATAGAGCATAAGGTAGCCACCTGAAAGAAGAGGAAATCTGTTTGATTTTGAGTTTTCCAGTTAATGATTCTTGCACCAAAGACTCATGTCTCTGGTTGCAACATGAATGTATCTGGATCCTGGTTCTGTGTTGGAATTTGCTACCCACCCCCCAGATTAACAAAGAAATCCCATGATCAAAACAAATGTTTCTTTTGCCTCCCCAAATCAATTCATATCTGAAATCATAATTTACCAGTCCAGTTTGGGATTCAAAAGATTTAATTTACCCTCCTCCACTATCAAAAAAACCCCAACCTTTAATGCTGAGGTCCCCCCCACACACACACACACACTCCTAGCCTACAAAATAAGCTCTCTTTGCAGACTAAGCTTCCATACGCTTTCTATTAGAATGTCATTGACCAAGAGAGCAGACAAGGGGCATTTACAAATTAGGCAGAAGCAATTAAAAGAGTTTAAAATTCCTTTTAAATGTTGTGCTAATCTAAGATTTCAGCACCTTATATTCTTACTGCCTGGACTCCCTAATTTGTGCATTGAAGTTCAGTTGCAAGCCTTACTAATAGGCCGGGAAGGGGGCAATTGCCTTGAAACCTGAACTTTGTGAAGCCGTAAATTAAGTGTGAGTGCTGCTTCCAATATGAGCAGCCAAAAAGTTGCTGAGCCAGTTGTCTCCTTTCCTCATTTTGTCTTTTTTCTGACCCAGTCTGGAAAAGCTTCCTATTGGAGTTGTGCCTCTTGGACTAAGAGTGTTGGTTAACCAGGCTATTACTTGCTACAAAATATAGGAATTCTAGGAAATGAAGACTTTGCAAACAAACACAGATTTTAGTGGGGGGAAGTAAGTGCAAGAAGCTCCTAACTATAAAAGCTTCTACTGAAAATTCTGCATTTCCTTTTCCTTTTTAGTAAAGACTAGATTATTGTGTTATTTTAAACACTGAAAATGATCACGGAGCTCATTAATTTTGATCCATTCACTTTAAAATAAGGAACCTTTCTGTTACTACTTCTTTCCCTTATAGCTTTCCCTTATAGAATTATAAATGGTAGATGTGAAAGGTACCTCAGAGGTTTCTGAGCCTTGCCCTCTCATTTCAAAGGCGAAATCGAGGTTCAGAGAGGTTGTGACTTGGCTGGGGTCATACAGTAAGGATTAGAATTCAGGTCTCCCTGTTTCGAATCCAGTGCTTTGTTTACTCTCAGCTACCTTTCAAACCCCACAACTTGTTGTTGTTTATAAATATCAGAGTTATGTTTATACTGTTACAACATTGAGTGGAAATTGGAAAACATTAAATAGGTGACCCTCATCTGCAGGCAGAGACATCTAAGTGGTTTAATGGATAAAGTACTGGGCCTGGAGTTGGGAAGACCTGAGTTCAAATTCAGCCTCAGTCACCCTCTAGGAGTGTGACCCTGGGCAGGTCACTTAACCTCTGCCTATGTAAAACTGGAGAAGGAAATGACAAACCACTCCAATGTCTTTGCCAAGAGAATCCTGTATGGGGCCACAAAGAGTTAGACACAACTGTGAACAACAATAACAAACAATTCTGATTTTCCTTCATGTAAAGAACTATAGTCACACAATTAATTATTTCTTTGGTCCACAAGCTGATTGCCTAGAAAAATCCCATAGGAATGCTATATTTATTATAGAAGAATCTGGATCTTTGCCTTCTGGTAGACCAGTTTCTTTTCTGTTGTTTCCATCTTAATGGAATATGTTCTTCATTGGAACAAGTGGCAAATCCTTTGTACATTTTCACTTTGCCCTGCCTGAGTGGCATCCCGTGGCTTCTTTTCTTAGCTCTATCTTTCTTATGTCACACCTCAGAGTAGGTAAGGACAAGAGTGCTCAGGAGATGCAAGTCACACACATTAGACTTGCCTTCTGGAATTCATTGTCGTGGTAGAAAGTCCCATTCCCTGTCAGTCAACACTGTTTATTGAAACAGCCCCTCCTGAGTACAGAGTCTGGTACTAGGTGCTAAGAGGAGATACCAAAGCCCCCGAGGAGTTTACAACTTAATGAGAGAGACAGGACAAACACATATAAAAAATGGCCTAAGAACACTTACAAGGAAGCATAAACAAGTTCAAATTAATACCTTGCCTAGAAGTTCTAGAAGTTAAAGAGGAATGGGATGTAGGAAATTAAAGAGTGGGGGTTTTGGGGAAATGGAGAGAATAATTTCAGACTGATCAAGTTGGGTACAGATTTGGTTTATATATCAAAGAACGTTCTATAAGTCTTGAAAGATGAAGCCACAAACACAATGAGAAAACCCCATGGGATATGCCATTTTGATTTACAGGATCCACTCTAACAGGGTAAAATGCCAATGTTATTATGAGCTAGGATAGAAACAAGGGGCAATGGCTTGGGAAGGAATGATAGTAACAGCAATGAATGAATTCTGAGTAATTTGTAAATTACCTTGCTAGAGGTATTTTAGATGGAAATTCTGCACAGGGAAATATTTGAAAACAAAAGACATATACACATATAGTTACACATATATGTGTAAACAATATATCTGTACATACTATGTACATGTGTATGTAGAGACACACCGATATATATGTGTGTGTGTGTGTGTGTGTGTATTGTATGACACCATTAGAAACTAGCTACACATTTGCACGTATAGGTAGGTATAGGTGTATATATTAGAAAAGCTTAGGAGAAAAAAGCCAACATAGGATAATTATTCAATGTAAACAGTAAAATGATATGCTGCCTGAAAAACATGTGAAATAACTATCTACTTGTAATGTACTCTTGATTTCTCCAGATATCTTTATTCTTCTTTTCTTGCCCCTAACATGCATATGGCTACCAAAAAAAGAAGGAGGAGGAGGAGGAAGAGGAATGAAAGAAGGAAGGAGAAAGAAAGAAAGAAAGAAAGAAAGAAAGAAAGAAAGAAAGAAAGAAAGAAAGAAAGAAAGAAAGAAAGAAAGAAAGAAAGAAAGAAAGGAAGGAAGGAAGGAAGGAAGGAAGGAAGGAAGGAAGGAAGGAAGGAAGGAAGGAAGGAAGGAAGGAAGGAAGAAGGAAGGAAGGCAGGAAGGAAGGAAGGAAGGAAGGAAGGAAGGAAGGAAGGAAGGAAGGAGGGAAGGAAGGAAGGAAGGAAGAAAAGAAGGAAAAAGAATAAGAAAGAAAAAGATCAGGATTCAAAGCCCAAACTCTAGCAGCACTGCAGGCCCTGAACCCTGTTACTTGATCCCCAGCTTTTTAAACTAATTTCCCCTTAAATAACTAACTTGCTTCTTTGCCTCAGCTGGAGAGGATCAGACCGTGGTCATTTCTCTGACTTTATTTTTTTAAATGGAAGCTGGGGGCAGGGTAAACTCCCCCACCCCTGTCCCACAAAAAATGAATGCTTGTAAAACCAGACAGCTATAGCAAAGTGCTCTAATGGTCCAGTAAATTGAGGAAGAAGGGATGACTCGTTTGGTTTGACCAACTGAAGTGATTCATACTAAAGCAATGGATTTAGAATGCTAAAAAGAGCTAAAAGCAACCTTTGGGATCCTTGCTTTATAGATGAGGAAACAAAACCACAGAGATAAAGTGACTTATACCCAAAGTGAGCTGGCAAGCCACAGAACTGGGATTTGAACCTAGGACTTCTGGTGACAAGTCCAAAGCACTTTCCAAGATATTATAAACCCTGTTACATAAACAAATAATAGTCTGTGCACCAAGCCAAGAATTCCGCAATCATCTGGCCATTTTAATGATGACAAGTGGAATGGGCCAGTGAAAACCAGAAGCAATTCAGCAAAGTGACTTGGCATCCATCAAAGTGAAGTGCATCAACTATTGGAATGAGAATTTCTTGCTTCACAAAAACAAAACAAAACAACAAACCTCTGCTGCAAAAACTAGAAATTAACCTGCCAGAAATTAGGTTTACATCAATATCTTACAAAAATAGACTTTCCCCAGACCACACCATTCATTGTTACCAACCATCCCACAAGTGCTTTCTGTGAGTTAAGGATATTACATGCAACAAGAGAGCCAGAAAAGATTGGCACCTCTATTCCATGGTAGAATACTGACCCTTAAAGGGAGGATATTTTTTGACATTCAAACATAAATTAATATGCATTTTAAATAAACATTTTTTTTCTGCACCATCAGTTCCAAACCATGCTGCCTCCATCTTGTCCATCATTCAAATAGTAACCTTAGACTTTAATCCCTGGAACCAAAGTTACCTCTGATAGATGAGTTTTCCCCTTATCTTTATAGGAAACAGAATTCCACCTCACTTTCTGGACTCAAACTCTAAACCATGCCTGAGATTCAAGCACCAGACCCCTTTCCAACTGCTCTTTATCTTTCATCTCCCCCTCCCACTCCACTAAACTGGACTATTATCTAATTTTATTCTCACAAACACCTTGGGAGACAGATGCAGTTATTGTCAGCATTTTACAAAGGAGGAAACTGAGGCAAACAAAGATTAAGTGACTTGTCCAGGGTCACATAGCTGGTAAGTATCTGAAGCCACATTCAAACTCAGGTCATTCAGACTCCAAGGCTAATTAGCTCCTTAATAGAAGGGTCCATTTTACTAACTTGTATATGTATTTTTAGCAGCTAGCACAGTGCTTGACACACACTAAGTGCTTAAAGAATGATTTATCTACTTATGTATCTAAGAGCAAGGTTTCTAATAATTTAACTTACCACACCAGTTTCATTTACCCAGGTAAAAGAAATCAACATTTGCTGTAGATAAAAGTGACCTTTGAAAGACTTGATAAACGACATATGGATCGTGAAAGTACAGTAGGAATCTTTTTCGACATTCCATTAAATAAATATTTATTGTTGGCTAGATAGATGGGTGGATATAGTATTGATTAAGTGCTTACTATTTGACAGGTTAAGCTAAAGATACAAAAACTCTAAGAAGACAAGATGGTCCCTAATCAAAAGGAGCTTAGATAGAGGTTAAGAGGGTCCATGCCTGGCAGCCAGTATAGAGTTAGAAATCAGTGGGGTGATAATGGAGCAGCCAAGGACATGAGTTGGAAGTGAGGAGTGAGCAATGTGACTAGACCTTCTAATGATATGGTGAATCCAGGAAAGGAATCACTGGTCACTAAGTTGCCCTCAGGGTGGAATTGTCTCTAGGGGATCAGGCAGCTTTTGTGGAGGTGGAACAGACCCCAGGTAAATCAGAGGGTAAATATCTATTATGTTTTAATTCTATAAGGATGGAAAGTAGAGAAAGCAAAAATAAATGTGACTTCTTGCCTTTTAATGTTGTAAAAGTAGAATTAAGTCAAGTAAAAAACAAATTATAACTGAAGATCGTTGATATAACCAAAAAGGAAACTGAGACTCAGGAAGGTGAAATGGTTTGTTCAAACTCACACAACCAATCAGCCAGTTAGTGTCAGGACCATGATTTTAATACAAGTATTCTGTTTCCATGTGTCCACAATTCTTTCCCTTGTATCATTGCTGTTTCTTTGAACAGTTCAATGTACACATTAGGTACTTAGTAAATGCCTGTTTGACTCTTGAATGTATTGCATCCTACATTCATCTTAGAATAGTTGGATTAATTATTTCAGTCAGATTAATGTCAATATTTTACTTCTCTCAAGTACTTTAGAGTTCTCAGAGAACTTTAAAATCTATTATTAAACTGGATCCTTACAATCTCTACAAAAGTGTTATTCTCATGCCTCAATCTTTTTTTTTTAATTCATGCTTCATCTTGATGTGAAAGTGATTGTATTTATTTATTTATTTAAAGGTTTTAAGAGGTGGGAGTTTTACAAGTTTTTTTTTTTATACCAACAATGGGGATAGCTATTGATCTCATCTTCTTTCTAATGACCTAAGTATAGAAAGACATCAATTGTAAATTGAGTAACAGGTTATTGTGTTTTGTTTTGTTTTTGTTTTAATTTGGTAATCTTTAAAGAAATTAAAAATTTAAAGTAATGTAATGTATGATCCCCTTCCATGTTCACTGTGAAAAAGAGTGAAGGAAAAGGGAAAGAACGTGCTAAATGCTTAGATCACCTGCAAACATTAATTGTAGATAATCTTCATATGGATTCTTTGTTCAACTTCTAAATAGTTTATAATACTATTGGAATAGATTAAAATATTCACATTGGAAATTCTCTATACTATACAAGGAGGAATAAAGAAACTATAGACAAATGGATGAATCAATAAAAACAATTTAAGAAATAATTTTTTTAAAAGTTTGTTGATGAAATCCCTTTATTTTTGCTCAAAGACAATAAGAAACATATCATTAGACACTTGATCAGTTTTCAGAGTTAAAAATTAGAAGACACTATGGAGATTACTTAAGCTCAGATTTTATCTTTTAATACCTAAGAACTAGCAAAATTAAGAATTTAATGAAGAATTTGTAAAGATCTACTAAACTAAGTTCATATTTAGCTTAATGCCGAGATGCTTCAAGTAAAGGAAAAACAGACTTACTGGGGAAATGCAACATGGGTTGAAAAGTGAAACAGGCTGAGGGCTTAGAGGTTCTTCAGAAGCCTCAGGCCTGCATACCTTCAATCCTTTCTCAAAGATGAAAAGTCAGATTATGTGTGTTGTGATAGGAACTGTATGACTTTAGGAATTTGATACTACAGTAGACTTATTTGCTGTGAATACTGTCTCCAGTAAAGGAGATTGCAAACCATCCATGTTTATTCACCCTTTATTCACCATGGTCTAGAATTTTTTTTAATTCTATGGGAATCAGCACAACCCTCCAGCTGACCACCTAAAACTCATTTTGCTCTACCAAAATCCTGGATGACATATTAAAAGTTCTGCATTGCTGCTTAACATCTCTCCATTGCCCTTTGGGTCATCATTTTTTTTTTATTCTTCCAAGACTATAGTATTCCCAATACTGTAACCACATTTGTTGTTCAGTTGTTTTGTCATGGAGTTTTCTTGGCAGAGATACTGACATGGTTTGCCTTTTCCCTCTGCAAGCTCCCTTTATAAATGAGAAAATTGAGGCAAACAGGGTTGCGGTTTGTCCAGGGTCACACAGTAAGTGTCTGAGG
Source organism: Dromiciops gliroides (assembly GCF_019393635.1). NCBI lineage: Eukaryota > Metazoa > Chordata > Mammalia > Microbiotheria > Microbiotheriidae > Dromiciops > Dromiciops gliroides. Next base: position 574,897,778 of record NC_057862.1, read on the forward strand.
CTGGATTTGAACTAAGAAGATGAGTCTTCCTTACTACAGGCCTGGTGTGCTATCTATGCTGCCACCTCACTACCACAATTGAGAGAAACAGGGTTAAGTGACTTGCCCAGAATCACACAGCTAATAAGAGTCTGAGCTCATATTTGAACTCAGATCTTTCTGAGTACAGGAACAAAGCTCTATGCACTGTATTATAACCATATAGTAACACCTAAAGAATACCGCTCTTTTAAAAAATGATTTTTTTTTGACGAAGGGAGAAGCTCAGAATAAGTGAAAAGGCCAGACAATTTCCTAAAAGCAACCTAGCTGTCCTCTCTTTCATTTATTCAATTCTGGTCTCAAAACAGTGTCTTTTTACAGCATCTGATATATACTGACAAATTAACTTAAATGGCTACCACTCCAACTTTGTTTCATAGACTGCTAAATGTTTATGAATTTGTTTTTTTCTATGCAAATTGTTCATTGCTTTTTTAACTAGTCTGACTCATTGAGGAAACTCATAATATATAAGATATATAATCAATACAGCATATGTTGATTTGATAGGTTATTGATAGGTTGAAGAGTATTCAAAGAAGGGTGATAATAGTAATAGTAATGATAATAATATCTTGGATTTTTATAGTGCTTTAAGGTTTCAAAAGCATTTTGCCTATCTTAATTCATAGGATCCTCATAACAACCCTGTGAGGTAGATACTGTAATTATTCCCATTTGACAGATGAGGAATTCAAGGTCCAGAGAGGTTAAGAGAGTTATCCAGAGTCATTCCGCTACAGAGCATTTGAGGTAGTCTAAGAACTCAAATCTTCCTGACTCTCAGCCTTGTGTCCTAAGCACTCAGCCATTTGGCTAACTTCACCATGAGGAAAGTAATCCCTATGCTACAGGACCCTAAGTTTGAGTCATAGGAAGATTGGCTGAAGTATCTAGGGATATTTGTTCTACAGGAGAGAAGACTTGTGTGAGGGTTATAGTTGATTTCCAATATCTGAAGGTTTATTATGGGTAAAAAGATGGTATATGTATCTTATTTTGCCCCAGAAGGAAAAACTAGGAACATGAATCAATCAATTACCCCACCCACCTTATAAAATTAATTTAATTATATAAGAACATCTCTCTTAAATCAATCAATCCCTCAAAAGCATTAAACTACATATGAAAAACCCAGTCATTTTGTAATGAGCGAAAACCATTTGATGAAATGAAATATTTATTGGTGTGAGTGGATTATTTTGTTTGTTTACTTGTGTTTTTTTTTTCTGCATCCTGTTGTTTGAAACTACATAAGAATTTCATACTCATAGTTAACTCCTTTGGGACATCTGAGCATGGACCTTTAGTTTCTACTTCTGACTGTCTGATGTTATAAGAATCCTTTGAATGCTTAACAGCCTGATTTTGCCAGATATTAGTGAGAAAAAGAGTATTCTGTTTGGCTAAAACCCCAACCCCTGAGAAGTATCAGTTGTATTGAATTAAGTCTAATGCTGTTAATGTCCATTCAATCTTATTTGAGAAGGAAGTTGAGGCTTTTAGTGACTTTTTTTTAGTTGTTTGTTGAAACTTATTTTTTCTATCTTAAACATTGTTAAACATTTTCAAAACAATGTAACTTCATTATGGAAAAACTAGTTGACATACTGCACAGGATGCATAACTTGGAGTCATGAATAACTGAGTTTGGAGCTTGTCTCAGATACTTACACTATTTGTATAAGCCTGGAAACATCACTTAACTTCTCTCAGCCTCAGGTTCCTCATTGGTAAAAATAGATATAATAATAGTACCTTCCTTTCAGGATCATTGTGAGAATCAAATGAGTTAACATATGTAAAGACATCTGAAAACCTCAAAGTGTTTTATAAATGCTAGCTATTACCTGCTAGCTATTTATAGATTTCTATGGGAGCTACTGTTCGATTTTTCTTTTTGCACAGTATAGATAGATGTTAAGATCACTACTTTTAATATTATTTGAATTCTGATAACCCTTTTTATTCCTACCTTTTCATTCTGCCTTTTAATAGCCATGACATTTTATTCTACCAAATGAATTTTATTATCTCATTTTGTAAGATATTATTTCTGTTACTTGACTGATAAAGTACTAAATTTGTAGAATAATAGGGGTAATATTATCATTTTAGCATGCTGTCATGGTCCAGCCACAAACATTAAGTAACTCTCTGACCCTCTGAATATTTTATTTTTATAAAAATCAATTTGTACTTGTAGTTGATGTGCCATAGATTTCTTGATAGGTTAAATCCCATGCATTAAAACTTTCTGTTACCTCAATTAAGTACTTTCTTCCTTATTCTTCCTTCTAGGGAAATAATAGACAAAAACTAATGATTTTTGTAGGGTTATTTTATATCCTGCTACTTTAGTGATGTTCTTCATTTGTCTTGATTGATTTCTCATTGATTTTTTAAAATTTTAAAGAGATTAATGAAGTTTGATTTGACAAACATATACAGAGTCAGTGAGTCAATAAGCATTTATTGTTTCAGATACTGTGTTAAGCACCAAGGATAGAAAAAAAAGTGCTAAATATTCACTAGGCTCTGTGGAAAGAAAAAAAAATTTCCTCTCTTCAAGCAGTTCACATTCTATTTGTAGAAAAAATATGTGTCTACCTGCAATCATGACTATAATTACTACAAATAAATAGCTAACATTTATATAGCCCTTTAAAATTCGCAGAGAACTTTAGTAAACTCTCATTTTATCCTCATAGCAACTTTGAGAAGTAAGGTCTATCATGATCCCCATTTTCAGGTGAGGAAATGGAAGAACACAGAGATTAATTGACTTGCCCAGGGTCATACAGCTAATAAATATCTAAAAGCAAATTCGAGCTAAGGTTTTTTGTTTGTTTGTTTGTTTTTTCTGATTTCAGATCCAGCACTCTATCCATTGCACAACCTAACTACTTGTATATACTATATTATATATAGGCCTCCCATGGGAAGTGGCAGCTGAAATGTACTTTGAAGGAAGCTAAAGATGCTATAAGGCAAAGAATGTTTATAGTAGATAAGAGGGGCAGGTTTTTCACCAGCATGGAAGTAAGAGAGGACCAATGTTGAGTATAGATAACAGTAAGGAATATCTGGAATATAAGGTATATGAGGAAGAGTAATGTGATAGATAATTATTCATCATTTTTGTCTTATTGTTCTAGCTCGCATACCTAGCAATATTTTCAAAAAGAGTGGAAACAATAGGAATTTTTGCTTCATCCTCCAAATATACTGGGAAAGACTTCAGAATTTCTCAATTTTAAACCATGTTCATTAATAATTTTAAACAGTTATTATATCTTTTATTCCTGTGAGTACTTTTAACTTTAATAAGTGATATATTTTGTCATAAGGCTGTTTCTGAATCACATAATTGCAATCAAGGTTTTATAACTGTAAGTTCGCATTGTTATTTCATCAAATAAAGGTAGCTGATAGACTGGATAGAGTATTAGATTTAGAGTCAGGAAGACCTAAGTCCAAATCATACCACAGAGACTTACTAGATGACCCTGGGCAAATAGTCTCAACTTCTCTCAGCCTCAGTATTCTTCATCTCTAAAATGCAGAAAATAATAGTCCTTATCTCCCAGAGTTATTGTGAGGGGGGAAAATGAGACAAAATTTATAAAATCCTTTGCAAACCTTAAAGCTTTACATAAAAGCTGGTTATTATTATCATTATTTTAAAAGTTCCTTATCAAGAATCAGAGCACCTAAGCTCCAGAATTAAATTAGTTACTGGCCACACCAATGAAAAATAAATGTTGACCAGTATCAATTCTACATATATATTATATAAGTATAAATATGTGTAAAAATTGTAAACATTCTTAATATTTATAAACACTATATTAGTAATTTTTTCAATTGAAAAACTATATAGAATTTCATGTATTTATTCACAGGTGTAAATATATAAACATATATCCACAAATGTCTTTATGGGAAGCTGTATCATAAGTGTTTCTATTGAGAAAATGAATAAATTTCTCATTGTAATCAGCAGCCATTCAAATGACTCCCACTCCATATAGCAATAATGGACACCATTATTTTAGCTGGCTTGAACTAAAGTTGCCCTCACTGGTGGGAGGTCAGTGCCTCGTTTGTTTTACTCTTTGGTAGTTTGAATATTTTTAAAACAAAGCCTTTTATTGGCTGGAAGGGGGTAGCTTGTCTTTTAAAATATTACTGTAGAACCAGAATTGATTTGATATTCAGAAACCGGGGGTGGAAGAAAAGAGAAAGACAAAAACAACAAAAAATACACAAACATGTCTAGAACCTCTTGACCAAAAGTAGAACCTCTCTCCTTATTAAAATTTCCCTGAATTCTACTGTAATTGAGTTGATATTTATCTATGAACATACTTTGCTTTAAATACTCAATTCCATTCCAGTCTATCCCAGATACAACTTTTGACCCTTTTCTAACCCAGCCCACAAGAACAAGAATGCAGGAGGGAAAGACCATTAAATTCATGAAGCAAAATAATACCTGAAGGTACTGTATTTCTCTTGCTGATACCAGCACACTGAATCAGAGGAGTCAGTTCAAGGTTTTGCTTGGCATCTCTGGCTGGTTTGCTACAGAAATAAAAGTCTGGCCGGGAGACAGCTGCAGCAAGAACCTCAGAAATTACGTCACCTAGCAGTGGTGTTCCCAGAAAAGGGAAACATGGCATGAAAATATAATTGACCTGTCTTAATAATATATGCAGAAATCAGAGCAGAGAAACTCATTCTGGCCATACTTAAGACATCAACCATAGCTTCCATCATCTGTGATCACTTGATTGACTTTGGAAAGGAATACAATTTTCACTCCACACTAGAATGGAGAAGGGGAGGGAGAGGAGATCTAAGTGAGGCTAGGAGGTAGGTCCCTTCAAATAGGTCCCCTCACTTACTATATGCTGGTAAAATTATAGGTTCTATATCTTCATGCCAAAAATGGGATCAACATAGTATTCTGTAGACCTGGGCTTTCTGTTGGCTTCTTCCTGAGTGCTGAAATTGCTTTTCTTCAGTCTGTCATCAATGTAGGTACTTCCCTATTAGGAGAACATCTGCCACTAGCATAGGTAATAAGTTAAATTTTAGGGAGGTACCTGAAGCACTTAGTTGTTGGGATTACACAGTGCCAGAGAAGATATTCAAAATCATTTTTCCTGAGTCTGTGTTCTCTACTGGATCTATTCTGTTGCCTCTACGTTGGCTTGAAGTAAGTGTTAAATAAATGTTCAGTAATTGTCTGATCAGTTATTAGTTTCTCAGTTTGTAGGTGAGTTTACTCTTTTGGGACATTAGGGTATTATTTCTTTTCTTTTTAATTTAATTTTTAATTTATGGAATAAAATTAGCATTTCTATAACACAGTATTATAAAAAGATGATTGCACATGAAACTGCAAATCTACTATGCACAACTTGCTATTTCTTTCAAATATACAACAAAATTATCCTGTAAATTCCTTTTTTTCTTCCCTACCTATGATTGACCACCCTAGAGATTGCTACCATTAAACACAAATAGGTATATGTATGTAAAATTATTCTATATCTACTTCTTTTTATCAGTTCTTTCTCTGGACTCAGTGTATTTCTTCATGTGCACTTTAAAGTATTTATAAATCAAAATATAGGGTATTATTTGTGCATCAGCCCAGGGCTTATGCATGATAAATCACTATTGAAGCTAGTTAACAATATGAATATAATACACTCAAAGATGGGGAAATTCATTAAGTCCCCCAGGGAGTCATGATAGGTTCTGGGAAACAATTCTAAATGACTCCCCAACCTAAGGGTCAGCCAGTAGATTTCACCACTTTTTCATACAAATCCAATTGGAAGTAAACACAGTGAAATATAAAGATCAGAAGAAATGCCTTAAATAATATAGCTTAAGCTTTTTAATAAAATGTTCTTTAGAAACAATTAGCTAATTAATCACTTCAAGGGCTGCAGGAGGAAACAATGACTAATTATACTCATTATACAAATTTGGATATGAGCAAAGGACTTTGTTCAAGACTACAGAGGTAGTCTGTGTTGGCTCTAGGATTAGAATTCCCATCTTCTAGTCTTTGAGTCTCATGGCTAAGTGACTTCAAAATAGGTTTATATCTGCTATTTTGGCTTTCCTCCCACATTACAGGATAACTGGATGACATAATGCAGGTCCCTCATTCATGTTCACTGTTTGAGCGTTCCATTTGGGGAGTGTCTAGCCCTTTCAGAAGAAAGTCTGACTACTTTCTGGAGTTGATAAATCTTTATTTTGACAAGCCATATCTTAGGACAAATGTTGGTTCCCCAAAGACCAATTTAATAAAGACTAAATTTACCCCTGTAAAGATGAGGAAACTGAGTACCTTTAATAATTTTATTATTATGTATGTCTCTTCTCAAATGTGATCCATTTAGAAAACAAATCAATTAAACCTAATTTTCTATTGTCTTTTTTATCCTCTAAGGAAAACACTATATCTCACACCATGAATTCCTTTTGTGACACTTTTTTCAAGTGAGAAATATGCTAATTATTCTTAGACTGACTGCTCCAGTTAAGCTATTAGAAATACAGTGAACACTGCTACTATCTGAGCCTCTGTAATTTTTGTGGTTTAAAACAGAACTTGCATACGTGTTCATTTTTAATTTAAAATTTAAAAATCTAAACAAACTTTATACCTCAACAATGACTGTTTTGAAAGTTGAGTTAATTTTCTTCACTCTAGTTTTGCTTTTGATAATATTGTATAGGACAAGTTTTATTTTAAACATTTAGTTACTGTGTTAGAATATGTTTAAAGTGGTTTAAAGAGTGAGAAAGGGGGGGCAAGGGACATTAGTGAAGGAATAATTATAGGTGATTAATAGTATATTGGTCCATCAGTAAACATTTATTAAGCACCTGCTATGTGCTAGACATTATGCTAAATGATGGTGATACAAAAAGAGACAAAAGACAGTTCCTGCCCTCAAGGAACTTACAATCTATTGGGGAAACAACAAACAACAGATTTGAACTCAGGTACTCCTGACTCCAGGGCTGGTGCTCTATCCACTGTGCCACCTAGCTGCCCCCTGTAAGTTTTAGTAAACTAACTTCATTTTGAAGGGCACTGCTCCTTTCTGACTAATATTCCTAACCCTACAAAGAATTCTCACTGAGAAAAGTGCCTCTAAATCAATGAATTATGAGAAATATTTTTGGGAAGGCAGAATATATATAATTTATAAATGGTGAGAGAGGGGAAAAATGTATTTTCCATCTGCTAGTTTTAGAACATGTCCTCCCATGTGGACAGAAGTAGGAGCATGCACTCCACTTGTGGTTTTATTTCATAACATGAAATAGAGTACAATGGTCATCCTAGTAATCATGGACAGGCAATCAAGCACCATTGTCTTGATATTACAAAGAGTGTTTGCAGAGAAGAATATGCTGGTGAGTCAACTTGTGATAAAGCCAGATGCCAACTTTGCAAAGTTTCCAGCTTTCCAAATACCGTGGTTTTGCTTCCTTACATTTTTGTCATTGTAGCACTGATGAAGATAGAGCAAAGTACAAAGCATAATGTGCACCCTTTATCTGAGAATTATGTGAGCTAGGTCACAGCATTTGCAATAAACCTCATGAAATCTTACCCCCTAAAAAGTAGACTTAATTTCTTTACAACATCTTCCAAATACTTGATTGTAGCAAAAGGGGCTCTGGAATCCACAAGCCTTAATCACTCGCTGGTATTAAAGTTGGGCATTTCAGGAGGCTATGATACCATTAGATATACTGCAGGATAATATGGCTTCTGGGGTCCCTTCCAGCCCTAAATCAATGGTTTTTTTTTTACGTCTATAGAGAATCTAACTTGAATATATAGCAATGTTGCCAATATTCTTCTAGTGGCTGGGGGTTATTACAGAGACTCCGTAATTATCTATTTTATGGCCAAGGAAATGAGTTTTTACTTGTCATTGAAGTAACTAGGTACAACCTACCTACCTGGAATTTTAGCCCTGGTAAAAATCAAACTACTTCAACAACTCTTCTTCTATTAATTCAGAATTTTTTAGTAGGTTAGACTAGATCCCATTATTTCCAGATGTCCAGGACTTTCCCTGTTTTTGCTACATACATTCCCCAATCAAAAGCCTCTTTAGGCTAGACAAGTGATCCTTTTCTACTGAACTTGACCCAACAGGATGCCTAAAAGTGGTATGTTGGGAAACATTTTAGGCAATTAGAGATCTAGACCTGTATGGTTTGAACTAGGAATTCAACTGGCTGTTAAATAATCATCTAATTGTCTCTGTGGAAAGGACATCTAGAAGTCAAACAGAAACAAATGTCCCCCATTTAGAATTGAGATGAATTATATGTCCATAAACTCTGAAGTTCATATCAAGTTACTCATTAAGATACTTAAAGAATCAAGGAAACTGAATAAGAATTGCAGCAACTTAGGAGAATTCATAAAATTAAGGCTCATCTGTTTGAAAAACAACTCTGAGCAGACATTGAATACCTGTTATTATGCCTGCAGTAGGATAATTCTGATTTGAGTGGAATGCTTTTGTATACAGTGTTAGCTGATATAATGTCTTTTCTTAAATTTTCACAAATTAGGTTTTCTAAACAAGCTTGATTTAGATCTATCCTCTGTCATTATCACAGTGTCCTAGCAAAAGATGAATTAAAAAAAAAAAGGAATATGCAGAGTAGGGGAAACAGGAAGGAGAGAGGGAGTGAGCAAAACCACCAATAAGACATGGAGAACAGTGGAGTTTTCGTATGGTAAATGATGATTAAGAGATCTCTCTCAGGGAAAAAGACAAAAAGGAGGTGGGGCTGATAGAAGGGAATGCAAAACTAGGAATTGAAAGGGGAAAGGACAAAAGGGAAGTGGGACTGATGGGGGGGGGGGGTAACCTGGGATGGCCAGAAACAAAACACTAGTGAGAAGGGACAGGGGGAAAGGAAAGAGAAAAGAAATTTATCTCTTTTTTGTAAAGTCCCAGAATTGAGAATGTAACTGTTAAGGATCAAAGCAAAATACTTCTGAGGATATCTGGATGAGCTAGACTATTTGCTCAAAACCTGAACCAAGGAAACCTGTTGCTACTTTGTCTGGTTGGTTAGCTGTTCATTTACATTCCTAAAACAAAAGAGAAGCCTCAGCTACCTTCTTGTTTGGGCATGCTATGGCACTTTTTAGTATTTATCAGGTGCAGAAATAGAAATCTGTCCCCTTTCTCCTGAGACTTTCACATAACTCCAGCCTAATCCAATTTAGAGCAAATAAATAGCTCAGATGTTCATATGTACAACAGGATCTATCATTTCCCACAGAATTGAGGGAGTCATGAAATGAAACTTAGAAATTGGGAAAGCTTTCTGGCCCCAAAGTCAACCTTTACTTGAGACTGTTACTGAAGTTGAATATAATCTTTTAAAGTGAAGAGCGAGACTATGTTTCCACAATAATAAACATACTTTTGAGAAAGGAGCAGGAGGCTATGTACTGTTGAAATTTTAACAAAGAGTAAATTGTAACTTTTTAATCAAAATATCTATCGTAGGACATTATGAGTAGATTTAAAATAAAAGTATTCTAATTTGTTTGCTAGACTCAATAATTTCTGATTTGTTTTGAATATTTTTCTAGACTCTCTATAAATAAGCAATACTGAAGGGGACTCTAATAATTAGTACTATATCTACATGGTTAAATGCCTGAAAGTACCATAGGAAGAAATCAATCCATAATGGGGTTTGCGACTAGTTATAGTTTCCATTTAATTTACCAATGAGGATAGAACATAAACCAAACTTGAGAGATAATAATAACTAATGATAATGGTAGCAAGCACTCATCTTGCATTATCTCATTCGTTTTGATGGAAGATGGGATATTTGTGCACAAATATGTATATATGTATGTGTATGCACATAGAAGAGGGAGAGTTGTACATGGAATAGACTTAGGTTCCTTTGGTGGTGGAGTCAGAGAATCTGCTTATTCACACAGTCCTCACCACCATCCCTATAGCTTTCCAGTCTCAGGATAGCAGGAATAGAGAGACAAGAGCAGAGGGGAGGAGTTCCTAAAGGAGATATATACTTAGAAGAAGGAACCACATGGCTTGAGGGACAGAAGCAACTGAAAGCAGAGATCCAATAGTGAGAAGTCTTAAAACAAGCCTCCACGAGAGAGCAAAGGACTTCCTAGACAATCCAATACAAGGAGAGGATCATTAATAAATGATAAGTGAATACTAGGTTCTGTGCTAGGTGCTGGATATAGAAGGAAAAAATGAAAAAAGTCACTACCTTCAAATAGTTTGCATTCTACCTGAGGTTACAATATGTATATGACAGTCCAACTTGTGGATACATCTGCGTGGAGAGAAGAATAGGGTTTTCAGGAACTCTTGGCCATACCCTCTACATAGAAGCATCAATGCTTGAGTCCTACCATCTACTAAGCTGCAGGTTCCATGAAAGCAGGGACTGGGTTTTACCTAAACTCAAATTGTTTTAGTTGGTAGCAAATCAGCCATTCTAGTCTTTCTTGGCTTCCCAACATTTTTATCCAATTGTTAATGTGCTCTGCTTTTCCAATTACATTAATTTTACTTATCTATTAACATGGTATATGATAAGTGCTTAGAGGAAATAGAATGTTTCCCTTGTTTTCTTTGCTATCACCTGCTCTTAACATTAGACCTTGCAAATACTGGGTACTTAATTATTTTTTTGTTTTTGTATTTTTTTGTTTTTCGTGAGGCAATTGGAGTTAAATGACTTGCCCAGGGTCACACAGCTAGTAAGTGTCAAGTGTCTGAGACTGGATTTGAACTCAGGTACTCCTGAACCCGGGTCAGTGCTCTATCCACTGCGCCACCTAGCTGCCCCATAATTATTTTTTAATTGATTTTTGAGTTTAAATGTTTTTCCAAAAATCAAAAAAAGAGAAAATTACATAAAAAATCATGTGCCTACCATAAGTTTGTTGTGCTATTAAATGACTGTATTCCTGTTTAAGGGAGAACCTAATATGAAATTTGTTAAAAAAAAAAAAAAAAACTGGGGGGGGGGCAGCTAGGTGGCACAGTAGATAAAGCACCGGCCCTGGATTCAGGAGGACCTGAGTTCAAATATGACCTCAGACACTTGACTCTTACTAGCTCTGTCACCCTGGGCAAGTTACTTAACCGTCATTACCCCACAAAAAATAAAACATAAAAACTGGGCAATGTAGAATAAACAAATTTAGTTTGATCATCTATCTATCTGCAAATATAACCTAGCAGGTCAGGCATTCAACTTTTTTTACCAAGATAAATTTATCAGTGAATCAATATATAATTTGATAGAAAAAATATATATTATTTTTTATTGCTAAGTTTAATTTATTAAAAACTAACTTCATAGTTAATTAAAACATCTATTTTCATTTAGGAAGCCATAAGGAAATCTAAGGGAATAGCACATGGATAGGAAAATAGCACTTTCAAAATACTAATAGTTAATTTATTGATCAGTGATATAAATATATATGTGAAGCATGGCTAGGACTTTCATAAGACTGAAAATCAGTCTCATTATATTTCTTGGTTTTGTTTGTTTTTGTTTGTTTTTTTTTTGGTGAGACAATTGGGGTTAAGTGACTTGCCCAGGGTCACACAGCTAGTAAGTGTCAAGTGTCTAAAGTCAAACTTGAACTCAGGTCCTTCTGAATCCAGGGACGGTGCTTTATCCACTGCACCACCTAGCTGCCCCCAGTCTCATTATATTTCAATCACTCACTGTGCATAAAGGGGAATGGATCACAGCTAAGTGGTGCAGTGGATAGAGCACCAGCCCTGGAATTAGGAGGACCTGAGTTCAAATCAGATCTCAGACACTTAACACTTACTAGCTGTGTGACCCTGGGCAAGTCACTTAACCCCAATTGCCTCACCAAAAAAACAAACAAACAAACAAACAAAAATGGGAATATATCAAGGCCAGGACAAACCATTTGGAAAGGGAAATAAATGAGGATATGGAAGCAAAAGGAGATGTGAGTGAAGGGTGATGGAATTTGGGTTTGGGGGATGTGATGAAAAGAGGTCTACAAAAGCTCAGACATTCTCTTCCCTAGAAGTATAATTAGGTGTGCTGGGCATTGTATGAATAGTTGGCTTCAGGTGAAAATATATTATATATGATGGAATAGGGCCTTTCCATACCCTTGCCCTTGATGCATTGCCAATTACCTGGCAACATAAAATTGCCTGGCTTGTTTCAAGGCAGTAGTCTACCTCTTAGCGGGTGGAGAGCATTAGACCATTAAAGGAAAACCCTGCTTTTACTTACAAAGGGAAGGGCCCTTAAAGAAACACTTGGCAAAAAGGTGAGACAGAAGAAAACATGGCTGCCAAACTCTCTTTTTTTGCGTGCCCCTACTACTTTGGCAGATGCTAAACAGCGCATGCTCTTAAGAAGTTAGATACAGCAAGAGCAAGTTTTCCTGGAAGTCCTTCAAACAGATCTCTCTATGGAGGGGCAGTTATTCACATCTAGAGGATAACAATAACCAAGGTATATTATGATAACCAGTTGACCTGCAGAGTCCTTATGTGCCCTTCTGAATCACCAAAGAAAAAATGACATTCTTTCCAGCCTAGTATGTTGAATTCTAATGAGGGATCCAGATATTGTTTACATAGTTACATGATTAATTAGAATGTCACCCCTTTCTTCTCTACATTCAAGCAACCAGGCTGAATAATAGGCAATTTCCTTTTATCATGGTGGAGGCTTCAATTGCTGTGTCAGCACTGGACAAAGACTCCAGATTTTCGTTCCATTTCTTTATTAAGGCATTTGTATGCTGCTCATGAAAAGCCATAACAAAGAATGAAATATATTCCCTTTCCCTGATGATTAATGTGAACTTAACACAATCCGAGGTCTGCTTCCCTCACTGCCACCTGGGACCTCTGGAGCTTGACAGTGAAAACATGCTACAGCTGTGCCACTGCTGTCAAAGTAGACCACTCTTCAGCAATTGTTTACATATTTTTGTGGCTAAGGATCTTTAATGTTTCTTATGCTTTATATTGGTTTTGTCATAAGAATCCAGAGAAATTATGGGTAAAGTTACCATTCTATTTAATCAGGCCACTTACCCTAAGTAGTAGAAATATCAGGTCTTTACAAGTGGGGTACCAAGTGCTATGAGCTCCCCCTGCCCTTCAATATCTTCCCTTCAGTTAACCAACAAACTTTCATGAGTTATGAACTGTTCTGATTGCTGAAGATATACACACAGAGAATCTTACTCTCAAAGAACTTAAAGTATAGCAGGAGTTTCTATTCCTGCAGGCACCCCTTTCCTATGCATGCAATATATTATGGGGGAAATCAGGTTAGAATGAACAGAGATACATCATGCAAACAAAAAACAAGTCACAAAAACACAACCTGTACAGCATGGGGCTTAACAGTGCCTTCCATCCCCTCTTAATGATGTGATGGGGTGATATATTTCAAGCTGGAAGATCCTTTTGATATCATATAGTCCAACCAAATACTATTAAAACAAGGAAACTGAGGCACAGAATTATATAGTGAGTTGCCCAAGGTCACACGAGCACTATGTGTCAGAATTCAAATGCAAGTTCTGTGACTCTAAGTTCAGTTCTCTTTGCATTGAATAATATAATCGATAAGTCTGTGTCATCCTCTGTTCTGACTACGCCTGACATAAGGCACTACACTTCCAGAGGGAGGCTGATGAGCTAGAAAGTATCAAAAGGTAATCAACCAGCTTTGGTGAAGGGCTTTGAGATCATGCTATGTAAGGCTTTCTTGAAGAAACAGTATATTTAGCTTAGGAAAGAGAAGGGTTAGTAGTAGAATAATTGATGTCTTCACGTATTCAAAGGAATGCTCTGTGGAAGGGAGGGGGATAAATTTATTCTGCTTTGTCCCAGAGAGTAAAACCAGGAGCAAATATTTGGAAGATGAAAAAAGAAACATTTAGAGCTCTCTGAAAGTGGAAGGGGCTTCCTGGGAGATGATGTGTTCCCTCTCCTTGCTGGTCTTTAAGGAAAAGCTGCATAACCACATTTCAGTTACGGTGTAGAAAAAAAAAGCTTTCTTTGTATGAGGTGTTTAGAAGAACTAGTACCTCTGGTGTGAAAACTTGTCAATCCTTTTTAAGGGCTACTCATCCATCTCTGGTGTCTACCTCTCACCCAACTATCACCTGTGGCTGCAAGAAACCGTGGCATGTGTAGGAGCAACATTATGGTTAAAACTGCAGGCATGCAAAATCACATTGAGGATAACCAGACCCAGTCAGTGATTTAGGGTCGTGTCTATCCCAAGCGCATGAAGACTCCCCTGGGTATAACAAGTGAATGAGGACAATTTATTCCAACAATGATGAAGGCACCCAAAGAAGGCACTGTGGAATGCTTAGAGATTGGTCAGACATCAAAGATGCCAAGGTCATCCACTGAATCCTGGGCCATCACCAGTCATCCAGACTTTCTATTTGCCAATGGAATTCAATGACTGGAAGAGAGAGTAAGGTTGATAATTTTGTTCATCTCGGCTTCACTTAAACCAATTCACATACGAGACATCACCCCTTGATGTTATTGGTCCTCTTTGAAAAAGAATGATGAACTGTAAAGAGAAAATCATCAGGCAATTGATTTTGGGGGGTGGGCAATGAGGGTTAAGTGACTTGCCTAGGTCACACAGCTAGAAAGTGTCAAGTTTGTGAGTCCAGATTTGAACTCAGGTCCTCCTGAATACAGGGTTGGTGCTTTATCCACTGTGCTACCTACCTGTCCCTATCAGACAATTTCTGAGCTCAATTCCAATCCTGAACTTCTGATTCTCTGATGTATTCTTCTCTCTCCTGTTTTAAGTGGGTTGAGCCAGGATGATCTTTGGAAGCCTTTAATAGCTCATTATAATGCTTAACATTAATAAAAAACACTTAGTAGGCCAAGTTGATCTTGAATATCTCTAGTTTCTACATCCCTTTCATTGGCCACATCTCCAACCTGGCTGCGTGAAGTTCCCCATTGTGATAGCTTCCAGAGCTTGCTATATATCTCAACATTGTGCCAGATTAAGTCTTCATTTTAAAAAGTGCTTTCCACACATTAATAGACTGCAAAAAGCAGCATCCTATATTTCTTCCCACTTGATATCTGTACACTTTAGCCTAGCATTAAACACTTTCCACAATCTGATCTTTGTCTGCCTCAACAATTTTCTCTCCCCTAATGCTCTTTAGGAGCCTCCTTAGGTATCCTTTGATCAGGCTAAACAGATGTACTTGTTATTTCCAGATCATACCATTAACATTCCAACCTAAAAATTTTCCCTCATCCATTCCTCCCTGTCTTAAATATCTTTCCTCTTTCCCTCTGCTCATCTAAGTCTGTCTACCTGCCTCTCTATTATATCTATCCTAATTGCCACAAACCACAATCATCTCTCTTCTCTGAATACTTATAGCAGGGCCTATAGCTCTCACTTGGCATAAAGCCCTGATATATTTCCATGTTATTAATCTCTTTATGCAAACATCCTGAATCCCCACTTATCTTGTAAGCTCCTATAAGACAGGATCTATATCTAATATCTCATCCTTTTATGAGGATATCTATTTCCTGTGCTCTAAATACATGAAAACTTACCTTTCTGTTGTCTCATTCCACTTAGGGGCCAATGTTCCATCTTCCAGGGTAATAACAAACTATTTCAATAAATTAATAATTCAAAGGTATAATTAATATAATTCTTCCTCACTGAAGCATTTGCATTTTAATAGTAGACTTCTGGAGACATAATAAAATAACTAAAAAGAATAAATGGTATAAATTTTTGGCCAGTGAAGAAATGATAATCTCACATTCATATACACACTAACTGGGAAAGTAGGTGCCAACCCCAGTCCTGTATTACCCCCACTGTCTACCTCCTCCACTCTTACAAATTACTGAACTGAATTCGTATAACTGTGCTGAGTTCACTAAAAATTTATGTTATCTAATCTCAGCTGGGCTCTCATTACAGCAAGGCAGTCTTTTCAGGCCATTGAGACTAACTCCCTCATTTAATAGATGAGGAAATTGAGGTAGAATAGATAGTTAAGTGATCTGCCCAGGTCATGTAGAGATACATGTCACATGGTTGGTATATGTCTGAAGCAGAGGTTGAACTTAGTTCTTCCTAATTCTAAAAACATTCTACTCACTGTGTCACGAAGAAGACCTTGGTTTTTTCTTTAACTGATAAAATAGAAGGTATTCAATTAGAGCCCCCTCTTCTCCCCTCTTCTATAGTTTAAACCCCTTTGGAAACAGCACCAAACTCTCCCTTTTCTCTCATCCTTCTCATGACCAAGGGGAATTCTTCTACATCTACCAATGATGTCATCCTCTAAATAGTCCCCAAGCAGATTTCCCCTACAATTACCCCCACTCTTCAATCTTCAATTTTTCCTTATGTATGACATTTTTATCATCTACCTACAAAACAATGACGTCTACTCCACCTTTAAAAAATACCTGACTGAATCATTTAAGTTATTATCGTACATCTCTCCTCCCTTCTCTATCTAATATCCTGGAAAGTTTTACATTCATTGCATTTGCTTCTGCTCTCATTCTATTTTTGTATTGCTATTTTCAATCAGTCAATAAGTATTTGATCGAATGCCTACTATGTGCCAAGGTGTAGGTATAGAAAGACAAAAATGAAATCGTCTTTACCCTGTCTTACTTAATCTTTTTTTTTTGTAATCTGGCTTCTGAACTCATTTTCTCAACTGAAACTGCTTTCTCCAAAGTTACCAATAATAACACTGTAATACCCTCCTTAAAATTAGCTCCTTTGTAGCCTACGACAATATAATGGCCTCCAAAGTCTTCTTGGTTTCCTTTTCTTCAACTTTAGGGAATGCATTTTAGATAAAAATTTGTGATTTAGGCATGACTGAACAAAGTCTCAAGTTGGGAAATATTCCCACACCAACGCTGTAGTTGGGTTCCCTGCTTAGCCTTGTACTTATACCTATCTCCAGTAAACCCTTCTTTATGGCTGAGGTAAAATTTAGTTTACTGGAAACAGAAGATTATATTGTAAGTGTGTAAAAATATGAAGTGTGTAAAAAAATGAAGAAAGAACCAAACTTCCTTACAGCCTTCCATCAGACTGGATCCTCCCCTTCTTTTCTACTCTTAGAGTCAAAGACCCTCTTTGATATCTCCCTTCTTTTCCATAGCTCAAATCTCCTTTTGTTCCATGCTTGTCCTAATCTTTCTCCACTTGCCTCCCTCCCTTCCTCCCTCCCTTTCTCACCCCCTCTTTCTTCTTTCTCTCATTCAAGACACACATGAGCCAAATGAGGGTGAGTTTTGACCATACCCTTACATCGTAATTGTTTCCATTATTCTCCTATGCTATGCAGATGACTTCAAAAATCTATATATTCAACCCCATTCTCTCTTTGTAGTTTAATATATAGCCAACTGTCAACTGGACCTTTCAAACTTGAGGTAATCTCAAACTCAATATAACCCAAATAGAATTTATTTTTCCAGGAATACCCACCCCAAGTTCACTGTTTTGTTGATGCTATTGCTATCATCCCAGTCACCTAGGTTTGCAACCTTGATATCTTCCTTGACTCCTCACTGTTTCTTACCCCTCATAATCAATTGACTGATTTGATTGATTCTACATTTGTAGAATTCATACTTTTGTCCCCTCAACCATTCACAAAGCTCCCACCTTAGTTCAGGCTTTTTTCCTTCTCTTCTTGACTACTCCATAAGCCTCTTGATTGGTATCCTCTTCTCAAGTCTCTCCAATCCATGCTATATTGAGGTGCCAAAGTGTGATTTCTAAAGAACAGGTCTAGAAACATCTCCATGATGTGCAATATATACCAGTGTGCCCATATTACTTCCAGAATCAAATGCAATCTCATTTTGTCACATCAAGCCATTTTAGCCTTGTTGCGTATTATGCTTCATACACTCTCCCATCCAGCCAATCTTTCATTCTTACTATTCCTCCTTTACAAAACTCCATCTCCCATTTCTGTGCTTTTATTGGAATTCATTCCTTCCTCACCTCTGCCTCTCAGAATTCCCAGTTCCCTTCAAAGCTCAGATCAAAAGCCATTTCCTGCATGAGGCTTTTACTGAGCCACCCACTGTTGGCACAACCCCAAAATACCATTTATTCTCTTCATGTTTAGTATACTTTGTATACATACACACGTATGCTTGCATGCTTTCTTCCCCTTACAGATTATAAGAAACAACTTTAATTTTTTTGTTTCATGTTCCAGAACCTAGTGCTGTACCTGTCATGCTGTCATGGAGTAGGCATATAATAAGTACTTATTGCCTGCTTGATTGAGAAGGAAAGAAGGGGAGAATTGAGTGACTGACTAATTTACTGATTCATAGAATCACCTCAGTTAGGGCCAATGCTTCCTCATATCTACCTTAAATAGATCAGACTGCAATTTAAGCTCAGCCATGAGTCTGAGCTGTGGTGAAAGAGATATACAGGCATTACTCATTTTTACAGAGGGCTAGGCCTCTTTTGTGGTGGCAAAATATCGTAAATAGTATAGGTGCCCATCAGTTGGGGAATGACTAAACAAATTGTGGTATATGAATGTAATGGAATACCATAATGCCATAAGAAACAACAAATAGGAGGAATTCATAAAAACATGGAAAGACTTGTTTGAAGCAAAAAAGAAAGCACACTCTTCAGAACAATTTTCACGACTACAATAAAATAAATAAAAACAACACTAAGAGACAAACAACCTCTGATTCATTGCAATGACCAATCTCAGTTACAAAAAGCTAATGTTGCAACATACCTTCCTCCTATCTGTAGAGAGGTTGGCAACTGCACATCAGACACAGTAACTTCATCTCTTGGTTTTCCTGAAATATTTTTCTTTGCTACAAAAGATGGCCTAAAGGCAAGAAAGGGAGGTGATTAACAATAAATGATTATTGGGTGAAAACTAAAGGCAAAAATATAGGGGTCGAGATCTGAAATTTCATTCACATAAACAACTTCCAGAAGATACCAATGTAGGTAAGCACCTTCTCTCTAACTCATCATTTTAGAGAATTGTCTAAAACAGGTGTTAAACACGAAGCCCATAAAACTTCCAAGTGTTGCCCCAACCACATTAAAACTTAATTGAGAAATATTTAGTGATATAAACGAAATACGATGAAACATAGATAATATTACAGTTTAAAGCAAATAATATGTGACCCAGAGGTCATATGGATTAGTGGCCCTCATTTCTATTTGAGATTGATACCAAGGGTTTAGTCTACTGAGATTTATCTGTCCATGGTCAAACAGCCAAGGTATGCAAGAGGTGGTATTTAAATTCAGATATTCTTGGCTCTGAGACCAGCTATTTTATTCATTATGCCACCTTAACGGGCACCATATAATATAGGCAAAATTTGAATGGTTAAGTTCCTGGGAAATTAATCTAAATGATAAAAATTGAATATGATTTTCCTAGAGAAATAATACTATGATAGGAAAGTATTTACCTGAAGTTCAGGATTTATTTTTTCAATGTATAATGACCAAAGAAAAAAAAAAGAAAAGCAACTTTTGTCCACAGTATATGATATACCTATATACGGCATATAAACACGTACAAGTATATACACACATGCACGTGCACGTGCACATCCATGTACACATACATTTACATATATATATACCAACTGATTTAAGAAAAAAGGTACTATCTGTAGGGGGGAGCAAAAGAGGCCTCATATAGAAACTAGCTGAGCATTGAAGGAAACTAGGAAAACACCACTGATACTTTAAAAAGCAAAAAAAAACCAGGCAATTTTAAAAAAATGGCTTTTCATGTCTAAGATACTAAACACACTAGTATAAGTTTGAAAGCAATAACTTTAGATAGCTTTTGAATAGGAAATTTTGGAGTAAGAGTTGTAATCCATGTATTAGTCCTTTGGTTTAATGTGATTGCATACTAAATATGACTAGCCCCAGGGGGAAGTAGGTTGTCATTTGAAGGGTATCCTCCCACAACACAAGATGTCAGCCTACCACTGGAACTTCATAGTTAATCTTAGTCAGTTTCTTGGATCACTGAAGGCTACTGTTAAAATAGAAATACTCTGTATGGATTAGGCAAGAATTACATTAAGCTGTTATAAACCATTGACTCCTTAGGGCAAATAAGTGTAATAGAATAGCATTCAGATGGCTATACTTTGAATTTGGGGAAGAGATAAACAAAAGAATTAAATGAAGTTAAATCAGAAAGATGGAAAGGGGCATGTCCAGGGAAGACAAATCCACCTGGGTCAATAAAGTGGGAGGACCAAATTTTCCCCACTTCATAATCTTCAGAGGTATAAGAAAATATTCTAAAAGTTACAGTGACTTGAAAGATTACTAAATTCATATGGTCTTTATGTGAAATTTATCACCTGAAACTATATAGCAAATTCAAATTATTTAAAGAATTACTATAGAAATAGTTGATGGTTAAAATATCTCAGAAATATCTCAGAACTACTTTAACAATACCTTAATGGTCTTTTGGTAAAATATTTTGGTCTTCTTTCTTATTATATAAACACATAGGAATGTATCTCAATACTACCTGACAATTAAGAGTATGTTATCCTGGGGCAACTGGGTGGTGCAGTGGATAGAGCACCAGCCTTGAAGTAAGGAGGACCCGAGTTCAAATCTGGCCTCAGACACTTAACACTTACTAGCTATGTGACCCTGGGCAAGTCACATAACCCCAATTGCCTCACCCCCCCCCAAAAAAAACAAACAAACAAAGAGTATGTTATCCTAACCTCATAAAATAAAGATAGCTAAATGGAAGCTAAGGATTAAGGTGAATAACTAAGAAGAAGAAGGAGAAGAATATGGATTCCACACAAATTTCAATTGAAAGGTCTTGAGGGTGGAAACTCTGGGGTATTTAAGCCCAAATGGCCTAGATAAACATAAAAAAAGCCCTTGCTAAAACAGAGCTTCACTGGATCATAGATTACCAGCTGGAAGGGATCCTAGAGAATTTGACCACTGCTCCCCATTTTACAGATGAGGAAACTGAGGCCCAGAGATTGTCTCCCCCAAGGTCACAACAGAAGTAAGAATTAACTCAAAAATTTGAATCCATGCCATGCTATCTCCCACCAGAAAGTCAATACCAGATCTGACACAACCTGTGTTGGAATAACTGACTATTTATCCCACTCAACTTGTCTTATAACAGCTTCTACATTACAATTAGCTTCTTGAATACTTTGTTTTACCCTGTACTAATGTGTTGGTTTGTAAGTAACCATACCTATAAGGCCTTGGCTTCAGATACCTATGATCAATATTTATACCTTCCAGATTTAAATCAAGAATTAAT
The DNA here is from genome assembly GCF_019393635.1 of Dromiciops gliroides. NCBI lineage: Eukaryota > Metazoa > Chordata > Mammalia > Microbiotheria > Microbiotheriidae > Dromiciops > Dromiciops gliroides. The sequence goes on from NC_057862.1 coordinate 574,919,322, forward strand.
CAACTTAAACTTCCATTAAGAAAGGAACCTCTACTTCATAACAAACCTTGCCAGGAAACTGTTGTTAAGCTGATTTTTTTGCTTACCCAACTAAAATGCCATTAAACCCTAATTGAAGAAAACCCAGAAGTATAAGGGGGGGAAATCAAATGGTAATGATTACCTATAGAAAAAGATTCTTCTTAGGATCACACAGTATTCTTCAATAACAATATAAAACAATTATAGTTGCAAATAAATTTGAGGATCACCTGTATAACTAAGAAACATCCCATCAACCTGAAATATAGAGTATGTCAAGCATGCTGTTAAGCAATTAAATATCATCTAACCCATTTGATTATGTTTACCACAAGTCCAAGTGAAGAAGCCAAGTAATAAGGGGAAAATATGCTATTTTTCCAGGAAGACTGATTGCTATATTAAACTCTTTTGAGAAAAGTTTTAACACGTTATTTGTGGCTTGGCAAAATAATCCTTTGAAGCCTTTTCATGTAAAACTCCAGTCAAAATCATTTTAGGTGATTCCCTGAAGGAAGCAACAAAAACATGTTGCAGAAACTGAAAAGTTGAGGTTACACCTCTCCAAAGCTTACATAAGGCAAATGACTGACTGATGGTTGCTGATTCACATATTACATTTTTCACTACCATACTCACTTGAAGTGTGACCCTGGGCAGATCACTTAACCTCTGTAGACCTCTCATATAAAAGTCAAATTAATTCAGCTAACACACTAAGTACTGATTATATGTAAGAAAGGAAATGTGGAGTAGTAGATAAAAAGTCAGCCTCAGAATCAAAAAGACCCTGGGTTCAAGCACTTTGACACATTGGCCTATTGGCCCTAAGTCTTAATCTCAGTGTTCCTGTCAATTCTTTACAACTATAAACTGAAAGGTTTTGTTATTAGGGGGAAATTCCTCATGTGAGTTTCTTTTTCTTGTAATATCTCGGGTCAAGATATAAATATAATATGTAAGTGACTGCTAAAGAGGTAGATTTCATAACTCTCAGATGTACTTTCTAAGCCTCCAGTTCTAAAATTCTACCTCAATACAAATACCAACTTTGTTTCCATTTGAACAATGGTAGCAAATTATTAGATCATATGATAGATATATGATCTGGACCTATGATTTATTCAGTGTGGAGAAATCTTGCAGAAACTCCTCTTAATGCAGATTTGAGTATCTCTGACTTATGGTATTACAGAGGTATTTGAGGCACTGAAAGGTTATTTATTTATTTATTTGCTTACTGGCACACAGGTTATGTTAGTGGTGTGATATGAACCTAGGTCTCCCTTAGTCCAAGGCTGGCTCTCTAATCACGGTACAGCCCCTGCCTCTCAGAATAAATCTGATATACAGCCTTGGACTAAGGGTTATCTAGGTGGGACACTTACCTATGTGCTCTGATAATTTTACTGCAAAAATCATGGTAGAGCATATCCTTTGGGTCTTGTCACAGATGACATTAAGCTGTTAGAGTGAGGCAATATATACTTAATGACATGTATGTGCATGTATATAACGACATAGGTAAGTGTCCCACAGTCTAAGACTTTCAGTCTTGTAATGAGCACCATTGGTAATTATGTAATCTGAATTAAAGGTTAAATCTTTTTTAATGAAAATGCAGAAAGTGGTTAACAACTAAACGTTGCCACACCATTTTCATTGAGTATTTAAGCCATTAAATTTTCAGAAGAATGCAAGTTCTTTTAGAAAAAATGAATACTCTTGAAGGTAAGGACAATTTTGTTTTGTTTTTTTTTTTCTTTGTTCCTCTAGCACCTAGAACAGTGTCTTTAATAGAGCAGGTGTTTAATAAATCTACATTTAATCAAAATTCTCCGGACCTTAGTTTCCTTACAGTGAGACACTGAGATGAAACTCAAATTCTGTGTTTGGTTCCTGGTTCAATCACTTACTACCTGTATGATTCTGGGCAAGTCAATTCATGTCTTTCAACCTAAGTTTTCTTTTCTATGAAATTATGGGTTTGGAATAAATGGTTCTTAAGGTCAAAATGGTTTCCAGATCAAATTGAGTCATAGCCCAATGATCTGTAAGAAATCTTCTGAATAGAACATGCAATTCTGTAAATCATTAAATGTTCTGGTATTTTTTTTGTAAATCATATTAAATATTTAAAGATTGACTTGTATGTCTCCTGCTGCCATCCACTTTTTTTCCTGTTTTTGTGGGGCAATGAGGGTTAAGTGATTTGCCCAGGGTCACATAGCTAGTAAGTGTCAAGTGTCTGAGACAGGATTTGAACTCAGGTCCTCCTAAATCCAGGGCTGGTGCTTTATCTGTTGTGCCACCTAGCTGCCCATGACTTTTCTTCTTTTAAAGGAATTTTAACCATAGCATATCAATTTGAAGAACAAACACTTAACAAGGAGTAATATGATCTGACATTAGTAAAGTTATATATAAAGACTATGTTTTAGATATCAACAACAATTTGTATGCTTGATGGCTATTGGAAGCAAGAATACCACTTAGACAAACAATGTTGAAGGGCCTTGAATTCATGTCATATGAGGATCATGTGAAAGAACTGACATGTTTGGCCTAGCAAAAAAAAAAAAAAGAGGCTTGGTCAGGTGGGAGAGGAGGCAGATACATGATAGCTGTCTTCAAGTATTTGAAGGGAAATATAGAGAAAAGATTTTACTTCAGCTGTTTGCCCCCAGAGAGAAGAAGCAGGAAAAATGGTTGGAAGTTGCAAAGGCTTCAATTCAGGTTTAATGTCAGAGAAAAAATTCCTAATAATTAGAGCTCTCCAAAAGTGAATGCTTTGACAGAAAGGAGTGGATTCCCCCTTTTTGGAGGTCTTTGATCAATGACAGAATAACTAGGTATTTGATATGTTACAGTAGACATTCTTTGAATGTATCAGTTGGACTGGATGTTTGTTGAAATTCCTTCCAACTAAAATTTTGTAATTCTGTGATCAGGTTTTTAAGCCTATAATGATGACTCATGGAGACATACGCATGTGATCAGGACTTCAAAGTAGTTAGAAACCAAAGAGCTCTAAGAAATCATTTGAAAAACAATAGAAACATGGAAATTCAGTTTCTAAAACCATTGGCATGGAAAAGTAGCATGTCATATTAGGAAGGACAAAGTATTTGACATCAAAAGACATAGATTTGAATCCAGACCTCTGTTTGCTGCTCATGTGATTTTGGACAAGCGATTTCTCCTCTCTAAGGTTGTCTTGCTCATCTGTAAAACGAAGTGCTTGGACAAGGATGACCTCTGAGGTCTTTTTCAGCTATTCCAAGGAAATCATTTTCTATCATAATTTGAAAAGTTGCTTGTGGCTCAGTGGATAGAATGTCAGGCCTGGAGTCAAGATGACTCCTTGATTTCAAATCCAGCCTCACACACTTAATAGCTATGTGACCACGGGCAAGTCACTAATCTTTGCCTCAGTTTCTTCATCTGTAAAATGAGCTGGAGAAGGAAATGGTAAACCACTTCAGTATCCTTACCAAGAAAACTCCAAATGGAGCCATGAAGAGTTAGACATGACTGAACAGAAACAAAAATGGAGGGGAAGGAATAATTCATCATTATTTGAATTACTTCAACAAATATTTAATGTGCAACTCCTGAGTGCTTAGCACCATTTGAGTGGGTAGGACGGGACTATGCAATTTGTTCTCTATCTTTAAGGAGTTTTTAATCTCATTGCATAGTTTCTAAGATTTTTTTATGATTAAATACCAAAATATAAAAGCAGTGTGGTAGAGGAAAAAGAAACACTGACTGGTTCCAGAATCCTAGGTTACAATCCCATCTCTGACACTTTGACCATGAATAACTCACTTAATTTTCATGGGTCTCAGTTTTCTTATTAGGAAAACAAGAATATTGGGTTTGTTGTCCTTTGAGATCTCTCTCAATTCTAAATTTATGATCAATCAACAAACATTTATTCAACACCTACTATGTGCTAGGCTCTGAGGATATGTATTCTGTTCCACATATTTTTCTTAATGTATTCCATTAAATGCCTTTGCATTCAATGAATTCTGTCCTCTGGTTGATGGAAGAAATGTAAAACATTGATACAAGTGTGTGAGTTGTGCTTCTGAGTAGATGTAGACCCATTGAGTGTCTTGAATTTGGGCTAGCTTGTATGGACACTGATGCCAGTTGAGTGATAACCTCCAGATTCTTTATACTCTAACATTTTATCTCCTTTCTTTGTTCCTCTACATCATTAGCTACCTAGAACAATGATTTACTATGTTAATTGGAGGTCGTGTGAAAACAAATTCTTTTTCAAAGGAGAATTTTCTGCTTTCAGGAAGTAGCTTCTTCATTAAAGGTTAACAACTACATTACCAAGGTTGGAAAAATTTAGGAAGTACTTTAAGCTGTAACCATTACACAGTTAAAAAAATGATATCCAAACTACCATTAAAAAAGCTTCATATAACAGGCCTTCTTTTTTTTTTCTTTTTTTTTTTTCTGGGGCAGTGAGGGTTGTGACTTGCCCAGGGTCACACAGCTAGTAAGTGTCAAGTGTTTGAGGCCAGACTTGAACTCAGGTCCTCCTGAATCCAGGGCTACCACCTAGCCACCCCTCCCCCAGGCCTGCTATTAAAAGACAAAGCAAAGTGAATTATTGAGGAAATCATCTGGTTACTTCAGGCCAAGAAGTCTTTCACTCAGAATGTTCTGGCAATTCTATTAAAGTCCTATTTTACTTTGGACAAGAAAGCCTATCCATTGCAAGATGGGATCAGAAATTAACCAGAAAACACAATGCAAAACATCTATGGATAGTTGTGTTCTGGTAAATGTTTAACAATCAGCTCCCTAGGGGGCAGAAAAAGTTCCAAAGGATCCACTTTTAAATTTCATCTATACTATTAGCATTTTGCCATCATTTTCTTAAATCTTGACAAATCAATAAATCAAGTCCTAATTTATACTGTTTTCTAATGTTCAAGGTGTAAAGGCTAATTTTGAAAATTTAACAATCAGCTTTCCCATTCAATTGGAGTTGGTTACAACCCTTGCCTGTGGACCATAGTATAGATTTAACATTCACCACAAGTTATAAATCATTTCAAAGGACTTCAGAAAGACACTATGAAGTGACAACCATGCACTCTCACCTCCTTACAATGACAAACAGGACATATTGGCCTTGGTTAATGAAACCCCACCTTCCCAAGGAGATTCTTACTAAGGTTGAATGAATTTTCTTAAAGGAAAAGTACCCTACTTCAATGTTTTATGTCTTTGGCCACCTGACATACAAAATAAACAAAACATTTCACCTTTGCAGAACAAGACTGCTTAGGGAAAAGCCTACCTCAGCCTGGAATCTTTTTACAAGTAGAAAAAAGTCATTACATATGGAGCTCCTTACATTCATCTGGCCAGCAGAGTATTATGCTCTCTACTGATCCAGTAACAATAGTCTGACAAGGTGAATTTCCTTAGGGAGCAGAATGAACAAGAACAATCCCCTTTAGAAGTTTGCCTAGAAATATTTATGTGACTAAGAACCCAACACAAATTTATTTCCAGTAGCCTGAGGAGGGATACTGGAGTTTTTGTTTCTGAAACAAAATTTTCTGATGAAAATCAGGAATGAGTTCATCTCTTTTTATAGGATTATTTGGTGAGCCTTTCCAAAATGATCTAATCTTGCCCTGGAAAATAAAATAAAAGGAGTTCACTGCTTTTAGGAATGAGTTCACTAGCCCCACTCCACAGCCATCAAAACTGATGTCCTCACCGAAGACTATAGACTGCTACTGTCCAGCTGTGGACAGGAAACTCCCTGTGACTTCAGCAGGATTTCCCTGTGCAGTACAGAACCAGGACTCCATCCAAAGCTTTAATATTTTAAGTATGTCTGCGTTTCCATTACCAATTCCTATTTCCAAGTTAGTACGATCTAATTTCCCAAATTGGGGCCAGGTTCAAACCAAGTAACTCTAGCATGGTCCCAGAATAAATTCCTTATTGATGATTTTTACAAATTTATTGTGCTGCCCTCAAATTTGCATAAATTAATAATCCCCTTACCTCCAATACTGCAACACAAATCCTACTTTTTAAGGAAAAATCATCAACCATTTAATAAAATTAATTAATTCCAATATCCAAGGAAAACAACTGGAAAAAAATTGATACAGGAATACCTCCAGAGCTGACTACTATGTTTAAATTCCTTCAGCTACTCGAAGATATTTCCAAGGCATTTTATTGAGCCTTTTCCCTTAAAGGCCTCCTATGTCTTATTGTGGTGTGTGGCTAACCTTGGATTCTCCAAAGCTAAATATGTGGGGCACACGTTTTTGCAGTTCCTATCAAACTAGAGAGACATTGTGATCTCCTGTGACATGAGGCCTAAAGTAAAATGGTTCAGATAAGTTTAGCAAGAGAAAGATGGACATGTTGACTCATCAAAACATCTGCTAAGGTATGAAGGAATTAAGATCTGTAATAATGGGGGAAGCACCAACACTGTTAAAAATCAATGATCTTTTGAAGAAGTTGAAGTATCATACAACCTATCCTATGATGTCATCAAATGATAACAACAACAACAACAACAATAGTTACTATTATGGCTACCATTTTTATTACATTTATTCAATAAGAATGTTTTATGAGTAAATTTTTTCTCAAATTGAAAACAAGAAGACTTAATTCTAACCAGATATGGGGGTAAAGCTGTGAAGAGAGGAAAGTAAAGTTAATCAGGAAACATCACAGGACCAGGGAAAGGAGAAAAGGAAAATAAATTTCTGATTCCCAAACTATTATTTCATAAAATGCCAAGCCAAGAGAAAGCCTGTTCATCTTTATGAATTGGACACATTTTCCTAAGCATATACTTTTGCCAATTATAATCATTATTTACAAGAAAGGACAAAATGTCCTGTAATTGCCAATATTGCTATATTAATTTTGTACATATTTGGCATTTATTCAGTTTTTATTCCTGCTAGATCCTCCCATCAGAATGGTAGAGTATAAGCTCCCTAAGGGTAAGAACTGTTTCATTTTCTGTCTTTGAACCCTAAAGAACTAGCACGGTGCCTGGTACAATGTAAGTGCTTATAACTATGATGGGATTGGTGAATTAAATTGCTTAGGTATTAGAAGATGAAAGGTGGGGTCAGCATGCAGGCTGGCCCATTCCATAGAATCTTAGGACTGGAAAGGACATTTGAGATAATCTACTCCAACCCAACATTTTATAGAAGAAGAAATAAGTCCTTTTGCTATCCTAAAGTTACTCAATCTTTGTTATTGTAACAGTGAATTGCTCTAGGATCTTCTGCTTACTTTTGGAAAGTCAATTCACAAATCATGGTTTCATTTTCCTTCTTTGTTTAACGAGATTGGATCGTAACCTCTATTCCAGCCACAAATCATAGGATGCTCTGAACCTAGAAAGGGAAAGCTATTCAGAACTAAAAGCTATGACCTATGCTATACCTCTTTAATAAGGAAACAAAGTCCTACCTATGAAAGCTCAGAGGTAGGCCAACCACAAGTAATAGTTAAAGGCCTTTCAAGAACAAAGCATATTTCAAAAGAAAACCAATAACTAGTATCCTTTGGACACTCCAAACAATCATTTCTCAAATTTAGTGCTGACATATACTTAGAATGGAAAGAAGTGAGGAAAAGACCCGGTCACCACAGAATTCATATTTTCTCTGGTTAGTCATTAGCAAGAGATAATAAACTGCATTGTTAGTCCTATATTCTAAGCCAATTGGTCCTTAACCAACACAGCTGTGAACTATAGCAAAGATTAATTCAGTGATGCGTTTAGTTAGGTTATGTACATGTGTGTATACATACTATATATCTATGCATATATACATGTGTATTTATTATCTGCATATGTTTGAGTATGTGCACATATATGTGCATGTGCATTTTAAATGAATCCACATTTTATTATGTTTGAAAGAAGATCAAATACTGTAGGGGGATAGTGTCAGAGAAAGAATAGTAGATTGTGTATACTATTTGATTGTAAATCCCTGAGATGAGAGACCAAATCTCTTTCCTTCACAATGCCTATCTTTCCAAAAGTTTGCACTGATGAAGATTTCACAGAGATTGACAACACTATTGTCTTCTAATTTTTATACATACCTCATTACTCCTTGTGAAGATATTCCCTATTTCTTGGAATAAATTATTTTATTTTTTCCCTCAGTTGGTTTAGTAATTTTTCAGTCATTTTCAACTCTTCATGATCCCATTTGGGGTTTCCTTGGCAAAAAGACTAGAGTTGTTTGCCATTTTGTTCTCCAGCTCATTTGACAGATGAGGAAACTGAGGCAAGTATGGTTAAGTGACTGGCCCAGCTAGTAAGTGTCTGAGGCCAGATTTGAACTCAGGAAGATGAGTCTTCCTGGATCCAGGCTCAGCACTTTATCTGCTGAACCACCTATAGGAATTCATTATAAACATCCCATGTTAACTGTACAGCTGTCAGGATCTTGTTCACCTCTAAGGTCTAAAACTTTAATGAAATCAGCTGTCATTGTTCCTTGTAACTTTGTGTCAGTCTATTCCCCTGTAGCTCTACCTACTATCTCTAATTTCCGAAATTAGTATATCCCTTCCCAACTACATTTAAAGAATGTCTTTTCATTCATTACATATTTCTAAGCACTGGGGTATTGAATACTCTGAGAAAAAAAAATCTATATTTCTGGTTCCCTAGAAACATTCCAAAAAAAAGAATAAATTCGTTAGAACCAACAAGCTTACTACACTAGTTTCTATATATGGATAGTCATGAGTAAGAGACAGGAGGCATCTTGGCTCAGTGCAAAGTGTGCTGAGAGAGAAGACCTGGGTTAGTAACCTGGTTCTGCTACTTCCTGCCTATGTAACCTTGGCCAGGACACTTAACCGAAGGCACAGTTCCCTCATCTGTAAGATGAAAATGTTGGACTGGATGACCTCTAAGGTCCCTGTCGGTTCTAAATCTGTGCTCCTTTGATTTGGCTGGAAATAAAACCAATAAAATTTGGAAGCTTCAGACTATCTGGCATAGTGTTTTTGGATACTGTTGTGGCCTCATGATTAGATCTTTAATATACTGAAAGAGACATCCACATGACCTATCAACTGAGGACAGCATCTGTTTCTTTTTTCTGACAATTCCATTTTACCAGGTCATAATTATAATATGGAATGTTTTTTAGTCAAATGGTCCATATCTTCAGCAGCACAAGGAGAAGATATCTGGATAAACTTAGGGTATTGTGCCATTTTTCCAGTGTTTAGATTTGGTATTCTATACATAAATTCCTTGAATCAGAGGTTGTATAGATAGCAGGAAGACTAGAGTAATATTCTGTCCAAGTGTCCTTCACAACTAGTACATTACTTAACATGAATAAATTAATCTACAGAAGGTTCCTAGGTCCTTAATGGCTATTCTATTCTTTCAAAGCATAGGCCTGTGACCTTGAGTTTCTCTACCTGAGCATCTTCAGAGGTGAATATTTAGTTATTTAATGAAGAAAAGGTAATGTTCTTTTTCCTCTCTGTTTAACTTTTGTACAATTAGCGTTTACCTAAGTTCTCCTGGAAACTGAATCATAGGTCTTCCTGGATTTGAAGCAAACCACCAAAGGGCTAACAAATAGTCAACTAATTACCATTGTGATCCTTAATCTACATTTTAACTCTAAAAAGAAACTGGGAGGGGGTGGTGTGAGAAGATTGATTCAACTGAATGCTTCAGTGATTTCTTTATTCTACAGTCTTTTGAAGGAGTTATTGTGTGTGCTCAGTATCCATAGTCTGCCTGAGTAACCCTACAAGTCTTGATCCCTTTGTGATTTTGCCACAGTTGAAAAACAATACCTGAGAAAGCTGTGACATTTCTGGATGAATGTCTTCCTATATGAATTGATATGATAATTAGAAGGACTTCAATAAGTAATATCCATCAGATACTTGCACTATCAATTACTCTTTTATTTACTGGCATTTGCCCATGGGACTTTGGAAGATGAAGCTGGGAGAGAATATAGATAAATAAATGTATAATACCTCAGGTCTGAATTGGCAAAGCAATTCATTTCTCCTCTTTTTAAACAGGCAATTTCACTTTGATGACTTCTGTTAGAACAACTATTTTCATGTGTTTCCCATGACTATGATGTGAATCATGACCACTGGGATGACACCATTGGCACCAGGTGGTCAAATTCTTAAATAAGGACAGGTTAAGAAGGTTTCAGCTGCCTAGTTCTAGAGAAAGGGAATAGCTAGAGGGCTTAGCACCTGAGGAAAGCAAAGATGGCTTGATTACAGATCTGCCCTCCTTGCTGATTCACAAAGAAGCAATCAGAAATAATCTTTTGATAGGCCCTTTGAGGTGTTTAAAGGGTCAGCTGGTACTGCCTAGAGTAAGAAGATCCCCTCATGCACCTACCCAATAAAGCTAGAGGTCATTCTTTCCCTTTACTCCAAACTGACAGCAAGACTTATACTTGTTATTAGATTTATTTATGGAGTGAGATCACCAACTTACACCAGGTCAGTGACTGACAGAAGCCCCAGGTGTCCAGCTGCAGGCAAGGGTGTAGTCAAACAGCTGAACTGAAACCAGAATGGGCCACACACATTATTAAGTTAAGACGTAGGGTCTATGATATTTCCATAGTGACCATCATACCCTCTGGGACCCAAACAATTTGGAACAGAGTAGGTGGTAGTTCAGGTCAATGGCAACCAGTGAGATCATTTGACAAAGATTCCTTTGAGGTTGTTACTGATGTTTTAACATTTAATCGACATGTTTTAAATACAATGAAAGATGCTATCAGTAGTTGGCAGATTTTCAGTGGCAACCTGGATGATCTATATAGTTACTTCCAACTCTCAAGTGCTATGATTCTAAATATCATTCTCCTATTCAATAAAATCTAGTGACTCTTTAGAATAAAATATTCCAATCATTACACTAGTTAAGTTTCTAAAGCAACACAATGGGTCCACAATCATCTTTCCAGTATCATTGTACATTACTCATGTATTGTGATCCAGCCAATATGGCCTTCTCTGTTCTTCACACACAAAACTCCCATCTCCCAGCTGTGTGTCATTGTACTGGTCATTCCCCAACTTGGAGTACATTCCCCCTCATCCCAACCCCATTGAAATGCTTATTTTTCAAATAATACCTTCTACATAAAGTTTGCCCTGATTTCTTCAAATTCTAGTGTCCACCTGATATTATTGATATTTAAAATGTTATTTATTAAATGGCATTACTGTACTTGAAAGTATGAAAGAATATTAATTTACCGATTTTGAATTGTACCACAAATACTATTCCTAAGTTTCCTATTACAAGTAAGTGGTGAAGGCATTTAAAAAGAATAGTACTGGGCTTTCCCAAGATGATAGAGAGCCATACAGAATTTGGGACTATGGACTTTGGCAAACACATTCCAGAAGAACTGATAAGGACAGATAAAAGCTGGAGCCAACTCCAGCACTGCAATTGTTAAGTTTTCAGGGTAATCATTTATCCTTCAGAAACTGGCATGGGTTTTACTTACTTTGTTGATTGTCTAGATGTAAGAAAATTATGGAAAGCATGTTAGTAATGTAGATTAAGCTTAAAAAGCATGTGTTACACACTTTCTCCCCCTGGAAAAGTGGTTATTTTGTTTTGAAAACAAAAAAATGTTAAAGGGGGGAGGGGGAGAAAAGGAGTTAAAGGGGGTATCCCATTCCCCATGACCTCAATTAATGTAAGCAACAATACTATGCTCTAAAACTGATAATCTTATGAGATAAGAACATTTCTTTGAATAATTTTTAGAAAAAAATCTAAGGTGTAAACAGGGCTTTAACATGTTCTTAATCAGTTTGGGAGAAGGGAAGTACTTGGATCCTTGAATGAAATCATATGACATGATACAAGAAATGTCTTCTACTTGTTGAAGAAAATGAGTTGTGACCTTTGGGGCTTTAGATATTATCTAAATATCTAAATAGCAAGTCAGTTTGGAGTCCATTATTCCAATAACAGTCCAGTTTAGTATTAGAACAGTATTATCTAAGATACTGAGAGAGACTTACTTGAGAGAAGTAGAAGCCACACACTTTCCATCACCCCAAAGACAAAGGATGACTGTACCTTTGACAGATCAGAAGGTATGGCCTTCCCACTGGCATTGTTCAAATATCCCCAGAATAATAGATGGTGATGGTGGCATCTGCATCAAGAGCTAAGAACACACTAGACAAAGAGAGGACAGGTAGCTTCAGGACTCTACAAGAGCATTGACTGATGGAGACCACAGAGGCCTATAAGTACACTGAAGGAGAAACTTCATGAGGAAGAAATTCATGAGGGAGAAAAAGAATTCTAGTAAAAAAGGAGTTATCAGTTACTCTTTCAACACTTGTGTTCTCTAATCTTGTGTGTGCAAGAGGAAAGCATGTCCCATATTTGGGGGAAGGGGTATAGTGTGGGGTAAGGTATAATGCAACAACAATGTGCTACTCTAACACATGAAGAAATTTCCCTAAGAGCTAATTAATTCCAATCATCAATGAGGAAAATACTGGATAGGAACCTGTAAGCGATAATACTAGAGAATTTGTCCCTGCTTCAAACCTTAAGGGTTACCTCTAGAACTCTGAGGGACATGCACTTAGTCATACACTTGAGACAGAGAAGAATAGCTTGAGTAGGGGTGGGATAAGTAGTCCTAGAGAGTTAGTTATATAAATATATTATTGTGTGTTTACATATATATGCATCTATATATACATATTCACCTATATACATACAATGAAAATGCATAGTAATTACAGGAAGAGGAGGAAGGCCCTAGAGGTTATATAGTAGATCAGGGAAGGCTTCTTGTAGAAGGTGTCATTATTGGTCCTGATTTTTTAAGTAAACCAAGGTAACTCCAGAATCTATGACTAACCTCAGTATGGGATGATAAGAATTATTTTCTAACAGATCATTGCTACCACTAGGGTTAGACTACTACCAAATATATTTGGCTATGTGCCTATATAGGTGCAAAGAGATGAACTGGGGTAGTGCAGATATCTGTTTTTTGCCCAATACATAGTAATTAGCTTGGGATACTCCATAGTCCAAACCTTCTCAGAGGACAAGTTTTATCCTCCCCCTTCCACTACATTTTGCCTAGGAATACAAAGGGCAAGAACATTTAAGTTACTTTTTCCTGATGACTTTGAAAATGATTTACATGTGAATATTTATTAAAATTTTCTTGGTTAAAAGTTAAACATGAGCATTTTTCTCTAAGAATAGTGTTCCCAAATGCCAGAAAATTTGCAATTTTGCTTATTGAAATAATAACCGTTTACCTCTGTCCCTGCTATCATTAGGTTGGGAGTACACAAGAATCTGATTGAAGTTCATGCATTCAAAAATTTTCATGTGACAAAGAACCCTATGAAATCCATAACAAGAAGAAATGGAAAAGAGAGGTGAGGCATGTTGAATCTCTTCCCATTATCTTTGGTATTATCGACCCCAAGGAATCTACTGCCATCTGGTGGCAGCGTAACTTGATTCTTTTTTTTTTTTTTTTTGTTCTGGACCTCAGGGTCAAGGCTTATTTTCATGGCTGTTTTACATCAGATCATTCAAGGACCTTGTAGGATATAGGCACAAGGTGTTTCCTTAACAAAAAGTGATCAGAAGCTAAGAAAATTACATATTATTTTTTTTGGCTAATGCACACATATTTTCCCTGTTTAGAAAAATATTTTCAACAAATGTGTTTCCCTTTGAAGTAAAAAAAAAATAGTTGATTTAGGGATTTTGTGTAAATGTCTGTCATAATTTTAATTACAAAAATAAAATTATTAACTTACTCATAGGAAGAAACAAGGCTTGTTTACCATACATTCTATCTCACTTGGAGAGGACAACTTGTTCAGTGTCATATCAAGTCAACTTATTTTTCTCCCTTGGAACATATTTTTTAATGTTTTATACAAGCTAGAAAACAAATCCTAGTGTTATAAGTGAAAGCTGCATTACATGGTGAATATCATGATTCTGGCTTGGCTTTGGGAAAGCCCAGATTCAAATTCTACCTCAGTTCCATATTAATTGTGACCCTATGCAAGTCAATTAACCTCTCTCACAGTTGGGTTCCTTATACTATCATTCATATCACATTGTTGTTATAAAGACTGAAGGAGAAAATGTTCATAGAGCACTTTCTCTTTTTTTTTATAATAAACATTTTAATTTAAAGCTTTGAGCTCCCAATTATATCCCTCCTTTCCTTCCTCTTCTTGAGGCTCTAAGCAATCAGAGATAGGTTATACATGTACAATTATGTAAAGCATTACCATATTAGTAATTTTGTACAAGAAAACTAAATAGAAGAAAAGAAAGTAAAAAATAGCATGCTTCAGTCTGTGTTCAATCAATATAATTTCTTTCTTTGAAGGTGAATAGCATATTTTATCATCAATCCTTTGGGAATACCTTAGATCATTGCATTGCTGAGAATAGTTGTCATTCACAGTTCTTTATCAAACAATATTGCTATCATTGTCCACAACATTCTTCTGTTTCTGCTCACTTCACCATATGTTGGTTCATATAAGTCTTTTCAGGCCTTTCCCAAATCATCCTGCTTGTTATTTCTTACAGCACAATAATATTCCATTAAAATCATATACCACAGCTTGTTCAGCCATTCTCCAATTGATGGGTATTCCTTGGGTTTTCAATTCTTAGCCACTACAAAAAGTGCTGTATAAAGCACTTTCAAACCTTCATTTGGTATGCATATATGTTCTGTTATAATTGTAATACTGAATGAAGCAAAATATCAATTCAATTAAGAATTTCCTAGAAGCAGAAAACAAACATATTTCTCATCAAGGCTTCCATTATGCCTTTCTGGATAGTATTAGTAAAATGAAATATGGTATCCGTGAATTCAAATGGAGGCATGTATTCCTTTTTTGTTATTCAAAATTTTTTAAAAATTATCTTTTGTTACCCTAATTGCCTGTTATATTCTTCCAGTCTTACTAATTCCACCCCAGAAAGCTGCTCCTTTTGTTCCTTTCAACCAAACTAGCCAATGTATTAATCAAATTCAAAAGTTTATTCTATGCTCCATGCTGTTCCCCACCTTTGTAATGAAGGGAGTTATATGTTTATATCTCCTCTTTGGAACCAAGCTAGGTAATTATAATTATGCAAAATTACATTTCCATGTTTTGTTGTTTATTTTTACTAACATTGTTGCAATAATTTTATAGGTCCTTTTCCTATTTCTACCTACTCAGTGTTGCATCAGTTCATATAAATCTTCCCATATCTCTACGATTCTTTGAATCCATTAATTCTCACAATACAATGTCTACCACAGTTATTTGTTTAGTCATTCTCCAATGACTAGCTATTTTGTTTCTAGTTTTTTGTTACTACCAAAGTTCTGAGATTGATAAAGGTATGTAAATATCCACACATGAGTGTATTGTATATACACTCAAACATAAATGTATGTCTCTGTTTATGCATGTATGTATAATCTTTATTTCTTTTATATTTTGGGGATGGTGGGATATCTGATTCAATGGGTATGGGCACTTTAGTCTATCTTGGTATGATTCCTAAGTGCCCTCCAGAATGGTTGGACAAATTCATAAATATTCTTATGAATATTTTATAAAAATATTTTACCAACATATTCATACATATTTTTAAAAGATAAAATTTAGTTGAATATAAGCTATGCAAAGGAAAAGTATTACAATGTCTCAACATTCAGTATAGAAGGTGAATCATTTGAAAAATGAGTGATTCCCTAATACATAGAACCATTTTCAACATGTTTATTAGGAAGAAAAAAATTAGTGTTATTCTTGGTATCAAAGATTTTAATGTGAGAAAGGTCCTTAATGATATTTTAGGGACATTATTTCTAAGTCAACCCTTTCATTTTATGGATGAGGAAATGAGTCTCAAAGAGGTAAAGAGAATTATCCAGTATCTCAAACATTAGTAATATATAGAAGAGACAACATGTGAATCTAGAACCTATGACTTCTGTGTGAGAATGAGAGAAGAAAATTGAAATTGTTCAAATAATTATGCTCTAATTACTAATTTCTAATATTCATTCTAATTATTCATAATGGTAAAACCTAACTAAATCCTTAAATCTCTGTACAACTCAATTTTCCATCAATAAAATAAGCATCATAACTCTTTTTAAACATTTATTGAATTCTGTGTGCAAGGGACTGTGTTAAACACTAGAAAATTATATCACCAGTACATCTTTCCCACTGGGACTTTCCTGAAGATTTGTCAGGTCCAGTAATTAGTAAATTATTTGGGGGTGCAAATGAACACCTCTGGGCAGTGACACAATAGGCAATATCAGCAGTGATTTAAATTAATTAACCTCCTGAAAAGGACCAAATTCCCTCCCTGTCCAGAAGTGGCCCAGCAATGCTTCAGTTATACAGACAAAAAGAAAGTCTGCCCTTGAAAATTATTAAAATTAACAACTAAGGGGGGCAGCTAGGTGGTGCAGTGGATTAAGCAATGGCCCTGGATTCAGGAAGATGTGAGTTCAAATCCCACCTCAGACATTTGACACTTACTAGCTGTTTGATCCTGGGCAAGTCACTTAACCTTCATTGCCCACAAAAATTAAATAAATAAAAATAAAACTAAATTAACAATTAAATAATGGATCTGACCTTCATGAGCACATGCCTTTCCCAATAGCTAGCTTTGCCCTTCTGTTTTCATCACCAGATCTTTCTCTGCCAGGGGATATTTCAATGATCCTAGCACCAGAAACTCCAGATTACATCCTTATATGGCATTAGACTCCAAATTCATTAAATAAACGTTACACCCTTGCACATGTGTTGGCTGCTTGCTAAGCATGGAGCTTCACAACATTTAAAGGTGGGATAGAGAGCCCGCTCTGCAAGGTGCATTGGAACACACATCAACCACTTGGCTAATATTGGCTCGGGTGTTTTATAGGAAAATCACTGAGGATCAAGGCAGCTGTAAGTCCATCCTGTGATTTCTGTGGTCTGAGGCTTGGCAACTTTTCTTTGCAGAATGCAATTTTATGACTTTTATCCATCTATATTTCTACCAAGGAATGGGGTTGGCTGCTGTTTTTAAATTGTTTAATGTGTTTCTCACAGAACAAATGAACGTACCTATATTTGAAGGTAATGTGTAAGCAATGACCCTGCCTCTTCTCAGCTTCCTTCTTCCATCTGTGATTGCCATAGATATATCTCTGTGGTGTGGAGTTTGGGCCAAGAGTTACGTAAATTGGAGAAGATGAGTGATGGGAGGGAGGCCTGTTCTTAAAATAAATTCTAAAGAAAAAGAGAGACTAAGGATGATGTACCTTTTACCCCCATGGTGGCCTGTGAAGGAGAGGAGTATTGTGTTGGGAAATTATTTGATTACACAAAGCTTATCAAGCAAAGCTGGGGCCATTTTGGGTACCACATTTTATAAAGAGTAGATCCAAAGTAAATATGCAGAACAGCTGTGGGGCAGGAGGCCTCCTGTGAAAATTATTTTCATGTGTGTGGCTTTTTAATGAATTTCCATCAATCTTTCCATGGTTTTTTTGGTCCACGTTAGTACTGACTATAACTATTTTTTCCGGAAATTTAAGGGAGGAGACTATCTATCAAGGAACATCTCTATTATGGTCTTTTTTTTTTTTTTTTGGTTTTTGGGGGTTTGGTTTGAGGCCTGCCACATATTGACTTGATGTTCTTAATATGTGGCAGAAGCCATGCATGGGATTTAATGAGAAAAAGTTCTTTTTTTCCTTCTCTCACTTCTTGGCTTTGCATATTTATAGCTCACAGGGCAGTTCTTGCTTCTCCCACCCACAATTCCACTCCTTTGAAGCACACATGCAGAAAGAAGGAGAGGGAGGTGAAGAGAGGTGAGGTAAGCATTGACCTATTTCACCCTCTCTTCATTTGGTATGGTGAACAGAAAGCTATTTCATTGGGACTTATTACAATACTTCTCTCCATCCTATACTCCAGTCTGAACCAACATAAGCTGAGCTCTCCTCTTGTCTGACTCACTTAACTTTGGCATAAATCAGGTTTTCAGTAATGATAGACTGAAAGCCCTATAAAGGGAAATGTCCTGGAGTCAAAACCCCTAGTTCATTGGAAAGAGAGCAAGAACAAGAGACAGGGGGGAATACAAAACACAACTCTTGTTCTCATCATTTTTTAAAGGAATTATCACATTTTCAAATTTCTGTGCCTGGTCTTATTAAAGTGAAATCCCAGTGGGTCATACAGCACAGTACACAGCACAATCTGGGAGAAGAGAAGCAGGTCAGGTGCTTGATGCTTAAAGTCAGCTTCACCTCTTTTTTTTTTTTTTTTGGAGGGTGAGAAGGTAAGAACTCTAAACTCAAAGCAAGTTGTAATAGGATTTTGGCAAACATCCCATACTATAAACTCTGTCCATAGGCAACCATCATTTTGTGCCAAGATTTCTTAGTCGAAAATGACTCGAACTAAATATTAAAAGTGGATGCTTGGCAATGGCTCAGTCAACATTGTTTTTATCTTTGTTTTTTTTTAGGTGTCATACTAAAGGATATAGAAATCCTTTGCTTTGCTTTTCTGTCGAAGAAATCCAATAGTTCCTATGTACTTTTTTGGTTTTGTTTTTGCTTTTTTTCCCCCTGAAGCTTTCTGAGTGTTTACACTTCCACCTAATATAGGCTGTATCATGAACAGAATGATAGTGGAATAAACCATTTGCACTTAAGCTAAGAAATAAAAAAGGACTTACAAATGCAAGAGATTAGAGGCTAACATTTGGAAGAAGAGATTTCTCATCACAAAGTGTTAATTGTGTCTCTTCTAAAGCAACAAGAAATTCAGTTTTAACCCCAGGGGCATAAATGCTAATGAGGGTCAGTGCTGATAATATAATTCTCTGAACCAGTCCCCTCATACTCTTCAAAAAAAGAGTTGGAGCAGTTTGGTAATTTGCAATTCATTTGAATAAATCTCCATATCCAGTTGATTGAGGTTCAAATTTCCCAGGATCTATTCTGAAAAATAATAAATAAATTAATAAATCAATAAATTAATTAGTGCCACTCATTACCATTGCGTCTACTGCCCAAATTATGGGTATGACACAGTTGGATATACATATACACTATTTAACCACATCCAAGAATAGGAAAGACAGGAACATAGTTCTAAATGTATGTTCCTTAGTCCTTGTTATTGTGAAGCAGATAGCAAGCTAAAAGTCTTTCCCAAAGGAGGCCAGATAATTCTTTCAATGTCAAGCTATTGGACTGTTTCTTGTGTTGGATAGCTTCTGCTACTACCTATATTTACCATAAAAGAAGATAAGAAATGTACAAGGTTCCTCGCAGCCTACTTGGAATAACTCAATTGGCTTTGGGGCTAGTCCCAACTCACACTAGACTCTCAACTCCCTTAACTAGAAAAAGACCAGTTTCACAGTATGGAACCAATGCCTCTCAGTTTGACAGTGGAATTTCTTACGCTCCTCTAGTAGTGATTTCAAAAATAATCAAGTCCCATAGTTTCTTCCTTTAAAAAAAGAATTTCGGATTTCATCCTTTTTTTTTTCATTCCATTTGTCTGGACCCTAATCTTGGCCCTGAATTCCTCAAGTTTCTAAATGATCTAACTAGTCTCCTTGACTTCAGCCCCAACTTGAGAAGTAGCATGAGGAGATGACTAGCTTGAACCTAAACAAGTTAATCAATGTCTGTTTGCCTTAGTTTATTCATGGTAAAATGAGGGGGGTGAATTGAATGGACTCTAAGGTCCCTTCTGGCTATAAACTATGATCTTCCCATTCCTTCCTACTTTCTGAGTTAACACCATTTAAAACACTAATTTCAGAAAGTTACACCCCCCCACCCCAAATCCCAGCTCAAGAACGTACAATGATTTCTTTTAATTATTTTTAAGATTTTTGTTGTTGTTGTTGTTGTTTTTTATAGGGCAATGAGGGTTAAGTGACTTGCCCAGGGTCACACAGCTAGTAAGTGTCAAGTGTCTGAGGACAGATTTGAACTCAGGTCCTCCTGAATCCAGGGCTGGTGCTTCATCCACTGCGCCACCTAGATGCTCCTCTACAGTGATTTCTTGTTGCATCAAATTCAAACTTTCTGACTAGTGTTCAGGGTCCCTTACAACCTGCCTCTTGCTATGTGTCTGACATTTCTTCCCACTACTCCCCAGCACAAAATATCTGTTCCACCAAGGTATGTCAATTCACTGTGCCCTGGAGAACCTATACATATTTTTGCCCTATTCATTTGGCTCATAATATTGTTTCTCTTATTTGTCTCGGTCTAAATCCTATCAATCAAACCCTACTTCTTACTTCTGGCCTTCCCCAAGTAGTGTACCCTATAAAGATGTAAAGTTTTATTGGACTGAGACAATAGCACCACTTGTTAATGTCCACTTAACTGTCCTCTAATTGACTTGTATATGATTTTGCTATTTTTCTAACATTAAAAAGATAACAATCTCCTTGAGGGCTTTATATCCCCCATAAATATTAGCCTTACCCATAGCAGATAATGATAATAATTAATATTAACATAGTGATTTAAGATTTTTAAAGGGCTTTGCATATGGTATTTCATTTGATCCTTGCAACAACCTTGTGAGGGTAGACAATATTTCCCCCATCTACAAGTGAAGGAACTGAAGCTAAGTGAATTTAAGTGACTTGCACAGGGTCACACAGTTAGCAAATGTCTATAGGAAGATTCAAACTCAGGTATTCCTGACTCTAAATCCAGTTGTATATCCACTGTGCTATCCAGCTACCTTCAAGTAAATATTTAGTATATGCTTACATATTGAGAAATAACATACATAGATCAGGTTATGTGAAGAAACATATATTTATATTTTTATTTTTTATTATTTTTTTTTAGTGAGACAATTGGGGTTAAGTGACTTGTCCAGGGTCACACAGCTAGTAAGTGTCAAGTGTCTGAGGCCGGATTTGAACTCAGGTACTCCTGACTCCAGGGCCGGTGCTCTATCCACTGCGCCATCTAGCTGCCCCTATTTATATTTTTTAAACAAACATTAGTAATGATTTTAAAGCACATTAACAATTTATAACCCTATGACCTTGAATTCTCTGAATTTCAGTGTTCTTATATGTAAAAATGCTTATAAGAACATAATGCTATCTTTTCCCCATGGGGTTTATGTGGGAAAAGTACTTTTCTAAATGATAAAGTTCTATATAATATGAAATTATTATAATTGATGATAATAACAAGAAGGAGAAGAAGTTTGTTTTCTCTTCATTTTTGTAGTACTCTCTGAATACCTTCCAGGTTCTATTAAGTTAGACAAATAAAAAAACATATACATTAATAATAAAAAGTCACTACATTCCTGTAGGGGGACCAAAAAAAGATCTCAAAAAGGGAAGGTGACCAATTTCCTATAAAAGGACAATATATTATACGATAGGTAATGCTATCATAAAAAACAAAACAAAATAAAAACAAAAAAAACACTTGGTGCTGAGGGAAGTGAACTACACTAATTCTTGGAAAAAGTCATGGAATGTATTATTAATGGGGATATTAGTCAATATCAGGAAAAAGGAAACAATGGTAAGAAAGAGCCATCATAGCTTTTCCAAGAACAGGTAATGCCACACTAACTTAAATTCTCATTTTTAATGGGGTTCCTAAACAGTTGGATCAAGGGAAAGCTGTGGGTATATTTTCCTAGATTTGAAAGAATTAGTAAACCATTTGTTAAACTCTTATCCTATACTTATGTGTTAGACAATAATAGATGAATTCATAAACAATGCTTTTCTAGACATACAGGCTTCTCAGACTTAGCATCTCTAAAAGAGGATCACCACTACCCCCAAAAAAGAAAAATCAGCTCTCTTCCTGACATTCCCATCTTCCTGATCTCTACAATCACCTGGTTGGTGATCTTGGAATTATACTCAACTCTTCCCTCTGTCCAATTCCTCTACCATAACCTATCAGTTGACAAGACTTGTCAATTCTACCTCCACAACATTTTTAACATATGCTCCCTTCTCACCACTCAAATGACCGCCACCTTAATTCAGGCACTCACACCTGTTCCTTGTTATTGAATCATGCTTCTACTTTGTCTCCCTGCCTCCAATTGTTTCCTCTTCTCCAGTATATTCTCCACAAACTGGAAAAATGATATTACTAAAGTACAAGTCTGATCACGTCATTCCCCTGATCAAAAAGTCTCAATACCTCCCACTTGTCTTTCTCCACTCTGGCAGTAATAATGCTTGACAATCTGGATAGAGAATTTTATTACTCTTCACTCCTCATGGCACAATGCTGTTTCAGGAAAATTATTCTACTTGCTGTTCCTCACACTCAACATGACATCTCTGGTAGCCATGTCAGCACTATTGTCTCATCTCCACCTCTTGGAATTTTTAGCTTTCTTCAAGGGTTAGCTCAAATACAACATCCCACACCAGGCCTTTACTGATGCCTCCCCCCTTCCCAGATGCTAGTGTATTATATTTAATGTTTACATATTCTATATTGTCTTATGTAAACTCATATTATATCCCCTGATAGAAGGTGAGTTTCTCAAGGAAAATATCTGTTTAGATTTTTGTTTTTGCATCCCTAGTGCAAAGCACATAATAGAGACTTAATAAATGTTTATCAATTGATTAATTGACCAAATGAAACATCTAGGTGGTGGAGTGGTTAGAGTACTATAAGTTGGAGTCAAGAAGATCTGAGTTAAAATCCTGTCACAGAAAATTACTATCTGTGTACTTACTAGGCAACTCACAGGACCTCCTTACCTTCAATTTCTTCATCAGCATGACAATAATAGTAGTATTTACCTCACAGAGTTGTTGTGAGAATCTAATGAAATAACATAGGTATATCCCCTTGAAAACCTTAAAGCACTATATAGTATAATTTTTGTGTATACACATTCCTCAGTCATCATATGTGTGAAATTGGCAAGTAATTTCACTACTATCTCAATGGGTTATGAAGACCAAAGGAGGAAATACAGCTGAGGGAAGTGAACCTTTAAGTGCTATATATGTCAGTTGCCCTTTTTGAAATATTTGCTTGGAGTCTAGAAACTAAACATATTCAACTGATAATAGGTCATTCCAGTAAGATTCATGCAACTTTTCTCAAATACATGGTGGGGGGTTGATAATCATTCAACCATAGAGTTGTAAGGGTCCTTGGAAAGTCATTTAACTCATTTTGCCAGTGTATAAAAAGTACTACACTTTACCATCCCCAGTAAGACACCTGGGACTTAGTGCTGGCATCCAAGGAGAGACAGCTGCTATCCTGATGAGAAATAGCTGGTAGGACTATTTCAATAACAGGAAGCTTGAAACCAAATCGATGGTTTACCAAATTTATGTTTCTTAAGCAACCGCACATCTGGTATTTTGCCTTAGAATCCAGATTTTCCTGTCTGAATCTGACAAGAAGCTTGTGGAGAGCAGTAGGGATTCCTTTGCTTCCAGAAAACCACACTCATCATTTGTGTTGGTCATTGAAGGACAGTATGAAAAAGATCATAACTGACAATCCCATCTTCCAAAAATTAACCTAAAAACCAGCATGGATTCTTGAGAGCACTTTAGAAATAAATAAAATACAGGATTTTACTTGAAATAATAAATAATTTCAAATAAAGTTTAAAAGTGCACAATATTCTCATAATGAAATTCCATTATAATGAAAATCCAACATACTTCCCTAAAAGCAACCAATGAAATTGGTAGGACAAATTTTAGTAACTCCATTTGCAGATGGTTAAATAGAGACACAGAAAGGTTTAGTATCATCTTCAAGGCTATATGGGTGATTGGAAGCCAATCCAAGTTGAGAATCCAGTGCTCTTTTGACAACTTGTCTGCAGCATGGCCATTTCAATCTGACAAACTAATAGGGAACAAGGATCTACCCAGACATCTAGCCCATCGCTGCTTCTAATCTGAACTAAATGATCTAGACAAGCAATAGCTCTATGCTTAAAGTTCCCATTTTCTTGTTCCTAAAACATGTAAGTAAAAATTGTATTTGACCCTTTGCCTGAGACTGAATCCATTCATTGGTTGTTTATTTCAATGCCACAATGTGAGGTTTTCATCAATCAGGTATACCTGTCCCATATGGTCACATTGTAAAAAAAATTCTATTTGGTTATTTCTAGGTTCCCAATATACATTTCAAATAGAGTCAAAGGGTCACTGAAATGCATGGTTAACATTAAAAAGATTTGAGGAAACAATTAATTAAATGGAATTTCTTGGCAAAGCCCTCTGCTCTGTTGAAGGATATGCAGGAGCACGCCTAGGTGAATAAGCATGTTACAAGTAGACAGGAGCTCCCTTACAATTTAATGCTTAATTAGAAAGGCTATAATTAATATATATACAACATGTCTAGTGCTTTGAAATACATTAACTTGGGAAGAAAGGTCTGCAAGCATTCCAAGTTTGAAAAAACATTGTCATTGATGATGGCAGTTTCAAGACACAACTTATCATAGAATCTGAGAACAGAAAGAATTTAGAGGCTACCTGTTTGAATCTGTACCTAAAGTATCAATTTTGTCTGCAACATACATGAGAAGAGTTCATCCAGCCTACACTTGGAAGACCTACAATGACAATGAGTTCAGTATATCATGAGGAAACTCACTCCATGATGGGTAGCTTTAATCCACCTTCGTGTAGCTTTGCAGCATCACAGAGTTGAATGGAAACTTAGATGCCATATTTTTATTATTTTCCAGTTTCATATAAAGATAGTTTTAAACATTTATTTCATAGGATTTTTAGTTGCAAATTTTTCTTCCCACCCCTTCCCTCCCCCCTCCCCAAGATGGAAAACAATCTGATATAGGTTTTATATGTACAATCACACTAAACATATTTCTGCATTAGTCATATTGTGAAAGAAGAATCAGAACACATGAGAAAAACCTCACAAAAGAAAAAAAACATCCCCAAAAGTAGAAACAGTATGGTCCAGTCTTCCTTCAGAATCCATAGTTTTTTGTTGTTTTTTCTGTTTTGTTTTGGGGTATGGAGAACATTTTATATCATAAGTTCTTTGAAATTGTTTTGGATCATTGGACTTCTGCGAAGTTGATAATAGCAAAATGTTGCTGTTTCTCTGTACAATGTTTACCTGATTCACATGCTCATCTTGCTCAGCATCAGTTCATGTAAGCTCTTCCAGGTTTCTCTAAAATCTTCCTACTCATCGTTTCTTACATCACAATAGTATTCCATTATATTCATATACCACAACTTGGTTAGCCATTCCTCAAATGATGGGCATTCCCTCAATTTCCAATTCTTTGCCAGCACAAAGAGAGCTGCTATAAATATTGTTTTTTCCCTGCATTAGTCATATTGTGAAATAAGAATCATAGCACAAGGGAAAAAAAAAACTCAAAAAAGAAGGAAAAAAAACAGCTCAAAATAGAAACATTATGGTTCAATCTGCATTCATAATCCACATGTTGTTTTTTTTTTCTGGATGCATCTAATCCAATCTTAACCTTAACAGGAACCCCTTCTATAACACAGATTATGAATGACCATCCAGGCTTTGCTTCAAACCTTCCAGTAATTGAGCCTCTACTACCTCTTAAGGTAGCACATTCCATTTTGGAACAACCCTTATTGTTGGGAAGCTTTTCCTTATATTAATTTTAATTATCTCTCTGCAATTGCTTCTAAATTTGCCTTCTGGGAGCCAGCAGAACAAGTCTCATGTTACTGCACATGACAATCATTAAAATATTTGAAGATAGCTACTGAGATCCTAATGTCTTTCTTTTTTTATTATTCTAAAATTCCCAGTTGCTTAACCTCATTCTCATCTGGTTAGATCTTTATGACCTTTTCATAAGTTTTCTTACTATTCCCTGGAGGTTATCTAATGAATCCATATTTTTCCCCTCAAAATGTGTTGCCTGAATTGACCACAATACTCAGGAGGTGGTCTCACTACAACAGCCTTCTGCAGAACTATTACCTCTCTTTGTCTATGCATTATTCCGTTCTTAATCACATTAGTTTTGCTGGCTAACTCATCACCCTTTTGACCCTTAATGAGTTGTAAAATACTGAGATCATTTTCTTCATGTAAACTACTCTCTAGATGCAAATCTCCCATCTTATGCTTGTCAAGCTTATTTTTTAACCCAAATATAATTTTTACATTTATCTTTGTTCAGTGTCATTGTATTAGATCTGACCTAATGATCTAGACTGTTTCTATTATCCAGTATGTATTCTATATTTCTGTGAGTTTCCACTCATTCATTCAGTTTCCACCCTTGCAAGAAATAGAAAAGAAAAAAATCATTTCACATGAAAACCATTCAGTTCTTTGGGGAGAGTTATAATATGTTTCTTAAGTCTTCACTTCCCTAGACAAAACCATCTCAGCTCCCAATTCCTTTAGCTAATGCTTGGATGACACAGTTTATAGGCAGCTAGGAAGTAGGGGAAAAATGTTTATAAATTGGAAAGCTAACATTGGGGAGGTGGGAGGTTGAATTGTTGTTTGCAAAAATTTATGATTAGAAAATTCATCAGATGAATGAGCATTAAATAGAAATATTGCAGTTAATTAGTCACATGAATGGACACTCTCCAAAGAAGTAATTATGCTTTGTTTTTAGGATACTAACTTCATAGATCATGAAACCATTCTTTTCAAGCAAGAAGAGACCTTAAAATCCCTTCTATAGTTTAATCCTCTTGATGTACAGATGCAAAAACTGAGGCCCAAGGAGATTAAGTGATTTGCTCAAGGTTATACAAATAGTAAGCAATATAGGTGAGATATGAATTTAGGCCCTCTTGCCTCCATGGACAGTTAACATGCACACATATATGTATGTGTTTAAGTATGCCTGTGTAGTCTGGCATCTTAGAGATTAAAATAATAAAGTCTTTGGATTAAATTCTTCCCTAAGAGATTTATGAGCATCTCATATTAAATTTCCTGTTAATATGAGCATGAATGTCACACATGTGAATGGCACACTTTTGAAAGAGAGAATGTATTTGGAGCTGTGTTTGGATGCTCCAGGAATGCTTTTCACCCATGTAAGGGGCATCTTTTTACCTATTATAATTTTGTGTTTGTGACATATAAACTCTAAATAGCCTTTTAAAATTTCATATTATGATATAACATACAATCCTCCATAATGAAATTGTAACTGAGTTTTGGCTCTTCCATTAAAAAACATTTATAAATATATAATTGATCATGTATAATTAACATTAGCTAAAAATTATATGTAAGACTTCAATATGACTTTATTTGTAAAATATAAATTCTAGCTTCTGACATATGGCATGTGTAGTTATTGCTGATGAGTGGGAAAAAGGCAAAATAAAAAGCCAATATATTTTAGTGTTTATTTATGTAATAAAGTAAGTCAAATGTAGTCATGACATTGTCATATCTTTCATTTCCTATGTAATGCTCTAATTGGCCCAAAGGAGTTTAAAATAGTGTGTTACAAGAGAGTGACTTAAACAATGAAAAGGATCAATTTGAATAATAAGTATGTCTAGAAGCTTTTTAGGTGATACAGAAGGTTTTGATTCTTGAGGATTCCCTTTTAACCAAATCAATTCAATTCAATCTACGTTAATTTATTATTTGAAATAAACTTTTATTATCCCTTTTTATATCATCCATCTTTCCTATGTATTCTGGATATAATATAAAGGAGGAAAATTCAACAAAGCTAGCCAAAGCATTGAAAAAGTTGAAATTATATTTCATGTTCTACAATCTTGTTAATATACCTTTTTGATGAACCAATATGGAAATGTCTTTTTGTATCTCTCTCTTTTTTTTAAATGGGGCAATGAGGGTTAAGTGACTTGACCAGGGTCACACAGCTAGTAAGCGTCAAGTGTCTGCAGCCAGATTTGAACTCAGGTTCTCCTAAATCCAGGGCCAGTGCTCTATCCACCATGCCACCAGCTGTCCCCACATTTCTTCTTTAGAATTAAGCTTTATATAATAATTTTGTAACATTCACTTTTAATTTTTGGTTGTTATACATCATTATAGTCATTGTGCATGTTTCAAGGTTTTACTTGCTTCAACTTTCATGACTATAACATATTTATTAAAAACAACAACAATAATAACAAAAAACTTTCTATTTTTAAGGCACTGTGGATGCCAAGATGGAAAACTGCCTGGTTGCCTAACTTCAGGGAGTTTATAATTTAAAGGGTATGGAAGTAGGAGTTATCTGCACATAAACATGTGATCAATGGATTTTTCTATTTTCAGACATGTCTGGGTGATCTTTAATGATTTTTGAAATATGATATCTACCTCCCTTTAGTCATGAATTTCAGATAATCCTATGATTGCTATTTTCTCTCTCCAAGAAACAAGCTTGAAACATAAGACTCAGAGATAGTTAATATATTGGGAAGGAGAAAAATCTATTATGCATCATCTGAACACAAAAAATCAGGGGCAGCAATTATGCTTTCAGGCAAAGCAACAACAAAAATAGACTTAGAAGAGATAAAGAAGAAAACTACATTTTACTTAAAGGTAATAAATAATATGAATTTATTTCAATAGCTAACATAGGTGTGTATACACACACATACACACACACACATATATATATATATATATACACATAAATATATACATATACACCTAACATAGCTCCTAAATACCTGAAGGAAAAAGTGAATTACTTACAAAAAAAATAGATAATAAATCTATAATAATGGAAGGTTCAAATTGTACCCATTAGCCTAGAAAAATCTAATGCCCCCCCAAATTAAGAAAGCAGTTAAAGGTCTGAGTAGAATTGTAGGGAAATTGTACTAGATATTAGATGACAGGTAATTATTGAATGGAAATAGAAAGCAGAATACATATTGTTCAGTCGTATTTGACATTGTTTATGTTTTAGGACACAAAAGCCTTACAAACTAATGACCCCAAACATCTTTTTTTTAATACAATGCATAAAATTTTTATTTTAAAATATTACTGAAAATATTAAAATTTAATGGAGACATAAATTAATCTTAAACATTGTTGGATCAAAGAAAAAATATAAAAGTAATGGAAAAATTTTATTAATGATAATAACAATAATGACATATAATTTAAAAATTTGAGTTATTAAGTCAAATAATCTATTAGGGTAGGGGGAATTGCTTTAAAAAATAAACATACCCCTAAATAACTTGATTAAGGAGAAAAGGAAACCCAAATTACTAATATCAAAATCAAAAAATATGAGAATTCACAACTGAAGAAAAAATTAAAATATATTAGAAATTGTTTTGTCCAATTCTATTCCAACAAAAGCCAATTTAAACTTAAGTCAACCTAAACTTAATAAATAGTTAAAACATATGAAATAATAAAGTCAACAGAACAAGAAATAAAGAATTTTTAAAATGAATTTTCAGAGAAAGAAATTGAACTGGTCATAAATGAACTACCAGAAGAAGAAAAAAAATCAGTACTGTGTGAATTTACAAGTGAATTCTATCCAAGAATTCAAAGAACAATTACTCACAACATTGCATAAAGTACTTGCAAAGAGAGATAAAGAAATCATACACAATTTCTTCTAAGACACACTTATAGTCAATCCAGAAAGTAGTGAGAATAAAAAGAAAAAATAACTATGGACAAAAATTCCTGGGAAAATTGGATAGTAGTATGGGCAAAATTAGATTTAAATCATTACTTCATAATTTATACAAAGTTAAGCTACCATTTATAATTTTCCAAAGACCAATGATGGAAGAACACTCTATGTTAAAGATAGGTGATTGATTTGGAATGTAGAGTGACATATATTTTTCTGTACTATCATGACGGTAGAGTATTTTCCTTGACTATGTATATTCATGAATTTTTTTTCTTTTCTTTTTCAATAGAGAGCGAGTGGGAGATGCAGATAATAGATCCTTTATTTTTAATAGAAAGGGTGTAGTGATTTGCCTATAAAATGTTGCATGAACTTCTGATGGGGTCATATTACCTTTACTTGACTGTTTTACATTGCTAAAAGAGACCTCTGAACAGATTCTGGAGCTATGGAACCTACAAAAAGACAGAGAGAAACAATCTTCCACCTTGAGCTACTTTAAAAGACTTCAGGAAAGGTCTTTCTCACTTGGGCAAAAAGGGAATGCAGCAAAGTGCAGTGCAGAGGATGTCTGGGCAAGTTAGTGGGAGACTTGGCTGCAGCATAGATCAGCAGCTGAGGCTCCTATGTCCTGGCTAAGCAAACCAGTTGTGGGATCCCCTAGCCTAGCAAATTGCCAGCTAGAGAAAACCCCACAGGACAGGTGCAACTAGGCCAAACTGTCTCATCACAGAGAGCAAGACCAGAGAGGTGAGGAATCTGTAAGCCTCAGAGGCCTCTGAGCAAAAAGCCAGTGATCAGGCCCCTGACCCTCAACACAGGAAGTTTGTAACAGTGGCCCCTGTGCTCCAGGAGCAGAGCTCAACTTTAAAAGTCACAAAATAGGATAAAATATGAGTAAGAAGCAAAAAAGAACCTTTACCATAGAGAGCTTCTGTGGTGACAGGGAAGACCAAAACACAAAGTCATATGAGGACAATACTGTCAAAATGCCTATATGTGAAGCCTCAAAGGGAAAGATAAATTAATTGGTCTCAAGTACAAAAAGGCTTCTTGGAGGAGCTAAAAAAGGATCATAAGAATCAAATAAGAGAGGTAGAAAAATAGGGAAAGAAATGAGAAAAAAAGAGAATTATGCAATAAAAATACGAAGAAAAAAAAAAAGATTAAACAGCCTGGAAAAGGAAGCACAAAAATTGGCTGAAGAAAACAATTCCTTAAAAAATGCAGGTATCCAAATGGTGAAAAATTCCACCAAAGAAAACAACTCCTCAAAAAGTAGAATTAGAGAAATGGAAAAGGAGGTGCAAAAGCTATCTGAAGAAAATAATGCCTTAGAAATTAAAATTGGACAGGCAGAAGCTAAGGATTCTAGGAAACAACAGGAATTAGTCAAATAGAATCAAAAGAATTTTTTAAAATTTGAAGAAAATGAGAAATAACTCATCAGAAAGACAAATGACCTGGAAAATAGATCCAGAAGAGATAATTTAAGAATTATTGGACTATAAAAATAGTCTAGACACCATATTACAGAAAATTGTTGAGGAGAACTGCTGTGATATCCTAGAACCAGAGGATAAAATTGTCATTTAAAGAATCAACCAATCACCTCCTGAAAGAGATCCAAAAATGAAAACTGCAAGGAATATTGTAGCCAAATTTCAGAATTATCAGGTGAAGGAGAGAATAATACAACCAGTCAGAAAGAAACAATTTTAATATCATGGAGCCACAGTGAGAATTACACAGGACCTGGCAGCTTCAACATTAAAGGTTCAGAGGGCTTAGAATATGAAATTTTCAGAAGGCAATGGAGCTCGGATTACAACCAATAATCAATTACCCAGAAAAACTGATAATTCTCTTTCAGGGGAAAAGATGGATATTCAGTGAAAGAGGGGACTTTCAAGATTTCTTGATGAAAATTCCAGAACTGAACAGAAAATTCAATCTTCAAATACAAGATTCAAGAGAAATACAAAGAGGTAAATTAAAAAAAACCACACAAATAAACATGTTATTCAATAAGGTCCAATTATTTACATCCCTAAAAGGGAAGATAATACTTATAACTCTTGAGAAATGCATTACTATTTGGGCAGATAGAAGGAATATACATAGAGGTTATAGGTATAAATTGAATTTGATGTGATGATATAAAAAATTAATGGGTGAAAAAAGGCTTCTATGGGGAGAAGAGGAAAAATGAGGTGGAATGGTGTAAATTACATCACATGAAGATGTCCAAAATACCTATTACAATAGAGGGAAAGAAGGGAGGAGTGAGCATTGTTCAACCAAACTCTCTTCAGATTTGGCTCAAAGAGGGAATAACATACACACTCATTTGGATAAAGAAATTTATCTTACCCTGTAAAGAAGGGTAAGAGGAAAGGTGGGGCTGATAGAAAGGAGGGCAGAAATAGGAGAGGGCAGGGGAAAGAAAAGAGAAGGGGGCTGATAAAAGGGAGGGCAGACTGAGGGAGGCTGTGGTCAGAAGCAAAACACTGGTGAGGAGGAACAAAGTGGAGAAGATTATAAACAAGGGGCTAAATATGATGGAGGGAAATACACAGTTAATAATCATAAGTGTGAATGTGAATGGAATCAACTCTCCCATAAACAGAAGCAGATACCAGAGTGGATTAAAAACCAGTATCCTACAATATATTGTTTACAAGAAGCACATTTGAAGCAGAGAGATACACACAGAGTTAAGGGGAAAGGTTCAAGCGGAATATATTATGCTTCAGCTGAAACAAAAAAAGCAGGGGTAGCAATCCTTACCTCAGACAAAGAAAAAGCAAAAATAGATCTAAGTAAAAGATACAAGGAAGGAAATTACATCTTGCTAAAAAGTACCATAGAGAATGAAGTAATGATACTAAACATATATGCACAAAGTGGTATAGCATCCAAATACTTAGAAGATAAGTTATATGAATTATAAGAGGAAATAGACAAGGGCAGCTAGGTGGCACTGTGGATAAAGCACTGGCCCTGGATTCAGGAGGACCTGAGTTCAAATCCACCCTCAGACACTTGACCCTTACTAGCTGTGTGACACTGGGCAAGTCACTTAACCCTCATTGCCCAGCAAAAACAAAAACAAAAACACAAAACAAAATAACAACAAAAAAACCCAAACAAAGTGGAAATAGACAGCAAAAGAATACTAGTGAGGGATCTCAACCTCCCCCTCTCAGAACTAGATAAATCTAACCACAATATAAATAAGAAAGAAGTTAAGGAGTTGAATAGAATTTTAGAAAAGTTAGATATTATAGACATCTGGAGAAAATTGAAAGGGGATAGAAAGGAATATACTTTTTTCTCAGTGGTATATGCTGCCTACACAGAAATTGACCATGTATTAGAACACAAAAACATCAAGGTCAAATGCATAAAGGCAGAAATTGTAAATGCATCCTTTTTAGATCATGGTACAATAAAAATTACATGTAATAATGTGTCATGGAAAGATAGACTAAAAATTAATTGGAAACTAAATAATCTCATCCGAAATAATGAGTGGATCAAACAACAAATCATAGAAACAATCAATAACTTTTTCAAAGGGAATAAGAACAATGATACAATGTACTAAAACTTATGGGCTGCAGCCAAAGTAGGTTTTTTTGTTTGTTTGTTTGTTTGTTTTTTGTTTTTGTTTTTGGTGAGGCAATTGGGGTTAAGTGACTTGCCCAGGGTCACACAGCTAGTAAGTGTCAAGTGTCTGAGGCCGGATTTGAACTCAGGTCCTCCTGAATCCAGGGCTGGTGCTTTATCCACTGTGCCACCTAGCTGCACCCAAAGTAGTTTTTTAGGAGAAATTTTATATGTCTAAATGCTTACATGAATAAAACAGAAAAAGAGGAGTACAATTAGTTGGGTATGCAACAACAACAACAACAACAAAACAACTAGAAAAAGGACAAATTAAAAATCCCCAAATAAATACTAAATTAGCAATTCTAAAAATCAAAGGAGAGTTTAATAATATTGAAAGTAAAGAAGCTATAGAATTAATGAATAAAACTAAGAGGTGGTGGGGCAGCTAGATTGCACAGTGGATAAAGCACCAGCCCTGGAATCAGGAGAACCTGAATTCAAATATGGCCTCAGACACTTGACACTTACTAGCTGTGTGTCCCTGGGCAAGTCACTTAACCCTCATTGCCCTGCCCAAAACAAAACAAAACAAACAAACAAACAAAAACTAAGAGGTGGTTTAATGAAAAAAAATAGATAAAACTTTGGTTAATTTGACTTAAAAAAAAGGAAAACCAAATTGCCATTATCAAAAATGGAAGGGTGGATTCACCACAAATGAAGTAGAAATTAAAGCAACAATTAAGGGCTATTTTGTCCAACTGTATGCCAATAGATTTTACACTCTAAAGATGTCATGGATGATTATTTTAAAAATATAAATTGCCCAGATTAACAGAAAAGGAAATAAAAAGCTTGAATAGCTCCATTTTAGAGAAATTGAGCAAGCCATCAATGAACTCCCTAAGAAAAAAATCTCTAGGGCCAGATGGATTTAAAAGTGAATTCTACCAAGCATCTAAAGAACAATTCCATATAATTTGGAAAAATAGATGAAGTTCTACCAAATTCCTTTTATGACACAAAGATGCTGTTGATACCTAAATCAGGAAGAGCCAAAATAGGAAAACAAAATTATCAATTTGCCTAATGAATATTGATGCAAAAAATTAAATAAAATATTAGCAAAGAGAGTACTGTAACTTCCGGGATATTGTGCCATGACCAGCTGGGATTTATACCAATAATGCAGGGCTGGTTCAACATTAGGAAAACTATCAACATAATTGACCACTTCAATAACAAAACTAACCCAAATTATATGATTATCTCAATAGATGCAGAAAAAAAGCTTTTGATAAAATATAGCCCTCATTCCTGTTAAAAAGACTAGAGAGCATGGGAATAAATGGTGCTTTCCTTAAAATGATAAAAAGTATCTACTTAAAATAATCAGCAAGTATTATACGTAATGAGGATAAGTTACAGGTATTCTCAATAAGAATAGGGATGAAACAGAGATGTCCATTATCACCTCTATTATTCAATGTTGTACCAGAAATGTTAGCTTTAGCAATAAAAGAAGAAAAATAAATTGAAGGAATTAGAAATTCTGAATTAGAATTAGGCAAGGAGGAAACAAAAATATTACTCTTTGCAGATGATATGATGATATACTTAGAGAATCCTAGAGAATCAACTAAAAATACTACTTGAAACAATTAACAACTTTAGCAAAGTTGCAGGATATAAAATAAATCCACATAAATCATTAGTTTTTCTATATAAAACCACCAAAACCCAGCAGTGAACTAGAAAGAGAAACTCCATTTAAAATAACTGTAGGTGGGGCAGCTAGGTGGCACAGTGGATAGAACACCGGCCCTGGAGTCAGGAGGACCTGAGTTCAAATCCGGCCTCAAACACTTGACACATACTAGCTGTGTGACCCTGGGCAAGTCACTTAACCCCAATTGCCTCACCAAAAAAACAAAACCAAAAAAAAAAATAAAATAGCTGTAGGCAATATAAAATAATTGGGAGTCTATCTGCCAAGACAAACCTAGAAACTGTATGAACACAATTACAAAAGACTTTTCACACAGATAACATCAGATCTAAATAATTGGAAAAATATCAATTGCTCATAGATAGGCCAAGCTAATACAATAAAAATGACAATTGGGGAGGGGGGGGGAAGGAAAGAAGGGAGAAAAAATTGGAACTCAAAATCTTATAACAATGAATATCGAAAAGTATCTTTACATAGATGGTTAAAAAATAAAAACCCTATTAAGATTTTTAAAAATTAAATAAAAGACATGAAAGAAAAAAGAGACCTCTTACAAACTGGAAGCAATCTGTCCATGTGTGTAGTATGAAGATGAAATGCAAATATAACTGAAAACAGCAACAAAAAGGCTGTTACAAGGTCAAATTGAGAGACGATAAAGCGAGATATTAAGAAAGTGCTCTAGAAAACTTTAGGGAGGAAAATATCTCTTTAAATTGAGGTGGGAAAAATCTCAAGAAATCTGAATTGCTACCTAATCTGAAAATATCTACTTTGTGCTTTCCTAGCTCAGTCCTTGCGGCTTTTGGAGGTTGGATGAAAGTGTAAGAAATAAGGGAAAGGAGAGAAGGGAAAAAAGAGGAAAGCAAGAGAGAGGAGAGGAAGAAAGGAGAAGAAAGGGCCTCTTTCCTTTTCACCCTACCCCCCCCAAAAAGAAAGCCAAACACAAGAATTTTTTTTTTCATTTTAATAAATATTTTTACACAAGCCATTTTTTAAATCATACAAATTTATCCCAGACTCATACCTTCCAAGGTTCAACAGAAACTAGTATTAACTTCACAGGACTTTTTACTTGAAATAGCCTGCTTTTTAGTAGGGCAAATAAAGAGGATTGCATTATTAACAGTTATTTAATTCAGATCAAACAGCTACTTATGAATACAAAATTCATTGGGTAATGCTTATCTCCATATCCCTATATGTGTCTTTAAGCATATATTATAGATAATAATAAGCATATATCTATATGTGTGTATATACAAACATACATATATATATACATATACATACATACACATACATATATTGATATCTGTCTATACCTCTATAGTTCTATCTATATCTAGATAGATATCTGATAGATATCAGAGTAAGGCTTTATTAGAGAATTTATAGACGTTTTATACATAAAAATTCTATCAGAGTCTCAAGCATCAATTGATGATTTCTAATCAACTATTTGGGGACCAGTATAAATTCATAGTCTGCGGTCTGTCAGGAATAAAAGAGTCTTACTGTAATTCTAAGAGGCTTCATTCTTTAGATCACTTTGTTGTCTTTCGATTTAATATCATTCTAACACTAACGAATCATTTCATCATCCAAAATATGTAATTTAGACTATCACTTAGTGTAATCCATCATAATGTTAAAGAATGAGCAATGAGAGAGAGAGAGAGAGAGAGAGAGAGAGAGGGGAGAGAGTCTGGCTGAGCTTCAGTTATTGCTGCAGATCATTGAGGTAAACATAATGAAAAACATATCCTGGCAATTGCTGAGCACTAATCAGTTACCTCCATTTATATACATGATCTAAAGTGTACACAAGCTTCACTGACAAATATAAAAATATCAACATTTAGTGACACTAAAAAGTAGAGTATAAAGAAAATGAGTTGGGTATGGAGGGAGGGAATATACCAATCAAATGAATTGTGAGTTGGTAATGTGACATTGCTCTCTCCATGCTGAAGTAATGCTATAATAAACCTAGAACCATTATTATCAGCCTCCATGGTGGCTAGCTTGAAAAAAATTCTCCATGGACCTATTATGAGAATACTTCTGCTGGTGCTTCTTCTCAGGATCTTGCCAAGGCTATGTTCCTGCCTACCATTTAAATTAATAAGCAGGAGTGGATCTATATTCTGCTTCGTTGGCCTCATTTGGTTTTTCACAATTGACTTCAGAAAACAGTAACTACCATTCTCCAGTTCAAGATCTTAGAGGACTATAGAGAATGATATACCATGCAACTCAAGGCAATGATGGAAGCCCAGGAGTCATTGGAGGATTTCAAGTTGTTAATAATAAGAGAGCAACTTCATGGTCTGGTTAAACAAGCCTTGTATTTGTTTTTATTTTGTTACTTTGCAAGGTCCAATTATAACAACTTAGACTACTACTATTGCTACTTCCAGGATAATGAAGACAATCACAACTACTACTGCTTATGACAATAAAAATAATAAAAAGTGATGATGATAGTGGTGGTGATGATGATTATAAAAATATTATTACCACATATGGATGTAACACTAAAAAGTTTGCAAAATGTTTTGGTTTGTTTTGTTTTGGTTTTTAGTGAGGCAACTGGGGTTAAGTGACTTGCCCAGGGTCACACAGCTAGTATGTGTCAAGTGTTTGAGGCCAGATTTGAACTCAGGTACTCCTGACTCCAGGGCTGGTGCTCTATCCACTTTGCCACCTAGCTGCCCCCTGCAAAATGTTTTACATAACATTAGTGACCAAAGTGTTAGTAACCAATTACCTCAGTTTAATTCGACAAATAATTTTAAATCACCAACCATGGAGAAGATCCTGTGGATTCCATGACAAAAATGAAAAATATCTTCCTTGAGAGATCTAACATTCTCCTGAGATACTCATTTGACCTTCTGAAGTCATAATGCTTTTCAGGCTCCCTCAAATTTTCCCCACAAACTCCATACCTGCTTTCAGCCAGATTTGATAAACTATTTCAACTCCAAGATGAAATGTTTATTTCCTCCTCAAGTACTTAGTCTGTAAACAGGGTAAGCCACTAGCCTGATGTAAATGACTGATAAGGCTTAATGCAATATACTGCCCAGAGATATTTACATTTTATCAGGGAACCATACTTTAACATGAAGGGATGATTTTCTAATGATAGAGATTTAGGCATAATTTAATAACATTTGGGGGCAATATTTTAGTCAAATCAACAAGCCTTTATTAAGCACCTACTATACATCAAACACTATCCTAAGTACTAGGGATACCAAAACAGGCAAAAAATAAGAAGTCTCTGCTCTCAAAGAGATCAGGGTTAAGTGTAAGAGATTATAAGCAAAGAAGTATACATAAACAAAATATAGACAGAATAAATTAGAGATAATTTTATATTTTAGGGCAGAGCACCTTGCTGGAAAACTCTAAATAATACCAAATAGAATAGTGGCCAAACTGTCCATTTGCCCACAAAGCCAGCACTCCTATTGATTCTTTAACATATGTACATATTCACATATATACATACATATGTATTTATGTAAGGTTGAAAGATATACAAAGAAAATTTGCTGGGGAAAACATGAAGTATACTTTTTGTTGACTAAGACAAAAGTCCTTTGGAAACTTCCTTATGTAGCCAAGGAATCAGAATATTTGAGCTAGAAGGGAACTCAGAGATAAAGTAATCCAAACTCCTTATTTTATGGTTAAGGAAATAGAGGCACAGAGATATGATTCACTTCATTCAAGCTCTCCTCACTTCTAGTCCAAAGTTCCTTTTACAACTTCAAAAGACAGATTATGGAAAAATCTCCTTTAAATAATTAATTGGGTACAAGAGAGAAACAATTTTAATTGGAAGTAGTCCAAATTATAGAATACTCCATAAATCAGTTTAATGGTTGTTGGAGTTCAAAATGACATCACTCTTTTGGGGTCAAGGTACAGCTTGTGTCCTACTGTGGCTGATCAGACCAATATGAGTTTAAAAGACTCTACCACAGGTCAGGCACAAATAGTCCATATGAACATTTGGAGTGGAGATATATCTAAATTCACACATCTCACATTCTGGGTATGCAATGCTAGGCAGTCCTATGCCAGTGTCTCCCATGTCTAACAATTGATTCCAGATTTCTTCAGACTTTGAGAATGTCCTTGTATTTTTTCTTCTGACATCCATGTGATTTCTTGCTTAGTGTAAGTTCACTATAAAATATTATTTTAGGTAAATGTATGTTTGACTTTTGAGTGATGTGACCAGTCCATGAGAGTTGCTCTCTCTGCAGTAGAGTTTGAATACTTGACAGTTCAGCTCAAGAAAGTACCTTATTTTTCACAGTAATCTTCAGAATTTTCCTAAGACAATTCAAATGTAAGTGATTCAGTTTGCTGACATGGCACTGGTATACTGTCCAAGTTTTACAAGCATAGAACAATGAAGTTAGTACAATGGCTCTCTTGAATTTTAGTTTGGGTAGGGAATCTAATACCTCATTTATTCCACACTTTCCTTTGGAGGCTCCCAAACACTGAGCTAGCTCTAGTAATGTATGTGTCAATCTCATCATCTCTGTGTACATCCCTGGAAAGTATACTACCAAGGGAAATTAACTTATTCATATCCTTAAAATTTTCTCCATTTGCTGTAATCAAAGGTTCCATGTATAGCAAGTCTGTTGCTGGCTGGTAGAGAACTTCTGTTTTCTTGATCTTAATTGTTAAGCAAAAATTAGGACAAGCAGCAGAAAATCAACCTATACATTGCTGCATCTAAGACTCAGAGGCTGTATTAATTGCACAATTATCTGCAAAAAAAAAAAAATGTCACACACCAACTCTCCCTCTACTTTAGTCTTGATTTGTAGCTTTTTCAAATTAAATAATTTACCATTAGTGTGGTTGCTGTCCTTGATTCTCACTGAAGGCATTTGACAATGCTGGTGAAAACATTATGCTAAAAACCATGAGAACAATCACAGAACCCTGCTTTACTCCATTGTTAACTGGTAAAGCACAAGATTATCATCCATTTATCTAGAATCTGTGTGAGCATGATGTCATGAAACTGATGTAAAATATTGATGAATTTCTCTAGACAACCAAATTTCGCCATGATTTTCTACAAACCCTCACAATTGACTGGATCAAAAGCCTTGGTCAAACATAGGAATGTTTTGCACAGGCCTCTGTTTTGATCATAGTCCTCCTGAAGTTCTTGGGCAGCAAATGCTATATCAACCACTCCTTGGCCCTTTATGAAACCCCACTGGCTCTCAGATAGATGACTATCTGCCAGTAATAAATAAATTTAATAAACAAGTAATAGATAAACCTAATATTTATTTAATGCTAATTAAGCTTTACATCAATGCTATTTACTAGAGATACAAAGATAAAAAGGAAATGTTCTTGCCTTCAAGTTTACAATCTACTAGAATTTAACATTACAACAGTTTGTATAGTGTTTGGACTATAGTTGTAGCCTTCAAGTTCTCTTTACTCACACAAGTCTCTCACTTCTCAAGTATATCCTCTATTCATCTATCAACATGATCTTCCTAAAACATGGGATTGACTATGCCACTTTAGTAATTCCCTTTTATGACCATGATCATGTATAAAATCCTGTTTGGCTCTTATTTCCCTTCATAATTTGGCTTCTGTACCTTTTTCAGTTTTCTTACACCTTATTCATGCCCACACAGTTTCTGATCCAGTCACACTAGCCTTCTTTCCTTTGTACATGGTACTCCATCACCCAACTTGAGAGGCATTTTCACTGCTTTCCCTCCCAAGTCCAGCAGGCTCTACCTCCTAACATTTCTGTATTCCTTTAAATCCCAGCTAAATTCCCACATTTTTTCAAAAAGCCTTTCCCAATTTTTCTTGATACTTCTTACTATTACTCCTCAATATTTCAAGTGGTTAATAACTTCAAATTTACCCTGCATCTATCTTGGATATATGAAATTGTTTGTATGTTGTCACCCCATTATATTGTGAGCTTCTTGAGGTCAGGAGCCAATTTTATCTTTCCTTGTATTCTCAGTACTTAACAGAGGTTCTAAAACACAGTAGGCATTTAATACATGATTGTTGAAATAGCAAACATATTAAATAAATTCTGCTGCTTTCATGTGACTATAAGTTGAACTTGACCAGAAAAAATGTCTCCTAGTAGCATTATTGTAACAGCTTTAAAGACTAGAAAGGAATAATTTATTATCTATTTAAAAGAATTGAAGAGGCTTGAAAGCCATTTTATTTGTCCTCTTTAGTTTATTTTTTTTGAGGGGGGAGGGTGAGGTAATTGGGGTTGAGTGACTTGCCCAGGGTCATACAGCTACTAAGTGTCAAGTGCCTGAGGCCAGATTTGAACTCAGGTCCTCCTAAATCCAGGGCTGGTGCTCTATCCACTGTGCCACCTAGCTGCCCCATGTTCTCTTTAGTTTTAAATATGAACCCCAGGATCTAGATTATGCTAATACCTTTATTTAGTATATCATCCTTAAAAATACCAAGTTAGAGCTAAAGAAAAATGCCTAGTTAGATCTAAAGTGTGGTATAATGGAAAGGACATTGGATTAGGAGTTATTGGGCCCAGGCTCTGTACAATTGAACAAGTCTTTGGACAATTCCTATCGCTGCTCTAAGACCCAATTTCTTCATCTGTGAAATGAAGGGGAACTAGACTAAGATGATGTCTCAGTATCTTTCCAGTTCTGAATCCTGTGAGGAAACATAACCCCTGACCAAATTAGTAAAAATCTTAATGAAACTTTACTGGATTTTCAATTTGAGATATTATAAGTACTTATTAAATCTTTGTTGAATGATTGATTATAAGACTCCAAGAACCAGTGATGCAATAAAGAACATTTCGAGCATCTGCTTATAGGCATTGACCCATGGCTAAACAAATAGGTTCTATAATTGGGCAATTTGGCAAAGTATTTATTGAGTACATACTATGTAAGAAGAAGATATATACTGTGAACAAGTTCTGGCTTTCCCATAGTAGCTGTCTATGGTAGATCATGGCTTTAGGGTTCATTAGAATATCATATATATTGAAGGCTACTAGGAACACATTACATGTATTTTATAGCTTTACTAAATTCTGTGTGTGTGATAGAAAAGTTTGAACTAGGAAAATTAATCATTGTTTTGCTTTATGATAAAACTGATCTTACTTCCCTCATTATATCCCATATTTAAATAATTAGACAAATCTATGATCTCATCAACTTAGAAGTTTTCTCCAATGATACATGTCATAACCCAAAGATGCCTATTTATCCTACGTAATTCTTATTAACATCATACCATAAATTCACCACAGGACCTCTTCCTTTATTAAATGATAGAATATTTCTAAAGGCACAGGACCTGTAAAATAATAGGAACTTAATAAAATCTTCTTCCCCTTGCACCCTTACTTACTTAATATGCTGGGGGAGTCCCTTACTTTTACCTGAAATCACAAGGATACAAGCAGAATTCTGAAATTGATCACTTGTCATTGATTGTTCCTACCACATCACCAAGGTATCTCCTTGTACAATTAAGAAGATACAACCATAACTTAATGATGCAATGACAGAATACTCAACTTGGAATCAGAGAGATCTCAGTTCAAATCTAGTCAAAGACACTATGTCAACCTAGACAAGTCATTTAACTTAAGTTGGTGTTAGTTTCCTAATATGTAAAATGACAACAATAGCATTTAACTCCTTGAGTTTTGTAAGGATAAAAAAATTCTTTTCTTTGTTGTGGCAAAAAATTGGAGACTGAGAAAATTCCCATCAATTAATGAATGACTGAGTAAGTTATGGTATATGAATATAATGCAATAAAGAAGAAGATGTAAGAAATGATGAATGGGGATGGGTTCAGGAAAGAAAAAAAATGTATTAGTTGTTTCCAAATGAAAGGAGCAGAATCTGGGGAACAATTTATATGATAACTATAATAGCATATAGACAATTCTGAAAGACTTGGTAATTCTAATCAACATAATGACCTACTACAACTCCACAGGATTCATGGTGAAATATACATTCCACCTCCAGATAGGTAACTGATATACTCAGTGTACAGATGAAAGCATCTCCTTTTTTTTTTTCCTGGGCAATGAGGATTAAGTGATTTGCCCAGGGTCACATAGCTTACTAGTTAGGGAAGCATCTCTTCTTGTTTCCTTTCCTTCTCTTCTTTTCATTTTCCTCATCTCCTCTTATTTCTTCTCTTCTTTGCCTTTTCTCTTCCCTTTTCTTCCTTTCTCTTCTTTTTTTTCCTTGTTTCCTTTCTTTTTCTCTTTTTTTTTTCTTTCTTTTGAGGGGATAACATGACTAATGAGGGAATTTGTTTTGCATGTCTATACATGTTCGTAATGGGGTTTGTTGTTGCTTGCCTTCTCAGTGGGGAGAGGATAGGGAGCTGAGAAGGAGAGAATTTGGAAGTGAAAATAAAATATCTAAACTTAAGAAAGAATTAAGGTACAAGGACACAAGTGTGAATATATATGTTGTACTAAGGCCACATAAGACACCAGGAGATTTTTTTTTCTCTCCTGGGAATTCAAAAATATGTTCTAAAAGAATCCAGTAAGAGAAGAAAGTTGCAAAACAAGAGAAGCAACATGGTACATGTAGTGAAAACAGTTAAGAATATGTGGGTTATAATGCCACTAGCTAGTTTGGTGCCCATAAACTAGTACTTAACTTCTATGTGACTCTGTTTCCTCTTCTTCAAAATGAGAAGTATGGACCAGATGGTAAATATGGTATCATCCAACTTAGAAGTGGTTGATTCTAAGTGGGTT
Organism: Dromiciops gliroides; assembly: GCF_019393635.1. Lineage (NCBI taxonomy): Eukaryota > Metazoa > Chordata > Mammalia > Microbiotheria > Microbiotheriidae > Dromiciops > Dromiciops gliroides. The sequence continues at coordinate 574,963,313 of NC_057862.1, forward strand.
TTCTATTGCATAAAACATCCTCCTTCTATAGGACACTGCTGGTGATTGTATGCTATATGGAACCCAGCAGTCCTTCAGGTCTTTGTGTAAGAGTAGATGAACTTAAAGTTTTCCAAGAAGAAATTAGTTTTGACAGGCATCGGGTTAGCTTGTGAGAGGAAAAGGTCTGTTAAAAATAAATGGTCTAGGGAATATTTTCCCCCCATAATCGGTTTCATGAGTTTAATAGTTAGAAATGGTTTCGAGGTTACATTTTCAACTTAAATAATAAAACCATCTGTTACAAGCAGAGTATCATAAGGAGATAATTCAGTGCAGGGACTATGACTTTGTTTTGGAATTAGTTTAAGCCATAAATAAATACTACTTTATCTTTAAGTTAGAAAAAATGGCACCATTCAACATGTATTAAAGACATTTTCCACCTGTTAAAGGTACACAGGCCTGGGAGGCTTTCTTAGCAGTGGGAAAAGGACCTAAACTTTCCAAAAATAAATCAATGCCAATTTTTGATTTGCACGATGACAGATAACATGTAAGCAAATAAAAACAATGAGCTAGGGGAAAAGCAAATATACTATTGATTTGGCACCATATGAATCATCTGTGAGAGACTACAAGGGGCAGGAGAGTAGAAGTTGGGAAGTGATTGATTGAGACTTGAGATCTGATCCTGAGGTAATGAAATTTGAGGGGTCTTGCCTCATGCTATTGACCTAAGGGTAGCTTTGGGAAAAAGTGATTCCTTCTGACTCAATGGTGTTAGTTTAAACAATCCCCTGGGCTCAAATATCAGCCATTAAAATAAATTCGAGAGACAGAGGAAGTGATGTTTATGAGTTGGAAGTCTGAGCTGCTTTTTAAACAATCATGGGTATACATATCTCAAAATAGAAACCTGATATATTGGGAAGAAAGCAAGAGGAAATGACATGGAGGTACTCTTGGGAGGAGGTGTGAGAGATTCTGAAATTTAGTCTTTTCAACAGAAAATAAAAGTTGAATTTTTTTCCTTCTGTGGCCAAATTGAGAGGATTTTCATCTAGAAAAGGGCTTTAGGTATATCATTGGATAAATGGAGTTTCCAGGAAATTATCTTTGTGAAGTTCCATTGATTTTTCTTAACTAACTATAAGTAACATTCATGTATTCCTTATAAGAAGGAGACCCATGTAAAAGATAATCCTAAAGGGTATTCCAGCGGTCAGCATGGTACTCTCAATGCTTTGCATAGTTGCTTAATAAATGCTGATTGACTGACTAGTTTTCAGGTAAGAATTTTTTAATCCATTTACCATGGAATTTCATTACATATTTTGTTTAAAAAACAATATTTATAAAATAACAATATTAACAATACAGCTTTAAAAAATTATACTTCCCCAAGTAAAATAACTGATTTACATTCTCAAATGGCATGATAAAAAAGTTAAAATTTAATGGAAATACTTCCTAAACATACAGATGCTATTTCTTAGAGCAGTAGTGAAGGTTGATAATAGGCATATGCCTTTGGAATGGAAACAGTGAAGAGTGTGTGTGTTTGTGTGCGTGTGCATGTGTGTGTGTGTGTATGTGTGTGTTTGTGTAAAACTCACTTCATTATAGTGTCTGCCCAAGGAATATTATTTAATTTTTAAGAACATTATTTTTTTAGACATTAGAACATTACCATACCCATCCAGTATAGTCTACATGCATGCTTATAGAAAGAGCTAAGATGCAAGAATGGAATCCAAAGGCCCTTTGTGGGCAACATCTACAGAAACTGAACCAAAAACTAAATCCAAAAAGTGTAAATCAAATGACTGACTCAAACAAATTTCTTTAGAGAAATGAAACAATTTGTCACAGTGATATAAGATTAGGGCATAGTTACCTAAAACTATTTTTAAAAGGAGATTGTAAAAAATCCTATAGTATAAATAGGGTCAGGGAGGTGGAGCAGTGGATTGAGTTCAAGGTATAGTCCAGAAGACTGATCTTCATGGGTTTAAATCTGGTCTCAGACATGTGACCCTGGACAAGTCACTTAACACAATTTGCCTCAGTTTTCTCATCTGTGACATGATCTGGAGAAGAAAATTGTGAACCACTCTACGTCTTTGCCAAGAAAACACCAAATGGAATTATGAAGAGTCAGACAAGACTGAAAAACAACTGAACAACAAAATATAAATAGGTGTCAATTCTTCAAGAAAGTGGTGGAAACTGATTTCAGTGCAAGTTACCAAAATTTTATCACCTATTGAAAACTTAGATATAATCAATGACTAAAATCATAAATTAAATATTGGGTAATCTTCATAAACTAACATCCCTATACTATAAACATATAACTTAATATGTTCTTAAGGATTCAACAAATAGACTGTACTAGGATTAAAACATTATTATAGACAAAATTGTTGCACTTAATATAACACCAACCCATAACAAATAAGAATCATATTTTAATGGATTTTACCATTTTGATCACTCATAGCATCTATACTATGTAGAATTAAAAGCTCTTCAAAACATATAAATCCAATGGAAATAATCAAATACATATGTAACAAGAAGTATCTTCTCCGTTGTATTGTCTTATATTGGGTTGTCCCAAGGATGCTTTCAGTGAACCTGCTGAAGACAAGCTTATATAACAAAACTTTCATTAAATTAGACTAGTCAACTAGCACCTCCTATGTTCTGGGGACTGTTAAACACTGTAAATATAAACTCTTCTCTCAAGGAACTCATGTTATAATGGGGAAGAAAACGTCAAAACAGCAATGTACAAACAGGATATATACAGGATAAATTATGGGAAGTTGCAGAGGGAAAACACACAGACTAAGGACTGAGAATGACTTCTTGCACAATGTGGAATTTTAGATGAAATTTGAAGGAAGGGAAGCTAGAATGTGAGATGGGAAGTGAGAGCATTCCAGGTATTGGGAAAATCCAATGAAAATCCTTAGAGTTAGTTAATAGAATGTCATGTTCTAAAAACAGCAAGGAAGCCAGTATTCCTTGATCACAGAGTACATAGAAGGGAGTAAGAAGTAAGAAGACCGGAAATGTAGAAAGAGACAAAGTTCTGAAGGCCTTTAAAAGCCAGAGAATTTTATATTTGATGCTGAAGGTAAGAAAAAAATATTTAATCCATCTGTACAAATTTGTTCTCTTCCCAATACTAAATATAAAAGAACAACGGGCTAATAATTTGTCCTAAATTCATTTCTAGCTGAACTCCATCAAAAATGAAGATCACCAGAACTAAAGTCATGATTTTAAAAATGACAATATCAGCATTTACATTGCTTTGGATGATTATCACAAAGCTTTTGACTTAGTTCCACATTAATGGTTTGTTTATGTACTGCAAATATATAAAATAGACCCAAGTATAGTGTGAACATTAAACTATTTGATATCCACATGGAAAGACATTCTCTATTTAAAACATGCCACCAAACAATAATGTCAAGGAAAATTGATAGGAAATGTGTTCATTTTCCCAAAACCGATAGTTAATAACACTACAGATGTGCTAGCTTACTATGGTTTCAAAATTAGAGAGAATCTATTATTTGACTTACATGCATGATATTAAGATATATGACTCTACAAAAAGACTCATTAAAGAGCCTCTTTATCCTGTGGAGTATTTTAAAATATCCCATTTGGATTTAATAAGTGTAAAAGTCTCAACATATTCCAAGGAATTATAGAGACTGAAGGCTTTAATTTGGATATCAAGATCACACTAAATTAATAAATCATGACATGAACTACAAGTACTGTACCTTATTCTCCTCTAGATAAAACATATTGAGTATGTTAATGAGAAAGAGATAGTCATAACTGAGTATATTAATGGGCTTACTATTCAAAATTTAAAAAAAAATCCAAAAAAAGTTTAATGGGAAAAATACATTAAGAGCAATTAATAACTACATAATGTTAATCTTCCTATACACTTTTAGAACTCAGGGACACAGAAGATGTAGAAAGTATCTTAAAAAAAGCCCATACAATAACATAGGGTTTATCACTTTAAAGTAGGTATAGAAAGAGCACTTTATCATTAAGGAATAGAAGAAAGGTTAATCAATATTAGGGAACATTAATAAGAGGACAAAACCTATAGAAATGCAATTGGAAGAAACAAATATCATTTTGCCAAGTGATCGTCAAATGTGGTAACTAATGTGTCAATGGATTTGGCAAAAATATCTGAAAGTGGTTTACCTCCACAATGAAGATCCAAGAAAAGATATCTTGCTTTCCTTTTCTTGTTTTTACAACTCTTAAGCTCTCCCTCCCTTTATCTATTCTATATATTTATCTTTCTAACACACATTTCTAGTCATTTGACTTTCAATTGTTGCCTATCCTCTACTAATAAAGTCCAAACCCTTTAGTTTAGCATTCAAAGTTCCTTACAATCAGGTCCAAAGTTATCTTTCTAATCATATCAGCACTCTCTTACATTCATCCTATTGTGTAACCATAAAAGACTACTCACAATTTCCTGAGCATACTTTATGCTTAACTGTTAACTATTTTAACTTGTATTGACATATTTTGCTTTTAATTACCTTTATTTCAGAATATATCTTCGCTGGCCTACCTGGGACTTATTCTCTTGACCAAAAAAATTAAAAAAGGAAGGCAAGCAAAACTGACTGACAGTTCAAATGAAGCTGACAGTATATATTCCACCCATATATGTTTCCTCTTTTCCAATGAAAAGGAGCCTGAGCATTTTTTATCCCTTCTTTAGAGACAAGTTTGTCACTATAATTAAGCATCATTCAGTTTCCTTTTGTCGTTATTGTTCTTCCCATTTACATCATATATATTGATTTCAGTTCTGATTATTTCACTGTAAATAAGTGAATCATTCACATTCATTGTTTCTTACAGAACTTAAATATTTCAATACCTTGTTGTTGTTGTCTAGTCATTCAGTTATATCCAACTCCTGGCAACCTCATGGACCAGCTATCTATGAAGTTTCCTTGTCAAAGATACTGAAGTGTGTGGTAAAATATGAAAGTTTTTAACAGTCGGCTAGGATAACTGAAAGACGCCAGTTTTTCAAGGACCACCCTTTTGGGGAGGAGATGAACAGTCCGCCTGCTGCGCATGTCAGACTGCCTGCCGGGTTTTTTTTGACTTCCGGGGTGGAGAGAAGGGGAGTAGCCTTTTTTGCCGGCTTGGCGGGACTCCGGGCGGCGCGGCACAGACGGTCTGACTCACTCCAAAGGTGGCCTAAATCGGTTTGGTGAGTTTTTATAAGGAATATAGACTAAACCTAGATTTAAGACGATTTGTACTGTATTTCTGTTTTCCTATCCTTCTAATCAACAACACCTTATATACAATAAAGGCTCTATCTAGAAAACCAGAAGCTTCTTCCATTTACTAGTCTGGGAGATGAATTAAGGGAAGGGTTAAGTAGGGGAGATTTATGATCTAATATCCAATTTTAAATCTCACAAGTGGTTTGCCATTTCCTTCTCCAGTTTTAGTTAGGCAGAGGTTAAGTGACTAGCCCAGGGTCATACAGCTAGTAAGTATCTGAGGTTCGATTTGAACTCTGGTCTTTTTGATTCCAGACCCAACCTTTCTTTAGTCATTCTTCAATATACTGGCAACTGGGGGCGGCTGGGTGGTGCAGTGGATAAAGCACCGGCCCTGAATTCAGGAGTTCCTGAGTTCAACTCCGGCCTCAGACACTTGACACTTAATAGCTGTGTGACCTTGGGCAAGTCACTTAACCCCCACTGCCCTGCAAAAACAAAAACAAAAACAATATACTGGCAACTTCTTTGCTTCCAATTCTTTATTGACCCAAAAGGTGTTAGTACACATATTTTGGGATGTATGAGAACTCTCATTCCATCTTTCATCTCTTTGACATATAGACATAACAGTTTTATCACTAGGACAAAGGTAGTTGTATTTCTTAGTAGAATTCCAAGTTGCTTTACAAAATAGTTGAACCATTTCACAATCCAATCAATTAAATTGCTATCTTTACCTGGAGGGGTAGGAGAGAGGGAGAACTTTCTTCTGTCTTACCTAATTTCAGTGAAAAATCTACCCAACTCTTAAAATTAGACCTAACTTATATACCTTCTCCACTATTAGGGATAGCATAGTGAAGTAAAAAAGTATTTATTATTCACTTTAGAATTCATAGGAGGTATAGATGTAGATTTATGTTTGTATGTGTTTACATATGTATATATACACATACATATTTACATTAATATTGTAACTTAAATGTAACAGATATCCATAGTTTTTAATTGTCATTTTTTTAAATAAATGACCAATGGTACAGGAATTGTTTTTACAAAAGATACAAGACCAAGAAAATATATTGGAAAGAGAAGAAACTACCAGGATAAAGATAAAATTTAAATGAATGAATTTGGGAGGTGAGATTCAAGAGATGTTTTGAAAATTAAGAAAAAGGCCATCGGGGCAGCTAGATGGCACAGTGGATAGAGCACCAGCCCTGGAGTCAGGAGTACCTGAGTTCAAATCCGGCCTCAGACACTTAACACTTACTAGTTGTGTGACCTTGGGCAAGTCACTTAACCCCAATTCCCTCACTTAAAAAAAAAAGAAAAAAGAAAAAAAATAGAAAAAGGCCATTATCATCACCACCACCACCACCAAATAAACAAATAAATAAATAAAACAAAAAAAACCCCACATGTTCGTACATTACTTTGGGATGGACTCCACCAAGATTATGACTTGCCTTATTCACCTATTCATTTTAGAATGTCTCCTAAGGGGCGGGGGGGGGGGGGGGGGGGGGGGGGGGGGGGGTAAAATCCCCATTTGAGCTATTTACATGTAATAAATCCGTGTAAATAGGGCTTTACATATTCTGAGTGATTTTCTGAACTGATTGACATTCAACAAAGGACCTCTTTCTTGCACTCTAAGTTAGGGTTTTTGTTTGTTTGTTTTTCTCCAGGAATACACATACTCTTTTTGTAAACTCTAAACCTATGGAAAAGTTTACCAGATAGAAATTCTAGCTTCAGAAATGTTCTATTTTTATTTAATTTTTTAAAAGAATAAATTAAAATATTAAATGTGATGATTTGGAATTTACAACTAGATTACAGTTTAATCAATCAATCATCAGCTGATTTCCTAGGTCATCAATTAAAATAGGATAATTTGAAAACTCATCTTTCTTTGAGTGATGGTCTATTTCCTATACATTTCCAGTCCCATAGATAAATGGCAATACAATTTAAATCACTTTCAAGAAACATCTACCTTAAAAGTAAAATATATAAAGTTCTTTGGAGGCTTAAACTAAGGTTCAGAAGCTTCTAATCTTAGAACTTTCTTTCTGTGGAGTTACTGGAATAACCAATCTTCTGTTTGCTGTGGCAAACACAACCTGAACTTTTAAGGCTCCTTTTTTAGCTATCTAAGGTGATAGTGTTCTTACCATTCTCTTGTCTAAATTTCTGATAAGCACAATATACCAGGTAAATATAGCCTCTTTGTTCTTCGCAAATATATTAACTATCTGAGGCTGTATGGTACACTGGAAAAGAAATCTGGATTTATCTCATAGAACTTAGATTCAAGACCCAGCCCTATCACTTATTTACCATTGTGATCAGAACTTATTACCTTTCCTTTTTACCCACCCATCTTCCAAACTTTCCTTTTTTTCTTACAACCTTCTAATGGACACTTTTATCCATCTACAATGTGCAAGGGAAGAGACAGAATGTCCCAGTGAAGAAAGGGTCAGCCTTGCAGAGAGGAAGCCTTGACTTTATATCTTGATTCTGAGACACACATTTGTGTGTGGAAAAGTTATTCATTTAACTGCTCAATAGCCCAGACAAGTCTCTGATGTGATGTATTGATAGCCTTCCTTTACATCCTCTTTCTTAGCACAGTGCAAAGCAAGTGCTTAATAAATGTTTATTGACTGACAACTGCATTTATAGAGGAAGCTGTGTGTGTGTGTGTGGGGGGGGGTATCTTTGTTTTGTTTTTGCCAAGAGTTCTCTGAAATGAAATCCCAGGTTTAAACACTGTAATGATTGGAATGATGCCACCTACTGGAGACTTGCTGTGGGAAAGCTCCACCATGAGGAAAATGCCTCAGAGACATTGTGGCTTTTCCTTGGCATCAGGAAATGGCATTTGCTCATGGGTGTTGTCTATCAATGCTACCAGGCAATCAACTTGAGGAGCCTCCTATTTTCTGGGAGGAGACAGGAAGGAGGAAAGGGAGCCTGCTCAGAGAGCTCTTGGGCTTTGGGTTCCTGACTTGGTGCTGGTGGCGGCAGAAGACTTCACAGAAAATTTGAGGAAAGATAGGAATGCCAGGCTGTTGGAATTCCGTTCTCAAACTTTTTCTTTCTATTTTCCAATAAACCCTTGAAAACCTAAACTCGTTTTATCAGTGATTTTAGTCAGTTTCCCCAAAAAACTGGGGGAACAGATTAGAATCCACATTTAGAATCTTAAATTACACAACACCCTTCCCCTCCCATGGCCCACCTTAAAATATGCAAAACAGAATGTTAGACACTAGGGTTACAAAGACAAAAATCAAACCATTCTTGCCCTTAAGAAGCTTATATTCTACTGAGATGCCTACACACACTTCCTTGTACTCAGTGATTTAAACCTCACTTCATTAGATTTTTTTTTTTTTTTTTTTTTGCGGGGCAATGAGGGTTAAGTGACTTTCCCGGGGTCACACAGCTAGTAAGTGTCAAGTGTCCGAGGCTGGATTTGAACTCAGGTACTCCTGAATCCAGGGCCGGTGCTTTATCCACTGTGCCACCTAGCTGCCCCTTTCATTAGATTCTGTAACTATAATGTAGTCACTGAATTATTTTATAAATAGCAAAGGGATCGTTTTTTCCTAAGAAGTAACTTACCCTCATGGAAAGAAATCTTGTCTCAGATAAAAGAAATCTGAATTTTAATTCTTCCTCAAGTATTTATTGTGTGGTCATAAGAAAGTCACTTAACTCTTTAAAGCCTCTGCTTCTCTGCAAAATGGAGATAATAATAGTTATACTATCTACTTCACTGCATTGTTTTAAGGAAGGCACTTTGCAGAATTTAAGGAACTATAAAATTGAATATTCAGATGGATCAGTAAGTCAACAAGCATTTGTTAAGTGATCACTATGTGCTAGTCACTGCGTTAAAAGCTGGAGACACAAAGCAAGGCAAAAGCATTGTCTCTGCTCTCCAAGAGTTCACATTCAAAAGAGGGCTATAACATCTAAAAGATGTATGTAAGGATATATACCAACTAGACAGAAGTAATATCAAAGGCAAAGCTTTAGGTAGTTGGAGGAAGGTGGGTGGGGAAAAAAAAGTTTCATCAAGGAAGGGAATTGAGTGGGTCTTGAAGGAAGCCAGGGAAATTGAAAGGCAGATGGATACCTTTAATGTGGGCAGTCCCTTTAACATTACAGCTATACTCTATGCCTTCTCATCTCATTTAACTATTGTCTATATCTTGTCTTTAAGAGAGGGAGGCATTCGGTTTGTTGGAAGCCTTCCTCTATTTCCCTAGAGAATCTGATAACCTTTGCTCCCACAACATGTCTATCCCAGATCCTTTTCTGTTAACAGAAAGAGCCTAGACACCATGTTTCACAAAATTATACAAGAAAACTGTGCCTCTTAGATCCGGATATCTTAGATCTAGAGGGTAAAAATAGAAATTGAAAGAGTCCACTGATCATCTTCCTTAAAAGATTCCATAATAGAAACTCCCAGGAATATTATAACCAAATTCCAGAGTGACAAGTTCAAGGTGAAAATATTGCAAACAGTTGACCTAGGAATCATCTGCATAGTGATAATAAATAAAACCATGGGAGTTAATGAAATCAACACATGAGAGAGTAGATTTGGAAATTAAGAGTTCATTGGTTACTTTGGAGAAAGCAGTTTCAGTTTAATGATAAGGTCAGAAACCAACCTGTAGGTGGTTTAAAAGAGAGTGAAAGAAGAAAATGTGCAGGTATTGGTTACAGGGAGTTTTCTCAATGAATTTAGCTGAAGATTGGTAAGATAATGACAAATAATCAAGGGAATTCTGGTGGGCAGCATGGGAAGGAACAGGGAAGTGGTGATTATGACAAGAAAACTGCCATGCTTACTAGATCCCTCCTGGTAAGTAAAAGTGAGAAAGTGAGGGCAGTAGTACACTTGGCAACTTTGGGTAATTCATTCACACAATAAACTTTAATAAAGTGTGTTGCAGAGCACTTTGGAAGAAGCTAAGATAAATCAGACCAAGTGATTTATAGTCTGGTCAACTCAAACAAAGTATGACTGGGAATCCCAACAAAATGCAAAATGAGAATAAGAGATGGTCTGTAAGGTCTCTTCTAACTCTAAATCCTAGGATGCTATGAAACTAGGGACAATCAAATATCTTGAAGACCTGCTAACCCTCTCTCCAAATTACTGGGGAAGAAATTTTCTGGGGTCAGTGACCATGAGGAGATCTCCCCTAGCATAATTCGATAAAGATTCTTACTTAAAAAACAAAAGATTCTTACTTTAGTTTACCACAGAGAAGGATTTTGTTTTGTTTTGTTTTGGCATATTTGAGCAAGAAAGTGATATGATTTGAGATGTGTTTGGGGAATTTTAGGTTGGCAGTGTTGCATAAGATAGATCAGTGATGTGCTGAAGAGGGCTTATATCATGTTGAGAGAGATAATTGTCAAATTTTAAGGGTGAGCATTTATACATTAGAAATTAGCAAATGCAACAAATCAGGACTTGAATTATTGTTTTCTTGGTTGTATAGACTGAATAAAGTGAGAGAGAAAATGCTAAAAATGCAATTAAACTTAAAAGAACATCATCTTTAATTTGTTGTTTTTTGTTGTTGTTGTTTTGGAAAGCCAGGTGTTAAATATTTACCAGCACACCCCTGAATGTATTCCATTTGAGAGAGTTCAGTTGCAAGGGCATAGACAAGAAACACTGATATACTGGTGACTTTTCTTCACATATTTCTGTGCCCTGTGGCTATATATAGTAAGATTCAATTAGAAAAAGTGGTTGAACTTGTGTTTTCTTATAGATGGATAGATGGATAGATAGATAGATTGATATAGATATAGGTATAGTGATAGTTATAGTAATTTGTGTAATATAAATCACATAAGGAAAACAGTACTATACTTTGACATTTGCTCTTTGGGGGAGGCAATAATAGTACATTGAAAATAGTACTGGACTTAAGATCCAAATATCTGGGTTTTAACCTCCATGGGTTTCAGTTTTCTCATCCATAAAATGAGTGGATAAAACCAAATAATTTCTTGCATCCTGTCTAGCTCTAAATATTTGATCCTGTGAACTATAAGCTAATAACTATATCACATGATATGGGAGAGAAGAAAGGAGGACTTTTGTCTTGCATACAGTAGGAACTTAATGTTTGCGGAATGGGGTTGGGAGAAAAAATGACAGCCTAAGCTGAAGTGATGGCAGTACAAATTGAAATGATGGGAATGTTATAAGAGATATTAACCCTTGGCACAACTTTTTGAGCTTGTAAAATAAAGGAAAAAGAATAGTCAAAAATAATTCCAGATTCTTGAGCATTCATAACTAGGATAATGGTATATTAAGAAAAATAAGGAAGTCAGGAGGAATAGGTTCATGGAGGGAAATGAGTTCTATTTTGAAAATATGGAATTTTAAGTGTTGACAGGACCTTGTCAAAGAATGAATATTAAGTGAAGGAATTTGGAAATGTAGAACAGGAGCATAGAAGACAGATTAGCGATATAGATTTTGAATAGAGGGGAATGTTGAAGCCAAAGAACTAGATAAGATTATCGTAATACACAATAGGGAGGGATTGTTTTCAGCAAGAGAAATAAACAAGAGAGAGTAGGTAGAACCAAAATGCATTGATATAGATTATGATAATATCTGTGTAGGCAAAAGGTTGTAATTTGGGGAAGTGGAAAGGGAGAAGAAACCAGTTCACACAGAGCAGAAATAGATCGCTCTTTTTTCCTCCAATTCTTTAAGAAAAAAAAATTGTTCACAGTATGAGAAATGCAGTACTGTGGTAAAAACCATATGGTAAAGCATTTTTCTTCCCTGGTATAATGTTATTATGCATTATAATTCATCAATGCAACTTGGACATTCTACCAGCAAAAGTAAATCTCCTCAGGGGTGTTCTTGACTGTTTTATTCCATAATCTGCCATAGGTAAACCAAAAATATAGTGGTATCATAAGGTAAATGGATATCTAATCTGCCAGGGTGGAATGAAAGAGAATATAGGTCCTTAAATGTTATAACTCCTTTCCATCATGATGGAAATACTAGAAATGTAGACATCATTAAGTTCAATCTCCTTTTGTGGCTAAAGATACTGAGGTGAAAGAAAGGAAATATTTTGACTAAGGTTAAATAGCTGGAACTAGAACCCAAAGCTCTTGATCTTTGTACCATGGTGTGCTTTCCTTATATTTCACAGTGTATTGGGTAGAATATGATGTTTGTTCTTTCTAGATCTATATATACTGTTTTTAAAAATTTTTTCATCTGTCCATTACATCTGGATGCCTGAATTTTGGTGTGCCAAATGTAATGTAATTAATATTGGAAATGTTCAATAAGTATTTGTTAAAAGGCTTCCCTATTCTGCCTACTCTCCCTACTCCCCAACCATTTCTCCTCAACATTCTAAGAAAACCTATTCCCTGGCTCTCTTGATTGGAGAATTCCTCTCCTTGACCACTGTTTCAGGGAAGACCCAGAAGCTACCGTGATTAAGTTACCATGTTTCACTTCTTTCCCAAATCCCTGGCCATCTCCTCCTTGCCAAACACCTTGCCACTGTCATATATCCTTTCCTTCTCACCTCCCAGTTCTGGAACCATGAAGCATGTCTAAATCCACTCTGACATTATCTCTGGATGAGATTTGTCACCATATTGACCTATGGCCTCAGTTACAGCACTTGTAATTTTCTGGACCAAAATGCTACTCCCTGAACACAATTTCTCTTTTTGGGTTTGTCTCTCCTAGAATATAACTCCTTGAGAGCAGGGACTGACTTTGTAATTTCTTCTATCTCTAATTCTCAGTACAGTTATTTGGTCATTAAAAAAACACTTAAATGCTTTTTTTTGTTGCCTCATCCATTTCATTTCATCCTTCCAATAAATAATCTAACTAAAGCTATCTGTGCAATTTAACAGTTACAGACTCTCCTGGTAATAAACTAATTCTTGGTTCTAAGTTAATAGTTTGGGAAGCTTTAGTAAATTTTCTAAGTAGTTTTCTAAATGACTTTTCTAAGAATGATTAGGCCTTTATTTAGGCAAAGTAGACCACCAACAAATTAATTGAAATCATTTTGTACCTATATCTAATTGTGTATAAATCTCCAACTTACTACATGAAATTTCTACCATCATTAGTCATGTCTTGAGTCTCTTCAAAACATGCACTTCAATTTAGTTAAAGTTAACCTGCAATTTGGATTCTTCTGAGTATGTGATATTCTGTGATTCACAACATGTAATATAACTAGGATTATATTGATGTTAATAATATGGGCTTCTATGGAATCAAATAGCTTGAGTATTGAGACTGCTGTGAATTTTTCCAAATTCAATCCAACTTGATCTCTATTTATTCAGTTCTGCATCCAGTTCATTCTCCATATGCCCAAAGCATGGATTAGCTCAATGAGTCACCAATTGAAGTGAAGGTCACTAGCTGGGCAATATGTCTTTTCATTCACTTTGTTTTTCCATTGTGGATAGTAGATGGATCTCTTTTGAATGAACTTAGATCTCATTAAGGATGGCCAATCATATCCCTGGGTTTGATGTGATCAGCATAATATTGTCCACAAAACAATTCATCTGGAGAATATTCCCTATTAAGTAATTCTTTTTCTATTTGAACTTTGTACTACACATGGTTACTCTATAACATTGGTATATCCCTCTTACATGCACTGCAGGTGACTCAAACTGCAATTAAAAAGACTCATGAGGACTTTAAATAAGTAGAAGCATATTAGTAGTGATAATCTGTACTCAAAATAACATAAAAGCTATCCTCTAGGCAAGATGTGTCACATATACAGCCTATGGAATGCATTGCAGTGTTTTACTTCCAAGTGCAGCCTGAATCTATGAAATGTAATTAGAAAATAGATAACAAAGTTTTATACATAGAATTGGAAGTAGAGATAGAGATAGGAATAGAGATGATAGAGATAGACATGTGTATGTATATATATACATATACAATTAGATATGGTTTCATAAATCAATATGCATCCAACAAGAATCCTTATATATGACTTAGTGGCCCCCTATTTGAGTTTGATACCACTGATTCTAGGAAGTATATAACTAGAAAAAGTGTTAAATCAGTCAGGTAGCAAGAATTAGGGGTGATAGTTGGACAGCTATACTATAGCCATAAAATATTAAAAGAACTAAAGGGGGGCAGCTAGGTGGTGCAGTGGATAGAGCACCAGCTCTGGAGTCAGGAGAACCTAAGTTCAAATCTGGCCACAGACACTTGACACTTAATAGCTGTGTGACCTTGGGCAAATCACTTAACCCCAATTGCCTCACCCCCCCCCCAAAAAAAAAGAACTAAAGGAATATTTACAGTATATTCAGTAATTCCTCTAAAAATGATTCACAGAAAGAAATGAGACAAGATAAAAAGGCATGGGTGGGGGGCAGCTAAGTAGCACAGTGGATAAAGCACCAGCCCTGGATTCAGGAGGACCTGAGCTCAAATGTGACTTCAGACACTTGACATTTACTAGCTATGTGACCCTGGGCTAGTCACTTAACCCTCATTGCCCTGAAAAAAAGGCATGGCTGGGTTACAAGCCACACTGGAAGATGGAATAACTTTATTTATGAAATCACAGATACATCAAAATATATTCACATGGAAATTAATCTGATTGACCTATTATGTACCTATTGTCACCTAGAGATAGCAGAGCCCTAAAGGAATGATATAGAGGATGGATAAGTTATAATGGAGATGGAGAAGAAGTGTGATATATTTTCTGTACTCTGGTATAGCCTGTACCAAGTGACCCAGAAATTGTGCTAAAGACAGACCACTTCCTTTATAAATTTGCTTAGGTATGGTCTAATCTTTACTCTCTTTACTTTGCATCAGTTATTTGTTTTGGAAGAGACTATTTAGAAATCCTTTCTGACCAACACAAATAAACAAAAACCTTCTATTGTGATCATGGTAAAGGAAAATTTTTACTAGACTATTGCCTTAAGGGGCAGTATGGTTAAGATCACTCCAATAAACATCCAAATATGGTCATAGGAAAATGCCCAGAGCAGCAAAACTCACAGAAGAATGTGCTGAAATCATCTTCTAACCTAGAACGGCTTGGAAGGTCAGAAGGAGGGAGCTGCTGTGCTGATATAGGAGTCAGGCCCAACCCCACAGTCACCCTGACACAGATCCAGTCTCAGGAAGTCCTCACCAGAGAAGGAGACCCCCAGAGCCTCTGAATCAGCTGAAGCACCAGTGTCATCTGGAACTAAGCTCACAGTCTGGTGAGTGGGCTGAGCCCTTGGCAAGGGGGAGACTACAGGGGTCTATGCTGGTGCTAATGCAGAACTTGGATTTTACACTCCTACTGAGAACCAGGTGGTAGGCTCGAGTAGAAGTGGCCCAGGTGGAGGAGGGGCACAGGCTCATCAGAGCTAACAACCATAACACAAAAAGCTGTTTGATTGGCAAGTTGGTCTGGGGTCATCTAGGACCAAGAAACAGGCCGGGTGAGGGAAGAACCTGATTCTCCTTAAATCATACCACCTGGGATACTGCAGCCTGGAAACAGTGCCCCACTTTAAGGAGCTAAAAGTCTAGTAAAAGAAAGGCAAGATGAGCCAACAGAGAAAGGTGAGGACCATAGAAAGTTTCTTCAGTAACAAGGAAGACCAAGGTGCACCCTCAGAGGAAGATGTCAACATCAAGGTTCCTACATCCTAAGCTTCCAAGAAAAATATGAATTGGTCTCAGGACATAGAGGTGCTCAAAAAGGACTTTGAAGATAAAATTAGAGAGGTAGGGGAAAAAATGGAAAGAGAAATGAAGGTGATGCAGGAAAGACATGAGAAAAAAGTCAACAGCTTGAAAAGTCAAATCTAAAAGGAGGTACAAAAGCTCTCTGATGAAAATAACTGCCTAAGAATTAGGATTGAACAATTGTAAGCCAGTGACTTTATGAGAAGCCAAGACACAATACAGCAAATCCAAGTGAATAAAAAATAGAGGGCAATGTGAAATATCTTCTGGGAAAAACTGCCAACCTGGAAAATAGGTCCAGGAGAGATAATTTGAAAATTATTGGTCTACCTGAAAACCATGACCAAGGAAAGAGCTGAGACACCATCTTCCAAGATATTCTCAGGGAAAATTGCCCTGAAATTCTAGAAGAAGAAGCTAAAATAGAAATTGAAAGAATCTACCAATCACCTCCAGAAAGAGTTCCCAAAAAGAAAATTCCTAGGAATATTATAGCCAAATTCCAGAGCTCTCAGGTCAAGGAGATAGTATTGCAAGCTGCCATAAAGAAAGAATTCAAGTACTGTGGAGCCCCAGTCAGGATAGCACAAGACCTAGCAGCTTCTACACTAAAGGACCAGAGGGCATGGAATATGATATTCCAAAGGGCAAAGGAAATGGGATTATAACCAAGAATCACCTACCCAGCAAAACTCAGCATTATCTTTCAGCAGAAAAAATGCAACTTTAATGAAAAAGAAGACTTTCAGGTATTTGTGATGAAAAGACCTGAACTGAATGGCAGATTTGACTTTCAAATACAAGATCCTAGAGAACCATAAAAAAAAAAATTGGAGGTGGGGGACGTACCTGGGGTCGTACAGTGGGTGACTGTCTTGTGTCTGAGGCCAGGTTTTGGCTGGGATCCCCCTGGGTCCAGGGGTGATGATTTGTCCACTGTGTCACTTAGCTAGATGATAACATCTTTAGGGTTAAATTGAGGGGTGAAGGGAATTCACTGGGGGAGGGGGAAGGGCAGAAGTGAAATCCTACATGAAAGTAACAGGAAAAGGCTTATGGAGTGGGGGAAGAGATGGGAGAGGAGCAGGGCAGTAAATGAATGTTACACTCATCAGAAAAGGCTCAAAGATCTTAAACTCATCAGAGCTGCCTCAAGGAGGGACTAATAGACACACCCAACTAGGTGGAGTAATCTATTCAATCTGGGCAGTAAATGAGCCTAACACTCATAAAAATTGGCTCAAAGACCTCAATCTCATTAGAATTGGCTCAAGGAAGGAATAATGTACACACTCAATTGGGTGGAGTAATCTCTATAACCCTGCAGGAAAATAGGAGGGGAAAGGGATAAAGAGAGAGGGGCAAAAGAAGGAAGGGCATAGTGGGGGAGGGGACAGACAGAAGCAAATCCCTTTTGAAGAGGGATAGGATGAAAGAAGATGGATAATAGAATAAATATCATGGGGAAGGGAATAGGATGGAAGGGAAACAGTTAACAATAGTAATCATGAAAAAAAGAAAAGAGGGGAAAATTGTACAAAAAATATTTATAGCAACTCTTTGTGGAGGCTAAGAATTGAAAATCAAGGGAATGTCCATCAATTGAGGAATGATGGAAAAAGCTGTTTTATATGATTATAGTGGAATGGACTTGTGCTACAGGAAATGACAAACAGGATGATCCCTGAAAAACCTTGAAAGACTAATAAAAACAGCTATTGAGAGTCAGGCACTGTGCTAGGCTCTGGGGATATAAAGAATAAAATTAATTATTTCTTGCCCTCAAAGATTTTATATTATTTTTTAAAATAGATTTTATTGATACCAAAAAAAAAAAAAAGAGGCAGTATGGTTTAGTGGTTAGAATACTAAACTTAGAATCAGGCACAACCTGCATTCAAGTCTAACCTCTATCATTTACTAGCTGTATGACTCTAGAAATGTAAACCTTTCCTCTTTCTTCTAAGCTGCCATTTGTTCATCAAAACCATACAGATGATAATACCTAGAGTACCTAATTCAATAGGTGCTTAAGTTTCAGGTGAGATATTGTATGTAAAGCATTTTATAGGTTTTAAGGAACTGTACAGACAGAAGAAACACACTTTTTTTCTTAAATTGCCCCCCCCAAATACAACCTAGAAGCTCAAGCTTCAGACTCCAAAAAGCATTTACCAAAAATGCTAATACTATTATGCTAATGTTATCTGAAACAGAAGACTTTGGTGGTGCCTAATATTCCCTCCTACCTTAGATTAAGGACTAAATAAATAAATAAAGACACAATCTTTATTCGATAGACACATGTCAGAGCTTAACCTATAATTAAGAAAATTATATGTGACTAATGGCCCAACAGAACAACTGTGAGCTGCTCTGCAAGGATTCAGAGTTCCAAGTGTGGGAAGGGAAGCTTGAAGAGGAGAAGTTGGAACATGAATCCATTTACAACCACTGGTGGGAAGAATGTTTTGGGGGGCAGAGCCAGGGAGAGGGTACAGAGGTGACTCTATGTACCCAGGGGGAACAACACTGAAGGCTGAAAAGAAAACAGTGCCATAAGCCCTAAGTTAAGACTGTGTAAACAACTATTCTGAGGCAACATCCTTTTTCTAATCTTAGACTTCCTTGGTTTATATATAATATACAAAAAATATGAACTGTAAGTCACTTACTAAACTAACTGAGGGCTGACAGACTATTCTGGGATTTATACCTGCCAATGATAAATGTGGTGTTAGTCTGGTTGCAGAATTTGGTTTCAATAGATATCAAGTGAATTCTTACTCAAAAAGCAGAACATTGAAGTTACATCTGGCATCTATGCATGGGGCACAGTATCACTAGGAAGCATTGGAGTCTCCTGAAGTCTTGTTGCTCAAGGAACATTATCTTTGGGCCTGTTGGCTTAACCTTTCAGTGTTGATTGTTTTAAGAGAAAAATCAGTTACTTATTGTGACTTTGGGGGGGGATGCAATTTTTGCAAATAAAAATGAAAAGTTGCATAACAAAGTCCCCAAAAGATTTGTATAGCAGCACTTGAAACTGTTTTCCTTTCAAGCCTGCTTTCATGAATTGAAGGTTAAAAATAACTTGAAATTTATAAGATCCTAAATATCAAACCTGAAAAGTACAACCTCTACAATTCACTGGGCTTGGCCTTCAGCTCACCAGATTTATTGTTTATAATTGCTTCGACTTGTTTGGTCTTAAGGAAAAAGAAAAAAGAAAGGAAAGAAAATGAAATAAAAGAAAACTAAATGCAGTCCCTTCTTGATGACAGGGCTTGGCAGAAAACATCTGTGCAAATAAAGCTATGAAAAGAGTGTGGAAATATTGGCTAAAGTCACCTCATTTCTCTCTCTCTCTCTCTCTCTCTCTCTCTCTCTCTCTCTCTCTCTCTCTCTCTCTCTCTCCCCCTCCCTCCCTCCCTTCCCCCAAAAAAAGAACATCTCCTCCTCTTACTACTTTGGAAGGTCTCCATAATCTAATTGTTGAGGTAGAAGGAAGAGAAGGTCTGTGTGCTCAGCATGGGTGGGGACTGCTGGTGTGCAGCCTCCCAGCCAACTCACAGATGGGCTCTTGCTTTTATCCTTGCCGAAAGTCTCTGCTTGACAGGCGTGCTCCTTATGACAAAACCTGGGTTAGGAATTTTCAGTCAAGAGTTCAAGAGGTTGGAGTGAACTCCTATGTGTATCCCCTTTGGTGGCAAAACTAAAGGAATAGATTTACCAAAGGCCCAAGACCCTATGTAGGAGTATTAATACTAACAATAGCTTTGCTAAAATATTCTAATATATTTCTGTGATGGAAAGGAGGAGAGAGTTATTTGATTTATGCATAGAATGGAGTTAGAAATTATGTCTTAAAGAAATAGTTAATTATGCCATTTTTAGACACAGGTTTTACTGATTTGGTTTTGTTTTGTTTTTAGTAGAGGTCCTACTTTTATACATTCTATTTGTAAAAATCATATTAAAAGCAGAAGAGTAGGCAGTAATTGCATGGGCATGTTTGTTTCTAATGTTCTTTGAAATTCAGTCTTTCCCCCAGCATGATTTAAGGCTCAGCCTTCAAACGATACGTCCCCAGACTCTTTTAGGAAGAACACATTCATGGAGGTATATATATAATTCTAATATTCAATTAGTGGAGTTCAAAAATGAAATGATTCATTTACCTAATGCATGACTTGTCCAAAAGTATAATGGGATCTGTATGGAGGCAGTGAATTCCCCATCACCAGAAAATTTTAGGTGGTTTGGATGAATACTGGTAAAGGATATTGTAGAAAAGATATTTTTCTCAAATATAGGTTGGCTACGTAGCTCCTTCCTAACTAGGGTAATTTAGTTATTAGAGTACAAATGCAATATTATTTTGATAGGATCAGCATTTCCCTGGCAACTTTTTTCCTCCCACACACAACATGGGGAGTGAGGAGAGGGGTTAGGAGGCTTTATTTACCTAAAAGGAGACAAAGATGCCACTGGAACTTAATTGGCCCCAGATTTCTTGTCAGTTTTCTGGTCATCTAGTTGCATAAAATGTCCCAGCTACATGAAGTTTGTTCCTCTCAGACTTGGTGGTTGCCTAAGATTTAATGAGTCACCATATTCTAAAGATCTACTGACCAGATACATTTCAATATGGAAACAAGGAGGATCATGTCCAAAGAAACTAAGTGCCACTAAATCTTTGTTATATGTTATAGATAGGGCAGAGTTAGGTATAGTTTAGGATAAAGTATAATTATAATAAGGGCAAAATAAACATCCTTTTGCAAATGTATGATTACTAATGA
Source organism: Dromiciops gliroides (assembly GCF_019393635.1). Taxonomy (NCBI): domain Eukaryota; kingdom Metazoa; phylum Chordata; class Mammalia; order Microbiotheria; family Microbiotheriidae; genus Dromiciops; species Dromiciops gliroides. Next base: position 574,984,219 of record NC_057862.1, read on the forward strand.
GTATATTCTCTCATTCCAATGTGGATAAAACAAAATAACTTCTTTGGTCCTGTCTACCTCTAAATCTTTGATTTGCTCATAACTAGAAGAATAGTTGTTTGTGGGAGAAGATGATGAGATCCATTTTGAAAATATCAAATTGTAAATGATGACAGGACATTGTAGAAAGATAAATATTACTGTAGGTATCTGTCTGTACATGTGGGACTGGTGCATAGGAGACAGATTAGAGCTATAGATATTGGAGTCCTCTGCATAGAAGGGATTGTTAAACTCAAGGGAGTAAATAAGATTGTCTTAATAAACAATAAGGGAGAGCTTATTTTCAATTGGAGAGAGAGAGAGAGAGAGAGAGAGAGAGAGGAGGCAGACATAACATACATCTGAACAGGAAAAAAGTTGTGGTTTTCTACAGATGTGGAAAAGGAATCTGTCAGCAGGAAATAACAATAGATTGTCACACTTTTCCCCTCCATTTTGTCAGCGATATCATAGTTTATATTTTAAATGAGACTAGGTGACCTCTAATATTATGATTCTTTCATTTTTATATCTCTATAGTCACACTCTCCTCTATCACTGAAAAAAAGAAAAAGAAGGAAAATTGTTATCTTCAGTCATTCACTTTTTCTTTTCTCTTCTCTTGTGATAGGCAGAAACATGATATAGTGGATAGAGTGTTGGGCCTATAGTCAAAAAGCCTCCTAAGCAAGTTATTTAACTTGTTTGCCACAATTTCCTCAGCTGGAAAATGGTGATACTATATAAAGATAGCGATAGCACAGACATAGGTATATGTCTATGTATGTCTATTTTTATATCTATATCTGCTTATGTATGTACATATATAAACAGGTATAGACATATAAATATATTCATTTATGTGAATTCTATTTCCATATAGATATTGACATATAGAGAGATGGTTATAGAAATATATAAATGGCTATATAAATGCACATAGGTTCATATATAGATACGTCTGTATATATTTATCTCCATATAGATATCTACCGATATTCATATCTATATTTATCAATATTCATATAGAGATAGACTATGGCTGTCTCTAAATAAATATATTTATATAACAGTATATGCATATCTCTATATCTATGTGTATATACACATAGATATATATATATACTAATAGTATTTATAAGTATATATTTCATATATATATAGACACAAATATATAGCTAGATATAGACATATATCTATGTATATCTACATAGATTTCTGGAGAAGATAGGCGGTACAGTGGATAGAGCACTGACTCTGAAGTTGGGAGGATCTGAGTTCAGATCTCACCTTGGACACTTACTAGCTATGTGACCCTGAACAAGTAACTCAACCCCAATTGCCTTAAACATCTGGTACCATCTCCATTCATCCTGATGTATGTATGTATTGCTGTATGTATGTACTGGACCCAGATGGTTCTGGAGGAGAGAGTGATGTTAGTGACTATATACAGCCCTCCCTTACTTAAATACAATTCACTACAAATCATGACATCACTCCAATGTCATGGTCTTCTTTGAAAATGAAGGACAAACAACAACAACAATATTGATGTCTATATCTACAAATAGAAATAGAAATAATTTTATATAGATTTGATATATACATATATTTCTAAATATACATATGCACATGCGCATGCATGTATCTATTTTTGTCTCTCTCTACCTATCACATAGATGTCTACCATATCCAAATGTACAACTATTTCTATACAGTGATAGGTATAAGTATAGATACAGGTGTAGATGTAGGTGTAGATACATGATAGAGAGAGACAAAGATAGAGTTAGACAGTACAGTGGATAGAGTGCTGGGCCTGGAGGCAAGAAGACATATCTCTGTCAGTTCAAATCTAGCCTCAGACATGTACTAGCTGTGTCACCTTGGGCAAGTCACTTAACATGTTGTCTCAGTTTCCTTACCTGTAAAATGAGAGAAAGACATGTCACAAACCACTTCAGTACCTTTGTCAAGAAAATCCAAAATGGGATCATGAAGAGGCAGACTCCACTGTAAAAAGAATGAATAACAACAAATGACAGCGATTTGGACCTATCCTCTCAAAATACCATCCTTTTATCATCCCTTTCACCTTTAAAGTTGTCAACAGTGTAGTCTTCACTTACTGCTTCCATTTCCTCATCACCCACCTATTTTAAAAATCTATATAACTGAGATTATATCCTAATCACTTTGCTGAAATTGTTCTCTCCCAGAACTTTAGCATAGTTGGATTTAGAGAAGGAAGACAGTGGATATAATCTAGGCTTCTCCTCTCTTTACACAGATAAGAAAAATGGCTCACTTTCTATAATACTTACATGTTTACTAAGTGCTTTCTTTACAATAATCCTGTGAGACAGGTCTTTCAAATACTATTATCTTCATTTTATTGATGAAGCAAATGAAGCCCAAAGTGGTTAAGGGGTTTTCCCAATCTCATCCAGTATATAGGAAAGCAGAATTTAAATACAGACCTTTTTAAGTCCAGTATATTTTACCTCACATCACATTCCCTCCCATGACATCCAATACAATATATTTCTTTTCTTTAACTTTGATTCATCATTTAATGCTATTGACCTCTTCATACTTGAAACTCTTTCCTTTTTTTTAGTACCATCTAGGATTTTCTGTTGCTAATCTGAGCTCATTCCTCTGTCTTCAATACTTCCTTTTCCCTCAGTAAAATAATTCCTTAAGACTCTGTCATCCTTTCTGTAACCTACCTTCCCTCCAATATTTCTTATTCATTCTCATGGTTTCAATTAATATGTTCCTCTAAAGCTTTAGACCTCACCTCCCTCCAAAAATACAATTATGTACCTTACCAAATTAGTAGATAACAAAAATCCAAGAAAAATAGCTAATATGGTAAGAAGTCAAATTTGAATCCAAAAATACATATTAATCTAAATGTCTTAATGTTGTCTTAAGTTTCATTAAGCTTAAAAACATTGCCATTCTACTAATACTGATCTTCCCATCTGGACCACTAGACACTATATGTCTGGGATGAAGTAAACGTATTCAGTTCTATACTCCCTTGAATCCCAAGTGCTTATCTTCACCCAGGACATTTTCATCCAGCTGCTAAGTAGTCACCCTCCATTTACCCCTCCCCCTCCACTATCTCTTTTTATCTCTTCCTCTGAGAAATGCAATTAAACCAACCCTATCTCTGAAGGGAGGTATTGATAGTTTACTTTATTGTTGTACTCACCTTTAGTGATTTCACAGACCAAAATACCTTTCCTTACTTGTCTTCCCTACTTCTCCCATCCCTATCTGAAGATATGTGTCTCTTAATATTCTTAAATTCTAATTAATTTAAGCTTCTCCCAGTCACAAACTATTTTTGTGAGAGTAACACCAAGGCTTAACATAATACTTCATAAGTGGCAAATCAATGTTTTTCATTCCTTAAAAATATATTAATAGGTGGAAATAATAGATTTTGGTTTGTCTCTGTCTCCCAAGTAACTCCTTGAACATGTTTGTCCTTAACTTAGTTGCCAAAGTGATTCTTCCAATCAACTCTGACTGTTGCTTAACTACATGATAAATTCCACTAAGTCCATATTACTTACAGGATCATATAGAAAGACCTCTGCTTGTTTTTCAAGTTCTTCACAAGGTGGCCTCTTCTTACCTTGGCACTGTCTTTTTTACTTCTCAATATTATCTATTATCCAGCAACATGAGCCTTTTGGTTGTTCCTCAAAAATGAGATACTATCTCCCAATTTCAAGGGCTGTCCCCCATGCCTGGAATGCTTTCTCTCTGTTCTCTTTTTTCCCCTGGCTTCCCTAACTTCCTTCAGTTCAAATTCTCTTTTCAGCAAAGTTATTTTCTAGTCCCTTCAATGCTAGTGTCTGTCCTCTGAGTTTGCTTCCAATTTAGCTTATATGTATTTGTATGTATGTAGTTGTTTGCATAGTCTCTCCCATTAAAATGTAAGCTTCTAGAGAGCCAAGACAGCTTTTGCCTTTGTGTCCAAAGTGTTTAGTACCTTCCATGGCACAGATCAAGTTTTCAATAAATGCTTGTGAATTTAACTAAATCTATAAGAGGATAATTAATGTAGAAAATTAAAAAGTCAACCCTAAAAAAACAAAAACAAATAGGCAAGCAAAAGATGGTTGGGTAGCATGCGGGGGAAAGAAGTTTGTATGTTTATTGATTAGAAGTTCAATGTGGATCAATAATGGGATATAGTTACCTTCAAAATCAAACTACTTCCATTCTATATTCATAGAAATAATATCATGCAGAATAAGGAAGATGATAATATGATTATACTATACCCCAGAAAGCCTGAATAAGGTGTATGTATAACTTCAATGATGAGTACCACAATTCAAGAGGAATATTAGAAATGTAAGAAGTCATTGCCCCAGAGTGTCCACTGTAGGTATAGATTCTTGTGAGCTCAGTTACATAAAAAAATGTCCCCCATACAGCAAAATATTTATAGAAGCAGTTTTTGTACTAGCAAAAAATTGAAAATGAAGTACACATCAATCAGCTGGGGTACATGACTAGTGTACATGAATCTAAGGGAATACTGCTGTGTTATAAGAAATGTGATGACTATAGAGAATGATGTTAGTAGTTATGTGAACTGATACAAAGTGATATAAGCAGAACCAGGAAAACACAGTGACTACAATGTTATAAATAGATCAACAGGGACAAATCAATCAAAACTGAATCCTGAAAAAATATAGTACCTCAGTTCAGCCCAAAAAAAGAAATATGAGAAAGCCTCTCCATCTTTTTTACTGAGGTGGGGGATTTGGGGTGTGGAAAGCTGCATATAACCTTTTAAAAATACTTTGCTAACTTAGACTGAAATGCTTTATAATTTTGTTTTTGTTTTTGTTTGTCTGTGAATGTGGTGCCCAAGACTTAATCAGTTATAATACCATGAAGACCTACAATTTCCAGATGGAGATGGAGAGGGTCATATCCAGGGAAATAAAGTGCCACTGAATTGTTTTCTGTCCTTAGGGTTAAGGCATAAATGGTTATCTGGGAGGGTAAATGGGAGGGATATATTGGGGAATGAGAGTGATATAAAAACAAAGGTAGCAATAACAATGCATTGCTTTTAAAAAAGAAAAGTAAGGAATCATTCTATAAATTATGACATATGAGAAATAGTTAAAACATTAGTCTGAAATAGAAGAGACACAGAGACACAGAAGGATACACAGAGAGTATTGAGGAAGGAAAAGGGAAATTAACTGTTATCTTCAATCCACTATTTGGAAATTTAGAAAAATAAGGATTTATTCTTCTCTTCAGTTCTAGAGGACAGAATGAAGGCGAGTGAATGGAAGATAGATTGAAACATTTCCAGCTCAGTACAATTATTTCATCAGAATTGTACCTGTCTAAAAATAAAATGGGCTGCCTTGTTAAGGAATGATCTCTCTGTTATTGGAGGTACCTTCCACTAAGTCTGGATGAGTACTTGTCAAAACTATTCTTGGAATACTGGCAGTTATAGAGGGATTTGTATGTCAGGTAGAATTACTATCATGCAATCTCTTCTGTCTCTATAATGATTTCTAACTGCCTGGTAGACATCTACACTTGACCTCCTCTCACTCAAACCTAGTATGTATTAACCAAAACTCATTCTTTTTCTCTCAGAACCAACTCTTATTTCAGATGTCCTTTTTGTGTGACTGCCAATGTTTTTTTTTTTAAGTTGCTGAGTTTGTAAACTTTTAATCATCTTGGATTTATCTCTTGCCAATATACTTAATCAATTACCAAATCATATTGATTCTCTATTCATAATGTTTTCCCATTTAACACTTCCTTTCTATTCCCAATTTTATACTCTATCCCAGACACTCATCTCTTCAAACCTAGAGTATTTCAATAATATTCTAGCTATTCTTTCAACCTCTAGTCTCTTCTACTTCTAAAATATATGCTATAGACAAATTACTTATTTTGAAACTTTGAAAGATCTGTGATTATCTCAGTGGAGACACACCTCTACTGAAGCAAGTCACAATACCTCCATATCTTATAAATGGTCTTCATGAATTTCTGTGGCTAAAAATATTCTCACAAGGTAATAAATCTTTTTGAATTGAATAGTCTGGTGACAGATAGAAAGCCTGATAAACAGCCCTTACTTAAAGGGGTTTTGTTTTGTTTTATTTTGTTTTGTTTTGTTTTTTGGTAGGACCTTGGTAAGTTTCAAAGGGACAAATTTAGGCTCAGTATCAAGAAATCTTCCTAATATTTTGAGTTAGTCAAAAGGTAGACACTTTGGGCTGCTTCAGGAATTGGTGGGTTCTCTCTCATTTAAGTTGAGTCTGGCTGATCATTTGTGTTTTTTATGTTATAACAGGAATTCCTTTCATGTATGCCTTGGAATAGATGAATATTGAAGACCCTTTGAAATTTCAAATTCTATGGGTCTTTGACTTTTAAGAACTTGCCTTCTTCAATTTAGTTTTAGAAAATCCAATCAATTCCACATCACAATGAGGCAATAGAGGAGATCTTTAGTGTAGGACTTTCAGATTAATCTTCCTAAAATACCCCTTTGCACACATTGTTTTCTCTCACAAAAACTTCAGTGCCTAACCATAGCCTAAAGATTAAAAAGTGAATACTCCTTAGTTTGGATTTTCTGGACAAATCAAAGGCTCTCATTTACTTAAACTTCCTCTTCAATCTCAAATTAAATGATTTCCCTTAATGAACTTCTCAGTTCTAAATATATTACCCTACTCATAGTCTGTGAATAGGCCACATATCATCAGTTGACAAAATCCTTCATAATGTTGCCTAAGTCATGCTCCTAATGTTCAAGTGATCCCCCTGCTTAAAAATGTACAGTGGTTCTTTGCTGTTTCCTGAATACTAACTAGTGTTTAAGGGCCTCCAAAACCTGGCTCCAATCTCTTTCCATCCATATTTCTTAGCATTCCCCTTAGTGTACTCTGTGTTCCAGACCAACTAGACTACTCAGCATTTCTGGATCTCTTGCTGTCCTCTGATGGCATCATTCTTTTCTCCTTGCCTAAAAGGAACCTCATTACTTCATCAGTTGACAAGCTTCCCTTGCTTCAAGGCCAAGTTTAGATGTTATCTTTTATATAAATTCTCCAAGTTAGAAATTATTCTTCCCTTATCAAACCCCTAATGCCACTCTGGCTTCTCCAATGCCCTTAATCATTGTCTTATTTGTCTTATAGCTATTTTTGTATATTCTCTCTTCTCAAATTGCCACTGCTCTGGTATAAGCCCTCAGTATCTCAGACCTGAACTATTGCACCAGCCTTCTGATTTCCTTCCTTTCACCCTTTCATCACAGTGATCTACCTAAGCATAGATCTGACTTCAGTTAACTCCAGTGGCCCCTTATTTCCTCTATGATCAAATTTAAACCCTATGTTTGGCATTCAAAACCCTTCACAATCTGGCTCCTTTCTAATCTTCTTATACCTCACTCCCCTCTATGTATTCACAGATCTTGTGACTCTGGCCTCTTTGCAGTTCCTCACACAAGACACTCCATCTCTTTTCCTTTTCACTAACTGTCTCCCCAAGCCTGAAATTATCTTCCTCCTCAGCATTAATGCTTGGCTTCCCTATCTTCCTTCAAGTCACAGCTATAATCCTACCTTCTAAAAGAAGCCTACAATTTATCCTTTATGTACTACTATATATGTGCATAATTGTTTAACTATTGTCTCTTCCCATTTGATTGTGAGTTCCTTGAGGGAAGCAAGTTTTTGCCTTTTTTTGTAACCCTAATACTTAGCACACTACCTGGCACACAATAAGCACTTAAGTACTTGTTGACTTGTGTACATATCTCATCCCCCTACTAAGTCATAAACCCCTGGAAGGTAGGGAATGTTTTTCATATTTCCCCCAGTATCTATGTATTTATATATTCTATACATGGCATAGCATCAGATCTGGAATCAGAAAGACCTGAGTTCAAATCTCATCTCAGATACTTACTAACTGTGAGACTCTGAAGAAGTCACTTATCCATCATCTGCCTCAGTTTCTTCAATGGAAAATTAGCATAATAATAGCACCTAGTTCCCATAGTTCTTGTGGAAAGAAAATTTTTAAATGGTTCATCCATAAAGAACTTTGCAAATCTTAAAATGCTATACAAATTATGATTATTTTCATTATTATTTTAAGCCTATATACCCAAATACACAAAACTGTGATATTATCGATATAGGCATCCCTTCCACTGATGCAGGTTTTATCCCTATCCATCCTGTGCAATTCTGTTCTGTGTCCTAACACAAGTTTACCACATGGTATATCACTAATTATTCTTTGGTCCTCCCTTGCTTTATATAACATCTTTAAAACACAAGTGGGGTATTTATTGGCTATCCCTTATTCTAGTCATGTGAACATGCCATTTTATTTTCTGCTCAAACATTTCATTGATAATGCCCTTTATTAAGATTCACCTTCATAATTCCTTGCCTGTAATATGTTATAGGCTAATAATATTCAACATTGGACATAGCATATGCTTAATAAAGCTTTGTTAAATTATTAAATTAAGTTGGATATCATACTAATTTATTCTTCTGTGTTCTATGAACGATGGCTCATAAAATAGACTGTCCATTTCGCTCTCCTTCCTCACTCCCATTTCCTAAGGCCTATATAGGCTTAAACAACCAAATTAGTTCCATATCATTAAAGAAGACTTTCTTTATTACCTCAGCCCACAGTGATCTCTTCTTTCTCTTCTTGGCTATTGTATATATTATCTATACCAGTCAATTTGTATTTAACATATGCTGTGGTGAATTATGTTGTATTGTTTTTTATATATGACTTGTCTCATTAATGAGATTCTAATCCCCCAGAAGGTAAATATGTGACTCGTGGTGTCAACTTCCCAAGTTTAGCATAGAATTTTACACATTGAAATACTAAATAAATATTGGCTGATAATGGTTAATACATAAACATAAAAGAAGAAAAGGATTTTTATTTCATTATCTTTATGGATCAAAATGAGAATTTCTATGCAATTAAATTCTATAAATATCCTCAGGTTATTTCCCTTACACCATGTATTGCAGCAAGGATAAGTAATAGTGACAACCCAGCAAGAAACAATTCCAACAATAACTAGCTATCAACACAGTCTAGAGCTGTGGTTAAACTAAATCTTTTACATATTCTTGCTAATAAATGCTCCTAAATATTTTGAGTTTCTCTACAGTCACTAAGGCTTAGAGAAGCTATTTGTCATAAGTCAAGCAGGATTCAACAAGGCATGACTTCCAGAAGAGAGCAGCTGCCTAAAATTGGCCAGCAAATGAAAAGAGAGTATTGCTTGCAGTAACCCGGACTGCTGTCAACAAGCAAGTCTGTGACCAGCCTAGTAAATGTTTTATTGATTTAATATTAAATTAACTACCCCACCATAAGGAGTGCATTATGTTTAATGGCATTCTGATATTTGTAACTGTAGTTTGCTATAATGCACCTGTAAAATTAGTATTTCATAATATTCCACAAAAGCTATAAAATCTAATTATTTTTATGTGGAGTTTTGAAAAAGTGTAACATGGGCACTCGGACATGGAATTGAAATGCATCAGAGAGCAAGATTCTTTTTAACCACCAATGGGGAAGTGTGTTCTCCTCTCCCAAATATGCTTCATAATGTTTGGCTGATAAAGATTTGCTTATCTTAAAACATTCATGAGTGGTGTATGTATTATTGTTACCTTTATGTTTTTTCTAAAGTCACAGTGGTGAGAGTCACAGTTATAGGTTTATTATTATTATTATTATTATTATTATTAATTATGATGATGATGATGATTCTGGCTACCCTTATTAGAAATATTCTCCCAACTTCTACTCCCACTAAAAATGTGTAGCATTGTTATATCTCCCTTAATTATTCTATGAGTAACACAAAGTTTGGTGATGCTAGTGATATAACTCATAAACCCCTACCTATGTGCATCTACTATGATTAGCAGTTGATATCATGTCATAAGACAGAATTAATTAACTTTTACAAAAGGGTATTTTCCAAGGTGATATAATAACAGCAACACTCTACCATTAGTATAAATGAAGTTCAGGGGATAGTGGTTTCAAACTTAAATGACATGTGCAGAATTCCTTTGTACATACTCCTTATTGCTGGATTTTTTTTTCTTTGTGGAGTGCTTCCCTTTAGGTATGGCATAATTTCATTGCTTCACTTTGTAGAATATTGAAGCTTCCTTTCCTCAGTTTCTCTAGTTTATCTGTGGCTCCTAATTCAGATGACACACCAGCTGTTCTGGGGATACTGCTAAGATGAAGATTTCAGTGGGAAGTCCAAAACCCTTCAAAGCTCGGAAATTTACAAGGCCCTCCTCTGGTCAAAAAGGATCAGAAAGGAGAGTGAAGCTGAGACTGAAACTGGGGCTCTCTTTCCCATCCTTGTACACCACTCCCACCAAGTGATTTCTCAGGGACTTGGCTTGAAGCTTCCACCGAAATCTCAAATCTCTAGGTTCTAACCTCGAGGTGAATGAGTTTCTTTGCCAACACTAATTAAACTTTCCATGTAACTCTTCTCATCCAATGACTTTCTGTGACTTCTAAAATGATCAAGGATTTTTCAAACTTAATCTAAAACCATAGGTTGATTGATTATTCTTCCTTGCCAAAGTTATCACAGTTTAGCATCTTGTCACTTACTTGAAGAGGGACTTGGATAACTGATTGATTCAATCAACTGTCACCTTTCCATACCATGACTGACAGCTTTCAGTTCAGATAATTATTTCGTCCACTCTAGTCTTTACTTGAATACTTCTAACGTAAGTCAAGCCACCACCTCCTAAAGCAGTACACTCTACTTTGGGAGAGTTCTAATGGTTAGATTATATTCCCTCACACCAAACCTATATTTGCTTCTATATAACTCCTACCCTTTACTCCTAGTTCAAAGAAAAGTCTAAATCTTTTTTTTTCATTAACATCCCTACATCTTCCTGTTTTAGGGAAAAAGCCTTTTTTCCCATAACTAATCCTTTATGCCATGAAGTTGAGGCCCATCAGTATCCTTAATATTTTTATCTGAATGTTATCTGTTTATCAACATCATGTTTCAAATGTGGCACTGAGAACAGAGCACAATATTCCAGGTTCAGTCCAATTAGGGCAGACTACAGTGAAACAATTATATCCTTCATCCTTGAGGCTAGGACACCTTTTTTTCCTTTTTAAATATATTGTTATTTTTATTAAATATTTCCAAATTTCATGTAACTTTTTGACAATCTTTTTTTAAATTTTTAATTCAAAATTCTCTCTTTCCCTTATTCTTGAGAAGGCAAACATTTTTATATAAATTATACATGTAAAATCATGCAAAATATATTTCCATATTAGCCATATTGGGTAAAAAAAAAGATAGATTTAAAAAAAAAAGAAAAATATAGTAATTCAAGTATACTTCTTTCAGCATTCAGAGTTCATCATTTCCCTTTCTTGAGGTAGATAGCATTTTTCAACATGGATTCTTTGGAATTGACCTAGATCACTGTCTTGATCAGAGTAGCTAAGTCTTTCACAGTTGATGATCCTTACAACATTGCTCTTATTGTGTACAATGTTCTGCTGGCTCTGCTCATTTCACTTTGCATGAGTTCATATAAGTTTTTCAAGAGTTTTTTTCTGAAACTGTCCTGCTCATTATTTCTTATAGCACAATAGTATTCCATCCTTCTGCACCTCTCTAAGAGAGAGAGAGAGAGAGAGAGAGAGAGAGAGAGAGAGAGAGAGAGAGAGAGATCCGTTTCACCTCTAGTGGAATGGAGTATAACTGTGGCTCACAAAGACTATGCTAGGTTTAAACTCTCTTGAGTTCTATCATGCTGAAAAGGCATTGAATATGGCCCTGACAACACCCTAAGTCAGCTTTCTGAGTAATAGTCTAGTTAAACATGGAAAAGCTCATCAACAATAGTTTATCCATGAGTTCTTTGGTTATAGCAACCTACGAATAAAAAAACAAGGCAGAGAGAGAGAGAGAGAGAGAGAGAGAGAGAGAGAGAGAGAGAGAGAGATCATTCATTCCTGAGTGTCCCTCACTGTATACCTCTCTTTCAGAGAAGCAGTGGAACAGTAACATAAAAATGAAACAGAGTATAATAATAATCACACATTTTTAAAACTATTTATAAACATTAATATCTGTGCCAATATCCAAGGTAATCTAAATGTGAGATACTGGTTTCTAGGTGGCATAATGGATAGAACACTGGACTTGGGGTTAAAAAGAACAGAGTTCAAATCCTACCCCAGTCACCTACTAGCTATGTGACCCTGGGCATGTCATTTAACTTCTCTTATGCTCAGTTTTCTCATCTGTAAAATAAGGACTATAATAGTACCTATCTTACAGTGTTGCTTTAAGGGTCAACTTAGATAACATGAAATATTTTGCAAATCTTAAAGAATATATGATAGCAGTAATACCACTACTAGGTCTGTACCCCAAAGAGATCATAGAAGAGGGAAAAGGAAGCATATGTACAAAAATATTTATAACAGCTTTCATTGTGGTGCAAAGAACTGGAAATAGAGGGAATGCCCATTAATTGGGGAATGGCTAAACAAGTCGTGGTATGTAAGTGCACTGTAATACTATTGTGCTGTAAGAAACAATGAGCAGGAGGATTTCAGAGAGACCTGGAAGGACTTACATGAACTGATACTGAGTGAGATGAGGAGAACCAGAAGAACATTGTACACAGAAACAGCAATATTGTATAATGATCAACTGTGATAGACTTGGCTATTCTCAGCAGTGCAATGATCCAAAACAGTTACAAAGAACTTATGATAGAAAATGTTCTCCACATACAGAAAACAAAGAACTTTGGATTCTAAATGCAGATTGAATCATACAGTTTCTACTTCCAAGCTGTTTTTTTCTCTTTTATGAGGTTTTCCTCTTGTATTTTGCTTCTTATTTCACAAAATGCAGAAATATATTTAACCTGATTGTACAAATATAACCTATATCATATTGCTTTCCATCTTGAAGGAGGGGGTGTGAAGGGAGGGTGGGAGAAAAATCTGGAATCAGAAATCCTATGAAAACAAATGTTCAAAACTATCTTTACATGTAACTGGAAAATAATACAATAATTTTATGATTAAAAAAGAACATATGCTAGCTATCAATATTATTAATGAATGGATCTATTATTAGATAGACTAAATGACATCAGTATTGATATCCTTGCTGTAAACAAAGTCAGAATAATGAACTAAAGGGAGGAATTATTCCAAATACTCAATAGAGAGACAAAACAAGTAGCCAGCAGAGTTGGATTTATCACTTTCCCAATGTTGACATGAAAGTTCCTTTTTTTTCTTCTTTGTGGTACATTAGGTCATTTTATATTGGAGAGCAAATTATACATATATGCAAAAAGAACAAAATGATAATACTTGTAGCTTATGCACCAATATTGGCTGCAGAGGATGAAGTACAGAAAGTCTTTGAAAACTCAGTGCAACACTCTAAATTAAATCAGCATATACATTAATAGCCTTTAATTTCAGAGAAATAATGATACTATTTAAGGACAGTGATGACATATATGTTTGAAAGCATGGGTCAGTAATAAGAAATCAGAGAAGATAAAAATGTGTAGACTACCTAGAACCCTCATGTTTCTTCATCATGAATACTTCCTTCAAAATAAAATAACATGTAGGCACTTTATATGGGAAGTACCAAAAACAAAGCAAAAACAATGAAATTATTCATTTTTGTAGCAATGGAACAACTTTCCATCTAGTTGGGTATTCATACTTTGCCTTTATTGGGAAAAGCATATACACTCTTGCCCTTGCTAAAGATAATATGTTACAAAGAAAATATATGAGAAGGCACCTCCTACTTCTTCTTTGCAGAGGTAGGGAACTATGGGTGTGGATTATTATATATAATGCCAGATTTTTTATATACTGGTTAGTTCTGCTAAATTGCCATTTTCCCTTCCTCTTTGTGATAAAGGTTGATTTTCCGGGAGGAAAAGAGGAAACACTTAGGAAATGTAAATTACATTAAAATAAAAATACCAACAAAATAAATTAATGGTGAGTATTATCAGAGAGTTCTAATTGGTTCCCATAAAGAAGGGGCTGAATCACACAAGTAGTAAGTGTCTGAGGTCAGATTTGAACTAAGGTCTTCATGACCAGGCCAAACACTCTATCCAGAGTCACCTACCTGTCCCTAGAATTTATTAGCATTGAAATAGTATAGAAGAAAGATAGTGGAGGTAATTTAGGGATGGGGTTGGAGAAGGGATAGTAAGTAAGTTATAAGGCAAGGAGTTAATGAATTCAATGTCTAAGAATGGCATTAAGGTAACTTGAAACTAAACACATCATACTTGGGAAAAGAGGAGAAAATTGTTACAAAGATATTTTTTCTCAAATTGTTTCCATTTTAATCTGAGCTATATTAAAATTATTTGCATGAAAAAGGAAGTAGCTGGTATAAAAGAGGATTCAAAACTGAGCCAACAAAAGGTGCCTACTTATTAGGTTTAAAGAAGAGAAAACAATTTCTGTCTCTATTTTTTCTCCAACTCATTCAAATATGTCCCTTTAGACCCTTCCAGACTCCACATCCCAGAAGCTGTCATGTCTATCTGCACAAGACAGAAAGAATATGCACTTATCTAGGTGAGCCTGAATGGATATTCCCATATCTGGATGTCTCTTCTACTTTTTCTTTCACTAACTATAAGTGACCAAACAGTAATTCTGAGAGATGCACATTTGCAGTCTTGACAAATATTTACTTTGTGACCTCAAGAGATCAAGTTATTGGATTGAATGCTAGCTGCCCAGCAGTTGGTGCTTCTGCAATTCCATACTTTTCAAATGAGAATATGAATCATTACTGGGACAATGTACCTTGGATGCCTGGTTGACCAGAAACATAAACCTTGAGTTGCTACTTGGACATTACAAATCTGAGGTGAATGTGTAATATCTATTAAACATGATCAAAAGTCTCCTGGGCATCTTTACCTCCCCAGAGAGATCATGTTCTCTAGGTATTTCTCAAAACACACTTTATTTTTTTCTTTGTTTGTTTTGGGGTTTTTTTTGCTATGCATTTCTTTTATGGTGGAGGAAATAAATTGCTGTCATATCAGGTACCTACTACTTTACAGATTGAGCAGCTTCTCTAGAAGGCATTCTGATCATTTATTTTAGGTAAAACTTAAATGTGAGTTTTTGTAAAGAGAATTTCCCTTGGTCATTGGGGTAGAGGAACAATGAGCAAAAATGTAAAGAGTTTGTGCTTTTTTGAGAGCCTGAAACTCTACCCTCACTACCCCTTCTTTCTAGAGGTCAGGCTACTCCATGACTGAACGTAAATGTGCATGAATCCAGAATTTTACTGGGAATAGGTCTCCTGGACCACAGATTACATAACTTGCTGGCAGGAAAAGATTCATTATTGATGTGGGATTCATCCCTGCCTCATCTGTTTATAGCCAGACTACCATCTTGTTATAGCAAAGATAATAATTTGTATAAAACTAGAAAAAAAAGACTGATGATAAAAAGATACCATATAATTAAAATAATTTAATCTGCATCTTTTAATATAAGACATTAATAATTGAAAAGGGTAATGGATGGTAAAAAATAACCATTATCAATTACAATACTATTATGAAGATGTTTAAGGGATATGTCAGTTGTCATAGGAGATAAAAAATGCTAAAAAAGTATCTTAGAAAATGATTCATTTACTTTCAAAGAGGGAAAAAAAATGTCAGCCAAAGGCAATATCAATTTAGAATATAAACTCATTGGTTAAATCTTATGAAGGATGACAGAAGTTTGTTAGGGGTCTCACCTCATAAACAAGAGAGGAGCAATGGAAAGTGAAGGCTTTTGGAAGAAAATCTGGGGAAATATTCAACTAAGTAAAGTTACCATAGGACATTTAATGACCTATATCATAAAGGGCTGGGAGAATCCAATTAATTATATTTACAAAGTGCTTAGCACAGTGCCCGGCACACAGTAGGTATTTAACATGTTTGTTCTCTCTCTGATTTTTTAAAGATCAAAATGGAAGGAAGCCATCAAAAAGAAGAAAAATGGAAAACACCTGAAATTATTCTTATCACAAACTGGTTTTGTCATTAAGGTCAGTAGAGAGAAGACATTAGACTCTAGCATCACTGTATTATATATGCTTACATAGGAGGAAGAAATGGCACTTAAGAGAACAAAGAAGAGAGAAACAAACATATTAAAGAGAAATCTAAACTGGAGGTAAAATAAGTGTAATGGAGTAGATCTGAATTAGTGGGGAACTCAACATGAAGGCAGTGAGAGATTGATTCACAAGATAAAACAGTAGAGAAAACTTTGTCCACTGACATAAACATTAGGTGAAACATAAAAAATGGAGATATATCCTTGTCAAAGTTGTTCAGTACTATGATAGAGGACATTCAGAGCTAAGGGCAAGTTGGAGAGGGATTCCTTATGGAAGGTGAGATCCTTCAGATGCTCCTGTTGGCAGAAAATGTGTTCATTGAATGCAGCCTCAGAACATTGTGAAGAACACTGCAAGAGAATTTCATTTAAGAGTTTGTCCTGTCCATCTACACAAACCAAGGGTATCAAGAATGTCCATTGCCCAAATTATGACATGCAATTGGATGAGGAGCCTAGATATCTTATTCATCAGTATGTACATCTGTAAGAGAAAGTACAAGTGGACAACAAGCCAGGCCCAGAATATTTCATTCTGGAGGCAGGGAGCAAGCTAGATTGCTTTCAGGAAGTTATAAAAACAAACAAACAACACTTTAATAACCTCAAACTTCTCACCAAAACAAAAGGCCATATTTAAAAAACAAACAAAAAAGTTACATGAGTATTGTTATAAGGCTGTGAGAAATGGAACATAACTATCTCCAAAGAAGTGAAAATTAATATCCAAGACTATCGAAGAAACCTTTGCAATTGGGTTTCTTTTCCATCTTTCTCTTACTCATTCTGCCATCTACCTGTCTCCTCCTATACTATATCAAACAGGTATAACAAAGACTGTATATCTGGTCTCCTCCCTCCTCTCCATGCTCTTCCTGGGCCTCCACACTCCTTAGCTGTAACCTTTCCTTGTTGTTGAGCATCAAATGTAGTTTGATTCAAGAATTTAATTTCAACCTACCTTGAGTATGACATGGAGTCCCATTCTGTCCCTATCCCCAATATCGCTAAAGAATTCATTGTAAATCTTCTTGCCAACTACTGTAGGTAGCCACAAGGAGAAAAACAAGGACCCACAAATACCAGTCCAATGACTCAGGCTAGTGTGGTTGGTATGAGAGGGAAGCCCCAGGAGAGTCCAATGCACCTCCACCTGAGTAGAGAGACTCCCTTGAAAGGGAGAGGAAAGGAGAGAAGATGCAATTACAAAGGGCCTAATATATAGTACCCAGACATTTTGTTAAGAGATTTACACAGAAGTTAGGTACTTTTATTGTCCCCATTTAACAGGTAAGGAAACTGAGACAGTGTTTAAGTGACTTGGCTGCATTTGAACTCAGGAAATGCTGATTCCAGGTGTAGCAGTCTATCCACTGTGCCACCTAGCTGCCTTCGTCATTCCTAGGAAACTACCAGAGAGTTCATTATGAAAGTCTATGCAGTTTTATATTCATTCTTTTTTTTTTTCCTGTGAGAGCTATCTTTTGGAAATTTCTTTAAATTCTCCAATTCCTGCCCCTCCTTATTTTATTTTAGCAAGATTTCTGACATTTTTTATTTAGGATGATGGGGGAAGAGGTCCCCCTAGATTACTTCCCATGCCATCATCTTCCTAGGGAAAATTACTTTTTAAGGGAGTGTGTGTTTCAGAATTCCAACTACTAATGTTATTAGTCAAATATATTCAGTATTTAAAATAATACTTATTAATGTACTTTGTTCACAGATCCTTTTAGCTTCAACCAATGCCATGTAGACACACAACTAGAAATGAATGAGGTTACTTCCTTTCCAAGCT
Source organism: Dromiciops gliroides (assembly GCF_019393635.1). Classification (NCBI taxonomy): domain Eukaryota; kingdom Metazoa; phylum Chordata; class Mammalia; order Microbiotheria; family Microbiotheriidae; genus Dromiciops; species Dromiciops gliroides. Next base: position 575,002,355 of record NC_057862.1, read on the forward strand.
TTCCTGCCTGGGAACATATTCATTAGTATTGTAATTTTATCCAAGTTACTCAACCATAGGAATATATGTTACATCTAATTACATCACAGGAATAAGTAAAAATCTCATGGGAAAAAACCATAGTTTAAAAGGAAAACAAATGAAGATTTTTTTTCATTGAACCCAACCCACAAGTTATTTAGACTTTATATTCCATTTCATGTGAAAAACCAGTTTTTGATTTCTCATAATGAGTTCACAGCAGGTGTTAATAAGTAGTGTCCTAAAAAATAACCACCACAACTCCCCAAAACAAACAAACAACAACAACAAACAAGGATATTTATGTGGCAGCCCAAGATAAGAGAAGAGAAAAGGAAGTTCAAATTAAAATGTTTCATTTAGCATGTGCTGGCCTACGAGTCAAGGTGTTGGATTGTAATGTTTAATTCACTTCTAACTAGCTATGTGATCTTAGGGAAGTCACTTAACTTTGGCCTCAATTGGTTTAATCAAAAGATCATTAATCTAGAGCTAAAAGTAACTAAAGATATCTCCTTTTCTAGTCATTTTGAAAAATTCATTTAAATATATCTATTTATGTATTTATTTGTTTGCCTTATTTGTTCGTGTATTTATTTGCTTATTTATGTGTTCATTCATCCATCCTTTCATTCATTCATTCATTTGTTTATTTATTCATTCATTCATTTGCTCATTAATTAATTCACTCATTTATTTAATCTTTCATTCATCTATTTAATTTTTTGTTTGCTTTTTTGTTCATTTATTTATCTATTTATTTGTTTGTTTGTTGCTGATCTTAGAACCTTCCTTTTGGTTTAGTCATGAATGATTTTTCGCTGATAGAATTGATATGATTCCTACTTGCCCCTACTCAGAAGTTGTCCCTGCTAAGATCTGAAATTGACCCTTTTGTCCTTCTCTCTCATAAGTATATGCATTCCTCCCTCTATAAATGAAAGAAGGGGAACTGTTAAATTACCCTGAGACTTTTTTTTTTTTTTTGGTGAGGCAATTGGGATTAAATGATTTACCCAGGGTCACACAGCTATTATGTGTCAAGTGTCTGGGGCCTGATTTGAACTCAGGTCCTCCCGACCCCAGGGTCTGTGCTCTATCCACTTTGCCACCTAACTGCTCCAAACCCTCAGACTTTTGGTCATTTATTCTACTTTAGATATATTCATAAAGCCCCAAAACTTCAAGTTTGATTGTTTCACAGGTCAAAGAGAGCGTACTGAATGTGAGAGTAGACCACATACTTAGTCACTAAAATGGCTTCAAAGACTGACAGTCCAGATGACCTACTGAATGGCCTCTACTAGCCAGAATTTGGATAAAATTAATTGAAATCAGAATCTGATATTAAAAACACTTAATGACTTAATTAGAAAATATTGAAAAGAACCAGGACCATTTAGTATAGATAAGGGAAGACTGAGGGAATAATCATGGTCTTATAAAACACTTCTAGACTTAGCATATAGAGAGAAAATGGATCATAGCAGAAAGAGTACTGACTAGAGAGTTATAGCCCTAACTCTGGATTCTGGGTCTGACATTTCCTATCTCTGTTACCTTGGACAAGTGAATGAATAATTTCAATTCCTTTATCTGAAAAAAATAAACAAACAAAAAACCAGTGGCTAATGTTGTTGTTGTTCAGTCATTTCAGTTGTGTCTGACTCTTCGTGACCTTATTTGCAGGAGATACTGGAGTGGTTTGACATTTCTTTCTCCAGCTCATTTTACAGATGAGGAAACTGAGGAAAACAGGGTTAAGTGATTTGCCCAGGATCACACAGCTTATAAATGGCCAGATTGGAACTCAGGAAGATGAGTCTTCCTAACTCCAGTCCCAGTACTCTATTTGCAAGTATTATAAAGAACAATATAAATATGTTTTGATTATTATTTTTAACTAGAGGTTAACATCTGAAGAACCATAGATTTATATCTAGAAGGTATCTCAAAAGGCCTCATTTAATAGATAAGGTAATTAAGGCCATAGAAGCTAAATAGAATGCAAACTTCTTGAGGTCAGGGACTGTTTTTGATTTTCTTTAAATCCCCAGGAATTAGTACACCATCTGTCAGATAGTAAAAACTTCAAGGGACTTTTTCAAAGTCACCTAGATAGTAAGCAATAGAGATCAGATCTGGATTAAGGTCCCCAGAATCGAAACCTAACTGTGAGCAGTAAATTATTAAAATAATGTACATAGTCTTTCCCCCAACTCCAATACTGTAAAGAGATTAAAACTCCATCATTGTGAAGAGGTTAAATGAAACTTTCATTTTACTGCTGTCTTAGAGTTGGTATAAAATTTAATGGAAAAGACTTTCAGGGGCAGCCAGATGGTCCAGTGGATAAAGCACTGGACCTGGATTCAGGAGAACTTGAGTTCAAATCCGGCTTCAGACACTTGACATTTACTAGCTGTTTGACCCTGGGCAAGTCACTAAACCCTCATTGCCCCCCCCCCCAAAAAAAAGACATTCAACAACTTAATCCAAGCATTCACAGAAAACGAGTGTCTATGTTATAATTTTGAAAGCATAAAAGTTCTGGTTTTGAAGCTATCTTCTGGAGGACCTCATCATCTACTGGGAATCCCTCCTCCATTTGGATTATGTACAGGGCAGCCTCTATCAGAGTGGCAAATACCTTTGGTAAACATACATCTCTTGGTCCTAGGTTCTGTTTGTCACTAATAATAAGTTATTAAGCAATATTACCTTTTTCTTTTTTTAAATTTTGAGTTCCAAATTCTCTCCTTCCTTCCAGTCTTTTCCCCACCCATTGACATGGAAAGCAATTAGATACATATAATAGATATGAAATCATACAAAACATAATTCCAAATTAGCCATGTTGCAAAAATGAAAAAAATACCACACAAGAAAAATAGAATGAAAAAGTGTTTCAATCTACATTCAAAGGTTATTAGTTCTTTCTCTGGAGGTAGATGAGTTATTTGGAATAGTTATGGATCATTGTATTGATCAGAATAGTCTTTCACTGTCATTTACAATAATATCATTACAATATTGTTGTTACTGTATACAATATTCTCCTGGTTCTTCAGACTTCCTTTCTCATCAGTTTATGTCTTCCCAAGTTTTTTCTGAAATATTCCTCCTCATCATTTTCATAGTGCATTAGTATTCAATCATAATCACACTATATACCTTCAATTTCCAATTATTTGCCATCTCTAAAAGAATTGCTATAAATACTTTTGTACATTTTGTTCCTTTCCCCTCTTTTTTCATATCTTTGGGATATAGTCTTAGTAGTGGCATTATAGGGTCAAAGGGTAAGCACAGTTTTAGCACTTTGGGGTTTAGTTCTAATTTTATTTTTATTTATTTATTTATTTATTTTGCTGGGCTTTAGTTCTAAATTGTTCTTCGGAATGGTTGTACTAGTGACAACTCCACCAACAGGGCATTTCTACAGCATTTGTCATTTTCCTTTTCTGTCATAATCTGATAGGTTCACATGAGGTAGCACCTCAGATTTATTTAAATTTGCATTTCTCTAATTTATAGTAATTTGAATGTTTTGCATTCCTATTGATCAGCATAGTAGTTATTAATGTTCTCTTGAGAAATTTTTCTTGGTAAAATACTAACAATGATCATTTTCAAATCATTCAAATACCTTCAAAATCATACCATCAGTGTTTTAAAACCTGTATCACATCTATGTATTATCTGTTTTGTACATTCTGGGCCACTATATGCTTAGATATATAATAATAATTCATTATTAAAATCTATTCTTTAGTACCACAATATAACAATAATAATATACTAAGTAATGTTATTTAATGGGCCTGGCACATAATAAGTGTTAATTTACTATAATATTTTAATTATTATATTCATTTTCTTTCCTCTGGTGAAGTAATTGTGATGAATATATGAAAACATATCAAAGCAAAGATCCAAGTTATTATTGTGATGATAATTGTGAAGACTTCATGAAAAAGTACCAGTTATTTCCTATTTCCTCAGAAGAAAGAATAAAAAGAAATGAGTTTGCCATGTGGCATAGAAATAGGGGGAAAAAATCTGGCAGTGTTTTTGTTAAATATGGAAATTGATGAAAATGAAAAGCTGTAGAAACCTTTACCCACAGAATGTAAGTACACTGAGGTCAAGAAATATTTTCCTTTTAATTTTTGGGTCCCCGACACCTTACACAATGCTTGGCACTAGTACACATTAATAAATGCTTGTGAAATTTACCCACATTGAATTCTGGTCACTTATAAGAACAAAAAAGATTCTCTCCTGAGTGAGATAATTTAGCACGTAAAAAATAGAGGATCTTCTAGCATTAATATACTACAAACATACAGCTTCTTCTATCCTTTTCTTTTTTTCTCCAGGGAGTCAGTAATATTTTTGAGAAGTAGGGAGTTCACAGTGCCTTCAGGGTTCCGCAGACGGCTAATAAGAAGTGGGAAATAATCCAATTGGCTTTCAAACCTGTCATTATTGTTGCCGTTGTTGTTAATATTATTATTAATGTTATTACTACCTCACATTTATATAGTGTGCTGAGGTTTACAAAGCATTTTCCCCAAATCACTGCCAAACAGATAATGCAATTATTATTATTCTCATTTTACATATGAGGAAACCAAGACTTTCTGTATGGTTATGTAACTTATCCAAAGTGTGAGAGTCAGGAATAAAGCATAAATTTTCTTGAACCTAAATATAACACTTATACCTGTAATCGTGCCTACCTTGTCCTATTCTACTGCATGAGTACCCGGGAGGTTATATTGTACTCTTCCCTACGCTTAAAGGGGTTTGGAGTTTCTGGGCTCACTGCCAGTGACCCTAGCCCCAACTGATGGTGTTTCCCCAAGTGTTGGGGGTTGTCCTCTGCAGCCTAATTCCATTTAACCACTGACAGTCACATTAGCTTTTACAAATGAATATTTAATACAGACGGTATCATCACAAATACATAAACTTACTTCCCTCCCTAAAAGGGGAGCCACAATCCTCCTGCCTTTGCACCATTTCAGTCTCTGGGAAGGGGGAGGGGATTAGTTTCATAACTTAGCTCATTTTCCATAGATCATGGTCCCAGTTCTAAGTCCAAAATCCCCCTTGGTCTCAAATCACAGGTTCCCAGGATTCTCCAGGCTTCCATGCTGGGTGGGCTGGCTGGCTATACCATCCCACCTGTAATCCTGGCTCCAAGGTCACAATGGCTCCAATTCTGGGGCCCTAGAGGGATCCTCTTGGGCAACTAAAACTAAAGAGAATAAAGAACACAGAACACAAATACCCCCAGGCCTATTTCTCAGAGCTGGGAATGAACATCCTCCCCTCTCACCAGTTCATGCAATCTTCACTGTGCTTGAAGTGGGATCTTCACCCTCTGGCCCAACCAATAAGAGAACAATAGAAACAGGGTGACAGAAGAGTGAAACCAAAAGTCCTGCTCGTTTTAAAGATGCAAGCAGCCAGTCAAAGGAGGCTACCTCTACCCAAATGGTAGGGGATAAAGAGGCTTCCATGTTATAGAATCTGGAAATGCTTCAAAGACCCCTCAGATGGGCACCTCCATTAGTTGAAGTGTGAGTGCCCAGACCTATATATTTCCTCCTGTTTGAAATGTCCCATCCCTGACAAATAGGACCAGGTACTTTTTATTTTAACAGTCTTTATCCCAAATTCAGAACAGTTCTCTATGGTCTCTGAAAAGGCATAAGCAAAGTCCTAACACTTATTTCCTTAGTGCCTTATAATAAAGCCTCCAAACAACAAGTGTTACATTATCATAGGTAAGATAACCTGTACATCTGAAAATTATATTTACCTCCAAATACAAATTTTTGAAGATTTGCAGAAGAAAGAACATGTCATGAAGTTTCCTAAGTAACTCAACAAGATTAGAAATATTTTACAAAGTTTACCAAATAGCACTGCTTTATTGTTGTTTAATCATTTTCAGCTCTGTCTGACTCCTCATGACCCCATTTGGGGTTTTCTTGGCAAAAATCCTGGAGTGGTTTGCCATTTCCTTCTCCAGCTAATTTTACAAATCTGGAAACAGTTAAAGAAGGTTAAGTATTTGCCCAGGGTCACACAGCTAGTAAGTGTCTGAGGTAAAATTTGAACTCAGGTCTTCCTGGCGCTCTATCCACTGAGCCACCAATTGCCCTTATTAGCTTTATAGGACCTAAAATCACAAGCAGAATAAGAAAAATCAAAGATAAAGTTGGCTTCAATCTGGAACAGAAATGTGACCTACACTGAGTTTCCCAAGCCACATAGAGAAATATGGTACCTGATGTCAACTGGGCACTGACATACTCACAAAAGTCCCCTCAATAGTGCCTCCATTAGTCAAATTGGGTATCACTTCATTTGTTTGTTTGTTTGTTTGTTTGTTCGTTCGTTCATTCGTTGGTTCGTTCGTTCCTTTGTTTGTTTTATGTATTTATTTATTTATTTGTTCATTTATTTATTCATTTTATTTGTTCATTCATTCATTCATTTAATTTTTTTTTTGGTTTGTTCATTTATTTATACTATCACTTATACATTCTTGTCTGTACCTAGAGAACTTTTTTTTGTTTTTGTGTTTTTTGGGGGCGGGTATGTATAATTATCTTATTTTTCTGCTTTGTTTTCCCACTGGTGAACTAATGAGTGGTCATTTTTTAGAGAGAGCTTTACAACTTCAATTCAAGTATCCTTAGGACACTTGTAGCACTAAGGTGTTCCCCAAAAGTTTTTTCAAAAGTCAATTTGAGTGACAAAAGGAAACACAGACCAGAATGAGCGTGGGAGTATAGGACAGGTTTTGCTAATTAGGCCAAAAGTCATATCTAGAGCAGAACCCTAAGAAAGAGAGGAGCAGATCCTTAAAAGTGAGCTTTAGTAGACAAAAGCACTGGCTTGTATGTTGAGGCCTAGTTCCAAGGTTCTCTACTTATGGCGATTCCACAGCCTCCCATGGCTTTAATTATCACCTCTATATAGATGTCTCTCAAGTCTCTACCTGCAGCACAGGGCCAGAGCCGGAGTTCTGCATTTCCAACTTCCTCCTATGTATTTCGACCTGGATATATAGCCAACATTTCATATATATGTGTGTGTTGTACACACATAGATACACACACATATAATCATTTCAATCTTGTTTCTCAAGCCTATTTTTTCTCCTGACTTTGAGTTTACACTGATAATAATTCTCCTAATCAACAAAGCATAAAATTTAACTCATCCTCACTATTTACTACACCACACCCCTGCCAAATCCTTTTAGTTATAAAGGCTTCTTGAAGTTATCATGTCTGCCACAACTTTGGCAGCTATCTCTTGATTTGTACCACCCCTTTCCTCTCACCATTATCTCTTTCCTAGACCACAGTATTGTTGTTATTGTTTGTTGTTCAGTCATTTCAGTTGGCTCTTTGTGGCCCCCATTTGGGATTTTCTTGGCAAAGATACTGGAGTGTTTTGCCATTCCCTTCTTCAGTTCATTTTACAGATAAGGAAACTGAGGCAAAGAGGGTTAAGTGACTTTTCCAGGGTCACACAACTAATACCAGACTTTGAAATTTGAATTCAGGTATTCCTGATTTCAGGGCTAACACTCTATGCACTGTGCCACTTAGCTTCCCAGCCTCTTAATTTATCTACCTGCCTCTTATTTCTCCCCTCTGCAATCCATTCTTCTCACTGTTGCTATTGACATTTTCTTATAAATAACTTCCCTTATAAAAAAATATTCAGTGACTCCCTTTGCCTAGAGTATAAAACACTTTCTTCCCTTTCTATACATAGCTCTATCTCATTTTCACCTCTGAATGCCCTTGTTATGACTTTATTATTGTTGTTATTGTTGAGTTGTTTTTCTGTCATGTTCAACTTTTTGTGACCCTTTTTGGCCTTTACTTAGTGGAGATACTGAAATGGTTTGCCATTCTTTCTCCAGCTCATTTCACAGATGAGGCAACTGAAGCAAATAGAGTTAAGTGACTTGGCCAGGGTCATACAGCTAGTAAGGTCTGAGGTGACATTTGAACTCAGGTCCTCCCAACTTCAGGGCCAGTGCTCTGAAGTCCACTATACCATTTAGCTACTCCTTATACCACCTATGATTTTACTTAGAGCCATATGTTGCCAAACTCCATTTTTACTGGTTTTACCCTCCCCACCTCCTTCTTTCTGCTTTATGGAATGAAATTACTAAATCATCCATCGGTCTTCATCATGTGCTTTTAAAATAGGTTTATATTCTACCCTAGTGTTGCCTTTGGCAGTCATTCCTTCATTTAGCAAGTAAGTTGAATGTTTGATAAATAAGACATTTTTTTTTACTCTTTTGGTCTCCTTATTTCAGCAATTAATTTTCATTGGTTTAACTTTTGGATGAAATTATTATAGTTGATAAGATCATATTTCTTGTCTGTTCCCCATTTGTTTTTCTTTTTCAATAGCAAGTTTAAAAATCCATATTAATTGTATGTCATATCATTATTCACAGTACTACTCTTCCTTTTTTGTATATTATAAATCATGATCTGAGTTTTGATGAGAACATGATCTGATTTTGCCCAAAAAGCTGACTCAGGAATCATAAATTTCCAGTAAGGACATTATAGTCTGATATACTCGACCCTAATCAGAACACATCTATACTGTTTTGTTCAGTGAAGTCCATTTTTAGAAACATGTTGAATAAGCTGAAGTGTGTTCAGAGCAAGGAAAACATAATAATGGAGATAATTGAGTTCATGCCTTATGAGAATCAGAGAAAAAACTAGGACATAAGGCATCATGTGGGAGATGACACCAAAACTAAGTCTTTGAAGGAAGATTCTAAAGGGCAATGGGGGAGAGGGGAGATACACACCACGTGTGGTAGAAATCCTTTGAAAATGCACATAGATGATTAAAGAATATTGAGTAGGCTAGAGTACAGTTAGAACATGAGAGTTTATGAAGGGGCATAATATAAGACCAGTCTAAAAATGTAGGAGGTAACCAGATTGTGGCGTGATTTAAATGCCTGGCTAAGGAGTTTGCATTCTGTTCTAGAATCAATAGAGCTAGTGGACATAGTTTCTCCTCATACCATATGCAATAGGGTTTTGAATACTAACTAGATCATTTGACTTGGAATGTATTCTTGGTCAGAAAGAGCTCTATCATCAATCATTCCATATACATTGGACTAGCCTTTTCTAGCCTTTTAAGTCAAGATATGAACAGGCAAAATGTAAGCTCATTCTAAAAGTTATTCTTTCTAAAATCAATAGAAATGAGCACTTTGGGATAGAAGTTTACCTCATAATTATCTAAAACCAAATAGAAAAACATGGCATATTAGTAAAAATAATGCAGAAAATGTTTTTGTAGTTAGGTGTTGGCCCTTCATCATAGAACACCTTGTTTCCCCAAAACACTAAAGTGATGAGGGTATATAAATATGAGAGGCTAAACTCCAGAATCTCATTCTATCCAGAAACATCAACATCAAATGACAATAGTGGCAGCTTTTCTTTGATTCTAATATGACTGGGTTCCACGGCATATTGAATAAGAAGGGAATGAAACTTTCATGAGGGGTCCACAGCCCAGTTCATTTGAAAGTGGCATAACTTGTGCATTATCTACCCCACAATGATATGGAAAGTAGCATGATCCTTTGGAAAATCCACTGGACATGAATTTAAACCCTTGAATCATTTATCCTTTGTGACTTGGAACAACTCATTCAACTTTACAAGGCCTATATTTTCTCATCCATAAAATTAAGAAGTTGCAAGAGGTGGACTCTGAGGTCCCTTTGAGTTCTAGATCTGTGGTCTCATATGAAACTGGTAATGTAAAAGACCAAATACAAAGAACAGTTTTATAATTAATCTCATGGATGTCACTTAAGGCAGATCAAAAGTCACAATTATCTAGCTAACGCATTGGATGATAGAGTTGGGATCGAAAAACTTCTTGACAGCCTAGAGTGTTTGGTTGAAACTGAGAAGAGGACTTAACAGAGATAAATATAGAGTTATTCATTTGGGTGAAAAACATAAACTTCATCATTTTAATATAGCAGCTGAAAAAATATCTGGAGGTTTTAGAGAACTACAAACTTAAAATAAGCCAATATTATGGGACATCCAAAAAAGCTAATGTGATCTTAGATTGCATTAAAAAAAAAAGGCTTCTCTTGGTGGTAGTCTAGTTGTTTTCTGTCTTTGTCAGATCTCATCTGGAGGATTTTGTTCAGTTCTGGGCACCACAGTTTATGAAGGACATTGAGTAATGAAAGGATTTCCAAAGGAGGGAGACCAGGAGAGTGAAGAGCCTCAGTTCCATACTAGGAAGTACCCTTTATCTCCAATTTAGCTTGGAGAAGAAATAATCTGGGGGCTACTTCATATTGTACTCAATTATATGAAGGTCCCACAAGAAAAAACTAGAAACATTGGATGGAAATTGTAAACAAGTCAAGTCAGACTTGATGTCAGGAATCAGTTATTTACTATTGTTATTCAGTTCTGTCTGACCCTTTGTGATTCCATATGGGGTTTTCTTGGCCAAGATCTTAGAGTGGTTTGCCATTTCCTTCTTCAGTGGATTAAGCTGAACAGAGGTTGCCCTATCTCTGTCCCAAGTGCAGCGAAAAATTAGCTGGGGGTTATCATATATTTATTACTTAGAAATTAGAGGGGCAGCTAGGTGACACAGTGGATAGAGTACTGACCCTGGAATCAGGAGGACCTGAGTTCAAATCTGGCCTCAGACATTTAACACTTACTAGCTGTGTGACCCTGGGCAACTCACTTAACCCCAATTGCCTCACCAAAAAAAAAGAAAAGAAAAGAAAAAAGAAAGAAATTAGAGGCTACTGCACCAGTTTGGGGGCATTAAGCATTTATTAAAGTATATTAAATATTAGTAAAGAGAACACACATGGCTCTGAAAGATAAGAAAGCCTAGCTTGGATCTAAAGGAGAGACAGAGAGAGACAGAGACAGAGAGAGAACTGGATCGTGTGGCTCCCCTTCAGCGTTCCCAGGCCAAGAGAGTGAGTATCTGTGCAAGCTCTTTGAGGGAAGGAGCCGAGCCCACCCATATGCATTGTTCAAAGCTAATTGGCTAGCATCAGTCAAATCTATTGGTTCACTGGATTTGAGGGCAGTTTGGCACAGTCATGCTGATATCAGAGCCCAGAGAACAGGTCCTCTGGTGGGAACATGGCTTTCAGATAGGTGTGGTTTTGAGTAAGGTAACTTCCTGACTCTGAGCTGACCTTAAGAAAGGTCAGGCCAGGCTCTCTCACTTGGGGGTTGACAGGCTGGAAGTCCCAAAACCCCAATTATTAATAATTTTCTCACAGAGGTTAAATGACTTGCCCAGGGTCACACAGCTAGTATCTAATAGATTGGATCCCATGTCTTCCTAACTCCGAGCTCAGCAATCTATTCACTGAGTCATCTAACAGCCGAATTATTAAAGCTGCCTAAAGGTGGAATAGGCTCCCTGGACAGGTCTTGAGCTCCCTCTTCTTGGAGATAATCAGTTATATTGTAGTGGGAAATTCTTCTGGTTATATTTTAGAGAAGATAGCCACCAAGATCCCTTCCATATCAAAAATTCTTCGATTTTGTGAAACTGGATCAGTTTATGCCCAAACCTTCTTCCAGGTGTACAAGTCTTTGATTTTATGAAATATGTGTTTTTGCATCAACATGCTAAAAAATACTAGAGACCTATTACACTTATGCACAAATCAATGTCCCTCCTATATGATGATCCACCGAATGCTTTAATGGGACCTTTATATTTATTAGAATTGTTCCTCTTGGAGAACAGAAATGACAGTCATGTGACATTTCTAGGAATGAAGGCTATTTTAAAGAAGAGGAACATAAAGCAAAATTACAGAAGATAGGGATATATAAAACATAGTGTAGTTCTTACTTTTGAATAACATTATAATTCTCTCTGTGTCTATGTTTCTATGATTCACTCAAAAAGCAGAAAGAAACTCAGTCCTAACCACAAAATCTGAAGTTCAGATTACTAGGTTAGGTAATAGGGGGTGGGGGGAGGAAGCCTTGGTGTGAACTGAATTGACGGTCATTTTTGTGCATCAATGCTAGAATCCTTCAAGAGCATCAGTATTTCAAAACCAATATGTCACTGTGAGCCAATTCCTTGGGCAAACATCCAGTGAGTTCAGAGCAATTTTCCATCACTTATTCAAACTTTGGTCTTTAAAAGGCAAAACAATACAGTTTGACAGTTGGAGGATGAATTTCTGGTTGCAGCACATTTTAGAGAGAACTACTTGAATACTTTGATGTCTCAAGATATTGCTTAGTGACAAACACATTCTCCATCTGAAGTTGTCCATCAGTGCTTAATACTCTTTATTCTATATATCCTGTTCATAAAGTCTGGCTGAATGACAAAGCTAAAATTACATCTATAACTTTGAGAAAAAAATGCAAATTCCAGAATTCACATCCTGCCCTCTGCCTTCTTTTAGGGATTTTTCTTTTTTTAATTCCTTTTTGGTTTCCTTAATGCTAGAAGTGCATTGACCACTCACAGGCTTATCCCATCACTAATTAGCACAGAAGCTTTTACCTGCACCATTTCTGTCCTGGGCCAGGTCACCCCTCCTTAGACAACCTAATGTCCCCATGCCCACTGCTCAAAGACTCAACATATTGGTGCCATACTTCAGTACATGATTGGCTTAGCATACTACCTCTTAACTCTCCCTAGCTCAAGTGACTCTCCAGCCTCGATATCCTCAGTAGCAAGGATTACAAGTATGTGCCACCATGCCCAGCTTCATTTTTAATTTTGGCTCCACTTATTTAACGCATTTTTTTTTCATTTTAAATTTACTTTCCTAGGATGGTATTTTCCATGGTTTCAGGTTAAGAATTTTGTTTTGTTTTTGCTTTTTTTTTCTTAACCTCCTACCTTCAACAACAATCTCATCCCTGTCTCTGAAATGTCTTAAATGTTATGGGTTTTGTATCCAGTAATTGTGTTTACATCATTTCTGAAAAAGGCACATAGTTAAGAGAAAAAATAGCCAAAACAGCTCAGTGTTTTTTGGCTTATTGTTTGAATATCTGAAGACATTGCATCTGGAAAGAATTCCATTAATTTGTGGCTAGCACCCATACATCAGCTCCAAGAGCTTCCAAGTAAACAGAGGGAAATTGGCATTGCTATCTTGGGGCAAGGAGCATAGGAACATCGTGGTACAGACTAATCCAAGAAGAAAACATTAACCCAGATGTGAACAAGACAATGAATGAATTGTTCCTCAGAACTTTTCAGTTCTTCAGGTTGTGAGCTACAATTATAATCACCAATACTTTCAAGCACTCACAGAAGGTTGAAACCTGAAAATTACAAACCATGGCCTAGGAAATAATCATATCTCCTTATCTCTGGGCCATATAGCCATCCCAATTAAACTTAATCACTTAAGCAAATTAAACTGCTCTTAGGAAGCAACTCTGAAAATCATGAGGTCCCTTAAAAATGTACACACACTCAAACACAAAATAATTGCCATTTAGCTGTAAGAGTGAGCTAATCACAGGAGTTGCATAACCTTGCTTTCACTTTTAATCAGAGAGGCAATCTTTCTTCTAATACAACAAATATAATTTGTTTGCAAATTTACCAGAAAGGATTACAGCTGACTATTTTTGAGCCTCTGACTTCATAGGATTTTGTAGGACAAGAGTTCTTTTGCCCTTCCCAAGGAATACAAAGAATTGCATTGGTATTTGTTTGCTAGATCACTACATCACCTGCTTTTAGCTATTAAATAGATGAAATAGGTATTGAATAGTATTAAAATTAGAGATGACAGACATTATTATACCTTTACCTTTTTAGGCTATCTTCAAAGTGTCAAATATTAAAACAGATTTTTGATGTCATTGATGGTAATAACTTTCAAATTCTACATAATCTTTGTTCATATTATTCCATAAATTGAGCATAGCAGAGCCACCCAAAGAGCTGGGATGCTTTCTGACTCTCTCTTGACATTGAAAGGATGACAGTGGATCACGTAGTTTTGTACACCAATTATCACTTATCCTTTCCAAATCACTAGTTCATCTATTTTGGCTCATATGTTCCTTTGATGAGAACTATTACATTTCTTCTCTTTTGTATTTCTTTGTTTGTAATGACAGTCTGGTCAAGCCCATCATTCTTTTCTTTTCTTTTTTTTTAAAATTTTTTGGTGGGACAATGAGGGTTAAGTGACTTGTCCAGGGTCACACAGCTAGTAAGTCTCAAGTGTCTGAGGCTAGGTTTGAACTCAGGTCCTCCTGAATCCAGAGCCAGTGCTTTATCCACTGTGCCACCTAGCTGCTCTAAGACCATTCTTTATCCATTTCACTTTGCATGATCTCCAATAGTAGTTTCTCTGATCATCACTTTAATTTGTTAGACAACATTCACTTCAGCATTGTCAAATGCATCATCATAGAAACCCTATTGGTTTATTATTAGAAGAGAAAATCACAAATTTAGATGATTAATACATCCTCTGAAGCCAGAATTCTTCTCCATGAAGAGATTTTAGGACATAGATCAACTAGAAAAAATTACATCTTTATTTTAATAAAATTATTTTAATGCTATTTTTTTATGCATAAAACCCCCCATTATTCTGAAAAGGACTTCATTTGATTCACCACACTGCCAAATCTGTCCTTTGCACACATTCACATACACATACACATACACACACACACATACACACACAGAAATAAGAACTCATGGCGGGTTTTTGTTGTTGTTGTTTTTGCAGGGTAGAGGCTTAAGTGACTTGCTCAAGGTCACACAGCTAGTAAGTGTCAAGTGTCTGAGGCTGGATTTGAACTCAGGTCCTCCTGAATCTTGGGCCAATGCTTCATCCACTGGGCCGCCTAGCTGTCCCCAAGAACTCATGTTCTAAAGAATATTTGCAGTATTTGAAATGGTTTTAAAAAATCAGAGAAAAAAAACACCTTTTGGAAAACAGATGGTTTTCGGTTTAGAAGAAAAGGAAAATAAGGGATTGTTCCAAATTTCCCACATAGAAATCAAAAAGGGACTTAAAAAAATTTCATTATGCTTCCAGTGTTCTCATAGCTCCACATAAACTACAGTATATGAAGAGATCTGGAAATTTTCAAGGTTTGTTTAATTCGAAAGGATTAATGAATAAGTAAAGGTAAAATAATTTGATAGTTTTCACCTCAAAAATCATTTGTTGTTCAATTCATTCCAATTATATTCAAAAAGCATGGGGCAGCTAGATGGTGCAGTGGATAAAGCACTGGCCTTGGATTCAGGAGGACCTGAGTTCAAATCCAGCCTCAGACACTTGACACTTAACTAGCTGTGTGACCCTGGGCAAGTCACTTAACCCTCATTGCCCTGCAAAAAACAAACAAACAAACAACAACAAAAAAAAAACAAAAACCATTTAAGTTCCTACTAAAACAAAAGCACTCTGCTTAGGTGCTCAAAATATAAATACAAAAACAAAACTGCTTCTGCTTTCAAGGAGTTTAACATCTTACTTGGAGAATCAAGGAGTTCAGAGATATACAAATACAAAAGATGTACAACACTAAATCATGAAGTACTTTCTAGATCTGAGAGTACTAACAACTAGAGGACATCATGAAAGGACTCATATAGGAGGAAGTGGAACTTGGAAGAGCCTGAGAGTTCTAATAGGAGACAGTGAAAAGTGAGAATATTCCAGTTATAGGGACCAGACTGTGCAAAGATTTGTAAGAAATAGATTACTGTGCAAGGGGTACAAGTATGCTATTCTGTTACTAACCTGTTATGATTATCTGGAAAGAGCTGTCCAATTATAGGAAATTAGTCAATCAATCAATAAGCACTTAAGTTCTGCACCTAGGTGGTGCAGTGTATAGAGCACCATGCCTGCAGTCAAGAGGACCTAAGTTTAAATCAGGCCTCAGATACTTAGTAGCTGTGTGACTCTGGCTAAGTCACTTAGTCATGTTTGCCTCAGTTTCCTCATCTGTAAAATGAGCTGAAAAAGGATGGCAAACTACTCCAGTATCTTAACAAGAAAAGGACAAATAGGGTCACAAAGAGTCAAACAGGACTAAATGACTAGACAACAACATGTTTTAGGCAGTATCCTATGTCTGAGGGGTACCAAGAAAAGTTAAAAAAAAATCCCTGAATGCAAGGAGCTTTTGTTCTAAAGACAAAGTATCATATAAATAAATAGACATACAAGATACATAAAGAGTTACTTTAAGTAAATCTCAGAGCAGAAAGATTTGATGGCTTTTATCACAGGTACAATTGACAATCCCAAGATTCTTCTTACATAGTTTATGAAGCTGATAGACATCCTTACTCCACTTAATTCTGATCCTAAGCCATTCTTTTCATTTTAGATTTTTTGGGGGGTGGGGCAATGAGGTTTAAGTGATTTGTCCAGGGTCACACAACTAGTAAGTGTCAAGTGTCTTAGGGTGGATTTGAACTCAGGTCTTCCTGAATTCATGGCCAGTGCTTTATCCACTGTGCCATCTAGCTTCCCCTTAGATTAGTTTTCTGGTTAAAAAAGTTATATGATATAATTACTAGTATGAAAGTATCTCCAGAATGAAGACATAGGATCAATGGATATAAGTTGCAGAGAGGTATGTTTAGGTTTGATGTAAAGGGGGAAAAGCTGCTCAGACATAGAAGTAGGCAAAGGCAAAAAGAATGTCCTTCGTCCTGAAGTAGAAAGTTTGCCTACTTACTGGAAAGATGCCATTATTATTTCTTAGTGGGTATGCTATAGGAGGGATTATGGTTCAGATCCAGTTTGAATCGGAAGGCTGTTGAGCTCCTTCCAACTCTCAGACTGCATTAACACTCACCCCATTTCTATGTCAAAGGGCTATTTTAAGAAGATCAAAATAAAAAATATGAATGAATAACATTTTGTTGTTGCTAAATTATAATTATCATCTTAATGAAGTGTTTTGGTGCATTAGGTCAAAGATATTCAAAGGGCAACTTGACCCCAACTCTATTTCTATTTTTACACAAAGGAGCCGAAGAAGAGAAGAGGGATTTTTGAAGGCTTGAGACAATTCTACAAATTCTGGTTTAGGAAAGAAAAAAAAGCTTCTAGCCAAGGGCCTTTTCCCTTAATGGGTAACCCACTAAGTATTTGATGGGAAATTCAATCAGTATGTTTCTAATCCATTTATACTCAATTCATCAAAATGTTATTTTGTAAGAGCTATTTCATGCCCATGTATCTTTTTTCCCCTTCTGGAATGTCCTTTATGCCTTTCTTCTTAGAAATAGGATACCATATATTTGGCAGAAGTAAATAAAATTGAACCACCCAGACTTTTAAGTGGACTTGTAACAAGTCTATAGTCAATCAATAAGAATTTATTAAGTACTTACTACATGCCAATAACTGTGCTTCAGACATCAATAAGGACCCAAGTTGCCAAGATGTACTGCTCCATCTTACAAGTGTCTTCTTTCTTTCTTTCTTTCTTTCTTTCTTTCTTTCTTTCTTTCTTTCTTTCTTTCTTTCTTTCTTTTTTTTTTTTTGAGGCCATTGGGGTTAAGTGACTTGCGCAGGGTCACACAGCTAGTCAGTGTCAATTATCTGAGGCTGGATTTGAACTCAGGTACTCCTGAATACAGGGCTGGTGCTCTATCCACTGCACCACCTAGCTGCTCCCCAAATGTCTTATTTCTAAAAAGTAAATAAAATGTATTGTTATGGCTGTTAAAATATGAAGTTAATGATTTCTTTGGTTTCATTGACCTTATATGAATGATGAAATTGGGAAAGCTGCAATTTCAGACAGTATCATTCTTGGTATTTTTAAGTGAATGAGGAATTTTCCTGACAGCAACAGAGGGTATTTTGAATAATGTTAGTCCCATTTCCATGAGACCTTCTTTAAAGACACTGATTCATATCCACAAAAGTGATTAATTTATCAGACTTTGTTTTTACTTAAAACACATGTTGTTGATGATATGAACATGTAAAATTAATTTTTTTTTCAGATAGTTTTCCCCTCCATCACACCTGGGCTGTAATGAGTGCTGGCCAACTACAAATAGTTAAGATATCTACTTTAACAGAATTTCAAGGGCAATAAGAAAACCACCTAGATTTTAGAGTTGGATTAAAACTAGATAGCAGAATGTTACTCCAGCAATGAAGTGTCAGTGATACCTTGATTTCTTGAGGGTTCACCACAAAGGTATGTTAGTCTGAGTTATCATATTCCTAACTTCTGTAAAGATATTTTTATTCATTCAGTAACAACCATTTTTTAAATTAAACTCTTGTTTTTATTACCCAAGTATACAAATAAATTGTGATCTCATTGATCTTGATGTTCCCTCCAGTGATACAGATGACCTATTATTAATATTATTAAATCTCAGAATTATAAGGGACCTGAGAGAGTGTCAAATTCAACCTTTACTTAAAGCACATATCGCTTCAACAAATCCACATAAAAATATCCAGTAATTCATAACTTCTTCCTTAGGCAGTCCATTTCACATCTAATAGGACACATCTTGGGCCATGTCCAATGATTAGAAACACTGCACACATATTGATTAGAAATATTTGTCTTCTTTTTTCCTGGGTTCTCCTAAAGCAGAATACACTAGTTAAACTTAACTACTAGGTCTCTTTGCTAGTCAATGACCTGATCATATTTAACAGTAAGGATTAGACTCTGGGAGTTGGTTTCTTACTCTGGTGGTTATAAAATTCCACTATGATGACCATGAGTCCTAGACAAGTATTAACTTCTCTTTGCTTCTCAGTACAAAACTTTCTATCCTTCATCTTTGCCTTTCTTTAGTGGTTTTGTCATCTCATCCATCCAAGTGCAAATTTTCCAAAACATAATCAGCAGAGCCTCCATACTGCTAAAAGCCTTGAGTTCTAGCCTTGGATTTTCTATTCCCTAGCTATCTAACTTTCAGGAAGTCATGGAGCCTTTTTGTTGCCCAGGACCCTCATATGTAAGAAAGTAGGCAACATCTGTAAATAGCTACCTCTCAGAGCTATTATTTAGTCAAATCAGATAATGAATAGAAAGCACTTATTAATCATAAAGTCCTATATCAATGCCAATGTTACTATGAAAGACCTGTGTTCAAATCCTGTCTCTGACACATACTGCCTGTGTGACCCTGGGCAAGTTCTCAGTGTTCTAGAAAGCTCTCTAAGACTATTAGTTACAGAGAATTTGGCAATCTGCATTTGTAGGTATTTCCTATAACCATGAAATCACAGATACATTCTCTAGCCCTATTCCTATTAGGGATCAACTCAGGGCTTAGTGGTCCCAACTAATTTCTCAGGCCTTAGTAATGTCAGTTGTCTTGGGACTTCTCATACTACATGTAATCACCACAGATATAATAAGGTCATTGGGATGTAATTTTTAAGTGCAGAGTTCTTCTTTGACACCCATAAATGTATGTTCCCAGAGAAAACTTGTTGATTACCTTAAATTTATCTTGTATATATATTGCTTATGCATAGTTGTTTATATATGTGACTCCCATTAGACTGTGAGCTGCTAGAGAGTGGGGACTATTTTTGCCTTTATTTATATCTTCAGGGCTTACTTTTAATTCAGTGCCAGCCACATAGTAGGCACTTAATAAATGCTTGTTGACTGATGACCACCAGTAAACTTGAGGTGAATCCAATCACCTTCTACTATCAGTTTGCTTACCGAATATTCCCTTTTAAATATACCCAGTATATAACTGAGTTTAACTCAGTGTAGTTTGTGAACATTTCCAGCTCTTGCAATACACTACACTTAAGATGAAACTATGGGAATAGAGGACTATGGGAAGGGCAATATAGGGATTGTCCTAAGCCTCTCTTTGATTTCTGCAAGAAGGCTTGTGCTTTTCTTAACCTCACACATTCATTGGCATTGGTACAGCAAATATTCCATTTTTCTTTTTGAATTAAAAATAAAAGTCCCCTAGGGAAATTATGCAATGGGAAATAGCCACTTCAATAAACTTGGCTCACACATTTTATTGATTATGGTAAATCTAATTATTACAGTAAAGCTTGGGTTAACCCAAAGTCTTATCCCTTACATACTCAAATGATATATGTTTCTTCCTATTGGGGCCTTACCTGCCTGATTAGAGACTTTAAAAAAAAATAAACAAATCTAGGAAACAGACCATACTAATTTTTCCATAATTATCTAGATAAACATCCCCAAGGCTTGATAGCTATGTTACTGAACAGTCCTTTTCTGATGGAAGCTATAAAGGATAACACCTGCCAAATGTAATTTCAAACAAATTTGAGATGAAAACTATGCCACATGAGAAAGGCTAAAAAGGGCATGGACTTCAGTCACTTTCCTCAGTAATGCCACAGTGATGATCTGGTTCAATGAAATGAGTACTGAATTCAGAGTCAGTGAACTTGGGTCAAATCTCAGCTCTGCCAACTAAACTGTGTGATATTTCTCAAGTTGTTTAATCTCTCTGGGTCTCAGATTCGTCATGGGTAAAATAAGGCAGACCAAAAGAAACTGAAGGTCCCTTCCAGTTTTGAACTTATGATATAAGGATTCAATACAGTGGGAAAAGTGCCAGATTTGGGAAGAAAGAAAACAAGAATTTAAGTGCCTATTATGTTTGAGGTACTCTGCTAAATGCTTTACAAATCTCATCTCCTTTTATCCTCACAACAACCCTTGAAGGTAGATGCTATTATTATTTTTATGGAGGGAACTGAGGCAGGCAGAAGTTAAGTGACTTAGTCAGGGTCACACACCTAGGTTCTGAGATCTGAGCTCATTTTCCTGACTCCAGATCCAGTGCTCTACCCACTTTGCAACCTAGCTGCCTCAGTTTAAGTCAGAGAACTCCAGTTTAATAAACTTCTTGGCCATTTAGAGGCATAACCTCAGCTAAGTCATTTACTCCCTTATGATGTCAGTTTCATCATCTTATAAAATGAGGAAGTTGTATAAAGTGGACTCCAAAGACCCTTCCATTTCCAAGGCTACAATTCAGGCAGTTGCCTAGACTAGACTATTGGTGTGATTATATGTTACTGTCCTTTGAAATGATTTTTGAATCTTAGCTCTGCAGTTTCATTTTACCTGTTGCCAAAAGGAACAATTATGGGATGAAGGTTAAAACAAAGGGTAGCAATCTCATTTTCAAGATCCATTACTAAGTTCCTGTCTGGTAAATGACTTTTCTGAGTCAAACCCAGTTACATTCAATTGACCATTTTTATATCCATTCTTTGACCATTTGTATCAATGTTATATAGTGGAACTCTTTCTGTACAAGAAGATAGAATATTCCCAAGCTCCTCCATTTATTAACCAGGTGAGACTGAGCCAGTGACAATCCTTTGAAGCCTCAGTTTCTTCATTTGTAAAATATGTGTAAAAACATTATACCACTGACCTCATATCCATTTTGTCAGGAAAGTGTTTGCAAACTATAAAGCGTTATGTAAATGTAAGTTGTTATTATGAGTTAAGGTCAAATGCCTAGTAAGTGATGGTTAACATATAGAAGGAGGTAAGGGCATTACCCAGTGGATAACAATCTAATCTTTTATTACTTTAACTGGGCCTGTAGTATTTGGTTTCTACAATTAATGCATTTATCTAGGGAACGCCTTTGCTAGAAAGGCTCTTTTACTGGAATGTAATTTTGTCATTTTGTCAGGAAGTCTTTTCATTTAGAACCATGAAATGTTAGGACTGAAGGGTCTTTAGAGGTAATTTAGTCCAATTGTTTTATTTGACAGATAAGGACACTGAGTCTTTGGGCATACTCTCACTGGTATCTAGAAATTGGACAAACATGAATGATATAATAAAACCTTTGTGGTATAAAAAAAAAATACTACGTGAGATATTTTCTGTGTATTTGCCATGGTGTTCTTCCGCTGAACAAAATTTGTTCATCTTCAAATACTATTTCTCTCTTTCACTCTAGTCTCTCTGGGGGTTCCTTTTGAAGCTAGTTGGAGGTCTGTCGGAAGGGAAAAAAGTCACACTACAAAAGGCGACCCATTAAATCTGTGACCATGTAGAAGTGCAGATTCACATTGCTAAACTTCAAGACTTCAAGTGGCTGATGACCACATTAAGACTGATGTCCTATTGTTCTGTGAATCCCCAATTAAAGAGACAGATTGAGGCCTACTGCCTCAGGTCCTTGGCACCCAATTTCAATTCCATTTTGGTGGTAGACCATTTTCCATTTGGGAGCTGTTGTTTTATTTCCATATTAACTGTTCTGTTTTGAAAATGAGAATAATCAACAACTCTTCTGGTGGCATCTTGGTGGGTGGGTGTTCTCCATTCGGTTATCAGACTCTACTTGGGATTATTAAATTTGCCTCCTGTCATTTGAATTTTTTTCTTTATGGCAGTAAACTAGGAAGTGATGTATTTCAAAAATATTTTTATTTTGGAGTTTTGGTTGTCTCTCCCCAACCCACCCCAAATAGTAAAACAGAAAAAAACTTGTTTTCTTTTTCTATATTTTACAACAACATAGTTTTATGTGTGATTTTGAATCAATTGCTTAACCTAAGCTAGTTTTCTTCATCTATAAAATGGGTATCATAACTATCCCACTTGTTTTGCACATTTTTATGTGAATGAGTCAATGAATATCAAAGTATTTTAAGGAAAAAAAAACAAACTCAAAACATTATACAAATACAAGATATCATTATATTGCCAATGTTTTATCCTTAGGTTGATTTTCCTAAGATAATTCTCATTATAATGAAATTCTAAGGTACTATTTATGTAAATTCCACAAATATTTATTAAGTGGCTACCACACAGTTTTGAAAGTTCTGGGTATTGAAGATACAAAGGCAAAGAATAAGCAGTTTATTCCATCATGAACTTATAATGTGTACACCAAAAAGTATGAAGTATAGACAGAGTAATTTCAAGAAGGATAAAATGCTAATAACTGTGGAGTGGGGGTCAGCTAGGTGGTGCAGTAGATAAAGCACCAACCCTGGATTCAGGAGGACCTGAGTTCAAATCCGGCCTCAGACACTTGACACTTACTAGCTGTGTAACCCTGGGCAAGTCACTTAACTCTCATTGCTCCACAAACAAATAAACAAAAAAAATTATGGAGTGAAGAGGTTGTAAGGAAAGGTATCATTTAAGAGATGGCATCTGAAAAGTTCTTCAAAGGAAACTAGGCATTCTAAGAGGCAGAAAGGAGGAAAGAGGGATCCCATTCCACATCTGGAGGACCAGTTGTAAAAAGGTACAGAGGTAGGAAATAAATATGTTGACTACAGAGAACAATGAAGAGGCATCTTTCACTAGAATAAAGCAAGTATGAAAGGAAAGAATATAGAGAGTCTGAAAAGGTAGCCAAATTAGAAAAGAATATGAATTATTTTAAAGGTAGAGATGCATATTTTATCTTGCAGCCAATAGGAAATCATCAATTTTTGAGAAATGATATAACATCATCATATTTGTTTTGATGATATCAATTTGGAGGTTATAGAGAGTATAGATATAGTACGGAACATTTTGAGGAGGAGAAGAAGGCCAAATAGACTGATGTAGTAGTCCAGGGAAGGAATGATAAAAAAACTGAATTGGAAGAGAGGCTGGGTAAATGGAGAGAAGAAGGCATATTCTAAAGATGTTGTGAAGCTAGGGTTGATATAATAGTAAACTAAGTAGACATGGGGGTTTAGGGAAGGCAAGAATCAAGTATCACGACATTTCAGACCTGGAAAGATGATGGTACCATCAACAGAAATGGAAAAGCTTGAATGTGATTGAGGTTTGGGGAAAATTTAGTTCATGTCTATGGGTTTCCCAGGTGGAAATATACAGCAAACATTTGGTAATATAGAGCTGTGATATAGACATATATGTGCATATGCATATATATAAGCATATTGTTTGTATATGTGAACATTAATATGTCATCTACATAGGATAATAATTGAATCAATAGGAGCAGAAAATACCAGGAAGAGAATATATAAAAAAAAAAAAAAGGGGAGCCCATGAGAGAGACTTGGAGAATGCCCGTGGTTAGTAGGAAAGGAAAAATGATGATTTAGTAAAGGAAACTAGAAAGGAACAGTAAGATAGAGAGGAGGAGGACCAAGGATAGAAAGACTGCCTGGGAGCCACTAATGAATGGTCAACCATGTCAAAAACTACATATTGGTCCAGAAATATGAGGATAGGGGCAGCGAGGTGGTGCAGTGGATAGAGCACTGGCCCTGGATTCAGGAGGACCTGACTTCCAATCCGGCCTCAGACACTTAACAATTACTAGCTGTGTGACCCTAGGAAAGTCACTTAATCCCAATTGCCTCACCAAAAAAAAAAAAGAAAGAAAAAAATATGAGGACTGAGAAGTTAAGTGATTACTGCTCACTTTAGAGATAGTAGATTTAGTCTGGTAATGGTGTCAATATTCAGATCATGAGACATAGAGGAGTAAGTAGGAGGGGAGAAATTGGAGGGAAAGATATAGAAAACTCTTCTTAGAATTTTGGCTCAAAAAAATATAGGATGATGTCCTGAAGAATGACAAATGATGGTTTCTAATGAATGTCAATCTTGGCAATGGTTTGTAGGAGAGACTGAAAAGGAAATATGAGAGGAATGGTTGATATGGCAAGATCTTTGAGGAGACAGGAAATGGAATAAAGAACACAAGTAGTATGGTTATCCTTCAATGGTAAGAGGTTTAACTCTTCATCATAGCCAAGAACAAGAGGAGATGATGGGAGTAATGTTTTTTAAACCTCATAAAGTATGGAGTAAATAAGAAGGATCAACTCTACAAATGGTCTTTACTTTCCCAATAAAATAAGAAGACAAAATCATCTGATAAGTTTGAATAGGGAAGAGGTGGTAAAGTATCTGAATCTGGTGGCCTTAACTATTCATTATTTTAAATAAGTGAGGCTGTGTTTTGAGCGTGGGGCTTTCCTTATGATAGCATTTTTATCATGGAATTTTGCTTGGATTATGATACAGTCCACCTTTAAACACCAATACAAATCACACTGCTTTACTTAAAGCCTTTTAATGTCAATCTTTCTTCAGATCTTCATTTATATTATAACACTTTGGGGCTAATTTCAGACAGAATCTGTTCTCTTCTACCAGTTTATAAACTCTTTCAGCAGTTTATGCTCTCTGAGAACAGAAATCTGTCATCTGGTAAATCTTGTAGCTGTTCTATGTCATATACAGCTAACAAATAGTAGTATTCAATGAATGTTTGTTGAATGAATTAATGAGTGTTTCATTTAAACTACAATTATTCTTTGTCCACAGACAGATTTCCTTTGGTCCAAACCTTGTCTCCTTAGGACTAAAGGTCAAATTGCTTCTCTGGGTTAATGAAGAATGTTAACCACAGGATCCTAGAGTGACTGAAGCAATCCTGGACACTTCAGTAGCAGACTATGACTTCTTATTTTAGTAAATATTGAATAAACCATAATGGTTTGGGCTTGTTCAGTAGTTTTTCTGTCATTGATATTTAATGTCCATTATTAGAATCTATTTGCTGATTTTGCCCCCTTGCTTTTCTCAGACAGTTAATATTTTCTCATGTGCAAGCAGCCCAAGGTCTGCCTATTCTCTCAAACCACTTCCTGCCTCTGGAGGCAGATAGAAAGAACCCCAAAGCATACCTTGCCCAAGGACCATGACTGAATTCTTCTCATCTTTAGGATCATTGTCTTATTCTATCTGCCTTCCTGATTTTCAGACATTTACTAAGATTTCCTGATTCCCAGACATTTGGTTTTTTCCTCATCATCCATAACTTGGGCTCCTTCATATAGGCTTTGGTCTCACACAGGTGCTATTTACTCCTTAGTAATCCTCTTGTCTCCTTGGCCTTGACCCCTCCCCATCCACCACGGATCATAAGACATGATGAAATTTAGAGGCTCAGAAAACTTTTGATTTCTTATCTTCTCATAGGCATCTTATCAGTGTCCTTAGAGCATATGATGGTAGTGATTGTATTGTGAGAAAGGGACAGATTAGATGAGATAAGTAAAACAGATTCAAGATTTTATCAAAAAAATTTTAAAGTATATATATACACTTATGACAGAATGTGAAATGGCCTTTTTGGTGAGATATTTGTACCAACCACATTACTTAGTAAAATGTACCTTTCAGGGCAGCTAGGTGGTGCAGTGGATAGAGCACCGGCCCTGGATTCAGGAGGACCTGAGTTCAAATCCAGCCTCAGACCCTTGACCCTTACTAGCTGGGTGACCCTGGGAAATCACTTAACCCCAGTTGTCTCCCCCCCAAAAAAAAATTTATGCTCCTTTCTAAAATCTAATTAAGTCTGAATAACTAAATGATATTCACTGATAACCATAGAAGAATAAATACCTATATTGATTTGGAGCAAGAAGTTCTTTTTACTTAAATCTCTCCAGGCTCCTCCCTATAAGTTTTGTTCTTTATTGAACCATCTAGCCACATGATATCAATAAACTATCCCCAACTATTGAAAGGCTGATATTGAAGGCTAGGTAGCTATGCATTATTGTGGGTATTATGACATGGACAGGATCACTTTTCAGCACCTTTTATCTAGCTGTAATAAAAAGGAACATACTAGTTTTAGAATCATTCTATCACATGGAGGAATTGCTCATTCCCCAAACTCCTTCCAACCATAGACCTGCATCTCAGTTTCCAAGAATCCTGATGAGATCACAATTGTCTAAAAGAAACAGAATTTAGGGGGGTTCAATGTCTGATGTTTAATGGAATTCCAAACAGGCATGTTCAGAAGCGCTTAGGAGCAAGCACAGAAGTGATTCATTCAGAATTTACATTTTGAAAATGTTTTTCTTTGAGATGTGATATCAAGCATTTAATACACATGGAAAGCACATTGCCATTGAGTATTTTTATAAGGAATTAGCCAGTTTAATTACAGATTGTAAATAGAAATCATTATACAACCTCATTATACATTGTAAACACTTCATCACATGACATTTTGATATGTCATAAATACATCATCATAGTCAATTACATGCACTAAATGATTGCTTTTCATGACTACTCATCAAGTAAAGTGAGAGATTTCAGAAGAAAATAATTATCTGCGTGCTTTGATGATTCTGTATTTGAAATTTCTTCTGAAATTTTTTATTTTCATGCTCAGAAATACACTTCATAATTTACTGGGATAATCATAATTGGACCTGTTTTTTCCTCTGTGAGGCTTACAAAATAACAAAATTAGACCTGGCTTGTAGAGTTTGCAAAATAATACGTACACATTTACAATGTATATAAGATATTATGCTTGTATAAATGGTTTATATGTGGCATATGTGCATCTATTTGTAAAGAATATAATCAATCCTCATCTTCCTTGATTTTTCTATAGCATTTAATATTGTTGAATACTTTTTTTCCTTCTACCCATCAGACTATGCCTTTTATATGTCTTTGCTGGTTCCCTTTACCACTCCCATCTCCTAAAAGTGAATAATCCCCAAGATTCTATTCTAGACATCTTCCCTACTGTACAACACCTCCCTTGGCAATCTCATTTTTCCCCCCATGGATTCAATTATCACTTCTATGCATATGAGTCCAAAGTCTATACTTCGCCAAATTGTCCTGTGAGAATTGAGAATTTTCAGTTCTCAATCTCCAACTTCTTGATGTATATGTTTACTTAAATATCTCTTTGGCTTATCAAAATCAAGATATCCCAAAGAGAAATTGAGAAAACATGATTCAGTGGAAGGAGCATAAAGTCTTGGTGAAGATCTTGTTTAAAATCCCATGACTATATCTATGGCCTGTGAGACATTAGACAAGTCACTCAATCTCCCTGTGCTTCAATTTCTAATGTGTAAAATGAAGTAGTTACATTTGATTAAACTGACTTTATTTCTAATCTAATGATCTTTTAGGGGAAAAGAGAGAAATCATCACCTTCCCCCTATAAATCCCCCTCCTTAGAACATCTCACTTCTATTAATAGTACCACCATCCTCCCAGTCATCCAGACTTGGAAGTTCAGTCATCTTTGACTTTCCTTTCTCTCAGCCCTCCCATGCAGTCAATCACCAAGTCCTACCAATCATTCTCCCACATAATCCCTCTCAATCCATTCCTCCCTTACTATTAACATGTCTCTAGCTCAGGATCTCATAACCTCTCACCTTTACTATTACAAGATGGTATTTAAATTAAATCTTTAGAGAAAGAAAGGAGGTAAAAGAAAGTCACAAAAAAGAGAGACTTTCTTCTTAGAGGTAGAAGAAAGGTAGGAATTTAGACTAGGGAGAAACAGTGGAAGGGCATGTCTTTTTATTCCCTCAATGGTCATTTCATCTGCTTCCAGGAAGCCTCCAATAATGCTCCCAAATGTTTGTTCTCTTACCTTTCTCAAATATCTATTTATTACTTTTTATCATTTTTATTACTTTTTTGTATCTCTCATTTAACCCAATCACAGCCCCTCACATGAATAGGTACATAGATAGATAGATAGATAGATAGATAGATAGATAGATAGATAGATAGATAGATAGATAGATAGATAGATAGACAGACAGACATAGACAAAGATACCCAGATATTTTACACTACAAAATTAATATCATTATTAGAAGGAACAAAGGATATTTTAATATCTGTGTGTGTGCATGGACACATAGATACATATTGAACATCATTACTTTTAATGCACTCTTTAAATGATAGACTAATATCATTATTACTTCAATACAAGGCAAAATGAGTTATCTCAGTGAACACTTTCTCCAATTATGTGGATCCCAACCTATTTATGCTTACCTAAACTATAAGCCTCTTCTCCAAATCATCTCACAAATCTTCAATGGAATGGTTAACCAATAATACTCATTCTTCCTCTTATCTGACGTTTCATGAGTACTAATAATTTACCACATGATCAACCCACCTCCTTTTCTAGCTATATGTTTATCAGATAATATTTTTTCTACTTCTTTCTCCTTCTTTTGAATGATCATCCATTTGCAAAGTACTGCAAGATTAAAAACTCATACCATATATCTGTCTGCTGTATCTTTTTTTTTTAACCTCATACCACAATTCCTAAAGTCGATAATATTCCGTGTTTTTTCTAACTTCTCTTCACTTGCAATCACATCATCTCTACTAGGTATCCCACTTCTGGTCAGAGTGTTGCATGTTCTCTGCTGTGTACCTCCTCTGTTCTCATGATCACTGGGTTGTCTCTGTTAAAATGCTTTAGAGTGAAATCTATGGTTTATAGAATGTTGGGCCTGGAATCAGGAAAACTTATCTTCCTCAATTGAAATCTGGCCTCAGATGATTACTAGCTGTGTGACCTTGGGTAAGTCACCTAACCCTGTTTGCCTCAGTTCCTCATTTATAAAATGAACTGGAGAAGGAAACAACTAACCATTCCAGTACCTTTGCCAATAAAATTCCAAGTGAGGTCACAAAGAGTCAGAACCAACTGAAAAAAAAATGACTGAACAAGAAAAGTATATTATAACCAGTCACATTTAATGCAGACCAAAATTTTAATTAACATCATGCATAAAATGTAGTCAAATGTTTTAGTGTTTTACTAAGTCATCATTTCCTACCTGCCTAAATTAACCAACATTTGTGTTACTTTTGTTTTTCCTGAAGAGTCTTTTAAAAAATGGATAAAAGAAAGAATACTTCAACAGAGAAATACTGAAAGAGAGAGACCGAGACCAAAGCAGAGACTATACATTAAAACAAAATATGAAGTAATTGATCAGCATGAAAATGGTCATAGTAACTCTACAATAGGATGATATATTGGAATTCTTGAATTTATGGTACAAAAAATATAAAACACACAGGTGGAATAAAAGAAAAAAGGCAAAGTTGCATCAGGTTTTCTTTTTGTGGTTTACTAAAAAACCACAAGGAATAGGAGGAAAGGAAAAGAGAATGAGTATTTATTAAACACCTACTATGTTGTTGTTGTTTGTCCTTTGTTCTCAAAGAGGTCAATGATGTTTGGGTGATGTCAAGACTTACACTGAATTGGATTTAAGTCATGTCAGATCCTTGATTATCAACCTATATTCCCTCAAACTATTTTGAGAAGTCCAACTAAACTACAAAGAGGCTATGTGGAATAGGGGAAACAAGCCTCCTTTCAGTCCACCAAAATGTTCCTTGTGTGCATTACAATAATCATAGGGATAAGGAAAGGAGAAGTAGGTAAAATCTTTAAGTTTATTTCCTTTCCCCTTTGACAACATTCCTTCCTATCTCATGAATATCTGTTAGAAACAAAATTAGTGGATGATTGATCAGTGTTCTGGTGAGCACAAAAGTTCTAGTCTCACCAAATTGATATCCAAGAGACAGGCTATATTCATCACTTTAGTATACTTCAAAATCCAGAGGAATATCTTATGGCAATTTGGGAAACAGGCCAAGTCTGATTCCTATCCTGTTTTACATTCCTTTAGTTTCTTGTGCTTTTTCACCTAAATTATGTTCCTTCCTTCAATCCCAGATTGTAATACTCCTAAAAATAACAATAATACCAAATCTCACATTGCTATATGGTTTTAAAGTTTATAAAGTACTTTCTTCACAATATCCCCATGTGGTAGGTAGTGGAAACTATTTTCTCCATTTTAAAGATTAAAAAAATCAGACTTGGAAAATTAAGTGACTTCCCAGAGTTAATGTAACTGACTAGTGTCAGGGCTAGAACTCAAAATTATGTACTCTAGGCTAATTACAGTTCCTTTTCCACTATGTGATTTTTAGTGACCTCATGGTAAACTAATTTTTTTTTGCTAATATATTAATGAAAAAGTGTTTTTCTCTCAGGATTATTTACGCTTCAAAATAAGATATTAAAATATGATAATACTTAACCTAAGTGAATACCTATACCTAAAGGTGGAATCTCAGGCACTTAGGTGGAAGGATATTATTTGATAAAAAAGGGGCCTTCCTGGTGCCACTTAAATAACACCAGGTGGACAACCAAACCTACAGACATTTCCATGACACAGTGGATAAAGCACTAGACCCGAAGTCTGGTACAATCGAGTTCAAATTTCTCCCACAGATAGTTACTAGCTTTGTAAGTCTGGGCAAGTTATTTAACTCTGCCTCAATTTTCCCCTCTGTAAAATGGGGGACAATAATGAAAGCATTCATTTCACAGGGTTACAGTAAAGATAAAAAGAGGCAGTATATGCAAAGTGTTTTCTAAACCATAAGGCACAATGTAAATCTGTTGTTGTCGTTGTTCAGTTGTTTCATTCTTGACTCTTATGGCCCCATTTGGAGTTTTCTTGACAAAGATACTAGAGTAGTTTACCACTTCCTTCTCCACTGTGTCCAGTGAGACAAATAGGAATCAAATGACTTGCCCAGCTAGTAACTATCTGAAGCCAGATTTGAACTCAGGAAGATTAGTCTTTCTGACTCCAGAGCCTGTAATCTATCCACTATACCACATAGCTGCCCATAGAAATTTAGTTGTTAGTATTTTCTATTAATATATTAATCTTCTATAAACCTTGCGTTGGTTTTTCCATTGCCCTCTGTACAATAGTTTTAATTCTTCATTAACTCTTGTATTCATGTCTGGATGACCAAATACAGAAGTATTTTGATAGTAAGGATTAAATCACTATAATTCTAAAAATATTACATGACACCCTCCCCCAACAATCACATATGAAAATTTATAGTTCTTATTGTAACAGTTACAAAAATAGCCTCCTTGTTGATCATCTTGGGACACATCTATAAGGAAGAAACTGCTTCCAGAAATAGGAAAGCACACATAGACTATGAGACTAATATCTGTTTTACCTCACTTTCCTAATCTATAAAATGGGAAAAATGATAGCCCCTATTTCTCAGAGTTACTCTGAGGATAAAATGAAAAAACTCTTGTAAAATGCTTCACAAAAAGTCAAATCAATATATAAATATTAGGTATTGTATCATCATCATCCAATGAAGAAGGTGTTGGGCAATGAAAAATTGAGGGAAAAATGACAATTTCATTAGCTATCTCTTATTTTGTCTAGAAATGTTTTCTCCCTCATTTTCTATCCATTTATGCCTTTTACTTATGCCCTTATCACAGTCTGTCACATTACACTTATCTGTTGATATGTCCTATCTCCCTCTAGTAGCTTGTAAAAACTATTAAGGGAAGACCACTTCTTATTTGAAACTCCCATAGGCCCTTGCAGAGGGCAGTACAGACAGTTAGCTATTTTAAAAATGTTTGTTGAATGAATGCTTGTTGGATGCATGAATGTAGAAGTCCTTTATTTTCTTTCTGTTGGATCTCTAACTTTTCCTTCTATCACTCTGTAGCTGACTGCTAGTTACAGTGAATAGAAGAAATACCAGACTCTCTTATAAAACTGCCTCCTTCTTCCATAATAAGAATTATAATCTGTTGCTTGTGGTATTTACAAAGTGTTAGGAGTTCTCTGTCCTTTTTGGTAGCATTTAAAGGGTGAGTTCTCATGGGCTAGAAGAGTGAGGAAAGTATTAACTATTAGTCAGGATTCTAGTTTTTAAAAATAAATCATAGGATATGATCAACATCTAATTGCAAATATTTGGCCTGATTCACTTTTAACCTAAGTCTTCAAAATAGAAAATGACCATAAGAAGCCCTGTCAGGCTGGGAAGGAAGAGGTAGCACTACAAGGCACATTTCTGGAAATTTTGAGAAAGACTAGGGGGGAAAGGGGAAGGAAAAATCTCTCCTGTGGGGATGGTCCATGTTTAATGAGTTCAAACCTCTTCCACAAATTAAGTGAAATATTTTAAAAGGAAACAATATTACTTAGGTTTTATTTGTTTCAGCTACTTGGTTACAACTCCACGCGGACACAATTAATGGAGGAAATAGAGTATTTTATAAGCCCCGGACTCTCAGTCATTCTGAGACCATGGGAAATTCTTTGCCTTAATCACCACACATTCCTTTCGGATAGCTTGTATATTGCCAAAGATAATTACCTAAGTTTAAGAAAAGATTCTGTCTAGTCACTCTCTAATGAAGCTATCTGATGAGAATTAAAATGTTCCTGAGTTAATTAATAATAATTTTCTCTATTTCACATTTACATTTATTTAAAAGGAAAAAAAAGAAAAAAACCTTAACATTATGTTTTGTTTTGCTTTGTTACTCCCTTTTGAAAGGGTTTGTTTGACCTTTGAGAACTTGGTGGGCAGTTGGAGTATGGGCACCTAATGAAATTCCTTGGAGAGTAAACTTCTAATTTATACTCAGGTCAGCTGGCCTGCCAATCAGTTGACAATAAGTAACATTTATTGAACAACAACCATATGGAAAACTATGGAATTGAAATGTATGGAAATGATGACACATGCAAATTGGAAAGGAGAGGAATAGTTTGCTTCAGAAATTATCTCAAATGAATCAAAGAATGATTTAAAAAACTACAGTAACCATGATTATGGGGGAGAGTGGTAAGAATTGGTTTAACCAACACTAATTTTTCATTGTGGTTGGTGTGATGGTCCACTTCAGTTAAAAGTTATGACAGGCCAACTTTTTAGATAATATCAAATTATTCCTCAAGTATTGCCAACTTAGAGGAACAGGGAGTAACCTGTGATTTCATTAATAAAAAGAATTCTCAATGAAGAACTCCCTCTGCAAATGCAAACTGTTACTGGCTCTGCAACCCATTATCATAGAAAGGTATCTGGGATACTGAGATATATGATTTTTCCCAGGGTCAATATAGTGAGGATATCTTGGGTCAGAACTTGAACCCAGGTTGTTCTTACTCCAAGTTCTAGTTACCAATATGTGGTGGACAGAGAGCTGGCCTTGGAGTCAGGAAAACCTCATATGGATGGTTTTCCACTTCTAACACACTAGCTGTATGAACTCCCTTAACCTCACAATGCCCCCAGGCACCATTTTTAGAAAATCTTTGCAAAGCTTGTGTTGAAGGACATAGAAGAATGAGTTTCTTTATTGGAAAAATCACAGGTCTTGTCCAAAAGGAAATTGTGTTTGTGTGTAAATACACATATACATGTGTATGTAAACACATATGTATGTGTATATGTGCATAGACATGCATATGTGTACATCTATATTCATTTAATCATCAAGATGTACATCTTTTTGTGGAGGAAAATCTTATGTAGAATATGTCAAGTTAGTTTTTTCTTCATTAGCCCTCTAATTACATACAATCAAGACATGGGCAGTTCTTTCACATCAGCTGGATCAAAAAGGAGAGTGATTATCAGAATGACTTGGGATATTCAGATGATTTGGGGTATAGGTATCATTGAGCTGCTTTGAATGTCATTTCATTCTTTTAAACATCTGCTGATATAGAAAAGGTTGCCATACAAGGCAGTGAGCTCAAGTTCCTGGGATTCTAAGGAATAGACTGTGCGAACATTCCTAATATCTGAATAGCATAGTAAAATAAATAATCCAACAAGTAAAATTGTTTCTGCTTCTTGCCTCCCTCCCCTCCAATAAATATGGTTTATTGTATACATCACTCTTTAGGGTCAAGTACTAATGGTGAGAACCCATTAGGAGGTCAGGGGTGAATGACTCATGACTTCAGTGACCCTTAAAGTTAACCCAGCATTGGAGAAACAAAATTAAACATGAAGTTAGCAAAGTGTGATTTTTAAAAAACCCAGCTGAGCCAGAGAAAAGGGGGAAAATGTAAACCACAATAAAAACTGACTTTGTAATCTAATTACACAACAAAGTTAAAGGTGATCTGTTCATGGAATGATTCACATACATAATGTTTAACCTCTGACATCTTGAAAATATTATGTGGTTTCTCAGCTACAGCAACCATTTTGGAGTTGTATCCAAAAAGCCTGAGTCTTTATTCATGTTTAGCCTTATGTCTACTTCAATCATATGAGATGTCAGGGCAGATATTCAGCAATGAAATAAGCATTTTCTTGGGTCTTGCTAATGTTTAATACTTAAAACACATCTAAATTCTATACAAATGTATGTAAAAGCATATATGAATGCATAGATATCTGTCCTCTTTGACATTAGAGTTCATTTGATGTTTAAGCTCCTTATTTTTCTATTTACCCATCTGTAATCTCTTTCCACATTGATGTTTTCTTTCTTTTCATGTTTTGAAGGTTGATGTCATTTATCAGCTTCCATGAGGCTCCTCAAAATAAATTCTTTCTATTTTCATCTTTTCTTAATTATTCTTCTAATATGTCTTTGCTGGGTTTCATAAACTTTATTTCAATTTCAACTCCTAATAACACCATTGAACACTGAGAATTGTTATGAGGTCCTACTTGGGGAGAAATGGCAGGGCATAAATCCCCAAACAAGAGAATTGTGGGTTCAGGGGTCACAGTAGAGTAGGGATATAAAACACCTCTAGTAAAGGTGCAGATTTAAGAGTGAGTATACAACTGACAGTGGGGATGAACCTGGTAGAAATTAGCCAATACGACTATAAAGTTTGGATTAGGGATATGAAGATTTTTGGTTCACCTCAGTGGTAGCAGGTGATGCTGATCTTCTGGCCAACTGCGGGTAGTCTGGAGCAAGTGAGGGGAAAGTACCTGGCTCTTCTTGGCATCTGATGATGGTGGTAGTTAGAATCAGTCATTAGATCCAAACCCCTCATTTTCCTAATGAAAATGTGTCATTTCATAGAGGTTAGGTGACTTACCCTTTCATAATATAACTTCAGCATACTTTCCAGCTTATTCAACAGCTCTTTTCACACATTTAGATCCTGTCAAAACTAGCCTATTTGCTTTTCTCCTGGTTTAATAACTTGAACTAGTTGTCATCCATTCCTGAAGTGCACTCCCTCCTTATTTCTCCTTCTAAGAATCCCTAACTACCTTAAATGGCTCAACTCATATGGCACTTTTTCTAGAGAGTTTTTCCTGATCCCCCTTTGCTAGTGCTTGCTGTCTCCTCAAATAATCATGTATATACTTTTCCATTTGCAGGTTATATTATTTGAGCAGAATGTATGGTCCTTGAGGGAAAGAATTGCTTGCTAATTGTTATTTTTATTCTTTTTTTTGGTCTTTATATCCCCTGTGCTTAGCACAGACCTCTGAACACAGCAGGCACTTAATAAAAGTATTTTGGATCTACTTAGATCAAATTCCATTAGAACAAGCCTAGAAAGTTGCTGAAAAACTAAAGTAACATGTTCTCTTCTTGCTCTTTCCAATAAAATTTCCAATAAACAAAAATATATGAAGAAGAGATTGAAGTGGAACTTAAAAGCCCTCAGAAATCTCTAAATCCTCTTCCTTCAGTCCTTTAAAATTTCCAAATTATGCAAAAGCATTGTGTAATGAAAATGGTACCCAATTAAGAAAGTCAGAAGCTCCAGAGTATAATCATGCCTGTACCAATAACTACCACAACTGAGGGACTGAAGAAAATCATTTCATTTCTTCAGCTTCAATGTTTTTTTTTTTTATGCCTCATCCAAGGCGCCTTTTAATATACAATGACCTACTAAGAATATCCCCCTTCATCCAAACAAGAGATAGAGAATATTATGAAATGAAAGATGGAAGACTTTGATAACATTGAATTAAAAAGGTTTTGTACAAACAAAAGCAATGCAGCCAAAATTAAAAGGAAGGCAGAAAACTGGGAAACTATTTTTATAGCCAGTATTTCTGATAGGCCTCATTTCTAAAATATATAGAGAACTAACCCCAACCCCACAGTCACCCTGACACAGATCCAGTCTCAGGAAGTCCTCACCAGAGAAAGAGACCCCCAGAGCTTCTGAATCAGCTGAAGCACCAGTGTCATCTGGAACTAAGCTCACAGTCTGGTGAGTGGGCTGAGCCCTTGACAAGGGGGAGACTACAGGGGTCTATGCTGCTGCTAAGGCAGAATGTGGATTTTACACCCCTGCTGAGAACCAGGAGGTAGGCTTGAGTAGCAGTGGCCCAGCTGGGTGAGGGGCACAGGCTCATCAGAGCTAAAAACCACAACACACAAAGCTGGTTAATTAGCAAGTTGGTCTGGGGTCATCTAGGACCAGGAAACAGGCCAGGCAAGGGAAGAACCTGATTCTCCTTAAATCATACCACCTGGAATACTGCAGCCTGGAAACAGTGCCCCACTTTAAGGAGCTAAAAGTCTAGTAAAAGAAAGGCAAGATGAGCCAACAGAGAAAGGTGAGGACCATAGACAGTTTCTTCAGTAACAAGGAAGACCAAGGGGCACCCTCAGAGGAAGATGTCAACATCAGGGCCCCTATATCTAAAGCTTCCAAGAAAAATATGAATTGGTCTCAGGCCATAGAGATGCTCAAAAAGGACTTTGAAGATAAAGTTAGAGAGGTAGAGGAAAAAATGGAAAGAGAAATGAGGGTGATGCAGGAAAGACATGAGAAAAAAGTCAACAGCTTGAAAAGTCAAATGGAAAAGGAGGTACAAAAGCTCTCTGATGAAAATAATTGCCTAAGAATGAGGATTGAACAAATGGAAGCCAGTGACTTCATGAGAAACCAAGACACAATACAGCAAATCCAAATGAATAAAAAAAATAGAGTGCAATATGAAATATCTTCTGGGAAAAACTGCCAACCTGGAAAATAGGTCCAGTAGAGATAATTTGAAAATTATTGGACTACCTGAAAACCATGATCAAGGAAAGAGCTTAGACACCATCTTCTAAAATATTCTCAGGGAAAATTGCCCTGAAATTCTAGAAGAAGAAGCTAAAATAGAAATTGAAAGAATCCATCGATCACCTCCAGAAAGAGTTCCCAAAAAGAAAACTTCTAGGAATATTATAGCCAAATTCCAGAGCTCTCAGGTCAAGGAGATAGTATTGCAAGCTGCCATAAAGAAAGAATTCAAGTACTGTGGAGCCCCAGTCAGGATAGCACAAGACCTAGCAGCTTCTACACTAAAGGACCAGAGGGCATGGAATATGATATTCCAAAGGGCAAAGGAAATGGGATTACAACCAAGAATCACCTACCCAGCAAAACTCAGCATTATCTTTCAGCAGAAAAAATGCAACTTTAATGAAAAACAAGACTTTCAGATATTTGTGATGAAAAGACCTGAACTGAATGGCAAATTTGACTTTCAAATACAAGACCCTAGAGAACCATAAAAAAATTGGAGCTGGGGGACATACCTGTGATCGTACAGTGGGCGACTGTCTTATGTCTGAGGCCAGGTTTTGGCTGGGATCCCCCTGGGTCCAGGGGTGATGATTTGTCCACTGTGTCACTTAGCTAGATGATAATATCTTTAGGGTTAAATTGAGGGGTGAAGGGAATTCACTGGGGGAGGGGGAAGGGCAGAAGTGAAATCCTACATGAAAGTAACAGGAAAAGGCTTATGGAGTGGGGGAAGAGATGGGAGAGGAGCAGGGCAGTAAATGAATGTTACACTCATCAGAAAAGGCTCAAAGATCTTAAACTCATCAGAGCTGCCTCAAGGAGGGACTAACAGACACACCCAACTGGGTGGAGTAATCTATTTAACCTGGGCAGGAAATGAGCCTAACACTCATCAGAACTGGCTCAAAGACCTCAATCACATTAGAATTGGCTCAAGGAGGGAATAATGTACACACTCAATTGGGTAGAGTAATTTCTCTAACCCTGCAGGAAAATAGGAGGGGAAGGGGATAAAGAGAGAGGGGCAAAAGAAGGAAGGGCAGAGTGGGGGAGGGGACAGACAGAAGCAAATCCCTTTTGAAGAGGGATAGGATGAAAGAAGATGGATAATAGAATAAATATCATGGGGAAGGGAATAGGATGGAAAGGAAACAGTTAACAATAGTAATCATGAAAAAGAGAAAAGGGGGGAAAATTGTACAAAAAATATTTATAGCAACTCTTGGTGAAGGCTAAGAATTGAGAATCAAGGAAATGTCCATCAATTGAGGAATGGTGGAAAAAGCTGTGTTATATGATTGTAGTGGAATGGTCTTGTGCTACAGGAAATGACAAACAGGATGATCCCTGAAAAACCTTGAAAGCCTAATGAACATTGATGTATAATGAAGTGAGCAGAGCTGAGAGGACATTATGCATAGTGACA
This sequence comes from Dromiciops gliroides, assembly GCF_019393635.1. Taxonomy (NCBI): domain Eukaryota; kingdom Metazoa; phylum Chordata; class Mammalia; order Microbiotheria; family Microbiotheriidae; genus Dromiciops; species Dromiciops gliroides. The sequence continues at coordinate 575,041,612 of NC_057862.1, forward strand.
GCAGTATTGTTCAATGAGCAATTGTGAATGACTTAACTACTCTCAGCAGTGCAATGATCCAAGACAATCCCAAGGAACTAATGAAGAAGCTTACTATAAACCCCTATAGAAAGAACTGATAAAAAGAACACTTGTGGATTGTACATATATAACCTGATCGTGATCTTGTGGATGGGGGGAGGAAAGGGAGGGAGGGAGAAAAATTTGGAACTCTAAATCTTATGAAAATGAATGTTGAAAACTACCCTTACATGTAAATGGAAAATAAAATAAATGTTTGTTATAAAGGGAAAAAAAAATTAATACCTCTAGTGAATGGAGAAGGGGAGCTAAATAGCTCAGTGGACAGAATGCTGTGCCTTGAGTCAGAAAGACCTGAGTTCAAATCTAACTTCAGATGCTTAATAGCTGTGTGACATTGAGTAACTCACTAACCTCTGCTTGCCTTAATCTACCATGGAAAGAAATAGTGAAACAATCCAGAATCTTAGCCAAGAAAACCTCATGGACAATATTGATGTGCTCAAGTACATGGGACCACAAAGATTCACATATGACTGAACAACAATAGCAAGGTAAAGGGAGAATTCACTACCTCCTAAAGTAGTCTATTATACTTTTGGATAGCTTTAAGCATTAGGAAGTCCATTTTTCCCCCATTACACCAATATAAATTTCCTTCTTTGTACCTTCTACTCACTCTTCCTAATTCATAGCTCCATAGGTTCATGAATACAGAGTTGAAAGAGGAAATCAGAGGTTATCTTGTCTACTACCTCCACTTGAAATTGAATAAGCCATAAGTCCCAGAATTTGAAGCCAGAGATAGAACTTAACTCCAGAGTCAGTGTTATTTCCACTGTTCTATTCTGAGATTTGCACTACCAGTCTAAACCCTCTTTTATACAATATTTCTTAAAAATACTTGAGGATAACTATTAAATCTCTTCCTTTCCAAGTCTCTTCTCCAAGTAAAATATTCACATTTCTTTTGAAAGATCTTTATGTGGTATAATCTCAAGGAAGTTAGCTATCCTTTTTACTTCACTCTCTGGATTCAATTTATTATTATCTCACCTAATATGACATTGGTATGAGCCAGGCAGCTCAAGTTACAACTGAGGTGTTGCTATAGCAATATCAGCCCTTACCTAGCTCATATGGTCCTTCTAAAACCTACACAAAAACAAGCTATTATGCAATTAATTAATTATCTAATTGGCAAGCGAGTTAAATATATAATTGACACACCAAGTGTTGTTATAGCCAAACCACCAGGTAGGTAGTTTCATCAGAGAGTTTTATGGCATTTAAGGGTATCCCGTGGTTGTGGTCCCTTTTGGCCTAACAGGGATCTCTCATCTATAAAATCTCAGACTACTTTCCCTCCAACTGTGTGCATGATTTGGTAGGTTTCGATACCTTCAATGTATTTCAAGTATAATCTATGAGCAAAGAAGTGAAATATCATTCAAATCTAAGAATTATGAAAATCTTGATATTCTCACTCAGACCCTGCATTTGGGAAAGTCCTTGTTCTTGTCTGACTATACTCATTTACGATATCCAGACAATTAACTTTTTACAAATGTGTGGTTTTCTAAAATACATTGTAAAGGAACTGTCCAATAAAAAAAAAATTTAAGTCGCATCATTCAGGTTTTACCACGCCTCTTCCCAATCAGTATTCAGATAAAAGGATCAGGGAAACAACTGGTGTCGGCACCTGTTGAGATTGGCTTTGTGAGCAGGTAAAAAACTGGTAAAAGATGGTACCATAAGCAGATTAAGAGAGTATGGAAGATTTTTACTATCTGATTTATGGGCAGAGGAAGCATTTAGTAGATATAGAGAATATAACAAAATGTAAAATAGATCATTTTGATTATATAAAATTAAAAAGCTTTTGCACAAACCAAACTAATGTAACCAAGATTACAAGGAAAGCAGAAAACTGGGAAAGAATTTTTGAAACAAACATCTCTGATAAAAGCCTTATTTCTCAAATAGATAGGGAACTGAATCAGATTTATAAAAATACAAGTCATTGCCCACTTGACAAATGGTCGAAGGATATGAACAGGCAGTTTTCAGACAATGAAATCAAAGCTATCTATAATCATATGAAAAAATGCTCTAGATCATTATTGATAATAGAAATGCAAATTAAAACAGCTCTGAGGTATCACCTCACACCTATCAGGATAGCAAATATAACAAAAACAGAAAATATTTGCTGTTGGAGGTTGTGGGAAAGCTGGGACACTAATCTACTGTTGGTGGAGCTATGAAAAGATCCAAACATTATTGAGAACAATTTGGAACTATGCCCAAAGGGCTATAGAACTGTGCATATGCTTAGATAGAGCAATACCACTACTAGGTTTATATTCCAAAGACATCCCCCAAGAAAGAAAAACAACCTATTTGTGCAAAAGTATTTATAGCAGCTCTTTTTGTGGTGGTTAAGAATTAGAAATAAAAGGAATGCCCATCAATGGATGGCTAAACAAACTGTGGTATATAATGGTGGTAGAATATTATTGTGTTATAAGAAATTACAAGCAGGATGACTACAGAAAGGCCTGAAAAGACTTGTATGAACTGATGTATAGTGAAGTGAGCAGAACGAAGAGAATATTGTGGACAGGGACAGCAATATTGTTTGATGAAGAACTGTGAATGACTTGACTATTCTCAACAATACAATGATCCAAGACAATCCCAAAGGACTACTGATGAAACATACTATCCACCTCCAACAAAAGAACTGATATTGATGGAACAGACCGAAGCATGCTATTTTTCACTTTCTTTCATTTTTTCCTTGTACAAAATGACAAATATATTAATGTTTTACATAATCATACTTGTATAACCCATATCCTGATTTTTTGCTGCCTCAGGGAGGGGCAACAAAAAGAAGGAAAGGAGGGATAAAAATTCAAACCCAAAAGTATAAAAAATGTTTATTACATTTAAAAGAAAAGAAAAAAAGAGGTAGTACATGGCAATCTTAATGTCACCAGAAGATAAGTTCCCCAGTGGCTGCCAGGCTAGTCCTATTCTGCTTCAACTTTACCTCTGGGTCTTTGTATGTTTCATAATTACAAAATGAAAAGGTAGATGCTTTTGAAAGACTTCCACATGCTGATAACTGCACTAACCAATCTTTATTTCATAGTACTTCATGGTCATGTATGCCTCCCACCTATCAGTGAAGACATAGTACATAATGACAACAGAATGAGTCATACATTTTTACATGTGGAAAGTGTGTTGATTTGTGCTGTTTGATCATACTTATTCCTTTCAAGGAGAGTTTTCTTGGTGTAGGGGAGGCACAGAGTCGCTGGGAAGTGGTAAGGATATTCAAAAGAGAAAAGTAAGTCAGCAAAACATCTCAACAAAAAGAGTGTCCATTAGCCATGATTTTTCTCCATTTGTGGCTAGAGAAATCTATTCTCTACTTATCAAAAACAATATTAGAAATTAGGAGAAGTTAAATGAGAATTATTTTGGGAGAGTGTTTTTTTAATCCTTCAGGTGAAAGATATTAAGACCAGTCTCTATTATTTTACTATGACTATCTTTTATCCCAGCCCTGTGAAAAATGGAGGTTCATGCAAAAACTATGGAAATTATGGGATAACTGCTTCTGAGTATCAACCAAGTGATACTAGTCAGATCTCATTATCATTTTCAAGCCCCCTCCCAATATCTTAATAACCTTTAAAAATTAAAATATTCTTTTATCTCATTGTCGCTGGTTATGTTCTTCAGAAGACTGAAAAATGTTGAACTGAAAAAATGTTTAGTGTAATGCATCAAAATTTAGAAGGGAGGCAGAAAGTTGGGAAACAATTTTTATGGCCAGTACTTCTGATAAAGGCCTCATTTCTAAAATATATAGGGAACTAAATCAAATTTATAAGAATCCAAGTCATTCCCCAATTGAGAAATGGTCAAAGGATATGAACAGGCAGTTTTCTGATGAAGAAACCAAAGCTATCTATTCCCATATGAAAAAATGCTCTAAATCTCTAATGATTAGAGAAATGCAAATTAAAACAACTCTGAGGTACCACCTCACACCTATCAGATTGGCTAAAATTACAAAAAAGGAAAATAATAAATGTTGGAGAAGCTGTGGAAAAATTCAACACTAATGCATTGTTGGTGGAGCTGTGAACTGATCCAACTATTCCGGAGAGCAATCTGAAATTATGCCCAAAGGGCTATAAAGCTGTGTATACCCTTTGACCCAGCAATACCACTTTTGTGTCTTTTTCCCAAAGAGATCATGGAAAGAGGAGAGGGACCCACATGTACAAAAATATTTATAGCTGCCCTTTTTGTGGTGGCAAGGAATTGGAAGGTGAGGGGATGCCCATCAATTGAGGAATGGCTGGATAAGTTGTAGAATATGAATGCAATGGAATACTATTGTGCTGTTAGAAATGATGAGCAGGAGGAGTTCAGAGAAACCTGGAGGGTCTTGCATGGGCTGATGATGAGTGAGATGAGCAGAACCAGAAGAACATTGTACACAGTATCATCAACATTGAGTGTTGATCTACTGTGATGGACTATATTCTTCTCACCAATGCAATGGTACAGAAGAGTTCCAGGGAACTCATGATAGAAGAGAATCTCCAAATCCAGGAAAAAAAAAAAACAAAAACTGTAGAGTATAGATGCTGAATGAAGCATACTATTTCTTTTGTTTTCGGTGCTGTTGTTTTTCTATTTTGAGGTTTTTTGTCATTGCTCTGATTTTTCTGTTGTAACATGACTAATGCAGAAATATGTTTAATGTTATTATATATAATATATATATAAAACACCTATATCAGATTACCTGCTGTCTAGGGGAGGGGGGAGGGAGGGGAGGGAGGGAGAAAAATCTGAAATTGGAAAGCTTGTATAAACAAAAGTTGAGAACTATCTTACATGTAATGGGAAAAAATAAAATACTTTATTAATAAAAATAAATAAATAAATAAATGATGTTTAGTGTAATGAACAGAACACTAGATTTGAATTCAGAAAACCCAGGTTTGTGTCTAAGCTCTGCCACAAACTAGCTGTGTGACCTTGGAACAATCATATTATGTCTCTTGTTGTCAAGTTCCTAATTTGAAAATAAAAGAGGCTATCCCCAACATGCCTTACAAATCCAAAATCGTATAATCATTATATTTTGTAGATAAGTGGTCCCAAGCTCCCACCAAGCTTTGTAACCTCTCTGTACTCAAATGATTCTGCCTTTTTCCATAAGGAAACCACATCCTTTGCCATTCTCTCTAATGGTGGCCACATCTTTTCTCATGTTTCTGACTCAGAGGGTCAGGAAGAGGAGTTGCCATACTCCTTCCTCCCTCACACATTTCCACAGTTTTTGTTCTGTTATCCTCACTCATCAACATTTCCTCCTTTAAGTTCACTCTATTCTGCCATTGAGTGAAGAATCTTGTTGGCATCATCTACTGGCCTCAATAACTCTCTCACATTTCTTTTAATGACTTCCATCACTGGCTCACAGTCTTTCTCCTCCCTAGATCCTACGATTTTCCTTGACAACTTCAATATTCATATTGGTTGCCCTTTTAACAATGAGGCTACCCAATTTCTCAACCTCCTCAACTTCTATGAAGTGTATTTTCATTCTACCTTTGACTCCCACATAAGTATTCATTATCAATCAAAATTATTTCACCCCTGAGATATTGAATTATGAAATTTTAGACTGTAGTAATAAAAAGTTCTTCCACATCTCCCACCACCTCATTATTTGCAAATTTAGTCTTTGTCCTCATCATGACCTCCAGGTCATTGATTCTAAATCAATTTGGCTCTGCAGCCCCTTTCCTCTTTTTACAATACTGACCTATAGTCAGGCATATCAATCATCCATTGTATTCTATTTTTTAATCATCCCCTTGTCTTTTGACTGTTTGTTCCCAAACCCTGGATCAACTCTACTATCTTCTTTCTCCACTCTTACTCCCTCCCAAGCTTGTATGTGCTTCCGGAGAAAACCACAAAATGGTACTGTCTGGCTCCACTTGTAATGCTTTTCATGCTATTTAACCTCAACACAACTCTCAAGGCTTCAGTATAACTTTTTTGTTTGTGTCTAATGGTCTATCCTGCTTCCATAGCAACAACTGTTATAAAGGAGGCATGGGGTAAAGAAACAACAACTGGTCTTGGATAAAAACAGACATGGCGTTCCAATCCTGGCTCTGGCACTTTTTCATTTAAGTACCCCTGGACAAATCATAAAACTTCTAAGAGGCTTATTTTTTCCCATCTAGCATAGGGATAATCATACTCAGAGTCACTCATTCATATCCCTAAAGCAAATTCATTTGGGGGTGATGAAAAAAGAAATTCATTGGGAAAGACAGAGCTTCTCCCTTATTTGTACTGATATTGAGGAGGGAGGGAGGTCCCAGGAGAGAGATATCACATCAATGGAACACTTGGGCAAAGGTCAACTAATTCATACTTCTATAACATTTACTTCAATAAGTTTTGAAACTTTAAATCTCAATGACCTATGTAACTCATTGTGGCATATTTCATTTAAGAAATCAGGTGAAGGGGGCAGCTAGGTGTCACAGTGGATAAAGCACTGGCCCTGAATTCAGGAAGACCTGAGTTCAAATTCAGTCTCAGACACTTGACACTAGCTGTGTGAATTTGGGCAAGTCACTTAAACCCCATGAAAAAGAAAAGAAAAGAAAAGAAAAGAAAAGAATCAGGTGGAAGGGATCACCTAGTGCAACCTCCTCATTTGGAAATGAAATGCAAAAAAAAAAAAAGTTCAGAGACTTGTCTAGGGTTACATTTGTACTAAATAATTGACTCCAGATCCAAACCTTCATCTTTTGATTTAAGATCCATCACTATTGCTCGTATGCCACACCATTCTATGGAGAGTCTGTGAAGAAAGCACTTTGTTAATCTTAAAGGATTTTTTTTTGTGTGTGTGAGGCAATTGGGGTTAAGTGACTCGCCCAGGGTCACACACTAGTAATTGTTAAGTGTCTGAGGCTGGATTTGAACTCAGGTCTTTCTGATTCCAGGGCCGGTGCTCTATCCACTGCAACACCTAGCTGCCCCTAATCTTAAAGGATTTTATAAAGGAAAGGGGAAGATCTGAGTTCAAATCTGACCATAGGCAGTTACTAGCTGTATGATCCTAGATAAGTCACTTAAGTTTTGTTTGCCTCAGTTTCATCATCTGCAAAATAATTGGACCCATCTCACAGGGTTATTGTTAGGATCAAATGAGTTAAAACTGGTAAAATGTTTATCCTAGCCCCTGGTACATAAGTAGTGCTTAATAAGTGCTCATTCCCTTTCCCTAGGTACTGATCTTTATTGCCTCTTTTTCTAACTCTCCAAGCCATACTTTTCTGTTTCCTTTATGGACCAATCATTCTTTGTTCATCTTCTGATTGGAAAACTCATCCTAGGCACTATCTTCAGACATCTCCCTCTCTCTCTCTCTCTCTCTCTCTTTTTTTTTTCAGGGCAATGAGGGTTAAGAGACTTACCCAGAGTCACACAGCTAGTAAAATGTCAAGTGTCTGAGACTGTATTTGATCTCAGGTCCTCCTGAATCCAAGGCCAGTGCTTTATCCACTGCGCCACCTAACTGCCCTTCTCTTTCTTTTTTTAACAATTTATTTTATTTTTAATTTATGTGCTAAAATAAACATTTGCATAACACAATATAATAAAAAAAGATTCCACACGGAACTGAAAAATCAATTATGTACTATTTGCTATTTCATCTACATATATAATAACTTTACATATAAATGTATATATGTCAGATTTCTTTTTTTCTTCTCTTTCTAAAAAAATGTTTCATTTCCATGGTTTCAAAGGCCACCTCAATGTCGATGACTCCCAAATCTATCTATGAAGCCCAAAAATCTCCCTCCTGAGCTCTAGCTCAGCTTTTTCAATTTTCTTTTGGATAGCTATGCATGAATGTAACCCTAGCATCTCCTATTCACCATGTGGAAAACCAAATTCATATTATTTTTTCTCCTAACCTTACTCTTCATCCAGTATTCCCCTTTTTTACTAATATTAGCAACTCTCTCCCAGACATAAAAGCTCTAACCCTTGTGCTCTCTTTAGTATCACTTTTCTTCAACTACTGATTCTTCATCTACTCCTACCTAGACTATTGTTGCAGCCTATTTTTCTCCCAATTTGTAATCCCTACTATGATGTATATATACTTAACAGGCATCATAATCCTAATTGTTAATAAAACCATATTCCTAATGCACAGGTCTCACTGTATCACCCCTGTTTAAAAAGCCTTCTGTGCCATTCTATTGCTTTTAAGAAAAGATACAAACTTCTTATCCTGATATGTAAGATACTTCATGAGTTGGCTTCAACCTATTTTTTCAGCCTTGTTCTGGCTGAAAAAATTCTTTCTAATTTCATTGCTTCCTTTCATTCACTTTATACTCTATCCAAAGTGGACTATTAGCTATTTCCCAATGTCACCCTCTATATTGTTCACCTGCTTTCCCATAAATTATTTATTTTGCTTTGAATACACTCCTTTTTCACTTCTACCTTGTATTCAAATTCAACTCAGGTGCCATATTCTCCATAAAATTTCATCTTTTCTAACTATCATCATTTTTAGGATATTATATGATGAGATTCAAAGTGGCTTAGTAGACAGAGTGCTGGACTTAGAGTCAGGAAGACCTGGCTTTAAATCCTGCCCGTTACACCTACTAGCTTTATGACCATGGAAAAGTTATCTAAATTGTTTTCAAGCCTCCAGTAAATTTATGGGCTAAGGGAATTACCTTAACACATGGACTATATCTTGGGATCCCTCTTTTGCCCTATTGTATGCTATCTAAGTATCATGTCCATTTGTGGATATGTTGCATTGAGTTTTAAATTCTTAGATTAAAAAGTTTATGGACGTTTCTCCTCTTTATATCACCAATTCCTTGCACAGCATTTTGAATATAGAAGGCACTTAAGAAAATCTATGTTGAATTGAATTGGGTTGGATTTGGTTCTCAAACACTGAAAGGTAAAAATTTGTTGGAATGAAATTATTAAAAAGAAAACATCCAAAGATAATAGGAGAGGTTTTCTCTTCACATAAATATAGAGACATATTCATAGAATATTATATCATCTAGTATAGTCTATTCCTTTCTGAGATCAAGTAACCAAGGCCAAAGTTACCTAGCTTAATGATTGTCAAGCAAGAAAGTGGAACTTACACAAGAAAAGGACAAGAATTTAGTTCCCATAACGCCTAGAAAAGTGTTCTTTCTACTTTCCCAGACATTCTTCTCCTTTATAACATCTCACACGTTGTTGAGCCACCCATCTCTGGTTTTATTATTCTGTGTTCTTATCACTTCACCATGCTGTCTATCAACTAATCAATCAATAAACACTTCTTAAGTGCCTTCTATGTGCCAAGCACTCTGCTAAGTGCTAGGAATACAAAAAAGCGGTAAAAGATAGTCTCTGTGCTCAAGAAACTGACAATCTAAAGGGAAAGACAATATGCAAACAAATATATACAAGATAAATAGGAAATGACTAACAGATTTAAGGCATAAGAATTGAGGGTTTGGGAAAGTCTTGCTGTAAAAGCTGAAATTGATTTGGGACTCAAAAAGAAGCCAGAGAAGCCAGTACTTAGAGTTGAGGAGAACATCCTAGGCTTAAGGGACAGTCAGAAAAAATACCCCAAACTTAAAGATGGCGTATCTCAGAGTAAATGTTGGGGAGTAATGATAGCAAGGTTTGTATGTTGGGGGAGGCAGTTCATGAAGGGCTTTGACCACTAAACAGGATTTTGCATTTGCTTCTAGAGGTGATAGGGAGCTACTGTAGCTTATTAAGCAGAAGAGATTTGATACTTACTGTTGGGTTGGTGTGTCTGAGTTCTACCAGGTATCAGGAAGGATAATTCTACTTCTTTCAACTAGGTTGGATTAAGTGGGTTTCTTCTAGGGCACTAGGAGCTCAAGATCTCCTATAGCTCCATGGTTCAATGAAGAATTAGAGACTGTCAGAGAAGGTCAGGGACTGTGAAGGGGAGGGGAAGTGAAATATCAGTTTTCATAAAAAGCAAAAGTAGTAGAGAGAAGCAAGGAAGATTCTGGGACAAGACTTAGAGAATTTGGTCTGAATCTTTGGTAGACCTTTTCTGGGCCTCGGTTCAGCAGAATATTATATAATGTATAAAGAAATGCTCTGCTTCTTACCCAGCTTTGCAAAGTCTGTGCATTCTCTTTTCTCATTTGGATTGTTAGCACCTGTAGCATTATTTTATATTCTGTTGTGCCAAGCAAAGTCTTTAGAAACCCACTAATAAATACAAAATATACAGTGCTACAGCAGACAGACAGCCTCTATTCCCAACTTTATCCCCCACCCTTACCTCCCTCCTACACAGGTCTCCCACAATGAAGATACTGTTTGGCTGGCATTTATCCCAACTCTTAATACTATAGAGGAAGAATTTCAGGTGTGAGAAGGGAGATATAGAAGTCACAGAACAATAGTGCCATCAGTCTATCAAAAAGCTGCAAAGATAAAACCTGGAGGAGCAGCAGTGGGCTTAAGAGCTACTAATTATCTTTTCCTTTGCCCTGTCTGCTTATCTTACTCCATTGAGGTCTTTATCTTCATTTTGTCTCTTGCATTTGGTCTGTTTGAATAGGAAATGAACTGAAGGAAATTCAGGAGGCTGAGGGTTTGTCCTGCATTGGCCACACACATGTGGAAGTGTCAGCACTGAACACAGAAAACTCCATGGGTACTTCTACCTGTAATATCCTCTAGTTCTGGGTCTCCAGTGAGATGAAAGAATATTTAACACTTGAATTCATACATCAGGAGAGATTACAAATCATCAGTTTAGATCTGGATAGATCATTAAAGGCCATCTAGTATGATTCCCTCATTTTATAAAAGAGTTAACTGAGGCCAAGAGAAGTCAAAAGAGAAGAGTCCCACAGGTAGTCACTGAAAGAACCAGAATTCAAAATCAAGTTCTCTGACTCTAAATCCAACACTGTTTGTATTACACCATCATACTAGGCAAGTCATTCAAGTCAATGAAAACAGGATCTACAAACGAAATGAAGAAAAATGGGAGTTGGGCCTAAAAGGGGCTCTGATGACCTTCATCTCTCATGTATGTATTTTAAGGGAATTTGTGAATTAGAGAGAAACTGATGGTATTTTATCTTGGAAGGTAGTTACTGTCTCTTAGTTTGAGGCTGTAAGTCAGCAGAAGAAAGGGGTATCCTGGTAAGAACAGGGGACACCAGTACTAGTAAATTTGGCTTGGATCAATGAACAACTGTGTCTGACTTGATAAGCCCCAAGATATTCTCAACCTGAATTTTGGACTAATTTAAGCAGATAGACATCTTATCCTTCCCCCACTAATTAAAGTCAATAGAACACACAGCAGGAGTGTCAAAGGTAAGCATGAGAAAAGAGAAGAATTATCTACCCCTCCATAGAGGACTAATGTTCAATCTCAGGAAGATAAGTTAAATATTGCTGGACTCCATTCCACTCTTTAAAGCCCATTTCATATGAGAATTCTTCCAGGAATTCTCCTCTGATCTTAGGTGGTAGCCACCTTCCCCAAATACCTTCACATATCACTTTGGTTTGTGATTCTCTAATACACTTATGTAATGGTGTGTATTATAGCTATCTTCGTTGGTATCTTAGGTCCCCTACTAGACTATAATCTCCACTGTGGTAGGGGTAACGTCTTATCTTAACTTTGCATTTCCCCCAGTACCTAGCAGAATCCTCATCATACCATAATGTTTTTTTTTTAATATTTATTAATTAAATGTGAATAATAATGACAATACGGTTTTAATAAATGTTGGTTGATGTGAATGTAAATAATAGCCCTGTGGATTACAGTCATTATAGAGAAAGAAAAGTAATAATCAATGTAAACCTGAAAAATACATTATATATAAGTAATTTAAGGACATGTGGGGATGTTGCTATTTGGGGGGTTTATTGTTTTGTTTGTTTTGATCCAATTATTTTTTATTTTACTTATATCATGAACTTGACAAACATCAGCAAACATGACCATTTCCATACATTCAGAACTTAAAATGAGGATTATATATGAAGCTGTGAATCTCTATTTATTACAAATATTTTAAATGGATTACAATATTTTACTATCATATAAAAGAATATGATAGTACCAATACTACCCTTTGTAGTCCCCTTACAAACTTGATATTCTCTTCTTCCTTTTTTTTGTTTTTTTTTACATCACTAGTAATACCTCTCCATTCTTCATAACTCTCCCCTTGCCACCACCAAAAAAAGTCATCCCTTATAAAAAAAATAAGTATTGTCAAACAAAACAATTAATTTGTTGTGTCTGAGCAAAAACAAAATGTATTTTTCTGCCCCTCTATTCCATTACTTCCTTTCTAAAATGTGGGAATCATGTCTCATTATTAATCTTCTGGTATTTTGATTGATTGGTCACTGATCAGAATTCTTAGGTTTCACAAAGTTGTCTTTACATTATTGTAAACAATTGATAACTTGTTCTCCTTGGCCTGCTCACCTTACTCTGTATCAATTCATACAAGTCTTTCCAGGCTTCTCTGAATCTAATCTATCCCTCTCATAATTTCTTAAAGTGCAATAGCATTCCAACATGTTTTTAGGCCATAATTTGTTCGACCATTGCCCAATTGATAGGTACCCATTTTGTTTCCAGTTCTGTGCAAAAAAAATGCTGCTATAAACCTTTTTGTACAAATGTATTATTTCCCTCTGCTTTTGGTCTCTTTGGGGTTGACTGGAACCATGCTTTATAAAAAGTCATAATACTAGTAATCAAAACGATATTAACTAGTGCATAGTTATTCTATATTTGATTCCTTATTCTTCCATGGGGACATTCAGTCAGAGAAAACAGGAACTGTGCTCCTCCAAGGCTCACTCGTGCTCTCTCTCTCTCTCTCTCTCTCTCTCTCTCTCTCTCTCTCTCTCTCTCTCTCTCTCTCTCTCTCTCTCTCTCTCACCTCTCTTTATCTAAGAGAAGAGAAATAAGAACTCTGCTCTCCTTCAACTCTTATGTCCCAGTTGGGGAAGCTGGAGAACAGGTATAGGGAACACTACCTTGTTGTGACTGATGAACCTCAGAGACTAAAGATTATTACAAATGACTGCCCTCATAATCAATCTTTCAAGTTCCAGTGAAACCTCACACTCATTTCCTTTACAAGGCTCTTCGAAGGATGTGTAGATTCAAGCTCTCTCCCTGGCCAGGTCAGGCTCCAATAAGTTAACATCAAATGTTCTGCCTATTGAAGCCTCTTTAACACATTTTCCTATCGTTTGAACTCTGAATGTTACTTTAAGGCACACATAACAATTCATCCAGGTCTCATGTCTTTAGCTAAGCTACGTGGTATATTCAAGTTAACAAGCATTAATCAAGCACCTGCTTTGTGCTAGGCACTGAGCTAAGGTTGGTGATTCAAAAAAAGCCAAAAACAAACTTTACCCTCAAGGAGCTCACACTCTAAATAGAAGAGATGCTCTAGTGGCTAGAGTGTCAGACTTGGTCACATGTAAATCTTGGCCTTGACAATTGTTATCCCCATGACTATGAATAAATAATTTAGCCTTTGTGGAACTTGGTTTCCCCATCTATTAATGGGAAAATAATATTAGCAGGACTAATTTCATGAAAAGGGTTGTTCTGCCATTCAGATGATATTCCATAAATAGACCACCTTGTAACTCAAAGACTACAGTATAAATGTCAGTCAGCAATATCATTTTAACTTAGGCAGTATCTTCAAGGAAATATCCTAAAACCCTGAATCAATTGTCACAATATCTCAATGATAAAAATATTTTAGTGACTTGTGAGGATCATAAAATCAGAATTTTATAAGAAATTACTAGAAATCAGAAGGAAAGAACCTTCAAGATGATCCAGTTCAGTCCCCTTTACAGAAAGTGTAAGTGACCCTTCAAAATCACATCTCACAAAACAACAATGGAGAAAAGACTAAGATCTAAGTCTCTTAATTTCACACTATGCATTTTTGCTTTGCAAAAGCAGCTTTCCCAGCACAAAGGAAAAAGTTTGTGACAGTAATTGAAGGAAGAAAACCTGAGTCCAATCAATACTGGAAATACTACGCTAAAATGGTCTCCTCACCTAAACCAAGTAGGTATTATTTGATTTCTGGCTCATACACTACCCACTAGGATACGACACCACATCGGTGGAGCAGTTACAGCTTATCATAACAATGTCATACTAATGTAAATGATTAGTCTATTCCTCTCCCCCAAATACCACTTGGTTGGTTTACCTGGCAATTTCTTGGAAACGTCACGGTGAATTTGGCGGCAAAAAGAATATAAGGATTCATAACTTTGCGTGAGTGATGGTGTTTTCCAGGTGGCAATGGGCTGGCATGACTAGCCTATTGGGTTGAGACATAAACAGGATACTGGAAAACACTAAGGGGAACACATGACAACCCTGAGAATGGAATTCAGGTAGCAGGAGAGGAAGCATAGGTATTTCAAAATTCAGACAGGTCAATGGAAAGCATTTGTCAGTGGTATGACTACACTACTAATTTCTTTTTAAAATCATTTGCTCTTCTCTAATAACAGATAGCAGCATACATATGTTAGAGTCAATTTTATCAATTTAAAAGAATTTAGGATACAGGGGGACAGCACATTCACCAAAGGAGAGTTAAGCTAGGAGACTTGGGTGCAGTGTTGTGTCTCTTCTGCCTCCTAGTACAGATAGGGGCTGAAGCACATGCACTTGTGCACACAGACACACAGTGTCTCTATCTGCCTATGCCCCTGTTTTCCTTCTGAGAGCCAGGTTATTCTGTAACTCCTGAAATCACTAGGTAAACTTTGGCTACTCTGCATATTCAACCTTGAAAGTGCAAAGATTTGGGGGTTTTAATTCAAACAAATGTGAGAAAGGATTATGACTAGGATCTTTAGTAGTTAAGAGAAAAATCAACTGAAGCCACAGAGAGAGACTTCAAAAAGCAAATTAAGACCATTTTGCTCCTTTCTCTCTTTGTCCTATGGCCTTTGTGCCAACCATCACCTTTTGGGAAGGAACCAGGCAAATCTAAAATGTTCCAATTAAATAGTTACCTGTTGTGCAGCTCCTTATTAGTTGTGTCTAATTAAACAAGGCTCAGTTTCTAGATCTCTGTACTTATCTACAGATTAGTATTGCTGACTGGGGGTAAGGGTGGAGGAAAAGACTCTACTAGAGTCTTCAGTGTCTGCTGCCAGCCAGGCTCCAGAGGTTATATATCATTAATACACATTTTGTCCCATATAACCCAAGGCTCATGCAGGTGTGTGGGCAAAAATACACCATCTCCCCCAACCTTAACTGTCCTTACTCCTTACTCCTTGCCCCTTCCCCATAACTCCCAAGAAAGCTGGTACTTGACTATGGTGGAGCTGAGAGTCATTATTCTCAAATCATTAGTACTTAACAAAATTGACTCAGGATAGATGATGCCCAATTTAAACAACCCAGTTTTTTAAAATTACATTCTTCTGGGTGATATTGGATCATTGCCTCACTGAAAACATATTTTGGAAAATAAAATTCTATTAAAAATTATATTCTTTTGGGATCATTTTAAAATAACTGAATATTTTTCCTCCCAACCTCCCCACTCAAGCCTCACCTCCATCCCAAACAGGTATTAATGACATTGTAAATAAGCTATGGGGAATCCATTGGGCTGTACTTAGAGCACTAGAAAGGCCTAATGACCAGATCATAACATATTTCATATTTTTTCTATAACTATTCAAAGGAATAAGTCTAACTTGATTTGAACTAACCAGACATAGGACTATTTTTGTATCTTTCTCATGTATCCCAGAAGCAACACCAACTGTTCTTGTACTTACACAGAGTACACCTTTGGTCTTCATTTTATAAAGTTTACATCTCATAGGGAGGAGTCATTTCCTTTCTGCAGGAATCATTACACATATTATACCCTCAAAATATTATTTCTACCTTTTCTCCATAAGGAAAAAGATCTGCATTTAAGATAATGCTATGCGAATGAATGTGGGAATTGGGAGGGAGCAGGGATTGATGTACCCTTAAAACAAATTCCAGGTCCTAATCTTTTCATTTACTTAGAAGATGTAATATCTAGCACATATGTAAAAACTGCCTATTGTATAGCAAGTATTTACCAAATATTCAGGAAGAAGAGAAAACTATTTGTGACACCTGCAAACATTTCTAATGTGAAGATGGTTATTTCAGGTCATTGTGGAGAAATAATCATTTAGCTTGTTAGCTAAATAACCAGATGTTTCTGCAATCATTTCCACAGATCAGCTGTGACCTATACCTTCCCTATCTTCAACATTTTATCAATAGGCTTTTACATAGAAATTCAGTCAGATACAGTTACATTTTTAACTTTACCATTGTATTCGTCCACAGAATACTTCTCGAAAACTCAAGCCTAAAGAATTTAATGACCATGTAACTGAACATAGTCAATAAATGTCTGTTACTTCTTTTCTTGGTGATGATGGTAGGCATGATGACCTAGCAGAAAAAGCAGTTTTCGAGGTCTTAAGCAGACTTTGGGTGAGTCACTTAACTCTTCTCTACTCCAGTTGCAGCATTTGTCAAGTGTAGATAATATCAACACCCCTAACCACCACACAGAGTTATTGTGAAGGTCAAATTAAGATAATATATGTGAAACTGCTCTAAAAGTGTAATAATCATTCATTCAACATATTTATTAATCATCTACTATGTACAAGTCACTGTTCTTGGCTTCATATGAGATACAAAGATGAATAGAAACAAATTCTCACATGACATGAAATAACAACCTAATGGGGAAAAATTATAATAATGCAAGGTATTAATTAGTTGATGTTAGTTCTCTCAGCCCTCTTTTTTTTTTTGGCTTACTAAAACATGCTTAAGATTCAAATATTCCTTAAAAATCCTGATGGTCGCAGCTTCTTGGTTTCTATCCCTAAGTTAGCAGTCTTTAGCTACTATCTTTTCCTGTAATGTTTTTTTTTTCTTTCCAATCTCACATAGCCACTTCAATCCAGATGTTTATTCCTAATATGTGAGCCGAATTTGCATCATTGTTCCATGCCCTCAAACTGTGCATGAAAAAACAAACTATACTAAGAATAAGCACACTGCTAATCTTCCTGAAATTCATGTCTAGAGGTTATGTATGACATCAAGCAAGTCTTCTAAGTCTATTTTCCTCAATATCCCTATTCTATGAGTTCTTCAACTGGGAGTTTTAGAACTTTAAGAGATCAATGGGTAGATTTTTTGGCTGCGGAAAAATATATCTTTATTTCAAAGTAATCTGTGTCTCTTGTAATCTGTTGTATTTTATTTTATGCATTAAAAATATTCTGAAAAGGGGTCCATAAGATTCACAAGATTCTCAAAGGGATCCCTTAAAAAAGGGTTAATAATCCTTGCCCTATACAGTCTCATAGGCTGGTTTTGAAGATAAAATGCACTATTTATTAACAAAAACAAAAACAAACAAAAACTTTGGAAAGATGAAAGTGCTCTACAAATGCAAGGTATCCTAAACAGTATTGTTCAGGGTTCTGTTCCTCTCTAGATCAAGGCTAAGTGACTCATTGCAGAAATATTACTTAGTAGTGTCAGTTAATTGGTGGCACTTAACCACTTTCCAAAGAAAACAATCTCTTTCATTTCTCTCCTCTCTCTTGTTCTTTTTGCTACCATTTAGATACTCCCTTTTCCACATGCAATTCAACACAACGAGAACTTATTAAATGCCTATTATGTACAAGGCAACAACTGTACTAGGTACTATGGACAATAACAAAATGGAAAGCAATGCCTGCTCTAGGAACTTACATTATTTTGGAGGATTTATAGAATGTTAAAAATATGGACTTCTTTGCTAATATGAGGAGAGAAAGTGCAACAACAACTAGATAATTAGGAAAAAAACTTTCCATGGTTAATATCATAAGTTGAATATTGAATGAAGTCAAAAAATATGGGTTTAGGGTCATGGTCCCCCCATGGTCAGGAAAATCCACATAAAACATTTTAGCCCTTCCTTCATACCAGAGAAGAAGTCTGAATTATTATGGTATTAAAAGTTAAAATACGTTGATATTATATAATACTATATACCTAATTTATTTATTTCTGACTGTCTAAAGTTTTTCTGTGTCATCTGCTGGCCTTCACAAGCCATCTTTGGCTTCTACAAAATTCCCAAATTTCCCATTTAATTTCTTATGCCGACCCTACAACATATCAAAACCACAATGGGGAAAGTCACAATTTGGAAGGGATAATCATAAAAGTTAAAATAGCTTCAGGAGTATGAGGATTTTTGCCTTGGTTGCCCATAGATATTGCTCAACCCAGTTCAGCTTATACCTAACTTTTTTTTCCCCTTAATTCTGATCTTGGAAAATACAGAAATTGACTCCTTATAATATAGCTTCGCAAATCATTTTTCAATTGTTTGAAATTTAAAATGTGTGAACCCTTTTAAAATATTTGAAATTATGGTAAGCCCTAAAAAAATCTGTTCTGGTCTTATTATTACTGTACAATACCACTTACCACTTTAAGTTTTTGTATGGCTCCAACATATTTCTCTGAAAGCTCAGAAAAGGAGGAACTAGAGACCATGTATATAATCTAAGTGATAGTCACATTGATGATGAGGATGGTGATAATAATAATAATAATTAATATCAAGAGAAAGCATAGCATGAGAGATAGACATCCTGCTTCAAAGTCAAGAAGATGTGGGTTCAAGCTTCACCTCTGCTACAGATCTACCGCATGATTTGGGGATTCACTTAATCTTTCAGTGCCCCTAGAAAACTTTGCATATCTATAAATTGTAGAGAAGGAGCTCACCTGTAGTGGTAGAAGAAATTCCCCCAACTCACAGCCCATATCTGTCTCTCTCTCTCTGTTTCTCACTCTCCCATATAAATACACAAAAATGCAGCTTGCTCTAGCTCGGCAAACTTATTAAATTGAGATTCAGTTAAAAGACCATAAAACATTAGAACATTACATTTGGGCAACTGAAGTATAAATGGATTTTTAGGTAGCAGACCAAAGTTTGAATCACAGCTCTGTTCCTTACTATTCAAAAATACTAGAAAAGTCAGTTTAACTTTTTAGGTGTTTTTCATGTATAAGGTGATTGCACTCATTTGTAAGATTCTTTTATCCCTAAAATCCTAAACAAAGCCTTACAGTTTAAGAAAGGTACTTTCCAATTAACTAATTGATAGATAGATAAATGAAAAAATAAATGGATGGATGAATGAATGAATAAATAAAAATGAATGAATGAATAAATAACAATAAATAAAAATAGATAAATGAATAAATGAATTAAATAAATAAGTATATAAATAAATAAATGAATGGATAGATGATAGAAAGATAGATAAATGAATTAATTAATGAATAGATAGATAAATAGCTAAACAAATAAATAAAAATTAGAAAATAAAAAAGAAAGAAAGGTAATTTTCTCACAGCCTTGTGAGTGAGTACCTATATTATTGTCTTTATTTTATAGATTAGAAAATAGAGTCTTAGAGAAGGACTTAGTGACATGTCCAAGTGTAAAGAACTTTAAGAGTTTAATAATATGTCTGTTGATTGATTCATTGATAAACTTGAACCCAGGTCTTCTGGTTCCAAGTCCAATCTTTTAATATCACCTTTCCATTACTATTATCATTTTACTTGGTTCTAGGCCAATTGCCAAAGTTGCATCTAGGCCCTGAGGTTACAAATATATTCAATTCAACAAATATTTATTTAGTATCACCTATTTGTAAATATATACATATATATAATATAAACACATATATGTATACGTATATACATGTATAAGTATATACATATACACACACGTGTATGTGTGCATATGGTAAATACATGACTCAGTAGATAGAATTCCAGGCCTAGAGTCAGAAATTCTCATCTTCCTGAGCTTAAATCTGGCCTTAGACACTTACTGTGTGACCTTCAGCAAGTCACTTCACCCTGTTTGCCTTAGATTCCTCATCTGTTAAATGAGCTAGAGAAGAGAATGGCAAACTATTCCAGTATCTTTGCCAAGAAAATTCCAAATCGGGTGACCAAGAGTCAGACATAACTGAAAATGACTGGCAACAATATTTGCAAAAGATAATAGGCCATGACTTATAGGGAATAAAGGATCAGCATGATATATATTAGCGGTGTAACCCTGGGCCAGTCACTTAGAGTCTCATTGCTCCAGGCACAGACATTTTATTGTAGATGAGTCACCCATCTGCTTTGGTGGAGATGATAGACACGTTTTCTACCCAAGATACAAACAATTGTGCAAGGCCCAGAGGAAACAAAGAGAAAATGAAAAAGAATAGGATGATGTCTATTTTCATGGTGGATCTATATAATCTCTTCAAATTTAAACCCATTCCTTCCCTCCCTCTTCTATACAAAAACTCATGCATCTTTTGCCTCCAGGAATGGAAGTAGATTTTGATTTCCTCTCAAATTTTGCTCTAATCCTTTCACATTCTCTAGTCTTATTGTTCAGATCTCCAACCTTGATCCTTTTTTCTTTTACAGATTAAAGGTCTATGAAGCACCTCTCCATCTTTTCTATCCTCTTTCTTTCTTCAACTAGCTACAGTCATCCTTAGTGTTCCATTTCACCTATTCATGGTCTAAGCAAGCAATCTCCAAAATTGAGACTGTGGCATAGAATGTAATATGTCTGTGAACAACTAATGGAGGGTTAGAAGAACAATCAAATCCCAAACTCCCTGAAATATTCAATCATGGGGTTTATCTTCAACATAACTACAACTACCTTTCACCCAGTAGCCCCTAACATTTAACCACTCCCCACCTCTTATTGCTGTAGAAACTCTAAGTCTCCCCAACTTCTGCCCAGTTAATGACTCCTCAGGGCAGTTATAATATAGCCACTATCCCACAGCAATTAGTAGGTACCACTGGGAAAATTTCTTTTTTTTTTTTTTTTTTGGTGAGGCAATTGGGGTTAAGTGACTTGCCCAGGGTCACACAGCTAGTAAGTGTCAAGGGTCTGAGGCCGGATTTGAACTCAGGTACTCCTGAATCCAGGGCTGATGCTCTATCCACTGTGCCACCTAGCTGCCCCTGGGAAAATTTCATCTCCCCCAAACTAGCTACTCCTATATCACCCCCTGGTTTGGGCAGACTCACAAAGGTGGGCTCCGTGTACTGGGGAAGTGTCCACTGAGAAAGAGTCCCTCACAGACACTTCTTGAGTTCTACTTTTGTTTTGAATGGGAAAGAGTGAGTGACACAGTAGTTCATTACATAATATTGTAGTTATATACATATTTGGGCATGTGTTTTATCATCATCTTCATCAATATTGTTGCTGTTATTATTATTACTTATAGGGGTGCATGGTCAAAATAGTTTGGAGACCATTGTGTTGAGGCCACCAATATCTCATGGAGTCTCCATTCTCCATTTCAAAATCAAATTTTCCCATGAAATAAGTGTTCTGCCCACACTCTGCTGTGCTTAACTTTATAATTACCTACTTATATGTGTACTATCTTGTGCAAGTCTCCTTTTCCCTCTCAGTTCCCTAGGGCAGGATTTCTGTTCTCTACTTTCAGCTTCAACACTCATCCTAAAGAAAAATAACGCCTAAACCTATTGAACTATATAAAAGAATGACTAATAACAGTTCTGACCTTTGGCACCAAGTCAGAACTCTCTGTCAACTCCTCTCCAATGAGAACATGGACTTACCCAACACCTTTTTTATATTCGACAGTGTCTGACAGTAGTTCCATCCTTTCAAAGAAGTCCTGAAAGTCAATCAAAAACAAGATTGCAATTCTGACTAGTTTAGCAAAAGATTAGATAAGCAAAATGGTGCCATCCTGCACTCACTGATAACTCTTACAGTTTACCTCTGTTATCAATATCAAACATAACAGGCCATACCATCAATGGAGTGCTGAGTTTAGGGACAAACTGAACAAATGGGAATTATTTATAAGCATTAGGAATCATTGAACATTTATAAATGATCCACTGAAAGAGGAGCTCATGTTTAGGGTCATTTTCAATCTAGACAAAATTTTCCTCTCTTCTCCCTGTTTATATTAGATCTCCAAATAATTATGTTAAGGATCATATTTAATTAATTTTGAGTATTATAGCATTTGATCGTTTCCCAAAAGCAAGAATTGTGTACCCTAGGCATTGAGACAGGATATAGGCCTTTTTAATTAATTCTACAGATGATTCAACCAATAATGCAGGTTCTGTACTCCCAATCCTGGATATTTATTCTCTTATAAAGGGGATTTAATGATACTCATCAGCATGGAGTTGAATTTATTGCTAGGAATCAAGTAAGTGGCTTCCACTAGGAAAATGCCCTAATCCCTTAAGGTCACCAAATAGTTATTTATTGTTCTATAATGACTAAGATACTTTCTGAAGCCCATGGGCTTTAATGCATTTATGGCTTTCCTAAGAGATAAGTAATGTACCATAAGAATGAGATGCTATGTTGAAAAATTGAGTTTCTTGCAAGAAATGGATCATAGATGTAATATTTTGAAATATTATAGTAATCACTTTCATTTTGTCCCTCTTTTTGTTTAATAAACACATGTTTTCAGGGCAGCTAGGGGGCACAGTGGATAAATCACTGGTCCTGGATTCAGGAGGAACTGAGTTCAAATCCAGCCTCAGACACTTGATGATTACTAGCTTTGTGACCCTGGGCAAGTAGTTTCATCCCACATTGCCCTGAAAAAATAAAAAATAAAATTTAAAAAAATTTAAAAATTAAAACACATGCTTTCTCCCTACTGCTGCAATTAATATATCATCTATCTATCCATCTTCTACCTATCAATCCATCTAGCTAATATACATTGACTGAGGAAATCTGATCCCATATTACAGGCAAACATACTTAGTCTAGTTCTCCTTTTAAGAAGGTGTCAGTGTTAAAAATTTTACCAAATTGCATAGTACTCTTCATGAATCATTCCATGTTTATAGGGTTGAATGAAATCAGGAAGACCTGAGATTAAATCCTGTCTCACATACTTAGTAGGTGTGTGACCCTGAGTAAGTCACTTATCAGTTTCCTCATCTATAAAAATAATATCTTCCTTTGGGCAGCTAGATGGAGCAGTGGATAGAGCACTGGCCCTGGAGTCAGGAGTACCTGAGTTCAAATCCGGCCTCAGACACTTAACACTTACTAGCTGTGTGACCCTGGGCAAGTCACTTAACCCCAATTGCCTCACTAAAAAAAAAAATTTAAAAAAAATATCTTCCTTAAAAAGTTGTCATGAGAATCATATGAAATAACATTGATAAAGTTCTTTGCAAATCTTAAAGCACTATGTAAATGCTAGTGATGATCATTTCCTTTTTCAAAAAAAAATTATAAATAAATAATGCTAAGATGAAAATTAGATATAACATCAATTTTGAATTCTCAAAATCTGAAATATAATTCATGCTATTTTCTAGTATCACAATATTTTATATGTTCCCATATTTAGTGATACATAAGTAACTTCAAATCCTTATCAATATAAATGAATTGTGATATTAGATAATTTAGTGCTACATTGAAAAATAATGCCAAAATGTGTTTCTTACAAAAATTTAACTTTTATAACTAGAATTTTCAATATAATTTTACAATATTTATTTACTTTTCCTTTAGGTTTTTTCCCATTTTTAGAGACCCTAAGAAATTATAGGTCTTATGAATGCCCAAAATTTATCAGTTCTGTAATGATCATTTAATTTTTTTAACAAAACCCTATAAGTAGTGAAAGCCTTTACCACTGAACCTCACATGGTATGGATCTTGGAATATTGTATATTATAGTTATCTATCTTCTTACTAAATTATAAACTCCATGATGGCAAGGAAAAACCAGGAGAAAGTTTTATCCTGAAAACCTAGAGAGAAGAGAGTTCCAAAGAGAAGAGGGTCATTGACAGTGTCAAGTACTTTAAAGATGTCAAGAATAATGAGGATTGAGGAAAACGTCTTTAGATATAGTTATTAGGACATGACTGGCGCCTTTGGAGAGAGTAGTTTTGCTCCAATGCTGAGGATGAAAGTCACATTGTAGGCAGTTAAGAAAAGAGTGAAAGCACAAGTTGAGGCACCTATTGTAGAGGCTTTCTCAAAGTGTTTTGTGACAAAAGGTGAAAGACATTTGCCAGTGATAGATAAAGTGATAGGCTTTTAAGGATAGGAGAAACATGGTCATGTTTGTAGGCAGTAGGGAATGAGCCAGCAGAGAGAGATTGAACATGTGAGTTATGAGATGAGAGAAAGTAAAATTAAGAGTTCTTAGCAAATGACTTTTTCTGGCAAAATATGAGGCAACTTTCTCAGCTGAGAGGTTGAAGGGAGGGGCAGACATGGTGGTTTTGAGTAGGCATGAAAAGGTTTGGAAGAGCCACTGTAGAGAGTGGGATGGTAAGTTGATAAGGCAGCTGTAGAAAGATTGCCTAGCATCAGTGAGGGTGTAGTTGAGGTTGTATAACATAAATTTGTAGTGAACCCAGTCAGTACGTTGCAAGTTTTTCTCCAATTTCATTTATCAACATGTGTAGAAGCAAAAGGAGAGGATAGGGGCAGTGATCCAAAGCCAAATCTTGGCAGTACACAGTTATCAATATAAAAGGCCTTCTGTTCTATAAAAAGAAAAGAACAGCATAGAGTGAACTTACCAAGGTGTAAAGATGGGGAAAAGAAGAGAGATTAGCTAGTGCTGACGTGATGGTTTGGGGAAGAACTGAGGACTTGAATTATTTGTGGTCATGGCATTGGGCAGAGTAAGGTTTTGTATAGGAAGACATAGGGAGACAAGGTAATTTGAGTTCTTGAACATGGGGGTGGTGCATTTATGTGTGATAAAAATATCAAGGGTATGACCATCTTTGTGTTTGACTGATGGGGTGGAGGAATAAGTCATGAGAAGTTTGTAGGCTGAGGTATTAAAGAATTATGGTGTGTGAAGAAGAGTCAACATGGAAGTTGACATCCCCTAGTACAAAGACATAAGCTTTCAGAATTCATGCTTATAATAGTCATAAACAAATTTCTGTCTTATTGTAAATGTATCCTTTCCAGATCCTTATTAATCTGAGTACTTTCTCTGTTGATTATCTTCAATTTAACCTGTATTCATTTTGTTTGTATATAGTTGTTTGCATGTTGTCTTCCCTAATAGACCACAAGTGCTTTGGGAGCACTTTTGGCTTTCTTTGTATTCCCAGCACCTAGTACAGTGCCTGGCACAAAGTGGGCTCTTAATAGATATTTAGTGACTATTGATAGAGCAAAGATTTAATGAACAATGAAGCTAGGTATAAGCCCTACCATAAAGCCACTGAAGTAAAGCCAAGTATATTTTTTGCCATTTTTTCAACTATGCACTTCTCTTTCTTTCCTTTCTCAATCTTATTTTTTCTTTTTCCCTCTCTTACCCATCATCTCCTTCTTATTTCTCATCCCTCTTTTTTTCTCTTGTTTTCCTTTGTCTATCTCTATATCAACAATTTGCAATAGGCATTGACCAACTTTGTTTGCCTGTAATGCTTTACCTTCTGACTGGAATCCTTAGATCTAAAGTCTCTGCTCATTTGCCATCTTCTATGGGACACCTTGCTTAATCCTCTTAGTTATTAGTGTTTACTCCCTTACCTCTTCCTCAAATGATCATTTCCATGTTTTGTGTTTACATATTATTTCTCACCATTTCATATAAATTCCATGACATCAACAACTGGGTTTTTGTGTATGTGTTTTGTCTTTGTACTCCCAAGTATACAGTACAGTGCCTTACAGATAGTAAATGCTTAATAAATGCTTGTTGGACTGGACTAGATTAGATTGGATTGGATATTGAACTTGGAGGTAGTTCTTCCGACTCCATCTTTATAAAAAACAGTCTGAGTCCTGATTCGCTGAGCCTGTTTAAATTAAATGTAACCTCCGTTTTGGTCCTCTGGTTTAAACCATTAAAGGCATAAAGGAGAACATTCTGTAGATAATGCCAAGACTCCCAAATTCTTCTATTTACATGTTCTGACAAAGCTAAAGCATGCTGCTTCACAATGTGCCCATCTATTGTCAGTTTTTTTTCTTTATTTCTTTTCTTTTCTCTTCTCTTCTCTTCTTTTTCTTTTTTTTTTCTTTTTGCCAGAGGGGAGCTCCTGACTCAATTTTCAGTGTCCTTTATAACCCCCACCATGGTGTATTTGTTTTGTATCTGCACCCAGGTAATGAGGCAACATTTCCTTTCTATAAATAGAAGAGAAGAAATAGATTAACAAAAATACCTCAGATTCCTCTCCCCCTTCTTATTCACAGCCTTGGAAACATGGGCACATTTCAAAACTAATTGGCTCCAAACTTAAATTTGAATTGAATTATATTCCTAAATGTCCTGAGTCATTCATAGGGCACCATGTAAATATTCAGTTATTTTGTTTGAAAAGTTTGGTATAGACAACCTTACAGGCATATATTCAAATGGAACCACTAACAATGTAGAAGAGACTTCCATAGAATTTACATCGGCATCATTTTCATTTTACTATTACACTTCATGAGACAGTAACATTTTTAAAGAAATATTATAAATGATTAGACAGTAACTCTTCCTTTCAGTTTAAGGAATAAAGGACAGAGCAGGCAATTACTTGCAGTCTTCATCATCCTGTGGCTATAACAAAATTATTCTGAAAATCGAAATAAAAGTTAATTTTTTAAAATAATTACAATTTCCATGTATGAATCCAGATGCTTTAGCCCCAGTATGGAAAAACATGTGGATTTTAGCTCCAGTATTTGAAAACATCTGGATTTTAAATGTAATGTTTCCATTTTTTCTTGGTATTTGTTGTTTATTTCTATGCATAGTTTCTTTATCTCTAGCATTTTCCAGAAAACCCCACAATTATAGTACTCAAAATCTAAAAGCTGGAAGATATTCTAAGATGATTACCTTTCAGAAAAGTGAATGTCTGGAACATTCTGGATGAAAGCTTTTCACTTATCTCTTTTGTAGACTTCTGAGAACAGAGATCCCATGATTTCCCTTATATCTGCATACATACCAAATTCTATCCACTTTCCTGTTTTTAAGCAAAACTAGTAAAATGGTTTTACAATCCATTTTCCAAAGAAATCCTGAAATTAAGTTTGCACAGTAACCTATATTACCTTGTCAGGAAGTTCTTCTGTATATCCAAATTAATTTTTAATGTGTTTGAATGATTTTCATTTCTTTTCATCCTCTAAGAAATTAGAGAACTCTTCAGTTCATACTATATGGGATTAGAACATCAAAATCAAATCATCAAATCTTTTCTTACAGAGTAATAATAATAATAGCACTTACATAACACTTTAAGGCTTGCAAAATGTTTTACTTACATCATCTCATTTGATCATTGGGACAACTCTATGAAGTAGCTGCTATTATTATCTCCATTTTGCAGATGAGAAAACCCAGGCTTGAAGAGTTTAAGTGACTTTCCCAGAGTCATGCAGTCAGTGAGTATCAGAGGAGGAATTTGATCACAAGTCTTCCTTACTCCCAGTCTAGCACATTCTCTCAACTATAAATAGCTCAGTAAATTTCTGTCTTTAATGTCATAAGCTACTGAAAATATCCAAGAGGACTCTGGGAGGCTTTCATTTGTCTCAAAGCTTAATTCCAGTGGGAACAGATCAGAAACATACATCTTTCATGGCACAGCCTTTAATGCTAATTCATTGCTGTTGCATGTGCAGACTGCCTACATTGTACATACCCTACATGTCAAAGTTGTTCCTGCAATCTAGAAATCTGCAACTTTGGAATGTTTGAGTGCAGGCTAAATGGTGCTTTTATTATAGGATGAGTGCTCTTTATCTTGATGAGTGTAACTTTATCTCCTTCACTAATATCATACCCCTCCACAAATTTGGGTATGAAATTGTTTTGTTTTTTACTGAGGGAACAGCCACTCAGCCCCTGCTTCAGGCACTTTTATACATTGCCATCTTGCATTTTAGAAAACTTCTCTGGCACGCCTTGGTGTCAGATTCAACCTTTGTGCCTCCTCCTGGCTGCTCCTAGTTGTTCTCCTCATTTTTCTTACCCTTGTATTTTCCTAGTCTTTTGACCTATTTATGTTGTGGTTGATTGGTCACAGCAGAAGACATTACTCCTCCTGCCACCCTAACCAGAGGAAAATGGTCAAACCTAGACACAAAAAAAGCTATAAACCCTCTGTCTATTTTATGTAAACTAACCTCAAATGTATAGTCAAATCTGGATTAAATTGCAGTGATTTGCCATTTGCAATCTTTCAGTTGTTCTTGTGAAGTGGGAAAAAAAAATTAGTCTCTCCTCCCTTGAGTGTGATCTAAAAACCGAAGCTGGATATTGGCCACTGATTCTGTAAATGGCTGTGGTTTGTGAACTTGGCCACTGAAACCTTAATCTGAACTATTTTTAAGGATACATACATCAGTTTACATCTGGACTCTTCAATAAAAATACCTATTCTTCCTCCTCCTCTTCATAACAGTGTTATAAATAATACTAAAATAATTAAGAAATGATGAACTATTTGCAATGTGGAAAGGAAAGAGGAATGTAAGTAGGGAAATCAAGACACCCAAACCTGTTACTTCAGCAACTGGAGTAGTTTTATCTAAACTAACTACGTATTTTAGAGAATGCCTTCCAGATAGTAGTAAGAATGTGTTTCTCTACCAACAATAAATAATGGAAATATATAAATATATGTGTGTGTGTGTATGTGTGTATAAATATATGTACACACACATACCCAGTAGGGAACCAGTGAGCCATTCTTTGCAGTAAAGATCAGATTACCTGGGTTATGACATACTATAAAAAATTTGAGAGTTTATAATATTTTGTATTTTAATGTACTTTTATAAAAATGAAACTTTTTTGGCCATGGCAACACATAAAAAGGCAGGGAGGGTCTTTTTATGTAGCCTTTTGTACAGTATGAATCCTTTCTATTTCTGCACTAATGGTGGCACAATGAAAGCAAGGAAGGGGACAGAGGGTCCTAAGAATTATATAATCATGAGATTATGAACAAGCTTCAATTTGGTTGGTAGTACTCTGAATATGGAATTCTTTCCAATGACAAACAATTGAACATATTGTTAAAAAAAAGTTTTGTATTATCAATCTTGACATTCTTATTATAAATGAAACCAGAATAAAGGAAATTATAGATAAATAGAAGGATGTCTTATAAGTATTACTTAGAGACATTAATAGGGAAAAATTAAGTTGGCTAAATAGGTTTTATTGTAGGCCAAAAAAGCTACAAAAATATTGTTAACAGGACCAGTTTATCACATATTAAAGTATTAATGATAAGAATTTGCAAAAAGAATACCATAAAAATAATTTTAGCTTATGTACCAGCCACAATTGCTGAGGATAAAGTGGTAGAGAAATTCTATAAAGAACTTATTAAGGGGCAGCTAGGTTGTGCAGTGGATAAAGCACCAGCCCTGGATTAAGGAGGATCTGAGTTCAAATTTGACCTCAGACACTTGACACTTAATAGCTGTGTGACCCTGGGCAAGTCACTTAACCCTCATTGCCCCCCACAAAAAAAAGAACTTGCTAAGACCCTCCAAATCAGATCAATATATACTCTGATGATTTATGTCTTCAAGTTTAAGGTGGGAAAAGGTAAAGGTGAAGAGAAATATATAGGAAAATTGGTTCAGGAGAAAGAAATAAAAGAAAACAAAGACTTGGAGATTATTCAGAAGCCTCACATTTCTATATTAGGAACACTGTCAGAGAGAAAATAAAAAGGTAAGCACTTGACATGGCAAATACGGAACAACATCAGAAAGAATGAAATTGACTATATTTTTCCAAATACAATAAAATTTGAAGTAGATGTAATTGCTATCCCTGTATCCTCCATCTGTGCATAGTGAGACTATAGATTCATCAGAATTAAGACCAAAATTTATAATAAACAAGAAGAAAGAATAATAATGAGAAAGATATGTCAATAAGATTTGGTGTTGTTGTTCAATCATTTCAGTCATATTCTACTCTTGTGACCCCATTTAGGATTTTCTTTGCAAAGATACAGGTAAGTTTTGCCATTTCCTTCTCCAGCTCATTTTACAGATGAGGAAACTGAGGCAAACAGGGTTAAGAAACTTACCCAGGGTCAGACAGCTAGTAAATGTCTGAGGCCAGAACTGAACTCAGGAAGATGAGTCTTCCTGGCTCCAGGCCCACTGCTCTATCCACTGAGTCACCTAGCTGCCCTCTTAAGATTTAAGCCTGAATTATTCAAACAAATTATTGAGACTCTAAAATGGGATATGAATGTAAATTACATCAGCACCAATTATAATATCATCTGGAAATTAAACCAATTTACATAAGGGCAAAGACCCATCTTTTCAATCCAAACATTTTATTGGCAATTCTACAAGGCAATAAGACCCTACACACCACTGCCTTCAAAGAATCAACATAAGCATCACACAGAGGTCAATAGAAAAGTGGATGTTGTACTTAAGCAGATGGTATTAGATAACCAATAAAGTACTCTGAAAAACAAGTAAAGGACATGAACAAGGAATGTTTTGATAGAAAGATAATACAGACTGTTTACCTGGAGAGAATGAGAATTGATGAGTGGAAGATGAGAATGTTGGACTCATACCTTTGCAAAGTCAAAGAAAAGTGAGAAAGGCCTCCCTCCAATTGGGTAGCATATCCTCTGTGATAGACTTTTGGGAGGACTTAGGTAAACATTGACCAGGCTGGGTTCAATCAGCATTGATGGATGGAGGCCTTGAATGAATGAAATCAGAGATTTATTTGATTATTTATTTATAGAGAATTCTTACAACCACAAAGTTTCATTAGAAAGACATGTGTCATTATTCAGGTTAATTTCTGGATAAATAATGGTGATGTAAGTCTTTAGCCATTAGGGATTGGAGATAAAATCCCTGACTAAAGTATTTTTTTTTAATTGTGAAAACCTTAGCAGTTCAAAAATGAATAACTCACCTAAATGTCTTATCATCAGTGAGCATCTATGGATTTGGGTGACAACCATCCCCTCCCCCCTAGGAAAAAAAATCTTTTTGAGGTCAATATCATGGCAGACAACTGCTACATTTTCCCACACAATTCTCCTTTGTGTCGGAGACAAAGAAATGATATTAAATTGGATCTGATCTGGTATCTTTATGATCTTACTGTCTCATTTTGAAAGATGCAGAGAATCCTAAAGAGTTGCCTAAGATGACATGTTGAGTTCCTGCTAAAGCAAAAACTAAAATTCGATTCTCATGACTCTGGTCTCAGAATTCTTCTGTCCTGAAAGTTCACTAAATATGATAATAGGGAACAAAGCACCCTAGGAGCACCTTTTTGTAAAGCATAATAATGATATATTTTAAAAACACTAATTAGGATAGCATTACATGGGAAAAAACTTGAGCAAAGATATACATCTCTGTCTTTATCTTAATATGGTCACACCCTCAGTCACAGGGAGTAGTGCTGTCAGTATGGTTATCTTCCTTTGGGAAGGACTATGACTCGATATACATATTAGTTAATCCTGACCATGAGGCAAGTAGATGTCAACCATTATTATCCCCTCTTTGCAGCAGAGAAACTAAGACTGTAAGTCATTAAATAGCATGGTGGATGTTAATTAGAGTAGAGCAATAAACCTACTTGTTTCCTACCCTAGACCACCAAGAGAAGACTAGATTTCAGATTAATTTCTGAATGAGGTGTTGCCTCAATATCCTGCTCCAGTTTTAGCTTTGCCAGGATTCACAGGGATGGAAGAAATATAGCCAATAGTGACTTTGTGTTTCCATTGACAATCCCTCTAACAATTTAGGAATTTTAAGAGCATTACCTCAAATGTCACTTAATCCAACTTTATCATTTTATAATTGAGGAATGGGTCCAGAAAGGTTCAATTATCTGGTTAAGGTCAAATGGGTAATATTTCACAGGACCAAGATTCTAGCTTAGGTTTTCTGACCCTAAATTTAGGCCTTATTCTATTATCATCATTAACAGCCCTAGTCCCTTCTCTGAGCATGCTCCCAAGGTTTTAGGAATCTTGTTCTAGGAGCAGGTAAAGAGGACAGTAGAAAGTAAACTCCTTGGTGGCTGTACTTAAGTTCCTAGGATCCTCAAGAGCAGCCATTGTTTTATCTTTTATACATAGTTGGTGTTTAGTAGATGTTTAGTAACTGTAATTAAATATTATAAGACACTGATTTTTCATGGAAAATTTAGACTAGATGGCCTCTGAATTTGATTCTGATTTTGAAATTCTGTCATTCTGAGGTTTTGAACGTTAGTTCTAGAGAGACAAATACAAATTTCAGTTGAACTCCATTACTCATACTATAATAGCCCTTGTAAGCAGGTTTTAAAGTTATCTAAGAAGCTGTTAATAACTGCTATTGTGGTTTAAGATAGTGAAGAATACCTGAGGTAGCTTGAGTTAACCCCTCCTGGGGATGTGGGGGATCCACATCCAAGTATAATGGACCACTCAGACATTGAATGATAAGCACTTACTTTATTTAAAAACATATTCACTGATTTCCCACCCCAGATACACCCACAATAGGATAAAGATGGAGACTTCTGGGATTGGTGGGGCTATTAGAATTCTCTTATTCAATCCATAGATGGCATTTTATTTGTGTCCAAAGTGCCTAAAGCTGGCTTTATGCCAGTACTTCCAGGGAGTAAAGTTAATTCAAACTGACCTAAAATATCTGTTTTACCATGCCATACTCAAAAGGACAGGGAGAGTTAATTCACACTTCTTCAGTCTGTGCCATCTGATCACAAGGGGTGTGTGTGTCTGTGTGTCTGTGTGTCTGTGTGTCTGTGTGTCTGTGTTTTGGTGGGAAAGTAGAAGTTGAGGATAAACTCAAACTGTCAAACTGCATGGGTCTACATCCCAGCATCCTGGACAACCGTGTATGCTCCTACCCAGCCCAACTCATGAGGCCACAGAAATAATCTGACTTCCTCACAGGTAAAACCAGACCATTGGAAGAAAGCTGCCTTTTGTTGTTGTCGAGAGCCTTAGTAAATCATTGTTAAGTACAACTAAGTTGCAGGAGCATTTGGGGGGGAGGGGTCTCCCATAGAACCTAGGGCAACTTTGTTCTGTGTCATTAACCAAAGACCAAAGATAAGACCAGGATAATTAGCTCCCTGCAGACATTAGTCATGGCACCACTTTTAATGTGTCTCGAAGGTTACAGACTTCCACGGAAACCAAGAGAGCAGGTGAGGAGCTGACACTGGGAAGGCCTGCTAGCCCAGCTAAAAGTGACATCAAAACAGATGCTCCTTTGATACTGTCTAATAAAGTATGGCTTTTCTCTAAATGCCCCTGGCATCTTCATCTTGGTGAGAATGAGATACACACATACAGGTGTGTATATTCACACAGACATATACATGCATGCATATATATACACATGCATATATGCATGTGAATTTGTGGATACTCATGTACACATGGAGATATGCATATTACATTGTGTGCATGTGTATATATATCACATGTGGGTATATATATATACATATATATCACATGTATTGAAATATGTATAATATATAGCATGTATATAACATAAACACTAGGGTCCATGTATCTGGTTCATACATGTTTATGTATACCATGTATGTATATGTATGAAATGTGTATCTATATGTTTATACATGAGAACCATTTGATCACACAATGCATACATAGATAAGATTAAACACAGATTACATGTATATTCATTATATGTGCATTGTGCTTTTATGTGTATGTTAGCATGTATGTAATTCTATCTTTTATATGATAAAAAGTTAATTGCACAATACTTACAGGTGTGTATATGTGCATTTTGTATATGTATGCATATGTATGCATGCATGCAAGCATATATACACAAATTTATATGAAAAACAACAAGATATATTGGATTGAGAGCTGGCCTTGGAATCAGGAAAGCAAGAATTCTAGTTCTGTCTCTCTAACAAGTTCTGGCTATGTGACCCTAGGCCAGTCAATTAAACTTTTATTTCTTCAGGTAGCTCTGGAAGAGTATGCCCAAAAGGTAGAGCTTTCCCCAGGGATCTCCCTAAACCAATGAAATCAAAAGTATTGATAAAAACAAGCAAAAACACATAAAATCCTTATTCTGTGTTTTTATACTTATCATATTCTATGCTGGCTAAATAGCTGATCCTCAGCACTTGACAGAAGAGTAATAGAATCATGAGGAACAACCTAGGTCTATGAGTTCTTCTCAGAACCACCCCTAACCCTCTCACTTTACCAATCCCTGAAATTGAGTGAGCTTGAAGATCTCCAGCCATGAAGATGGTACTTACCCCACACCTAATATCAACCTCCCTGGAATCTTTGTCATTTTTCCTGTGTATTTATCTTTTTCATACCAATTTACTACTCTTTCTCCAATCTCTAGGGCAAAAACTAATGGCTCAGATAAGAGCAAGTAGGAAGGAGCACTGCAGATCAGATTAAAATATATTTGGGGATTATTTAACAAAATAAATGATATAAAATAAAACATAGATAATGTTAATATGTGGTTTTCTAAGTCAATATGCACTCACAGGGATCCTGATATATAGTTTAATGGTCAGGTTTCTATTTAGTTTGACACAACTGCCTCAGATCACCCAATTCTCATGCCTATAAATCAGAATATTTGAAAAATCATTATATATCCTATGTACCCTAAGTAATATGACATAAATTCCAAACAATAAAAATAGTCACCATTGACCTAGTGTTCTTTACAAACGACAGCCTTGGCTTTAGAAAGAAGAATCTTTATCTATTTCCCAAATCAGATTATTTATCTAGTCCACAATGGGAGCAGAACAAATAAAATAAACCTTAAGAGTTGATTTCCATTTCTTTTTACCAAAAATTAAATAAATGAACTGGAGAAACAAAAAGTCCCTATTGTGATAGCCTTCCCTTTTTAGAGGACTGGAGGGACCTAGAAGGATGATTTGATCAGTGGGCAAGGATATCCTAATGTAGAAACTTTCTCCACTGATGACCATTAATAACTCCTCTGTAACTCAAAGTCCTGGTAAAGCATCTCGGATGCTGAGCAATCCAGTGACATGCTATAGTCACAAGGCTAGCATGTGCCAGGTAAAGCAAAAACCAAGGTCTTCTCGATTACAGGGTCATCCCTCTGTCCACTCTGTCATCTTACCTCTCACTAATATACTGAAAAGAAGCCCCTTGGAGGTGTGATACTCTATTAATAAGTGAAAAACAGTAACAAGATGTGAGAAAATAATGGGTTTGGAGATTCCCAGAGCCACCCCCCCCCAAGAGGATAATTTTGAGATTGATTGGATTGACTTTGCTGATTAACTCACTTGAAGTTGATTTGATTGAAACTATACCTACCTGAGAGCCTGGCCCTCAGGAGGTGTGTTCTCTGAACTCTGACCTCCACATGTTCTGCTCATGGACTGCCCTCAAGCCCAGTGAACCAGTGGATTTGAGTGATGCTAGCCAATTAGCTTTGAGCAGTATAGAAAGTCTGCCTCTCCTCTGGACCCAAAGGAACCTTACACACTTAGGTTCTCAGACATGCTAATGGTGGCTAGATAGGCTTCTTCACTTTCTGGGCCAAGTGTTCTCTCTTTACTAATATTTATTATGCTTTAATAAATGCTTAATGCCCCAAACTGGTGCTCAAGCTTCTAATTTATAAGTAACAAATATATTAGAAACCCCAGCTAATTTCCCCTAAACTTGGGACAGAAAGAAGGCCACCACATACAGTTTTACCCATCACAAAGGTTCACATTTACAGCTCAGATTAAGGTTTGCAAAGCAATAGTTGATAGATGGATAGATGGATGGATGGATGGATGCATAGATAGAGATTTGCAAACTTTTATATATACATACATATATAACATATATATTTAATATATGTATGCACAAATTACTCCATGTGTGTAGTGTGTTTGTATATTTAGTGTGTGTGTGTGTGTGTGTGTGTCTGTGTCTGTGTGTAGTATGTGTGTATGTGGGGGGTGGAGAGAGAGAACCTCATGCAATGTTCACAATAACACTGGTATATAGTATTGTCCCCATTTTTCAGATGAGGAAACTGAGTCTGAGAGAGTTTAAGGGACTAGTGAAGGGACATATCATTAGTAATTTAAATAATTGTCCGAAGCAGGATTCAACCCAATTTTTCCTGACTCCAGAGCCTGGCAGCACTCTGTCCATTATACTAACTGCCTCTCCAAAGAAATGAAATTCATTTTCATTATCCCTCTTTAATGGATGTATCTAAGCATTTTGCAAAGGTCACACTAGTCAAAGAGTTCATAGTGGTACACATCTACATGATGATTATATTTAACCTCTTAATACAGACCGGAGAGTGTTTCTAAAAATCATTCCTAAACTTGAAATTGCTATCTTATCTCATAGGAAGTCTATGTAGTTTGAGTAACTGCAAGTGAAGGATCAGCTTACAAACAGAGTGTTTCCAGAAAGACAATCTTAAACATATATATAGCTATTCAAATTCCACGTTTCCTTTCATGCTATTTTCAGTGTTTTTCAAATTAAACATTAGGCTTAGGAGCACACAGTGGATGGTAGATTAAAGGGCCGGTCTACTTCCGCAAGCCTTGGGGTTTCCACATTTGTCTAGGAATAGCTTTTCTCTGGGTGGGCCAGGTGAAATACGGAAGCAACAAAGTTATTGTTGCCTCACTTCCCTCAACTAGATGGGTGTGGGGAAGCCAGATGAGGGAAGGTCAGAAAAGAAGGAAAATTAAAGCAAAACAGAGTAGAGAGACAAGGAGATGGGTACTTTGGAACTACAGCACAGTTTAAAGCCTTCAAACAAAATTCCAAATTTTTTTTTAAATGATAAGTAAGGGGAAAGGGGGAGGTAATGGAGCCAAGATGACAGAGGAAAAGTAGTAACTTTATGGACCTTTCCCCACAATCCCTCCAAATAGCTCCAAATAATGCCATAAGACAATTCCTGGAGCAGCAGAACCCACAAAAGGATGGGGTGAGATCATTTTCCAGCCAAAGATGGCTTAGAAGGTTGGCAGGAAAGGTCTGTTGTACAGGGGTAAGAGTAGAGCCCAGACCCACACTGTGCTGACAAAGATCCAGCCCCCAGCAGGCCGTGACAGAGGGAACCTCTGAATTGGCTGCAGTGGTGGCTATTTCTGGAACTCAACTCATGGTCCCATGAGAGGGTCAAGCAGTTGACCAAGGGTAGATTACAGGGGTCTCTGCTGGCACTAAGGTGGAACTCTGTTGGGTTGCCCATGCTCAGAACCAGGAAGCAGTCTTGAGTGGCTGCCCAGGTGAGGAGGGGCACAGGTACACCCAAGCTTGCAACTATAGTTAGTGAAACATAAATCTGTTCCCGGGATAAAGAGCAAGCAGACAAGTGGTTACTTACAGACCCGAGCACAGACCAGGGAGGTGCAGAACATGCTTCTCCATAAATTGTACCACATGGTGCCCCCTGAAACTTGGGATAGTGAGCCCTGGAAGCAGTTTTCCACTTTAAGAAGGAGTTAAAAGTCAAGAAATAGACTGGCAAAATGAGCAGACAAAAAACGGTGCTGACCCTAGAAAATTTCTTTGGTGATGAGAAATATCAAAATACACCCTCAGAAGAAGATAACAAAGTCAAAGCTCCTACATCCAAAGCTTCCAAGAAACATGAATTGGTTTCAGTCCATAGAAGCTCTCAAAATGGACTTTAAGATAAGGTAAGAGAGGTAGAGGAAAAAATGGAAAAAGAAATGAGAGTAATGCAGGAAAGTCATGAAAAAAAAATTAACAGCTTAAAAAGCCAAATGGGAAAGGAGATACAATAGCTCTCTGAAGAAAATAATTGCTTAAAAATTAGGATTGAACAAATGGAAGTTAATGACGTTATGAGAAATCGAGACACAATGAAGCAAATCCAAATGAATGAAAAAATAGAGGGCAATAGTGAAATATCTCCTTGGGAAAACAGCTGAACTGGAAAATATATCCAGGAGTGATAATTTGAAAATTATTGGAGTACCTGAAAACTACAATAAAAAAAAAGCTTAGACATCATTTTCCAAGAAATTGTAAGGGAAAATTGCCCCAATATTCTAGAAACAGTAGATAAAATAGAAATTGAAAGAATTCACCTATCACCTCCTGAAAGAGATGCCAAAATAAAAACCTCCAGGAATATTGTAGCCAAATTCCAGAACTCCCAGGTCAAGGAGAAAATATTGCAAGTAGCCAGAAAGAAACAATTCAAGTACTGTGGACCCACAGTCAGGATAACACAAGAACTAGCAGCTTTTATATTAAAGCATCAGAGGACATGGAATATGATATTCCAGAGGGCAAAGGAACTGAGATTACAACCAAGAATCACCTACCCAGCAGAATTGAGTATAAATTTTCAGGGGAAAAATGGGAATTCAATGTAATCCAGAACTTTCAGGCATTCATGATGAAAAAACCTGAACTGAATAGAAAATTTAATAGAAAATTTTAAATACAAGACCTTAGAGAATCATAAAAAGGTTAACAGGAAAAAGAAATCATGAGGGATATTAAAAGGTTAAACTGTTTATATTCCTACATGGGAAGATGATACTTCTGACTCATAAGAACTTTCTCATTTTTAGTGCAGCTGAATAGAGTATGCTTAGACAGAGGGCACAGGTTTTAGTTGAATATAAAGGGATGATATTGTTAAAGCATTTATTTTAAAAATGAATAATAAAATAAAATGATAAGTATGTAAGACAAAAAATCAATTAAGCAACAAATTTGTTTTATTAGGTGTTTATTATTAACATAAGGTATTATGTTAAGCTCTGTCAATATAAAGAAAGGAAAATATCAATTCATATAAAATTGATGCTTAATAATTATTTAAAAATTAAAAACTTTTATAAATCCTGTTAAAATTGTTAGAAGAGTGTTGGGGGGCAGGGGAGTCCATATTTGTCATTTCATGAGTATAAAGAACTCCCAAGAGGTTTGGTGACTTGCTCAGGATCAGATAGTCAATATATATCAAGAATGGTATTTGACCCTCTGCCTGCAACTGAGGCCAGATTTCCATCAGTTACCCCACCCTAACTTTTTATCTTCTCCACATCAAGGTTGAAAATAGAAAATAACCCTAAGCAATAGGATAAATCACTCTATCACTTCAACAGCTAGGTGATACAATGAGTAAGACTGCTGAACTTGGAGGAAGATGTGAGTTCACATCCTTCCACCTAGTGCTCTTTTTATACAACAAGAAGTTAAAGAGCTGTGTTGTCAAACCCTGACTGGTAGAGATAGCTAAATAAAAAACATGCTTGCCCAGAACTGCTTTCTTTTGTGTTATTTTACATGTTACAAGGCAAATACGGTGAAGTGACTTGCCTAGAGTCACACAGCTAGTTGGTGTTTGAGGCTGGTCTTAAAGTGCTTAATAAAGCTTCTTATTATTCTTATTCTTATTACATTCATAAGCACTAATGAAGTTGTCAGCTTGGTCAAATAAGAACACCTACTTGGCACTTTGGGATCTGCCTTTTGTTTCATTTATAAAATAGTATATAATCTTGGCTGGAAGATGGAGAAAAGATGGGGGCAAACAGTTATTATGGGTTTGAAAGTGAACATAACTACCAAATTGTTAAAGACTGGATTTCTCTACCTTGATGTGTTGTCCTTTCTCTCTTAGTTACTGGAAATCTTCATTCCTGCTGCATGGTGTCCACTGTCCAGTTAAATGACTGCTAGATGAAATTACCAGGCCAGTTAGTGAGGCCCACTGTGCTATAAGCAGTCAGTTTTGACAAACAGAAAGCCAATTTGTGGCATGAACTCAGGCCCCTAGAGCTCTATTTTCTCATTCATCAAAATATATCTTCTTAATCCATTCTTGTCTATAGTTTTCAGTTTTGGAGATATTTACATAGACCTCTGTTTTATGGGTTGCTATGATAAAAAATGATGGACAAAGTCTCATCTTTTCAATCCTAATACTTTCCTGTGGTTATTGTAAGGCAGCAAGACATGGAACATCATTGCCTCTGGAGCATAGAAGATGAGTAACAGAGAGGGAAATGAAAAGGCATGTGGTGGGTAAAAGCAGGTTGAAACAGGCTGTAAAGGCATCCAGCTCAAAAAGGAACAGGAGTGAAAGGATATGAGCAATGAAACATATAATAAGGAAAAGAAAGGGGCCAATCATATCATGAAAACAATGGCTGACAGCCAGAGTGCTGCCTCCACTGGTACCCTTCTGATGTGAGGATTCTGCAGAGAGCCCCCCCCCTTTTGGAAGAATATAGATGAGTCCCACAGGATGTGGTGGCATACATAAGTTACGATATGCATTGTTGGAAGGAAATCCCAAATTCACGAGATCACAGATCCAGTGAATCTTTGAATCAAACTTATTTTAAACATACTTAATGATAGCTGGACGATGTCCAGATCCTGGGTACTGCACTAAGAAGCAGACATACAGAGGAGTCACTCAAGTCTCCTGATATGATTTATGTTATAATGATGCTGTGCATCCATCATCACATCATACGTTCTTATATATTTAAAATTTTTTTTATAACAGGCAATGTATTCAATCTGATATAGGCCATGTAGTAACAAAAACAATAACTATGAATAAAGTTTAAAGAATCAATACTTTGTTGTATACTTTCCACAGAATATCTATAAAGGATATTTGATTTGGATTTTTTTCCTTTTTTTTTTTTTCAGGGCAATGGGGGTTAAGTGACTTGCCGAGGGTCACACAGCTAGTAAGTGTCTGAGGCTGGGTTTGAACTCAGGTCCTCCTGAATCCAAGGCTAGTGCCTTATCCACTGTGCCACCTAGCTGCCCCCTATAAAGAATATTAAAAGTAAAAGAGAACCATCCTAACTCTCGTCACCACCCATCCCCACAAATAAAGATTTGCTAAATACCTGTCCTAATAGAAAAAAAAGATAATCCCTGCCCTCAAGAAACTTACCATCTAATGGAGGAGACCAAATTATAAGTTCAAAGTATAAGTTTGACAATTATATTTTGGAAACAGAATTTTTTTTTATTACTTTGCTGTTATTGTCACTTGTATTAGACAAGTTTTGTGAAAATCAAGTTTCTCAGGGTACACAGTGTCCTAGAAGATTATTTTCTTCCTTGGTACTATGAAAGTGATAATGTTATACCTCTCTAGGAATCATTCAAACCTAGAAAATTTTATCCTCCAAGACTCTTCAAGGCTCTAAATGAGTAATAACATTCATAGGCACTCAAAGCAAAATTGTAAAATAGGCAATATTTGTTGCTAGAACATAGTATCATTTATATATATATATTTGTGTGTGTATATGTATGTTTATATATATATATATATATATATATATATATATATATATATATATATGTATGTATGTCTGTGTGTGTATACTTTCAGAGATAACATCATCTTTCTACCAGTTCTCAAGAGATGATCTGAAGTTCAACCTTATTAAAGCATTAGTATATAGTAAAACAATATTTCATAGCATTAATGTGTTACTTCTTCCAGAATTTTACCAATAAAACTGCAAATATATCAAACCTAACACTAAAGGAATGAAGCTAGGGAGGTAGTGAGGAGCAATGAGGCAGGAGGAGGCATTCATTACTTGAAGAAAAAAACATGCACACATAAGGAAGGCCATTACTTTCTTCACTTAAGACTAAGGTCAGCTCTAATTTGATCAATCAACGTTTACCAAGCAACTGTGTCAAGCACTGTGCTAAGGACTGGAGATACAAAAAAAGGCAAAAGATGGTCTCTACTCCCAAGGAGCTTACAATCTAATGGAGGAGACTACATGTAAACAAATATGTACAAGGAAAGCTATATACAGGATAAATAGGAAATAATTAACAGCAGGAAGGCATTAGAATGAAGGAAGGAGGAGGGAGAGTATTTTAAACATAATTTGCAATGAAAATTCATTCTCTTTTAACAAGTAATATGGCATAATAATACATACACTTTGTGTTATTTTCCTACTAGGGGTAATTTTTTTGCATAAAGATGCCGTGAGAGATTTATATTACAAAAAAGGGAAAAAAAAAAGGGCTGGTCATATAAGAAAAAGGAATGGCTGATGGACATCAGGTATGTTATAATTATCTATACAAAGTCACAAGAGCTAGTAGAAGGCCCTCAGAATGTTAAATAAGCAAGAGAAGGGAATAAGAGTTATAGCTCTTTGTGCTAAGCACCTTATAAATATTATTTCATTTGATCATCTCAAAAATTCTGTGAAGTCAGTGCTTTTATTATCCCCATTTCACAACTGAGAAAACTAAGACAAGTAGAGTTTAGGAGATCTGCCCAGCTACTAAGTGTGTGAGGTTGAAATTGAACTCAGGTACAATGCCATATCCACTGTGCCACTGAACTGTCTCCCTTGTAGTAGATTTTTGAGAAAACAAATAATCTGGCATAGATGGCTAGAAATTAATAAAATGAGATGATATTGTAAAGTAACTTGAATACCTCAAAGTGATATATAAATGCTAGTGGATTATCATTATTAACTATTAGTGATGATGATGATTATCCATTAGATTATGAGCTCCTTGAGGGCAGGGATTATCTTTTTCATCTTTTTTGTATCCCCAGCAGTTAACACAGTGCTCCATATGCAAAAGGAGTTTAATTAATGTTTCTTGACCAACTGACAGATGTGCTACAATCTGAAATAATGTTAAGAATACTCACATCACTAAATCCAAGCTAATTCACAAGTACATATTAAGTGCTTTCTATGCTTATAATACTATTGTAAGTAATGGGGATAAAAAAGCAGTTTGGGCCCTGAAGAAATTTGCATTTGATCAGATCATAGATCTATTAAAGTATGAAAGATGATAGACTTGTTCTAAACATCAATATTCTTTCACTTTTAGACTCTGTGAACAAATGAATACATTGGCGAGATGGCTGAAATTAGATGTGCAGTCTAGAACCATGGAATAGTTTCAGGAAAAAGCAAACCAGCTCTTATGAAGACAAGAGTCTGGACGATAATCTTGTGAGTATTGTGCACGAGCTAAGAGAATAAACCAGTCCAGTTATGAGACCACAAATAGTATCATCATAAGAATTATTTACTTAGAACCCATTGTAGAGCTGACTGTCCACTAATTGCTAGGACCTCAAAGCCTTACCTTCAAAAGAGTGTGCCACTTATATAGTGGTTCAATTTAACTCAGTCCATTTACAGATAATCTTTCTGATTTAAAAATATTTTCTTCATTGGATCACATATTTAGAGTTTAGAGGTCATCCAGTCTAAGCCTCTCTTTTTATGGACAAGTAGTCGAAGTCAATCTACAGAAGATAAATGAATTACCCAAAAAGGCAAAGCTAGAGCAAGCAAGCAGTAGGATAGTATCTTAGTACTTGTTACTCTAAATGCTGTGTTCTTCCCGTGGTGCTACCCTTCTTCTCATCTCTTAATGCTGCATCTCTTTGGGAGGAGGAAAGGTTACAAACATTTACAAAGCACCAACTTTGTACCAGGCACTGTGTAAACTTGTGAGGTAGACACTGTCATCTTCATTGAGAAAATTGTAACAGGTTTGCCAGGGTCACCCAGCTAGTAGGCTATTTCATCTCTAACATAATCTATCTAATATGCTTTAACCTTGCTTTTTATCCAAGATTTATGTGGATGAATAAATAATGCATATTAGATAGGCCATATTAAGAGCAAGACAGCTTGATTGCACACTGGATAGAGTTCTGGGTGTAGTATCAGGAAAACCTGAGTTCAAATCCAGCTTTAGAAACTCAAACCTCCCACATCTTCCTGAATCTATAGAATTCTCTCTGTCCCTTGAAAGCTATGCAGAGTGAGCTATTTGTGTTGAATCAATCTGGGCAATTTCTTTTTGAATCCATGGCAGATGGCCTGCATAACATGGTGGAGGCACATGTTCACTAATTCCATCTGCATAGTGATGGGGGAGGAGCTAAACCTAATCCCATCTCCTCTTGAGGCAGCATTAACCCCATGTTCCATATCCTCATTTGAATCTTGGACCAATGAAAACTGTCTTTCAGTTATATGGAAAATTACTTTACTCTTTTATAAAAAGCAGAACATATGTAAGTCTGTCCAGTCCATCAACAGGTGTTGACTTGGTATGTTAATAAATTCTTTTTGTCTTACTTTCTGTGTTTTCCAAAATTGATTAGGGCAATACCCTAGCCTAGTTTTCTTGAACAATTCATTCCTCTTCTGACATTGAACACATAGATTTTGTGTTACTCTATACCCAGGCTTCTTAAACTTTTTCCACTCAAAACCCCTTTTTTCCTGAAAGATTTTTATATGACTCCCGGTATATAGATACATAAAATAGGTATACAAATCAAATATTTACCGCCAAATTTTTTTTCAATCCTCACATTCAGTTATACAACCCCATATAGGGTTGTGTCCCACAGCTTAAGAAGTGCTGCTAGGTGGCGCAGTGGATAAGAACCGGCCTTGGATTCAGGAGTACCTGAGTTCAAATCTGGCCTCAGACACTTGACAATTACTAGCTGTGTGACCCTGGGCAAGTCACTTAACCGCCATTGCCCCGCCAAAAAAAAAA
Source organism: Dromiciops gliroides (assembly GCF_019393635.1). Classification (NCBI taxonomy): domain Eukaryota; kingdom Metazoa; phylum Chordata; class Mammalia; order Microbiotheria; family Microbiotheriidae; genus Dromiciops; species Dromiciops gliroides. The sequence continues at coordinate 575,086,601 of NC_057862.1, forward strand.
AAAAAAAAAAAGAAGAAGTGCTGCTCTATACAATAACCTTATCTTGGCTTCCTCCTGATACCTCAACCTTCAAAGTCTAGACTTTGGGTGGGAGGGCAGAGAAGGTGACTTTGAGGTTGTCTGACTTTCTCCCTCTCTACATTTGCTTGTTGGGGGAGTATAGTTGACTATTAGCAAAATAACAGAAACAAATATTAATTAATTCTGATCTCCTGAGGAAAATCATGGAGTGAGCCACCTTCAGCTTATAACCTTCAGAAGTACTCTTAACACCCATACCCACTTCTTTATTGTTCCAATCTCACCTCCCAAAAAACTAAAAAAGGAAACAGTAGCAGCCCTGGGCCTTGTTAAAACAAAACAAACAAACAAAAAGTCTGTCTGAGAATCATGAGACCTGGGCTCTGGACCTAAAATTCTTTATTTGTAAAATGAAATATCAGATCAAATGATCCCTCCCAGCACCAAAACTGTAATTTCTCTGAGATGTGTGTAAGGTACGCTAATGACCCTGCAGAAATGAACTCAGGCTTCCTTAGAACTCAAAGAGATCTTGGCAGCATAAAGAGAAACAAGCAATGGGCTGATTGTCAATCAGGCAGTATGACCTAAAATGCACTCCTCTGTCTGCCTAGGCTTCCCTTTCCCTTTGTGGTGCCGATTTGTAGGAATGTGTGTCTGCTATAGGCAGATGCTTAGTTCTTTTTAGCCTAGAGCTGTTGGAAGCTCTCAAAGTGCAGGTGGCCACTGAAAGAAGACTGGGTCCCAGGTAAATGGGGTCAGGGATAATGCAAATTTTGCCCCTAGCTGAATTGAATTTTTATTGGCCTAATGACTTTCCAAACCTATTTGCAAAGCTGTGCTAATGACTTTAAAGAGGTTTGCCTACATTTCTGTGAGCTGGGGAAAATGCAAAGAACTTTAGAAGTGCTTCAAAGCATAACTGCTCCCCCTGACCCCCTCCCTTTCCTACCTGGTCATAGACCTTTTCTTCTGAGGAATTCAGGTGTTCTGTATACATTGACTCATGAACCCAAAGATTATTCCTGTAATTCAGGTTAAAAAAAAATAAACCAACAACAACAACACTAAAATCCATCTCTAAAGGAGACACTTCAGGGCATATATATAAATATCTTGCTTAAAGGTTCACTGGAGAGGGATCATTCCAGTACCAGGGTAGAAGACCAAGTCCCCTGACTTCCTTTCCCAAGAATCATTGCCCCAATATTTTTAGTTCTTCTATAATTCCAAGCAAAAACAAAAACAAAAAAAACCCAAAAAACCTGTAATTCACTTTGCCGGTAGGCTACCAAGAATGAGGAAATCACTTAGCTTTGAAACAGAATAATAACCTTAGAACTACTATGCTGCAGTTACTGTTTAGATATATTGAAAACCCACAACCTTGATAAATCTGTATGTTCATCTGAAATATTACTGAATACTCTAGGTATTTGAATCTAGGACTGGGTTTGTCACTTCTTAAAGTAAAGAACAGTTGAAAAGAATCCCAAAACATTTAGATATACCTCTGTGACCTAAAACAAGAAGAAGGCCCATATATTCCACAAACACATTTCAGTCATAAGAAAGTCAAAATGATGCTTGAGTTTGGGGCCACCCCATTAGTGATTGAAGGATGAGTATAGGTGAGGGCATCATGTTTTTGGAAGGAGTTTTATGAACTAACGAGTTTTACTAGGGGAGCAACTAAGGTGGTTAAGGGTTTTCTGTACACATAGGCCATGTAAGTATCTGTTGAAGAACTAGGGAATACTTAGCTTGAAGAAAAGAAAACTTGGTATGGGTATGAGGAGGAAGTGTCATGCAAATTTTCTTAAATAATTTTCAGCCCTTTTGAAAGAGGAATTAGTCTAGTTTTATCTGACTCCAGAGGATTTACTAGGAATAATGAGTAGAATTTTCAAAGAAGCAAATGTTGTTTTATACAAAAACAAAACCCTTCAAAAACCCAACTTCCTAACAATTAAAACTATCCAAAATGTAGTCTGCCACTTTCAGAAGCAGTAGGTTCCCTCTTACTGGAGATAACAGGGAAATTTGGATGATCATTTCAATTCAATAAGCATTTATTACATGCACATTGTATTCAAGACACTAGGCTGAGGCTGGGGATATGATGATAAAAAAACGATATAGTTCCTGACCTGAAAAAGTTTACATTATACTGCATGACCCCTAGTTATGTGTTGTATTAAGATTGTTTTAATATAGATTTTACTAGATGTCTAATGACTGAGATCCCTTCTGTGATTCCACTATTTCTTGCTGTTCAGTCAGTTCTGACACATCTTGGCCCAATTTGGAGTTTTCTCGGCAAAGATAATGGAGTAGCTTGCCATTTCCTTCTCCAGATCATTTTACAGATGAGAAACTGAAGCAAATCGAGTTAAGTGACTTGCCCAGGGCAACATAGCTAGTAAGGGTCTCAGGTCAGATGTGATCTCATGAAGATTTCTTCTTGACTCCAAGCTCAGTGCTCTATCTATTGTGCCACCTAGCTGCCTAATTCCACTATGGAAGGTTTCTAAAGCATGCTCAGAAGGGTAAAGGCAAAGAATTGAATCAAGTTACTTGTAAGGAAGGGTGAGAAAATGCAAGGTCCGTGAGTTCATGGCAGAGATAATCCCTGTATCCTATGGGGCTTCCATGGTGGTACTCTTTTAAATACACTTGCCAAAGACCAGTCTTGCTTCATACTTCTGTTTGGACTGGAAATTCTACAACCACCTCCTTTCAAAATGGAATTGTTTTCTTCCAATTCTGCTCAACAACAAGAAAAAAGCAAAAATGGCAAAAGGAATTATTTTGAAGAGTTTAGCAAACAAACATTACTCAGGAGGTTACTTATACCCTATTAATATAGAAAAGTCCAATATTTTACTCTAATATTTTTTTCTACCCATTGTTGATCTAAACAAAGAGCTCACATATGAAGGAGAAACAGGAGCCTATTTTGACCACAGGAATTACTCTAAACACATAAAGGACACAAAATCACCATGGATAGTAGCAGGTACATTTAACAGTGACAGACCTAATATTGAACCTCATCTCCATGGTGGTTATTTTAAATTGAATATCTTTGTTGCATATCTGTGACTAAGAATAAGTATACCAAAATAAAGGTGATTAAAATGATAAATTAGTCTATAAATGACATTTTTATAAAATAACAAGGTCATTTATTTTTAATAATCAAATAATAATGAATTAGTATATTTCCAACATAGTGTTTACTGGTGTGGAAGATACAAAAGATGATAATCACATGGCTCCTGCCCTCAGAGATAATGGGAGAACAGAATTACATACTAATAATACCATAACAATAAGGCAGTTAGGTGGCACCATGAATAGAGTGATGGGTCTGGAGTCAGGAAGACTCTTCTTTCTGAGTTTAAATCCAACTTCAGACACCCTGGTTAAGTCACTTCACCCTGTTTGCTTCAATTTGGTCATCTGTAAAATGAGCTGGTAAAGGAAATGGCAAACCATTCCGGTATCTTTGCCAAGAAAAATCCAAATGGGGTCATGAAGAGTAGGACACAACTAAAACAACTGAACAATAACAATACCATTAGAAGAGTGTACAAAGCAGTAGATAAATATTGAATTGGATAGTTCAGAGAAAAGGTTCCCCCTAAGAAACTCAGGGGAGAGAGAGAGAGAGAGAGAGAGAGAGAGAGAGAGAGAGAGAGAGAGTAGTTGACAATAGCTTTATGGAAGAGGTAGGATATGAATAATTCCTTGAAACTTAGGCAGTGTGGATAAATGGAGAGGAAAGAATCATAGAAGCAATATAGAGTGATTAATTCTAGGATCAGATCTTTAATTTGAGGAGGGGATATTGTTTAGGATATTGTAGGTGTTATTTGTTGATGAAATGTGATGGCATCAATTATCCAATGACATATCTTTTTGAAGGTTTTTTAAATAGTTTTGCTTTGTAAATCACACATGAAAAGCAAAATGAATTAAAGTGCATACTGTCCAGATTATAGAATGAAGTTGAGAGGGTAGCCAACAGAATAAATTTTTGGTACAGATATTTTGAACAGGCAGTACAAATAGACAGTGATCTGAGCCCCAAACAGAATAATATGAAGAAAGGAAAATGGATCACATTTAGAAATTGTACAATATTTTTAATGTTCCTTGTCACAGAAGCTCATTTTGAATCATTTATATATTTTCTGGATGATGTTACATATCTAGAAATCATGGACAATTCTTATCTCAGAAGAATCAAAATAACGAGAGACTCAAAAAATACAGCAAGAAACTGGATACGTAATGAGTGTTGTAAAAGGCCTTATGGAGGATAAGACAGACTGTCAGGAAAGAGGAACAATTATATGGAGAGAATAAGTGATGAACAAGAAAGATGAAGGCCTGAATGCTGCACACTTATCCAAAAATAAAATAAAAGAACTTTAAGAAAACCTTTGAGCAATTGAGGAGAATTTATGGAAGAACATGGATAAGAATTACACAGGACATGAAGCCGTGGAGATGTTATGACCTGTACCAGTCTATTAGTATGAGATCATAGATTATCCAAATAAGTTTCACATTTAGACTCCAATGATTTACAAAAGGATTTGAAGTGGTTTTAATATTTAATTGGGTAGCAGGGTTCTCTGAAAACTAGAGCAAGGAACCAAGGAGATATCTACTCTTGTAAACTATTCTGCATCTACTCTTGTAAACAAGCTCTAAGATCCATCATTGAGGATGCATGACCTTGGTTTTTATTACTGAAAGGAGCTTCAGCCTAGAGATTACTTAAATGGGTCTGCTTGTACAAAGAGGCAATGTAAACATGCTAAATGGCAGGTGGCCCCTATTCTTCAGTTAAAATGTTATTCTATGAGATTGCAATGCATGTAATCAATCCAATGAGTTGAGTATACTGGGCTTGCCAAGTTTGGGGTAAGCTTATGCTCCCCGTAAATTGCTAGAGACCAATGTATTACTGCTACCTCCATGTCTCAAAGAAGTCACCAAAAATGAGAAGTTAGGCAGTGGACTTCATCTACTTATTTGACCTGATTTTCGGCAAATGTGACATTTATTGCCGGCAGTTTTTTGAGCTCTTTAGTCCTATCATGTAGACAAGCCAATAAGGGATAGAAGAAAGAACCCTGAATTTGAAGGCAGGGAACATAGGTTTGAATGTGTAGATTTGGCCTCTGAATTAAATTTCTGAATCTACAAAATGAGGAGTCACACTAGATGAACTCCAGTCACTTCAATCTTTAAATCTATGATCATATAAATAGGACCATTTGGGCATATCTGAAAAGACAGTGTCATAATAAATATGAATGGAATGAGTTATAAAGAGGAATATAGTGAAATCAGTACTAAAACTAGAAATCAGATGATCTGACAATGCCTGTACATAGGGGTTTATTAAAATGTTTATTGACTGGGGGGCAGGTAGGTAGCACAGTGGATAAAGCACCAGCCCTGGGTTCAAAAGACATGAGTTCAAATCCAGCCTCAGACACTTGACACTAGCTGTGTGACCTTGAACAAGTCACTTAACCCTCACTGATCTGCACTCACTGTTTATTGATTGACTCCAAAGGAAAACAATATAGGCTTACAAGCAAAAATAATTTAGCCACCAAAACAGTGTAATTCTACATGAGGAAAGATGGATTTTTAATGAAAGAGGACTTTCAAGCATTCCTGATGAACAAAATATATACCTATATATATCAAAAGTACTTTACAGAGCACCCAGGACATAGTAAGTACTTAATAAACATTTATTGATTTAGAATCAACATTTACTTATTTGATATAGAAACTTTGAAGTGCAAACACAGACATCAAGAGCAACATAAAATGTTAAAGAGGATTAAGCAATCAAAAGAGACTAAAAAAAGTCAAAATGCTTATATTCTACATGGGAAGATGCTCCATGTGTACACTCTGAATCCTACTATCATTATGGGTCATAGAGGAAATGTAATTAGACAAAAAGCCTGGGAGTGGTTTTGTTGATTATTGAGGGAGTTGAATATGGACAAGGTTGTTTTAGGATTAAAGAGGACTAGTCTCAGGTACTTTGTGTTTTTCAATAGGGTAAAATGAGTTTGGAGCTTGTTATCTGAGAACTGTCCTTAGGTAAAATAGACAGATGCCTACATGGATGTGAAGGGTGCTACAAAGACTTTTCTTTGCCAAAGTTCGGAGTATCAAGTGGCCATGGAGCCACTCTACCACCTAATTGGCCTGAAATTCTCACCATTGGAGTATCTCTTTTATTATGTAACAAAGGATGATGTGCAATCTCCCAAAAGCCACAGTTAAAAAGCACATGTTCTTAGAGGGTAGAGAAGCCTTTCTATTCATTCTGATCTGTGATTATAGGATGAGTAAAGGGAACCTAAGTCTCATTAGCACACTTTTCGAATCATATGAGGTAACTAGTTTATACCATGTCTGCCGAGATCCACTTACCAAGCTAGTGGGTTCAGGAGATAATATTCACTAAAGACATGGCAACCTGAATAGCTGAGGTTGACAAGCTAATGTCTATGTTGCAAATGAAGCCCTCTGTCCAAGATTTCCTCCTTTAAATGGGAGTAGAACATGGATTCTGTAAGGTTCTATCTCTGGCAACCTTTAAGCACTCTCAGAGAAATACTTCAGACATCCAAAAGAGCTACTTCTAAAGAACTAGGTTGTGGGATTAACCCTCAAGGAATATTTCACAATTTCTAGTAATGTGTGATCCCCTTGGGCAAGTTCTTCTCACATACTACTCTATTCCTATGGGAGAGAAATTTGTGAGAAACAGCATCTCTTTCTTTTTCTTTTTCTTTTTCTTTTTTTAGGAGGGGGGCAATGAGGGTTATGTGACTTGCCCAGGTTCACAGAGCTAGTAAGTGTCAATTTTCTGAGGCTGGATTTGAACTCAGGTCCTCCTGACTTCAAGGCTGGTGCATTATCCACTGTACCACCATAGCTACCCCCCAGCATCTCTTTCTCTACCTCTCTCTCTCTCTCTCTCTCTCTCTCTCTCTCTCTCTCTCTCTCTCTCTCTCTCTCTCTTTCTGCAGGGCAATGAGGGTTAAGTGACTTGCCCTGGGTCACACTGCTAGTAAGTGTCAAGTGTCTGAGACCGGATTTGAACTCAGGTCCTCCTGAATTCAGGGCTGGTTCTCCATCCACTGTGCCACCTAGCTGCACCCTGACCCCCAGCATCTCTTTCAAGAAAGGAATAGTTACTGAAACAAACTGAGAAAGAATATACAATCAATACTTGACTTATGAGATAAATATATATATATATATGTATATATATATATATACCCCCACACATATGTATATACAGATATACACACAAATGCAATACACATACATATACACATACAGACATATAAGCATATATACTTATATTTATATACTCTCCTTTCAAAAGAATCTCAGGATTGGGAGTATAATTTCAAGAATTTTAGCAACTTTTTTGAACTAAATTAATCTTACCCTTTTCTTAAATCCCATAGCACTTGTAGTCTATATCATACACTAATTACATGCTTTATAATTGTAACGACTGGAATGACGCCACCTGCTGGAGACTTACTGTAGGAAAGCTCGGCCATGAGGAGAAGGCGCCTGAAGGCAAGATATTGAGTCTTTTCTTTGGCATCAGGATGTGACCTTTGCTTGTGGGAGGAAGAGGGGATGAGACTGGAGCTCTCGCTCTCTTTCACCAGGACTCTCATGGAGAGCAGAGCAGAACTGTAGCTCCCTGAGATAGATAGCTGAATCTAGGCCTCTTTCTCTTTCTCTTCACCATATTCTTAGTCTCCTTAATAAATGCTTAAAAGTCTACCTCTTGCTAAAGCTTATAATTTATTGGAGACCAGTCATTAGATATTTTAGACAGACTAGCTAGAATTTTAGCCCCTTACATCATGCTGGAATTAGTACTACTAACACTTAGCATTTATATAACATTTTAAGGTTTGCAAAGTGCTTTATAAAAATTTCATTTGATCCTCATGCCAGCTTTGGAAGATAGGTGCTATTATTGCCACCATTTTACATATGAGGAAATTAAGGCAGGCAGAGATTAAGTGACCAAATTAGGGGTTATACAACTAGTAAGTGTCACAGGCCAAATTTGAACTCAGGTCTTCCTATCTTCAGGTCCAGTGTTCTATTTACCATGCCACCTCTCTGAATTTAACAACAATAATAATACTAATAGTTGACCTTCATATTGTATCATGCATTATGCTAAACTCTTTTTAAAAAGGCAAAAAAAGAAACAACTCCTGTATTAAAATTTGTAAAGAATTTTCCAGACATTATTTAAACACATTAGACTTCTAGTCCTGCTTCCCACCTAGTCACCTCAACTATCATCCTGGGAAACAACACTTCCATTCCCAACTATTTCTGCTTATCCCCGAAAGTCCCTTCTCTCTTGGTTTTCATAATATTGCTCTTTCTTGGTTCTTCCCCTCATATACAATCACTCCTTAGTTTCCTTCACTGCATCTTCATCCAGGTCATGCCCACTAACCATGGGTGTTAAATGGGATTATGTCCTAGGCCTTCTTCATTTCTCCCTTGATACTATTTCACTTGGTGATCTCATCAACTCCTATGGGTTCAATTTTGATCTCTGTTGGTGATTCTCAAATTTACTTATTCATCCTTAACTTTTCTGCTGAGCCCCAGACTTGCATTGCAACTGCCTAGTTGTCTGGAATGAAAGATGTCAGATGTCTGGGATGACAGATGTCCCTAGATATCTGGAAGACATCTTAAACTCAATATATCCAGAATTGAATTCACTATCTTTCCACCTATTCCCTCCTGACTCCTATACTTTCCCTGTTACTAGTAAAGGCATGACCATCATCCCAGTAACACAGGCTTGTAATCTAGGTGTCATCCTCAACTCCACCTTTTCAGCCTCTCACCCCCCATATCCAACTATTGCTCGGGCCTATTAATTTTCTTTTCATAACATCTCCCAAATACTCCTTCTTCTCTCCTATGATACTGCCAGCACCTTATTACAAGCCTTCATCCTCTCACACCTGCACTATTTGTAGTAGGAGACACCACCTCCAAAAAATTTGGCTCATACATTCAATTTGAGCTTTAGTGGCCCCTTTTCTGTTCCCAGTTTCCTTTACTTAGTGTATTTATTGTAAAAAATATGTTACGGACTTGCACACAAAGAATAGGAACAGGTAACCTCAAAATATTTTTAGTAAAAATTCACGTAATAGGTTTACCCAAAGATTACATGAACTGTCTGAGGGACCCATCCCAACTGGGTTGTTCCCCTACCTTCATTCTCTCCCATAAATACCATATTTCATCAGAGCTCTTGTTGCTCTAAATACATCCCTAATTCCCCTCTATAACAAGTCATGAATTATCTTACTTACATTCCTGTGGATTAATTTCTAAAGAGTAATATTCCTTGTAGGCCTCCAAAATTTGTCCCTGAAGATAACAGCAATCTTAGAACAGCTTTAATAAAGTCAGGTGTGACCAATCATTTCCTCCATGAACTACAAATTTAATACAATGCCATACAATTTTTAAAAGACAGAAAGAGAAAGGCCAAGTTAGGGTCACACCAAAATATGGACCTTGATATGACACACATGCAGACAATAAGAAAACCAACCATTCCTCTAATTTTGTATGTGAAAGAGTAAGAAACTGATAGATTTGGAGAGACAGAGACAATCAGAAATACCCATGGGTTGTCAAAGAAATTCACTCTTCATGCCCCATGAGATGGGAAAGATTGTAATCTCCATAAAAGGTGAGCTAATAGGAAATCATAAGTGCATTTTGTTGCCACATACAGTCATCTGAACAACTTTTAATAAAAATGCCTCCAAAGTATATTACATTTTATATTATACCAGGTGGAGCTGGGGATGTGGGAGGCAGTTTATAGGGGAACTGTTGAACACAATTTTATTAGTAGGGTTGTTCCCTTGATTATAATAAGGGAAGAAATAATACTTATTGGTTTAGTTCTTTTGATTTTTTTTGTTTGCTTGCTTTATTTTTTTTTATCTCATATAAACACTTTTGCCAGGAACAAGGCAAAATTTCCTTTTTTCAGTTGTGAAGGAGCTTGACCTTTTCTGACTTAAGAACCTAGGTTAAGGCTGTCGTTTTAAAATGCTGTCATTGTTAGCCAAATTCCTTAGTTGGTCTATTGTTATTGGTGGGAAATAATTAAGCTTTGTATGCTATTCAGAATCTGTAGGGAACTCAAAACCCTGAAACAATTTATATTTTAAGAGAAATAAGGTACACTTGGATATAGAAGGTGCTTTCTAGCAACAGCAAAATAATTAGTGTGTTTTTTACTTACTTTCTATCCTTCAAGAGGGTATTTGAATCCTTTGTAGGCTTCATGTAGCTTGGAAATTAAAATTGTAATATCAATAACATATCCCTAACCACATTTTAGAATGAAGGGAGATTTATCCTCAGAATACAGCAGCTTTCCTTGTGCAAATCCCATTAGGATCAATAAGGAGTAAGTTATGCATTTAAATCCATCCTATCCTTCTCCTCGCCATTCCAGACACAGACACCCTTGTTTAGAATGATCCATGTATTTATCTATTTCTCATAAATCAAGAACTTAATAAAAAATCCATCAACATGTCCGCTTGAGATATGAATCATGAGCTCAGTATCTATAAATCATAAGAAACATCAAAGACATATATATATTTTAGTCTCTTTTATGTAGACTTTGCAAATGCTTTGAAAGGCTAAATTATGGACAATAAAGAAAATACAGAAAATAAAATACAAAACTATTAATGAAAGCAACTGATGAACAAAATTACTTAACTAATATTAATTTCAATAAGGTTCTTAAGCTGAAAAGTACATAGGAATGTTTTTCATGGTGCCACTTTTGTAAGGTAGAGTCTAGATGGCAGAATTTGCGTTAGCATTTTTGATCTACAACCTACAAAATGTGCCAGATTGTATTTTGATCAGGAAACACAAGAAATAGTCAAAGTGAGTCAAACATTTTATTGAAGATAATGACAAAAATGAGATAACATACCAGTATTTGTGGGATACAGTTGAAGCATTACATAGGGAAAAATTCAAATCTCTAAATGCATATCAATTAAAGAAAGAAAAAGCAAATCAACCAAATGATTATGCAGCTGAAAAAAAATAAAACAAAAAAACAACAAATTAGAAATCTTCAATTAAGTACCAAAATAGAAATCCTTAAAATCAAAGGCGAGCTTAACAAAAATTTGAAAGAAAAAATGAATTAATGAATAAAACTAGAAGGTTTTTTTAAATAATAAAATAGCTAAACTATTGGCTAATTTGATTTCTTTTAAAAGAGAAGAAAACAAAATTATCGGTATTTAAAATTAAAAAGGTAAATTCACAATGGATAAAGAAGAAATAAAAGCTATTATTAGGAGCTCTTTTGTCCAATTATGCCAATAAAGCTAGCAATCTAAATTAAATTCATAATTAAAAAATTAATTTCCCACATTTGTAATATAGGAAATAGAATATTTAAATAATACTATCTTAGAAAAAGAACTTAAATCATAAATGAGGTCCCTAAGGTTAAAGTAAAACAAGACCCAGGACCATATGGATTTACAAGCAAATTCTACCAATTTTTTTTTGTTTTTTAAGTTATTATTTTTAACATTCTTTTTAAGTTCTGTTTTGAGTTCTAAATTCTCTACCTTCTATCCCTATCCCACACACTGAGAAAGTAAGCAAAATTATATCAGTTTTACAGATGAAATCATGCAGAACATATTTTTATATTAGTCATATCACAAAAATTAGCAACAAAAAAAAAGTGAAAAAGTCACTTTTCAGAGTTCATTAGTTTTCTCTCTCTGGAGGTGGATATCTTTTTTAAAAAAAATCATGAGTCCTTTAAAATTGTCTTGGATCATTGTATTGATCAGAATATCCAAATCTTTCACAGCTGATAATCATATCAACATTGCTGTTACTGCATACAATGATTTCTATGCTGTTCTTATTTCACTTTGCAGCAGTCCATATGGGTCTTGCCATGTTTTTTTTTGTCCCCCTGAAACTATCCCCCTTGTCATTTCATATAACATAAGAGTATTCCATTATACTCACATGTCATACCTTTTTCACTTGTTCAGTCATTCCGTAATTGATGAGCATCACCTCAATGTTCAATTCTTTACCATCAAAAAAAGGATTGTAATAAATATTTTTGTACGTATATGTCCTTTTGTTTTTTCTTTGGTCTCTTTGGACTATAGATGTAGTAGTAGTACGGCTGGGTCAAAGGGTATACAGAGTTTTATAGCCCTCTGGGCATAGTTCCAAATGTCCTATGGAATGATTGGACTAGTCCATAACTCACTCCACCAATAGTTATTAGTCTGCCTATTTTCCCTCATTTCCTCTAACATTTCTCATTTCTGAGAAGTGTGAAATGGTAATGAGAATTGTTTTAATTTGCCTTTCTCTAATCAATAATGATTTAGAGCATTTTTTCATGTAACTATGGATAGCTTTGATTTCTTCTGAAAACCACCGTTCATATCTTTTTTTTTTTTTACCATCTATCAATTGGGGAATTTCTCATTTTATAAATTTTACTCAGTTCCCTGTATATTGAAAAGAGGCCCTTATCAGAGAAACTGAATTTTTTTGCTATTATTTCATTGTCTATAGTATCTCTTAGCAAAATATAGATCCCTATTTATCTCTTTTAATTAGGTCTAATTTGGGTTTGCTTTGTCTGAGACCATAGTTATTACTTCTGCCATTTTTATATCAGATGAAGCATAATAAATTCTACTCCAGCTCTTTATTTTAACTCTGTGTATGTTTTTCTATTTCAAGTGTCTCTTGTAAACAGCATATTGTTTGATTCTGGTTTCTAATCCATTCTGCTATTCACTTCCATTTTATGGGTGAGCTCATCTCATTCATATTCACAGTTATGATTACTTACTATGTATTTATCTCCATTCTACTTTCTTATGTTTATCCTTCTCCTTTTCTCTTTTTATCCCATCTCTACTCAAAAATCACTTTTGCTTCTAGCTATTGCCTCCCTTCAACAACTCTCCTTTTTATCACCCCCTCATATTTCTTTTCCCCTTTCTCTCCTATTTCCCTATTGAGTCAGATAGATTTCTATGCCCAACCAAGTGTATATGCATATTCTTTTCTCTTTAACACAATTCTGATGAGGCTGAGGTTCAAACATTGTTCTCCCACCCCACCCCCATTTTTTCCACCATTTTATGTTATTCCTTGCATACCTCTTTTATGTGAAATAAATGTTCTGATTCTGCTTCTCCATTCCTCCTCCCAGTACATCCCTCTTTTGCATTCTTTCATTTTTTTCATTTGTTTTGAAGATCATCCCAACATAATTGACTCACACTCAAATCCTTGTCTATGTTGTCTGCTTCTGACTATCTTAATGATTATAAAGTTCTTAGGAATTACATGTGTTATCTTCCCATATATGAATATAAACAGTTAAAACATATTAAGTCCTTAATGATTTCTCTTTCATGTTTACGTTTTTATGCATCTCTTGAATATTTTGTCTGAATCAAAAATTTTCTTTTCAGTTCTGGTTTGCTCATGAGGAATGTTTGAAAGTACTTTATTTCATTAAATACATATTTCGCCCTCTGAAGACTTATGATTAGTTTACCTAGGTGATTCTTGGTTGTAATCCTAGTTCCTTTGCCTTCTAGAATATTATATTCCAAGCCCTCCACTCATTTGACATGGAAGGTGATAAAGCTTGTATGATTCTGACTATGACTCTATGATATTTGACTTGTTTCTTTCTGGTGGCTTGTAATAGTTTCTCCTTAAGCTAGAAGCTTTGGAATTTGGTTATATTTGGTTATGTACATTCCTATGTATTTTTATTTTGAGCTATTTTGCCTTCTAGTTCTGGGATATTGGAGAAGTTCTCTTGATAATTTCTTGCAAGATGATGTCTAGGCTTTTTTTTTTAAATCATGGTTTTCAGATAATACAAATAATTCTTAAATTACCTCTCCTCAATCTATTTTCCATGTCAGTTACTATTTCTGATGAGATAGTTCACATTTTCTTCTATTTTTTGTTCTTTTGACATTCTTATTTCATTTCTTGAAATGTCACAGAGTCATTCATTAGCTTGTACTTGTCTGTTATTTTTAAGGATATTTTTCTTCAGTAAGCTTTTGAACCTCTTTTTTTTATTTGGCTAATTATGCAATTTAAGGAATTCTTTTCCTCAGTGAATTTTGTGCCTTTTTAACTATTAGTCTAACTCTGTTTTAAAAGTATTTTCTTTAGTATTGTTTGTGCCTCTTTTGTCAATTTGTTAATTCTCTTTTCATAATTTTCTGGCATCACTCTCATTCTCCCCCCACATTTTTTTCCTCTATTATTTCTATGTCTTACTTTAATTCTTCCAGGAAATGGAATTGGATCCAATTAGCATTTTTCTTTGAAACTTTGCTTATAGCTATTTTCAAGTTGTTCTCTTCTTCTGAATTTATATCTTGGTCTTCCCTGCCACTGTAGTAGTTTTTTATGATCAAATTCTCTTTTTTATTCTTTCTATTTTTCTAACCTATTTCTTGACTTAGAATTTTATGTTAAAATTTAGATCTGCTCATCTTGAGTTAGGGAGGCCCTGTCCCAAGTTTCAGGATTTTTTGTGCTGCTATTTCCAGAGCTATTTCTGGGAGTCTGCAAGTTTTCAATGTTTCTAAAGTGGTGTGATGTGGGGAGAGGTGTGGTCACTGCTATCCTGGTCTATGATCTGGTGTTTTTTAAATAGTATTTTATTTTATTTTTTCCAATTGCATGTAAAGATAGTTTTCAACATTCACTTTGTAAGATTTTGAGTTCCAAATATTTCTCCCTTACTGCTTTCCCTCTCCCCTCCACAAGACTGCAAGAAATTTGATATAGGTTATAAAATACAATTATGACAAACATATTTCCACATTAGTCATGTTGTGAGAGAAGAATCAGAACAAAAGCAAAAAACACAAGAAAGAAGAAACACACAAAAAAACAACAAAAATGAAAATAGTATGCTTCAATCTGTATTCAGACTTTATAATTCTTTTTTTCTGAATGTGGAAATAATTTTCCATAATGGGTCTTTTGGAATTCTCTTGGATCATTGTATTGTTGAGAAGAGCTAAGTCTATCATAATTGATTATTACACAATGTTGCTGCTTCTGTATACAATATTTTCTTGGTTCTGCTGACTTTATTCAGCATCATTTCATGTGAATCTTTCCAGGTTTCTCTGAAATCTGCTTGATCATTATTTCCTACAGCACAATAGTATTCCATTACATTCATATGCCCCAACTTTTTCAGCCATTCCCCAATCGATGGGCATCCGCTCAATTTTCAATTTTTTACCACCACAAAAAGAGCAAATGCTCTTATCTTTACCCAGGATGGGCTCCTGCTCTTCTGCAACCATAGGAAATAATATTCCTCTCTGCCTTGAAACTGTGAGGAGGGTCCCTGCTCCCCTGTGACTGACTACAAGTTCTTCCCCCGGAACTGAAACCTAGAAATGTCCATGGGCAATAGAGCTGCCAATCAGGACCAGCTTCACCCAGTACCATTGAAGGGTCACCTATAATCTCCTTCTGACCAATTGTCTGACTCCCTTACTGTCTCTGGCCTGAAAGCTCCTGAAACTGTTGCTGCTGGCACTGCCACTGCCACCACCATCACCTCCAAGGGCTTATGCTTCTACTAGTACATACATGTACTCTTTTTTGGGGGGGGCAGGGCAACGGGGTTAAGTGACTTGCCCAAGTCACACAGCTAGTAAGTGTCAAGTGTCCGAGGCTGGATTTGAACTCAGGTCTTCCTGAATCCAGGGCCGGTGCTTTATCCACTGCGCCACCTAGCTGCCCCCATACATGTACTTTTGACAAGCCTCCACTCTGGTGTCATAAACTTTTCCTGCTGACTTGCTAGTTCTGTTAGGATGAAATTTTGTTGGCTCTTCCACTCCAAAATTTGATTTAAGGCATTATTTTAAAGTTGTTTGCAGAAGAAGCTTCATAGAGTTGAGCTGGGCTGCTGCCTATCTTCTGCCATCTTGGCTCTATCCCTCTACCAAACTTTTAAAGAATAATTAATTCCAATATTACATAAACTGTGGGGGGAAAAGGTTAAAGAAACATCCCTATCAAATTCCTTATATGACATAAATATGGACTTCATACATAAAACAGAGTCAAAACAAATTATACAAAAAAACCCAAAAACTAAAGACCAATTTCCTAATGAATATTGATGCAAAATTTTAAATAAAAGGCTAGAAAATAGATTATAGAAATATATCAAAATATCATAAACCATGACCAAGTTTGATTTGTACCAGAAATGCAGAGCTGGTTCAAAATTAGTTAAATCATAAGCATATTTAACTATATCAATAAAAATCAATAAAGATCACATAATTATTTTAATAGATACAGAAAAACTTTTGACAAAGAAAAATAGCCATTCCTGTTTGAAAAATAACAGTAGGGGCGGCTAAGTGGCGCAGAGGATAGAGCACCGGCCCTGGAGTCAGGAGTACCTGAGTTCAAATCCGGCCTCAGACACTTAACACTTACTAGCTGTGTGACCCTGGGCAAGTCAGTTAACCCCAATTGCCTCACTAAAAGAAAGAAAGAAAGAAAGAAAGAAAGAAAGAAAGAAAGAAAGAAAGAAAGAAAGAAAGAAAGAAAGAAAGAAAGAAAGAAAGATAACAGCAATAACTCTATAATGCACAAGAATAAATGGAGCCTTTCTTTAAATAAGTAGCATCAATTTACATCCAAGAGCATCCATTATTTGTAGTGGGGATAAGCACTTAGCCTTTCCAATAAAAGCAGGTATTAAGCAAGGATGTGTGTTATCACCATTACTATTCAAAATTGTACTAGACATACAAGCTATGGCAATGATACAATAAAAAAAGAAAGTGAAGGAATAAGCATAGGCAAAGAAGAAACAAAACTATCACTTTTTTCAGATGATATGACATTTAATAAAATGGAGTTGGTTGTGCTAAGTGGTTATGATGAATTGCTTTGAAACAAACAACTGACTTAGCTACTCACAATACTGTGCTAGCTAGCTTACCTGGGGCAAGTCGTAATCTAGCTCATGATATGAATAAAATATGTCCTTGACCCCACTGTAAAGTGCTCATGTTATACTAATTAGTCAGCACCAAAGTGACTGTAATAAGAGAACAGGTCACCCTAAGTTTTGCTGATTAAGCTCCCACCCAAAAAATATTGTTATTAGACTTATAGTAATGACTTTATTTTGAAGTGATATACTAAGGGACAGCTGTGGTATATACCTCCTTCATATGAGTGTCCAAGACAGAAACTTTTTCAGTCTGACTTCTTTTGTTTATGTTTATAGAGCATAAGTTGTGTGTACTTCCTCATAGAGTATAAATGTACTGCTCCACACACATACATATACATATATGTTCATGTGTGCATATACATGCACACATATACACACTGAGCAGTAATGTGGCACAGGCCTGGTGTCAGGAAGACTTATTTTCCTGAATTCAAATCTAGCCTCAGGTGACCCTAGACAAATCACTTAACCCTATTTGCCTTGGTCCCTCATCTGTAAAATGAGCTAGAAAAAGAAATGTGTTCTTGAAGAGTCAGACATGACTGAGAAAAATGAGCGAGCAATAACAATACACAGACACATACATACAGACACACATGTATATACACATATAATGTATATATACACACATGGGCTTATATATAATTGTATACATGTGTATATTTTGCTTTCATAATTATGTGTTTTTGCCACTGCCATGCTATGCCATGCTATACCATGCCAATAAAAAAAACTATAATGTATTGCCCTGAGTAGACATTTCTGAATAGTACCCTGAAACCTGAAATAGTACCCTGAAACTTCAGATCCAGATAACTGGTCCCAATATAGCAATACAGTATATGTTGGTTTACATAGAGTACTCTAAAGAGTCAATTTAAAAAAATAATCAATACAATTAACAGCTTCAACAAAGTTTCAGGATACAAAATAAAGCTACACAAATCATTAGTATTTCTATGTGCTACCAACAAAATTAAACAGGAAGCGAAAGAAAGAAAAATTCCATTTAACAAAACTAAAAACAGGATAAAATACTGGAGAGTCTGCCTGCCAGGTACTATATGAAGAAAATTACAAAACATTCTACACAAATGAAGACATAACTAAATAATTAGAGAAATATTTTTTTCTCATGGATAGGCTGAGTCAACATAATATCAATGACATTGGTCCCTAAAATACATTGTTTAGTCAGTGTCATATCAATCAAATTACCAAAGAATTACATCTTAGATTTAGAAAAAAAATCATAAAAAAATTCTTCTATAGGAACAAAAGGTCAAGAATATCAAGGAAATAAATGAAGAAAAAATGAGGGCGGCCTAGCATTACCAGATCTCAAATCATACTACACGGTTATAACCATGAAAACAATTTGATACTGGGTAAGAAATAGAGAGGTTGATCAGGAGAACAGATTAGGTACATAACATATAGAAGCAAACAAACACAACTTAATTGTTTTGTTTTTCTTTTCCTTTTTTACAAACTCAAAGATCTTAGCTATTTGGGCAAGAACTCATTATCTGACAAAACATGTTGGGAAGAATGGAAAATAGTCTGGCAGAAAGTAGGCATAGACCAACATCTCACTCTGTATACCAAGGTAAGATCAAAATAAATGCATGATTTGAAATAGAAGGGTGATATCACTAGCAAATTGATGGAACATGAAAAATGTTATGTGAAATTTATGAATAGAGGAAGAGTTCATGACCAAAAAAAAATAGAGAGGTTTGTGAACGGTAAAATTTAAAACTTTGTAATTAAAAAGTTTTTGCAAAAAATAAAACCAATGAAGTTAAAATTAAAAGCAGGAAACTGGGTCATTTTTTGTAGCAAGTTTCTCTGATAAAAGTATCATTTCTCAAATATATAGGGAAACTAGTCAATTTTACAAGAATAAGGGCTATTCCCCAATTGAAAAATGGTCAAAGGATATGAATAGGCAAATGTATCAATAGACTTATGAATAGATGCTTTAACTCACTTATAATTAGAAAAATTCAAAAATCTCTGAGGTATCACCTTATACCCATCAGCTTGACTAAGATTACAAAAAGGAAAATGATAAATATTAGAGGGGATAGAGGAAATCACATACAGTAATGTGCTGTTGATGGAGCTGTGAACTGGTCCAGCCATTCTGGAAAGCAATTTGGAACCTTTGATCCAGAAATAACATTACTAGGCCTATACCCCAAAGAGATCAAAGAAAGAGTAAAGGGGGGCAGCTAGGTGGCTAAGTGGATAGAGCACTGGCCCTGGAGTCAGGATTACCTGAGTTCAAATCTGGCCTCTGACACTTAACATGTACTAGCTGTGTGACCCTGGGCAAGTCACTTAACCCCAATTGCCTCACTAAAAAAAAAAAAAAAGAGTAAAGGACCTATATGTACAAATACACACAAACACAAACTGATATAGATGGGTAGATAGATAGATGAGCTATTTTTGTGGTGGCAAAAAAATTGGAAACTGAGGTAATATCCATCAATTGGGGATTGGCTGAACAAGTTATGTTATATAAATGTGATGAAAAACTATTGTACTATAAGAAATGATGAAGGGGATAGTTTTAGAAAAACCTGGGAAGACTTATATGAACTGATGCAAAATGAAGTGAACTAAACCAAGAGAACAATGTATATATTAAGAGCAATATTTGAAATACTTAGTAACTCTGATCAACATAATAACCTACTACAATTTTTTTAAAAAGTCATGATGAAACATGCTTTCAACCTTAGAGCTAGAGAAGTGATGGGTACTGAATTCAGATTGAAACATATTTTTTACTTTCAAAATATAACTAAATTGGATACTTCTTTTGCATGACCTACACACATATACACACACTCATATATATATATATATATATATATACACATATATATACACAACACATATATTTATGTGTGTATGTAATATATGCACATATGTATATATTGTACATATAGATGTAATATATACATCTATATGTAATATGTTTTGGTTTTCTTCTCATCCCATTGGGTTAGGGAGGGAATAGGTAGAATTTGGAACTTTTAAAAAGAATAAAAAGTTTCTGGGCTATAAAAGACAATTTTTTTTTATGTTACTCTAATCAAAGAGACTTGATAACTTCCCTCCTCCCAAAAAAAATTTTGTTAGGAGAAAGACCATAGACTCAAAATGAAAAACCAAAATAAAACTATAAAGAGAAAATGTTAGACTTTAATACTAAATCTAGCATTGCCATTCAGTGGATCAAAGGACACTAGAAAAAAATGCTTGCAAAATAACCAAGTGGTTTTAAATGTTTGGGGAGGGGGGCAGGAAAGAAGAGAAAAGAGAAGAGGAGAATTCTTTGATAGGCATGTTCTAAGATTCTGATGAAAGGCAACCTTTCATCCCATTTGTAAAATATTGAGTGTTTTCACATTCTTCTGACAAACTCCAGATCTTCTCAAAAGTAGCTGTGATTGTTACTTTATAAATACAAGTTAAATTCCTTTTCTAACTGGATAATTCTGTTTTAAATCCTATCTCTTGCTTTATTGAAGGGAAGGATAGGTACATTATGAAATTCATTTATATCCTGCCAGTTCAAAGCAAAATATAGCTTTCAATTTTTTTATGAAAAGTTTCAAGAAAAATTCTCAATTTTTGAGTTTTGAGTTTTGAGTTTTTAGTGAATCATTTTATCAGAAGACCCAAAAGACCTTCCACTAAGGAACTTCATTTTGCCCTACTAGGAAATCTGGATTATTGAGGACTATATCACTCTAGGATAAATTCTGGTAGATTCTAGGAAGCTAGACAGGCTCATCAATTAATACTTCAACTGTTATCTAAGGACCAGCCAAGCTAAATTCACAAGGTAGCCTGAGTTTTCCAATCACAACTCTCAAATCTATCTAGAATGTTTTGGAAGGACTGTGATCTACATTGGTGAAGGAATGTCACCATCACCCACGAAATTATGACCCATTAAAATATTAAAACATTTTAGGATAAAGTTTTAGTCACAAGTTGCTGCATGCAATTTTCAAATTTATTTTATTGTCTTTTGTTTTTACATCACCATTATCTCATCTTCACCTCTACTTAAACCCTTAGGAGTCATCCCTTGTAATAGAGATTTTTTTTTGGGGGGGGGGGGGATGGGGGTTAAGTGACTTGCCCAGGGTCACACAGCTAGTAAGTGTCAAGTGTCTGATGCCGGATTTGAACTCAGGTCCTTCTGAATCCAGGGCCAGTGCTTTATCCACTGTGCCACCTAGCTGCCCCCTGTAATAGAGATTTTTTAAAAGAAGAGAGAAATGTATTCAGAAAAGCCAATCAATATACAAATCAATTGTCAATAAACATCTATTAAATGCCTCCTTGTGGCAACCACTCTGCTAAGTGCTGAGAATACAAATACAATTGCAAAAAAGGAACAGTCATGAAAAAGAAAGACAGTCCTGGCATGGTGGCATGGTATAGAAACTAAGAAACCGAGAAATGAATGCTGCTGGGTAGATTCTACCAGAAATCATAGTCCTATTCTCCTCTTTAAATAAAAGAGTTTATGTTTCCACACTCTAATCTGAGAGATGCTTGATGACATGTGAGTAACAAGGTTGCTTTGGATCTTGCTAGATGAGATTTCCCAATAATGAGTTTATACCAAACAGGGTAGAGAAGACAAAGTCCAAAATTAGTGACTTTAGAGGTCAGCAGTTTCAACTCCATGATTTTAGAGATAAGGAAACTCAGGACAAAAGATTTTGTGACGACTAGAGTAGCGTAGCTAGTAAAAATGTGAAACAAGATTTGAAACCAAGTCCTCCTTATTCCAAGGCCTACACCATCTACTATATCAATCAGGCCTGGATCAGTCAGGATGATTAATGACCTTCAATTTTCTAAGATTTCTCTCTCATAATCATATATACAATGGCCAATAAGTAGGGCTCAGAAGGGAGATCAGAGCCTTCCTTCCTGGCTCAGAAAGGACAAGAAGACAAGTTCAAAGAAACAAGGTCTAATCAGGTATCAAGAGGCCTAGCATAGAATTTCATACATAGAAACTACCTTGTTATATAACCTTGTACAATTATTTCAGATCTTGGGGCCTCAGTTTACCCACCTTTACTTATTTCCTACATTACTTCAAAGAGGTGTTAGAAGATTTAATTAGTGTTTTTGAAATGCATCTTAAGTGAAAGGAATTGTGACAACAAGTTCAAAGCAATTTTTCCCCTGCTTTCATGTATCCTTAGATCTTTCCCTTCTGATAAGAGCTTGAAAGAAGTCTGCTATCTAAAAGTCATGGGGCTTTAGTTTTTCAATTCTTCAAACTCTGATATTTTCTTAGTTTATTAAGATACAATTTTAATTAAAAACTATTAAATAAGAAAAAATGAGTAACTAAGATTCTTGAACCTGTTGGTTTAGATTACGAATTTCCACTTAAATAAGTATTCAGGGATGTTGGTTTATTTGCAGGTGGATAATACATTTACTGTTTTTGAGATTTAGTGTGATGGTGGGGGGGTGCAGGAACCTCTGATGGATTCATATGAAAGCTTCTACTATGTTAATAAAACATACAAATATTTTAATTCATGGGATAAAACTTACCACATACTTAAGTGGAGAAATGATTTTGAAGGGTAATCCCAATACCAGTCCAGTAAAAATCACAAAATGGCCTAATATATTTATAATAATAAATTTTTCACTAAAAACTTAAACTCCACTCCTGGCTTTGCACTGCACCCCCACCTTCAATAGGTGAGCCTTAAGCCTATATTACTGAAAACTAGAACTTCATTCTACTTCCTGGAATCTGCTTGCTATGAGTCAAATTAGATGCCTTCTTCGCTTCTGTCTACCTCCTTCCCTTCCCAATACTCCTATATCTTCCCTGATTCTCAAGGGCAGAGACTATCTTGACCCCAGTTTAACACAGTTCCTGAAACATAGTAAGCACTTAAATTTTCTATCTATCCATCCATCTCTCTATATATCTATTTATCTTTCCATTTGTATATCCATCTATTAAATTCATATTATATGGGGCAGCTAGGTGCCACAGTAAATAGAGCACTGGCCCTGGAGTCAGGAGAACCTGAGTTCAAATCTGGCCTCAGACACTAGACACTTACTAGCTGTGTGACCCTGGGCAAGTCACTTAACCCCTATTGCCTCACCCCCCAAAAAATTCATATTATAGCTACCTGTGTCTAGGTTACCTCACCAACTAGATTGAAAGGAGGGATTATGTCCTGTTACACATGGAGGGATACCTTTGCATGTTCTTCAATGCATAGCATAATACCTCATGATAGATAAGTGGATCGATCAGTGGATGAATTGATGGATGGATGGATAGATGGAGGGAGGGAAGGAGGAAAGGAGGGATGGATGGATGGATGGACAAAACATTTATCAAGTACTTGCTATGTTCCAGATACCATAATAAGCACTGAAGTTATAAATAAAACCCTTCAGGAGTATATATTCTTTTTTTTTTTTTAGTGAGGCAATTGGGGTTAAGTGACTTGCCCAGGGTCACACAGCTAGTAAGTGTTAAGTGTCTGAGGCCGGATTTGAACTCAGGTACTCCTGACTCCAGGGCCAGTGCTCTATCCACTGTACCACCTAGCTGCCCCAGGAGTATATATTCTAATGAAGAGATAATAGCATATGAAGGGAAATTTGAATTGATGGGAGACACAGTTGTTGGCATAGTGGGAGATGTCCTAGGAATTCTGTGGAGGCCTGTATCTGAGTAAGATATTGCTTGAAATGGCCTATCAAAGCCTAGGGAAGTTGCAAAGTTGAAGTCCCTATTTTTCTGGTGGGAAAGAAGTGGAAATGATGACCTGCTCAGATCACATTAGCTTTTTTGCTTCCCACTAATAATACTGTCTTTTATTATTTTTGCAGGGCAATGAGGGTTAAGTGACTTGCCCAGGGTCACATAGCTAGTAAGTGTCAAGGGTCTGAGGCCAGATTTTAACTCAGGTCCTCCTGAATCCAGGGCCACTGCTTTATGCACTACACCACCTAACTGACCCCAATACTGAGTCTTATTAAACTTGGAGTTCACAAAATGCGTGCACTCATTATTTTTCAGAACAACTGTATTCTATCTATGTATAATCATGAAGTTGGTTTGTTGTGTGTGAGTATTTCTAGGAAGACTATGCATTAATCCTTATTAAATTTCATTTTAGTAGATTCAGAGCAATTCTCTGAGAGCCTTTCAAGATCCTTTTAGATGCTGAATGTTATACATAGTGTTAGCTAGTCCCTCCC
Organism: Dromiciops gliroides; assembly: GCF_019393635.1. Classification (NCBI taxonomy): domain Eukaryota; kingdom Metazoa; phylum Chordata; class Mammalia; order Microbiotheria; family Microbiotheriidae; genus Dromiciops; species Dromiciops gliroides. The sequence continues at coordinate 575,111,133 of NC_057862.1, forward strand.
AGTTCTGTGTACTCTGCCAGTCTGATTAACTTACTATCTTTATTTTATACAAGTCATTAAGAGACATGCAAAACAGTACAGGATCAATCACAGACCCCCTAAAGGACTCCAGTGGATATCTTCTACCCTCTGACACTGAAGAATTAGCAGCCACTCTGAATCCAGCCATCCAACTGGTTGTAAATATGTCTGCTGTTATCATCCCTATGTCTTCATCTTTCCTAAAACAACAATATGACATAATTTCTCAAAAGCTTTGCTAAAATCAGGTAAAAGGTAAAGTAAATCTACCATATTTCTCTCATCTAGTTGTCTCATAAACCCATCAAAAAAGGAAACAAGGTGAGTTACAATGATCTGTTCTTAATGAAGCAATGCTAGTTCATTGTCATGGCTACATCCTTTTCTACTTTTTCCCGACCACCTTTTTAATTATTCATTCTAGAAATTTCCAAGTTATTCGATGTTTTCTAGGTCTTGCTGGAAAAAAAAACATTCTGAAAAATATTAGTGTTTTCAAAATGCTTTAAAACCCCTAGCACAGGCCATCTTAATGGTTCTCTCTCCAGTGTTTTGAAGGGAAAGGATATCACTGCCATTAGAAACCTGAAATTAGAAGGTATATGTGAAGAGAGGCACACAACTTTTGAAAGGTTGCCAAAACTTTCTTTTAGTTGGATAGAAATAAATGGGTGATTTAAAAGTTTATAAGAGGGACAAAAATACACAACTATTGCAAAGAGAGTAAAATCTCTAATCCACTTATCAGATCCCTCATCAGCAAAAAAGGCCAATGTCTAAATTAGTTCTAGGATTATATAAACCAATGTATGCGAGTAATCGTCTGTGACATAAGACAACGAATAAAGGAGAAGAATAGGAGTTCATAAGGCAAAGGCTTCAGTTATCCTCAAAAAACTCATTATCTAGGTTGATGAGGTAATCACATCCTAGATGCCACCACCATGCAGAACTAGTCTACTTTCAAAATCTAAAACTCTTAAAATACCCCCCCACCCCCATGATAATCTCCTGAACTTCTGCCTCTCCCCCATACTGATCCATGCTTGTTCTTTACTCTCATCCTGTGCTTTCAGCCATCCATTCCTTCCTATTCATTCAGTCTATCAGTGTCACTTCTGACCCTGTTTGATATAAACCAATCACCTCTGCCTCAAATCTATTGTTTCTTGACTTTCTGTTGTTTTGATGCCAATTAAACCTACACCCTGGGAAATACGTACTCCATGTAAATAAATCTATCTATCTATCTATCTATCTATCTATCTATCTATCTATCTATCTATCTGACTGTCTGTCTGTCTGTCTATCCATCCATCCATCCATCCATCATCTATCCATCATCCATCCATCTATCTATCTATCTATCTATCTATCTATCTATCTATCTATCTATCTATCTATCTATCTATATCATTTGGTGCTGCTCCCAAGCTTCTGAATTCTACTGAAGAAAGTGAATAAGTGAGTGTGTGTGTGTGTGTGTGTGCGTGCGTGCGTGCGTGCGTGTGAGAGAGAGAGAGAGAGAGAGAGAGAGAGAGAGAGAGAGAGAGAGAGACTATTAGAATTTTGTGCTAGTTAACAACTTCTGGACTCAAAGAGATGAATTGACTTGACCATAAGCACATAGCTTCTATTAGGTAGGATTTGGACGCAGGTTTTCCTGAAAACCAGTATTCAGGAAGAACTAAGAAGTCATTTCCTCAACCTCCTTGTTTTACAGGGAAGGAAATGGAGGCCCAGAATGGTTAAATGATTTACCCAAGGCCACACATAGTAAGGGCTAGAAGTGCTAATAGCACCCAAGTTCCCTGACTCCCAGTGCAATGAAGAGAAAGGTCTGCACTGTTTTTGTATCCTTCTAAGTAAAAAAGACAAGGTTGCCAAAAACCTGGCCATAACCTTGTGGGTTTGGAGATCTAAATTGAACTTACACCTTTTGGTGTTGAGTTAGATTCACAAAATTTCAGTATCCTGTTTCTGTGGTGTGTGGGAGTGAACAGGGAGAGAGAAATCTCATAAAATTCCATTTTTAAAGGGCTCTGAAGACTCTTTGGGCTCAAAATTACTTATACAAAACAACATTTTGAGAGAGAAGGAATCAGAACTATGTGGATTCTAAACCCTCCCTCTCAGTTCACTCCCCTGCCAGCCACCAATACCTCGAGCTATACACCATTTGTTGTTGTTTTTTCTTTTATTTTTTTTAAACATAGAGGACCAAGGAAGGAGAGAATTTTAGAAAAAGTATATTTGAACTTTCCCTTATTCCACAGATTTGAATAATCATTGGTTAAATTAAAAACATATTCACTTGCACTTTTCTTTATCAGAGATTCATATTTCTGAAAACAGCAATCTAATTCAGGGCAGCAAGAGATCTGAAAAATATTCATCTAATGTCAACTGTTTTTCCATGGGTCAGTGTGGCTCAATAGACCAGCCCTGTACTCAAACTTACAGGGAAACTTCATAGGATCATAGATCTGGAGCTGAAAGGGGTGTAAAAAGTTCATCTGACTGACCTCTCTCAGTTCAGATAATGGGGTAACTAAAGTCACAAAATTGGTGTGACCTTCTCATGATAGTTTTAGAGTAGGAAGGGGCCTTAAAACTACCTTAGTTTTAGAAGTCACCCCCTCTTTTTACAACTGAGAAAACTGAGGTCAAGAAAGTTTGATGGGATCGTATATAGTAAACTGGAAGGAACATTAGAGACCAGTTAGTCCAACTTACTCATTGTACAGATGAGGAAATTGGGTTCCTCAGAATTCAGCAATGTGCCTAAGATAACGTGGGTAATAAATTGCAGAGGCAGGAAATGAACCAAATTCCTTTCATTCACTATCTAGTGCTCCATACCCCATCTTCCCTAATATCCCTTCTCTGTTTTTCTATTCTATATCTTGACTCAGTATTATTATCAGGGACAAATTACACTATAAGAGGAAAAAAGAGTTTCAATCCCAACTACTAGAAAAGATATATATATATATATATATATATATATATATATATATATATATATATTAGTGAGGCAATTGGGGTTAAGTGATTTGCCCAGGGTCACACAGCTAGTAAGTGTTAAGTGTCTGAGGCTGTATTTGAACTCAGGTCCTCCTGAATCCAGGGCCAGTGCTCTATCCACTGTACCACCAACTGCCCCTTAGAAAATCTTTATTTTTAAAAGAATAATGAAAAAGATTAGACTTGTTCTGCCTGAAAGCATAGAACTAAGATTAATAGGTAGGGAGCATCTAGGGGACACAGTGGATAAAGCACCCGCCCTGGATACAGGAGGAACTGAGTTCAAATTTGACCTCAGACACTTGACACTTACTAGCTGTGCGACCCTGGGCAAGTCACTTAACCCTCATTGTCCCCCCTGCCCCCCCAAATAAAAAGAATACTGGGTAGGATTTAGAGTGGAGAAGATTTTCATTCAATTAAAGAACAGCTTGCTGAGAATTAGAGGTAGAGGTTCACAGAAATGGAATTTTTTTTTTTCCTGTGGGGCAATGAAGGTTAAGTGACTTGCCCAGAGTCATTGCTTTATCCACTGTGCCACCTAGCTGCCCCCAGGATTCTTTTCTTTACTAACTCATCAAGCACTTGTTAAATGCCCCTCCTATGTGGCAACCACACAATATGACACTGGCCTTCTTATTGTTCTTCAAACAAGACCCCCCCCCCATCTGACACTGGGCATTTTCATTGGCTGCCCTCCTTGCCTGAAATGCTCTCCTTGCCTCCATCTCCTGGCTTCCCTTGATTTCTGCAAGTCCCAGCTAAAAACCCACCTACTGTAAGAAGTCTTTCCTAACCATCCTTAATGCCAGTGCCTTCCCTTTGTCAATTAGTTCTAATTAATCCTTTATATATCTTGTTTGTACAGAGTTAGTTGTAGGATATCTCCTCCCATAGACTGGAAAGGCCCTTGAGTACATTGACTGTATTTTGCCTTTCTTGTATCCTCAACACTTAGCATAGTTCCTGGGGAATATCAGGTGCTTCATAAAGGCTTAGTATTTGGCTGAACTCTGACTGACTGACATTAATGTAGCTTAAGGTCTTACACGTGAATAAGACACAAAAAGATTAGGCTATCCTGTTAGAAACATTGAAAGTATTCAGGCAATAAACATGTATTAAGTATCTACTTTGCGCCAGGAACTGTATCTTGTAGGGGCATGAGAAAGGCAAATTACAGTCCCTACTGTCAGAGAGCTCACAAGCTTTATGGGGCAGACAACGTGCAAACTATATATATAATAGATAGATAGATAGATAAAATGGAGATAATTGATAGAGAGAAGACACTAGTACTAAGGGTGTTGAGAAAGGCTTGTTGTAGTAGGTGGGGTTTTATCTACCACTTGAAGGTAGCCAGAAAGTCAGAAGATGGTGATGAGGAAGGAGAAAACCACAAGCATGGAGAAGAGCCAATCAAAAAGCCCAGAGTAGGGAGGCAGAATGTCTTTTTAGGGAAACGCTAAGTTGATCAGTGTCACTGGAAGGCATAATAGACGGAGGGGAGTAAGGTATAAGAGCAAGATCTGGGAAAGGGAAGGTTATGATGAACTTTGAACTGCATAGAGAGATGGTCAAGAGTAAGAGCTAGGCAAATACTACCCGAGATGAAAAGCCATGCAGAGAAATGAAAGAAAAAATAATAGTGGAATTAGAGTTAGAGGCCTGGAATTCAAATCATCCCGTTTTAAAAATCATCTCTTACTTTACTTCCATAGGTTTCAGTTTCTTTATCTATAAAATTAAGGGTCTGGACTAAATTATCTTTAAAGTCTATTCCAGCTCTACATTTATGATTCTCTGGTTCTGTGTTGCACAGAAGCCAAGGGGCTAGTCTTTTTTTACCTCCAAGACTCCTCAATGACCTAGCCAAATTAGTAGAACACAGGTTAGAGCACTGACCCTGGAGTTGAAAGGACCTGAATTCAAATCTCACCTCAAACACTTGCTAGCTGTGTGACTCTGGGCAAGTCACTTAACCCCAATTGTCTTCCAAAACATCCAGGGCCATCTCCAGTTGTCCTCATGTATATCTTGCCACTGGACCCATATGGCTTTGGAGGAGAGAGTGAGGCTGGTGACCTTTCACAGCCCTCCCTCACTTCAATTCAGTGCAAGTCATGGCATAACCCTGATGTCATGGTCCTTTTCTGGAACAAAGGATAAACAACAACAATACATAGAATTCTTATATCCGAGCCTTTGTATAATGCAACCCCCATGTCTGGTATGTACTCCTGATATGCTTCCATTTCTTAATATCCTTAGCTTCCCTCAAAGCCCATCTCCACATCATTTCTTACATGAGCCTTTCCTGATTCCTTCCAGAGTCTAGCACACACCAAGAACTTTACTTTTTTTTTTTTTTTTTTTTTTTTGCAGGCAATAGGGGGTTAAGTGACTTGCCCAGGGTCACACAGCTAGTAAGTGTCAAGTGTCTGAGGCCGGATTTGAACTCAGGTACTCCTGAATCCAGGGCCGGTGCTTTAACCACTGCGCCATCTAGCTGCCCCCCAAGAACTTTACTTTTAAAATGGATTTTACATGTATTTCATATAGACATGCTGCTTCCCTTTGTAGACTGTAAACTCCGTGAGGGCTGTTATTGTTCAGTTTTGTCCCCTAACACTGAGTATTATGCCTGCCATGTAGTAGGTGTTTAATAAATGCTTGTTCATTGGTTGAACAATTTATTGAACTCATGGCTTCACCAAAATTAGATAGTGGTGGTGGCAGAAAATCAAAGATAATTAACTTGATAAGATTTTATTGGGGCCATGAACCACAGGCTTGAAAAATCTCCCAAGTCATCATGAAATATCTAAAATTTCCTGTGGGACTGACCGCTCCCCTAGGTGTGTCTTGGTGCTTAAACCCAGACATGTATCTGATGCTCAGGAAAGCAATGCATTAAATTCATGGAGTTTAGGAATAGCTTCATCAATACCACCTGATTGCCACATAAAAGGCTTCAGAGGTGGGAGGAAGCCTAGCCCAAACCTGCTTATTCTCTCTGACGAAGGAAGACTCACAGGATCACAGAGTTAGAGCTGGAAGAGGCCTTAGTCATTGAGTACAAATCCCTTCAATTTTACACATCAGGAAAATGAGGTGCAGTATATGACTTGCCCAAGGTCACATAGGTAGGAAGTGAAAGAGCTAGGAAAATACAGGACACATTTCATTATGTCGTGTTTCCTTTTAAGAGCTCTGCTTTTCCTGATTTGTATCTGGTTTGGAGGTGGGGTTGGTCAGAAATAGAAGACTTCGAAGTCCATTTTCTCCTCTCTCCTCGCTTCCAATGTACTCTGTATTCACTCACCACATCTACTATAATCCCCTACCTTATATTTTCCTGTTTGGCTAAGACCTGGCATTTGCCAGGGTCATGAAGCAAGCACCCCAGCTTCACAGTTACCCAAACCTGGCATGGGCACTCACTTCCAGTCTAGACGCCAGCCTAACTGTGCTGCTAATGCTAGGTTTCAACAGACTGAACTTTTCATTTGTCATAGCTCTGCCCACGGTTATTACTTTGATCTTGATCCTTGCAAACCACAGTCATTGACAAAGGTAAAATGAATTTCTGCCTTTTAAAGCCTTTGCTGGAATTTCCCTTATTCCCATCCTGCTTTGGTGCCTTTTGATTGAGCCTTACCATTGAGGCCTAAGGCCAGCTGTAAATGGAGTGTCAGAGATAATATTGTGCCAGCCATAAATCTTGTGCCATCCTGATTCTGACCTCTATTCCTATGACAGATTAGCTTGGGAAAGCATGGGACCATTTTTACTTAGGGAAGCATCATAATCACACATTCCAAACTGTGTATTCTACATTTAATTTGTTATGGGAACTGCTCTGCATTATACTGTGACTCTGAGAGGAACAATCATTTCTAAAGGGAAGATTGCTAAGGCCAGGACCCAACTGAAAGAAGCCAATGCATGCTTACTATTTGTGGTTATGATTAAGCATTCTGTTGTCCTCTCGGTGAAATATATTCTGGAGGATTCTGTTTTGAGCTTAATTGCCACCCATGTCTTTTCAAAGACTATTTCTTTACCACATGAAAAAAGATGCATAGCTTCAGACTAGTTTTAGAGAATACGCTTGTTAAGGTTCAGATGAACTCCATAAAGCCAAGCATCAAAAACATTTCTATAATACGAAGTCAGGAAGTCATCTTCAGATCTATCAGGGTATATGACCACTGCACCTCTACCCAGTCCTCCCAACCTAAGTGAAAGGTGAATATAAGTAAATAAACCAATAAAAATGCAAGTGATTTTTTGGTCTTTGGACAAATGCCCCATTGTCCTCTGGGTCAGTTGACCCTAGCCCTATTCAATTAGAAACACAATAAGGAGACCTAGATCACACAAGGTAGTGGCTGAATCCCAAGCTGATCCCAGGTCTCCTGACTCCTAACTGAATGTTCATTTCATCATACTGCACAACCACCTACCTGCTAGTCTGAGGAACTCGAGAGAACAGTTTTAATCACTGGGGATACCAGATAGAAAGTAATAAAGAGTTTCAAATCTTTCTTTGCCGCCCCCCCCCCCACTATGGCATTCTATGTAATTCAATAGAAATAATTGAATTCTATGACTGTGTGCCTGCTACATTCAAAAATAGGAACCATGGAACTGTTACAGTTAAACCTTCATTTACAAGTGTAAGGGGCTAAAATTCTAGCTATACAATCTAAAATCTAATGAGAGGTCGCCAATAAATTATAAACTTTATCAAGAGTATTTGTTTAAGTATTTATTAAAGAGCATTAGGATCAGAGAGAAAGGTAAAAATCTAACTATTTCTAAGAGACCCTATCATCCTACCCACCATGGTGAGGTCAGGAACAAAAAGAGGAAGAACCCCTCCACCAGTGTCTGCTTCCTACTTTGTGTCCTCCTCCCAGAAATGGGAGGCTCCTCAAGTTGATTGGTTCGTAGCTTTGATAGAGAGTACCCATGAGCAAATGGTCATTTCCTGACACCAAGGAACTGACCACATGGTTTGCCCTCAGACCCCTTCTTCTTAGGCGGAGCTTTCCTACCGTAGCTCTCCAGCAGGTGGCATCATTCCAATCATTACACATTGCTTTTTTTTTTTTACTTTCCTATTCATTTGACCCCTAAAAAGGGGGATTACTGAATTTTTTTTAAAGCTGTACTCAGAGTTCAAACTACCTGTTGAAAACAGAGTTTAGATGAATGCAGAAAACTAGTTCTCATTGGCAGAAGAGGAGGTGGTGATGCCTTCTGCCATCCCCAAATACATTGCCCTTCCAACTTTAGAGTAAAAGTAGAAAAAAATGAGACTAGGAAGTTTCTGACAAGTGTCTGGCTCTAACTTACTACTTCCAAAGCCATTCCTCTGTCTTTCGTTCCTGAGAAGCATAACTGAGATCTAGTTACTTTTGCATATACACCTAGAAAAGGCCAGTTTTGTTTTTTTTTTTTTCTCACTGATCAGCAAAGCTTCCATCCTGGACTAAGGTAAACCAGAGTGAGCATGTAGATTCCCCTTTCACTGTAGGGGGATCATGAGAATTAAGTTACACCATAATTAAAGGTAGCCAAGGATGGAAAGAGGAAATGACAATCATTTCAGCAAATGTTATAGGCCAACTAGGCCCCCCGCAGGGGGCGGGGGAAGACAAAGACAAACTTTCAACATTTCCTGCCCCGAAAGAGCTTATATTCTATTGAAGAGAACACATACCTAAACAAGTACATAGAAAATAAATATACCTAAATGGAGGAAAGGGGGAGAGAATAACTTGAGATATCATGCTTGAACTTAGGTCTGAAGGAAACAGGGGATTTTAGCTGAAACTAAATACACATATTAAATCTATAATAATTTCCTCAACAAGTCAAATAGCAAATGACTATGGCGGGCTACCTCATGGAAAAATCAATCCCTTTTCCCTTCTCATCTACATAATCTAGGCTACACATATGATCACATAACCATTGTTACAACATGTCAATTTATTGTTACTTTTTTCCCCTATAAACTGATAATGATGTTCCTAATGCTTATGAAGGAAGTAAAAAATATTTATCGAGAGATTACTATATAATAAGCACTGTGCTAAGCACTAAAGATACAAATAAAAACAAGTAAGAAAGCACCTGCCCTCAAGGAGATTACATTCAAATAAGGAAAAATAACATATGAAGAAGAATAATCAAATATAGAATAATCAGAACCAAACAACTGATTTCACAGAAGACAAAATGAAACCACAATAGGTTATTTTTTAAAATCTTTTACTTTTTACTCTCTCTTTCTCCTAGCCTTCCAAAAATATATCTGAAAGATTTTTGGAAAAATTTAACTATTTTGAATCAAGAATTATTCTATTAGTAAGCTATTTTCTAATGGAATTTTTAAATATTCTATTTGGTCTTTCCCAAAGAGAAATAAAAAATGAATAGAGAATAATATTTAAAGATATTTAAAACTTTTAAGCTAAACTGTCTCTCATTCTGAAACTGTTTAACTTTGTTTTTTCAGGGCAATGAGGATTAAGTAACTTGCCCAGGGTCACACAGCTAGCAAGTGTCAAATGTCTGAGACTGGATTTGAATTGAAGTCCTCCTAAATCCAGGGTTGGTGTTTTATCCACTGTGCACATACCTACCCCAATACTGTTTAACTTTAAAAAAAAAAATAAAAAAAGAATTTCAACTAGCTATGTGACCCTGGGCAAGTCACTTAAACAACTACTGCCCTGCAAAAAAAAAAAAATTCAAATACTCATCCTACTTATCTACAGTGAGCTTCAAAACTTATTCTATTAGGAAATAAGACAGGGGTAGCTAGGTGGAGCACTGGATAAGCACAGGCCCTGGATTCAGGAGGATCTGAGTTCAAATCCAGCCTCATACACTTGACAATTTACTAGCTATGTGACCCTGGACAACTCACTTAACCCTTATCACCCCACCAAAAAAAAAAAAAACCCGAAAAAAAAGGCATCAGGTAACATATCACAGAGTAAACATGCTTTTAAAAATGAACAAAGGGGCAGCTAGGTGGCGCAGTGGATAGAGCAATGGCCCTGGATTCAGGAGGATCTGACTTCCAATCTGGCCTCAGACACTTAACACTTACTAGCTGTGTGACCCTGTGCAAGTCACTTAACCCCAATTGCCTCACTAAAAACAAAATGAACAAAAACATTTTTGAAATAGTACTCTAGTGATGATTTTCCCCCTAATTAGCAAATTAGCAGTTAGCCTGATAACTATCCTAATAGGGTACTTATCACTTGGTAAAAAAATGAAATGCTATTTAATGCGGCAGACTTTGCACGGATATGTCATACTCATTTGCAGTCAATTAACTAAAGAGCAACTGTCAGAAAGTATCAAAAATTTGAGCCTTTGATAATGCTGGGTGAAAAGAATCTCTTACTCTATGTTCATTCAAATCCTCATGAAACTTGGATCCCAGGGCAATAAAAAAGATTAAAAAAAAAATCAGCAGAAGCCATTTTCCTCCCTGGGTCTTTTGATACTCAGAAAACTAAGTTAAGTGGAGAATGACATCTACACATTAGCATGATAGCTCCCATAAAGAATGTAATACCCCAAAGGCTGTAGTATCATGGTACTAAGGAGTGCCTTATTCCTGGAGCCTAATTCCTTGTATCAATTTTCTTCTACCTATTCACAGATGTTCATTCTATCTTCAGCAAATCATTGCAATCACACTCCTAGTTTTCTCTCATCTAAAGTTGAGGTTGCAAGTTTCCAATTTTTTATCTACATTGCTATTTCCAAAATAAGCATACTACTCTTCCAAAGATTTTTAAAGGGTTTTTACTGCTAATAAATACAGAAGATTAAATTGGCAAACAAAGGGGCAGCTAGGTGGCACAATGGATAGAGCACCAGCCCTGGAGTCAGGAGCACCTGAGTTCAAATCCAGCCTCAGACACTTAACACTTACTAGCTATGTGACCCTGGGCAAGTCACTTAACCCCAATTGCCTCACTAAAAAAAAATATGGCAAACAAAAATAGAAAGTTAAAAAATTATTAGAAACCTTCACTACTACATAAGTAGACATCCCCTAGACTAAAAAAATAAAATAAAATAAAAAATGTAAACAGAAACTCCCTACCACAAAGCACTGTCTGACAGTGATACTGTTTAAGAATATTCCACTCTAACCAGATTTTCCACTAGGTGAGGAGGGAAGGGAGTACTATTTCCTGTGACTTGCCTCAGGACCAGACCCCATAAACCAGGGGAATGGTCCGGCTGGTCAGAGGTATAATTTCCTGACTTCAGATGTTACCAGATAAAAGCATGTCAGGCTTCAAATCCTTTTTATCAACCAGTTAACAATCTCCCACTGCTTCAAATTCCTTGAAAACCAGAATTTTCTAGTTGTGTTTATCTTATATATCATACAATTGACTCCCTGGATTTGATTTTCAAAAAGGCCACCAAAAATGAGTTCAAAATGAAGGTGTTATTACTTTTCTCTCAATTTCCCTCCTATTCTTTGAAAAGTGTTGTGGGTTTTTCCCTTATATCTAACAATCTTTTTGTACTACATTAGATGGCTCTGTCTATCACAGGGGATCTTCTTAAAAACTATCTTGAAATTTCCTCATTTTTCTCAGTTATGTTTTTTGTTTTTAAGTTATTTGGTTTTCATTAAAATATAACCATCTATATTTTAAGACATTATGATAATATTTTTTTATTCACAATCCTTTCCTTTGACTTTTGCTTTTTCTGTTATTCAATTAATGAATCAACAAGTATTCATCATGCATCTGGTTTGTAGTAGGCAAGCACTACTGTATTAGAATAAAACAATCCCTACTTGGAAAGAAGTTTCCATTCTACTAGAAAAGACATTCTCCTCTTCCTTCCCCACCTTCAGTATTTTCCCCCATCCTTGGTCTTCCTTCCCATAAAGAAAATTTGTATTATGAAATTTTTAGAGGTAGAGGCACCTTAGAAATCATTTAGTCTCTAAATCACAATATCTCAAAGCTGAAGGACACCTTAGAAACCATTTCCTCTAACTGATTCCAGAACAATCCTCTCTGCAACATATCTTCAAAGGAGCTACTCAAAATCCATTTGTAGAGTGGAGGCAAGGCCTCTTTCTCCTAAAGTAGTCCTTTCTACTTTGGAACAGCTCAGCTGTAACTGTAGGGATTTTCATAAAGCAATCCTGAACTTGCCTTTTTGCCATTCAGTGGATAAGGTATGGGCCCTTGAGTCAGGAAGACCTGAGTTCAAATCTGGCCTCAATACACTTACTAGCCATGAGACTCTAGGCAAGTCACTTAATCCTGTTGACTTCGAATTTCCTCATATATAAAATGAGCTGGAGAAGAAAGCAGCAAATCATTCCACATTCTTTGCCAAGCAAACCCCAGACAGAGACAAGAAGAACCAAGTATGATTGAAAAGACTAAATAGCTTCTACTCATTGATTCTAGTACTACATCCCTCAGTTTACAGGAACAATTGGGGATTCCATATACCAAGACACAAGGCCAGTAGATCAGAAGATGATCTGATATAGGTTATATATGTACACTAACATTAAACATATTTCTGCATTAGTCATGTTATAAGAGAAGAATCAGAGGTGTCTTGGGGGGGACAAAGAGGGGAGGGAGGGAAAAAATTTGAAACTAGAAATCTTATAAAAACAAATGTTGAAAACTATCTCTACATGTAACTGGAAAATAATAAAATACTTTCATAATTAAAAAAGAATATTTTTTTTAAAAGATGATCTGTAATGTATGTGTGTAGTAGGAGGAGGTGGACTACTCTTGCCCTCTGGAACCACATAGAAAGAAGTCTACCCTTGTTCTACATTTCAGTCCTTCAAATATTTAAAGAATATCTGTCATGTCCCCCACTGCCTTCAAAACTCCTTTTCTCTAGGTTAAATAACTCCAGTTCCTCTAACCCATCTTCATATAACACGATCTCTAACTCATTTAAAAAAGGGAAAAACTGAGAACTAGAGAGGTTAAGAGAGTTGCCCACAGTCACATAGTGAGTCAATAGTAGGGAGATGCCTAGAATTCAGGTTTCCTGCTTTCTATCCAGTGCTCTTCCCAATATGACATAATGTAAGTGAGTCATTAAAGATTTAACAAGCACCTACTATGTGCCAGGCACATATTAAGCACCTACTCTCTGCTAAGTGCTGGGTATACAAGGAAAGGCAGAACACAGTTCCTACTCTCAAGAAACTCACAGTGTAATGGGGGAAGACAACACACAAACAACTAGGTACAAACAAGATTACATATATACAGGATAAATTGGAGATGATCCATAGAGATACTGGAATTAAGGTGGATCAAGAAACTTCCTGATAGAAGTTTCCTTCCTTTAGAAAGTGGTATTTTAGCTGGACATTTAAAGAAGATAGAGAAGCAAGGTTGCAGTCAAACTTGTCTCCTATTCTTTGTGCTTTAACTTTCCTGAAAGCTAACGTATTCAATTTTTCTTGCCAACATTTCCAACCATCACTCTTATTTCTTGGCACTCGACCATAGATGTTAAAGGAGAAAGCAAGATTGTTGTTATTTCTCCACTCACTTTCCTTCTATGGCACACTGTTCTTCCATCCCTATTTCCCCACCATCACATATCTGGTTGAGTTGTTACTGGACAAGGGAATAAAGAGAGATAGGCAATGAGCAAAAAGAAGTTTCCACAAAATATGGGTGACTATCTTCTTTTACTCTTGAAAAAGATAAAGTATTGAGCTCTTACTATAGTCTAGCACTGTGTATATTTCAGGATAGAGTGACTTAAAATAATAATCTAATTAAGTGGAGTGGTGGAGGTAGTGGGAATACCCACCAAAAACAGAGTGAACAGAATCCACCTGTAGACAAGGTCATATGGCAAAGGAGCACTTGGTCAAAGAAGGAATGAACCAGGTTAGGCAGACACTATTCTGTACAGGTTTACCTTTTCTGGTTTCACTTCAGTCCAAATGTACCAAGATGAGTAGCATAGAAAACAACTAGGTTTTTTCCAGGAAGAAAGAAGGGCAAATTTCATCATGGGGGAAAAAATGTAAAAAAACAAAAGCAAAAAAAAAAACCAACCCTTAAGATTGAAAAGCAACCTCGATTATATACCAGTAAAGGATAGGTGCATGCCAGAATGCCAGAATGATGTGTTAGCCAAAAACATTTGGAAGTACCCCATGAAATTCCCCTCAGAATTCCATTTCCCTGTTTCTCACAAAGAGCAAGGAAGGACAAAATGAACCTAAAAACAATGGGTGATCTGCATTATTCCTGCCTTTTTACCCAGGGCTTTATTCATAGTGAGTTTTCCTATTACCCCCAAACCACTAAAGCCTATTAGATTTGCTACTTATAAATGATTGTGGGCTGAAGATAATGAGGCTATCATTAAATTTGAAAGATGACAGGAACCTTAGTGATCATCCAGCTCAATCTACTTATTTTACAAAAAAAGGCTACTAAGGCCCAGAGAGACTAAGTAGCCTGCCTAATCAATTTGCCCTGTGTTATTTACACCCTGTTTTTGCCCCACCAGCAAACCAAACTTAAATCGATGATTCTGAAATATTCAGGTAACTTTCTCCTTTCCACATACTTTTGGTTCCAATCTTGGCCAAAGCCCAAGAGTGCATAAGTAGCTGAATGCTTGCTATGAGAATAGCTTTCCAAAGTTCTCAAAGGGTTCAAGAAAGACTCTTGTGGTATTTCTGGCCAAGCTAGAATCAGGAAGTCCTGGATCTCTCACAAGGAAACTTACTCTTACGCAATTTCCAGCAGCCTCCTGCCTCCCTCACCCCGCACCTCTCCCTCCTCCCAATACACTTTTTCTGCAGAGTCAAGACTTTCCATAGTTCAAGCAAGGTTCAAACAAGCCTCTGAGCTCATGAGGACTGAAAGTGTACCCCACATTTTAGAGTTTGTTCATTCCCAGTAAGGGATATAGTGGGATGTCTATGCAGAGGTGTTTTGGGTCACACAATGAAAAAAGATATAACTGTAAGCACTAATCCACAAACAATTCGACTCAATACTATGAAATAAACCACTTATGTGCTCTCATATAATTCTGAAGAGGTTTATTCCTGATAATGCCAGGATGTAAACAGCTGTATAACAGCCAAAAAGAATATTTTTTTTACTTTTTTTTAAAACAACAGATACAAAACCTTTATACTTTTTTAAAAGGGGGAAAAAGCAGTAATGCTTTGGTAGGCCAATGAATTCTAAAATCCTACAAAAATGCAAAAACCATTAATTGGTCAATTCTCTAGTCAAAAAGTGTTAGTGGTATTATTTGAATTGAAGAATATTTCTTGGGCAATATCCTAAAGCATTTTACTGGGGGGAGGAAAAAAATTTCACTGAGGTATGTATGTACTTCAGTTGCTATTCAATCATCAGAACTATGAATTTTATTTTCAAATACTTGTTTATTCCCATGAACTTGGGAAGAGGAGGGCAAAGGAGGGGAAGCAATTAGATCTTGTGATTTTTAAGGTTGTACTGAGTATAAGGTATAAAAATATCATAAATTTTATTTCATGCCTTCTTGCCAATTGTTAGAAATGTGCAGTCCATATGAATTCATATAACAAGGGTGGAATGTTGGGAAAACCAATAAAGATTTTGTGGTCTGACCTATAATGAATGTAGTTTGATATAGAGTCTGTTTTTCACAACATGGCAAAATGAATCATAAAATAATGGACCCTGAAACTCCTGCATTTTTTAACAATAGCCTGGGGACAGTTTACAGTGTAATGAATTGTAATTAACCCACCTTCAAGATATTTTATGAGTATTTTGCCAATTAGCTTCGCATGCTTGCTAATGACTCATGGCCAGCGCATGTCTTTACAGAACAGGCTTTTACAATGCATACTAGCCTGTTAACTCAGCACAAGTATGCAATGTGGTAAGGAAGAGACAGGTAGATTGCACTAACCTCACCAGGCTACCCATTTTGCCATTCCAACAGCATAGGCCATCCTCCAAAACCCAAGATAACTGTAATAGATTGCGGTGTCAGAGGGCTTTGGTTTCTAGATGGATTGCAAGGAATGCACCGCTCCCTGGCAGACACATCTGTTGTTACTTAGCACTAACATATATAATGCTGCTAATTGTGGAGCCATCTTTGTTTTCCTTACTTAGCACATGGGTTAGCGTTATTTTATCTTTGTGGTTCATGGCTTTCTGCCATTTGCAACACCAGTCCACTCAAAAGAAAATAAAACAACTACCAAGCTGCCTACATATATTGTTATGTTTTTAAATTAGAGAGAATATAGTGCAGCCACACTGAGTGCACAGGATGCTACTTCTGACTTAGCTAGGTTAAGTCTCTCCATTTATTGAGATGTTTCCCCAACAAAAGACTGGCTCTTCCACTAGGGAATGGGTGAACTGAGAGGAAAAAAAATGCCAACAAGAAGCCTGAGTCTTGCTTTCAATTCCACAGCAGGGAAAAAGTTAATTACAGCAAAAGTTGAACCTTAACCAGTTCTTATTTCTTCAGATGTTCAGTCAAACTTAAACTATAAAGTCAACTTAGGAAATATAACAAAAGTTGGAAGCTGTTCCTCCCCAAAGTTGTTTCACTATTTCTCAAAGCAGGACATTTATCTTTGAGGCACCCCCAGGGTCACATAGTCAGTGGCTTCTCCCCAACGGATGATGGGGGCAGGTGAAGCAGCCTTTAGAACTCACACAAAGCAGAGGAAATCTTTGCGGCAACTCTGCTTCTGGCTCCTGACTGTTCCAGGAACCCCTGGAATTCCCCCTTTTGCCTCCCCCTTCCTCACTGACAAAACTTTGAAAATGTCCTAATGAGAAAGGGCACCAGATTCTTTGAGGTAAAAAAAGGAACTTGTGGTCATCCTGAAGATGCCATTGAATATAGATGGTGAAACTTGGAACCAGGAATTAGAGGGCAGAATGGGTAGGATTTGAATGCTGTGAAGAGAAGCAACATAAACAGCCAACACAGAAGTGCAGAGGACTACAGCGCATTGTCCCCAGAGGTCAGCTAACCTGCCCAAGGGATGATTTTGTTGTGTTGTCAGTCAAAGGCAAATGTCACTTGGCTTATGTAAGGAAAATCTCTGAGGAAATATTCCAAACGATAGGGTAGTTTCATGGCTTCTGGAGATTCTTAGTGATTGTATTAGAACACCCTAAGGTTTGTTGGCTTAGATCTTTGGATGGCTACCCTGAAGCATCCACCCTGAGCCTATTGGGCTCTGAAGAATTTGTTCTAAGATCAGGACAATGGAATCTTCTGCTTAGGAATTAGTTGCCACAGGGCACAGGTTCTTAACCTTTTTTGTGTCATGGACTCTCTTGACAGCCTAGTAAAGTCCCTATGTTTTAAAATTCACAAACTATATTGAAATATAATAATCAAAATTTTTAAAAACTTTTTAAAAAATATCACAAACCCCAGGTTAAGAACCCCTGGCATAGGGATGTTTCAGGAATCTAGATTTAGAAAGAGGTCATGACGCAGTCCTAGCTAGGAATTCCTTCTCCCTGTGTGAGTTCTGAGAGATATGACCCCATTTCTCTCTTGTCCTTTATGTTTTGCTCCCTCACCTAAAGTTACAAAAAAATAGCTTCTCTCCTGCTAAAGCTAGCTAAATAAATATAACTAAACTTCCAGTCATTTAGTAACATTTAATAGGCACAGTCTATGTGCAGACCACAATTCTAGGAGGTGCTGAAAGAAATACTAACTGAATAAATAAATAAATAGGTAAATGAATGAATGAATAAAGGAGTACTCCCTTCTTCAGAGAGGTGTGATTATGGCAATCTGCTGAAGGAGGAGGGCAGATCAAACCAACAGTGTTTGACTTTTCTGCTATTATGTGCAAGGCAGGTGTGCTGCTTACATCTGTATAGCTAAGCCACTCAGCAGAGGACTGATTTAAGTCACTTTCTTCCACATAACAGGTGTTTAATAAATATTATTGAATTCAATTACCCACCCCTATGGTGGGAGTTCTTTGCCTCTTGAGATTTGGAGCAGGTTATAAATATTATTCATTCTCTCAGGGCAACTGCCAAGACCCCCTAAGCCAAAAGGTACCACTGCCAGCTATCCAACAATCTTATTTTTAATTTTTTTTTTTGGTGAGGCAACAGGGGTTAAGTGACTTGCCCAGGGTCACACAGCTAGTAAGTGTTAAGTGTCTGAGGCCAGATTTGAACTCAGGTACTCCTGAATCCAGGGTCAGTGCTTTATCTACTGCACCATCTAGCTGCCCCAACAATCTTATTTTTAATATCTAACACTCAACTGTACCTTAGACAGATGGCATTCGTCATTTAACTATTTAAACTGTATCAGATATCAGGGCAATCTAACTTGAAAATCTGACATTGATTTTTCAGGGTGGGTTTTCCCCCTTATTCAACTAGTTACATAGATATCCGCTTCCTCCCAATAAGCAGGCATTACTCCCCAAACTATAATAAAGTCAGAGGTTGAACTTCCACTTAGAAATATAGTTCTTCAGTCAATGGAATGTATATAGAGTTTTCAGCACCAGTAAGAGCTCCCATTGATAGGTAATTATATGAAAATAACATCATTCCAACAAAAGATGGCACTTTTTGTTCCACCATCAACAGGACGTGGATTTTGAGCTATTCACTTAAGGGGTGATGTTTTTGATGTTTTGGGGTGTTTTGTTTATTTTTTTAATTCATCCAGTCTCTTGCTGGGTTCCCCTTGTGAACATAATGTGCAGGGCAAGTGGCTGCCATTAAGAATTCAATTCATAGCCAGTGATTACAGTAAAGTTCACTGCTGCAAGATACAAAAATTGAACTTTCTGACCTGAGCCTCATCAAAACCACACATTAAACATTTGAACTACAGCTATAGATGAAGAAGCTTCTTCACCAGGGTCATTGGTTGAAAAAATAGGAATATTCAGGGAGGAAAATTAGTCACAAGATAGCTCTCCAAGGAAGACAGTCATCAATTTGTTCTCAAGTACTTAAATACTAATCTTATCACAATTTGTCAGTTGCCATCACTAGGGTGTACAACATTATTTCATCATTACCATATCTCACATCTATGCAATAAAGTGTTCTTTAAAGCCTCAAAGGATTTTTTTCTTTTGTTTTCAAAGTACATAGTGCAGTTCTTTGTACATGACTGCTGATCAATAAATGTTGGTTGAGGAATAAAGGTACCAATGTATTTATGACATGATGAATGAAAATTGCATGCATTGATTCTTGTCCTTTAGTTGGATATGAACTACTGAGCTTAAGAATTTTCCCAAGATTTCTATACCTATTTCCAAGGAATTTGTTTGATGTCAATCATTAATGTTTCAGAGATGGCCCTAGCAAAACTTTAATCTATTTATTTTACTACAATAACACTGTTCTGGAACACTTGGATGAATGGAGATATCCAAATATCTTATAACCCAGGAGAATTTTTTTCCTAAGGTAATATTCTCTAGCTCCAGTGAACTGTATTTTACCTTTTTCTGCCTTCAATAAAAAATGAAGAATCAGTAGTCAGTATCTTTCATTGCATATCCTGTGGTAAAATGTCTTTGGGAGAACTTAAGTATGGTTTGTTGAGTAAGAGGAGAAAGGAATGTCTGACACAGAATTTCAGGTCCAAAGGGACCTCAGAGGCCCTTTAGGCCAACCAGACCTGGAAAAGGAAGCTTTTAAAGATATGACTGTCCAGTATTCATTTAGTTTTTGCATGAAGGTATACAGTAAGTAATAATTTCATACTTCCTAAGGCAGCACATTCTATTTTTTTCATACATCTATTTATCCAGACACTTTTTTTGACATAAAACCTTCTTGATTGATAACACAATTAATAAATTGAAGTCCTTTGCAGTTCTATAATTTTATGGTCAATAAATCAAGAAGGTAAAAGATCATAAGTGTTTACCAATCCCACAAATATAAAATAATGAAATATGCTGCATGAAAAGATAGATTGATTAGTTCTATTATAGAAATATCATTTATCATGTGTAAAGATGGTAAGGCTTTACTAAACATTTACATTGCTCACTTTATTATTTTTGTACAATATTTTTTTCAATCATATTTTAACATGTTTTCTTTAAAATATTAACTTCCAAATTTTCTCCCTCCCCTCACCCTTCCCTGAGATGACGAGCAATTTGATATAGGTTATACATGTGCAATCATGCAAAACATCTCCATATTAGTCATTTTGTGAAAGAACATACAAACAAAAAATAAAGAAAAATAAAGAAAATGAAGAATAGTATGCTTCAATTTGCATTCTAACTCCAATTCTTTCACTGGAGGTGGATAGCATTTTTCATCATGAGTCTTTTGGAATTGTTTAGGATCATTATATTCTGAGAATATCTAATTCCCATTTGATCACTGTACAATATTGTTGTTACTGTGTACAATGTTTTCCTGGTTCTGCTCACTTCACTCTGTATCAGTTTATGTAAGTCCAGTTTTTTCTGAGATAATCCTGCTCATCATTTCTTATAGCATAGTAGTATTCCATTATAATTATATGCCACGACTTGTTCAGCCATTCCGCAATTAAGGGACATTCCCTTAATTTCCAGACCTAGTCATGCTATTGCTGGATCAAAAGGTACACAGAGATTTGTAGCTCTTTGGGCATAGTTCCAAATTGCTGTCCAGAATGGTTGGATCAGTTTATAATTACAATTGTGTGTTAGTGTCCCAATTTCCCCACATCCTCTCCAAAATTTATCATTTTTCTTATCTGTTGTATTAGTCAATTTTATAGGTAAGAAGTAGTAATTCAGAGTTGTTTTAATTTGTATTTTTCTAATAAATAGTGATTTAGAGCATTTTTTCATGACTATAGATAGCTGATTTCTTCTTTGAAGATCTAACTGTTTATATTCATTAACCATTTATCAATTGGGAAATGTGCATTCCTGTCAATTTGACTAAGTTCTCTATATATCTGTGAAATTAGGTTTTTATTACAGACCCTTGCTGAATTTTTCCCTCAGCTTTCTGTTTTGCTTCTAGTCTTGGCTACATCAGTTTTGTTTGTGAAACCCTTTTCAATTTAATGTAATCTAAATCATCCATTTTACATCTCATAGTACTCTCTATCTCATTTGGTCATAAATTCCTCCCTTATCCAGACATCTGACAAGTAAGCTATTCCATGCTCTTTTAATTTACTTATGGCATCACCCTTTATGTCTCAATCATGTCCCCATTTTTACCTTAGATTGTTGTATTCTGTGAGATATTGGTCTATATCTAGTTTCTGCCAAACTTTTTTTTTCCAGTTTTCTCAGCAGTTTTTATCAAATAGTGAGTTTTTGTCCCAATATCCAAAGAATGGATCTTTGGGTATATCAAACACCAGATTACTATGGTAATTACCCATTACACTGTATTTCCTCCTCAATCTATTCTACCATTCTATTTCTTAGCCAGTACCAGATTGTTTTAAGGGTTACCACTTTATAGTTTGAGATCTGGTACTGCTAAGGACACTTTCCTTCATATTTCTTTTTCATTAATTCCCTTGATATTCTTGACCCTTCATTCTTCTATATGAATTTTGTTATTCATTTTTTCTAGCTCTATAAAATATTTTTGGTAGTTTGATTGGTATAGCACTGAATAAGTAAATTAATTTTTATTAATTTGTCATTTTTATTATATTAGACCAAGCTATGCATGAAAAGTTAATATTTTTCCAATTGTTCAGATCTGACTTTATTTGTGTGAAAATTGTTTTATAATTGTGTTTATATAGTTCTTGAATATTTTTGGCAGGCAGATTCCCAAATATTTTATTATATTGTCTACAGTCATTTTAAATGGAATTCTATTTTTTGTTTTGTTTTGTCTTGTTTTTTGGTGAGGCAATGAGGTTTAAGTGATTTGCCCAAGGTCACACAGCTGGTAAGTGTCAGGTGTCTGAGACCAGATTTGAACTCAGGTCCTCCTGAATCCAGGGCTGGTATTTTATCAACTGTGCCACCTAGCTGCCCCTGGAATTCTAATTTTATCTCTTGCTGCTAGACTTTTTTTTGAAAGTATATTAAAATGCTGATGGTTTACGTGGGTTTATTTTATATCCTGCAAATTTGTTAAAGTTGTTAATTAGTTTTTTAGTTGATTCTCTAAGTACATACATCATCTGAAGAGTTTATTAGTTTTGTTTCCTCATTACTTATTCTAATTCCTTCAATTTCTTTTTCTTCTCACTGGCTATAGCTAGCATTTCTAGTACAATGTTGAATAATACTGGTGATAATGGGGACCATTGTTTCACCCCTGATCTTATTGGGAGGGTTTCCATCTTATCCTTATTATAGATAATTCTTGCTGATAGCTTTCAATAGCTGCTACTTACTTGTCATTTTAAGGAAAACTCCATTTATTCCTGTGTTTTCTAGTATTTGTAATAGGAATGGGTATTATATTTTGTCAAAAGCTTTTTTTCTGAGATAATCATATGATTTTTTCTGGGTTTGCTATTGATATGGTCAATTATGCTGATAGTTTTCCTAATATTGAACCAACATTGCACTCCTGCTACGAATTCCACCTGGTCATAGTGTAAGATCAACCTTTCTGAACTTGCAGTTCCACCATATTACTTGTTCTCCATGTTTGCTTTAATACAATATTTATGCAGATGTATCTTTATACACCATGAGTTTTTTTTTTAATCCAGACATGATTTCATTAGTCCAGTGAGCTCCCAGTGAAGAAACTCCCTCTTCCAATACAGTCTTAGTTGTTTGCCAGAGGGCACCAAAAGGCTAAGCCTTACTTGAGATGATGTAGATGTGTCAAAGGCAAAACTTGAACTCTAGCCACTAAATCACTTTTGAAAATAGTTTAAATCACCACTGTTGTTTCATTTCCATGAGCCTCTTTATTGTTTTGCCCATCTATTTCCAGTATACCTGCTCCCCAGTCCTGGACATGTTAATCTCATTGCTTTGGCTATAAACAGTACAACCAGAATACCTTCTCCCAAACCCTATTAATCAGACTTAATCCTCTCCAAGTCCATTCAAATTTAAGCAGCTGATTTAACTCTGTGTTTTGTAAATCCTGCTTTATTTTCATACTATCATCCACCCAAGATTCTCAGATTTAAACTAATACTCCTTTTACATTCTTATTTTAATGAGAATCTTACTCTATACTGAGGATATCACATCCCTTAAAATTCTTTCATTTTAGGCACTACCTCCTACTTACTCCAATACACAGGGCCAAGAGAAAAGGTAAGCACTTTAAGTTCATGCATTTATAACCATCCCTCAAAGACTTTTCTAATTTCTTGGTCTATGAATTATATTTGTTTATGAAATCTTTCCCTCTTCCTTATAACTTCCAGCTTTTAACTACTAGTTCACTATTCTAATTAATTCAATTCTACGAATATGTATCTGTCTCATCTCTTTCCTCCCAGCTCCCCCACCACCACCACCCCCACCACCCTCAGGGGCTTTAATATGTATGTTGATGACACTTCTAGCAACATAATAAACCAGTTTCCTCAACTCATACAACTTTCCTTAACTCAAACAGCTCCCCTTTTCTCTATGCTATTTCAACGATAAAGAACATGATCATTCTTAATGCTTTGAGAAATTGCTATTTTGCAAAGTTTTTAATTTCTAATTTCTATTTTTAAAAAACCCTCCCTCCATTTCATTTCTACTTTCATCTGCAATAAAATATCTATTTTATTTTTGAAATATTATAGTTGCAAATATTATTTTTCAATTTTTATTCAGATAAAGCTTTATTAATGTGTTTTTTCACATTAATATCACTTCCAATTTATTCTCTATCCCCACTATATCAGAGGCTTACCTTGTAATATAGAAATGCAGTTAAAAGAAAATCAAACACATTGGCAATGTCTAAAAATGCATGTTTCATTCTACACCTAATATCCACCACCTATTCGCTGATAGATTGGAGTCATACTTTACAATTAAGTCCTCTTAAATCACACTTGATTATTTAATTGATCATAGATCAAGATTCATTTATATCTATATGTTTTGTGACTACTCTCTTCCATGGCTTGATCTCTATTTTTACCCACTAACAAATGGTTTTGAGAATGACTACTCTGAAGTAAAGTTTGAGATTCTGTAGTGCTAGGATCCCTTCTTTCCTATTTTCTTCATTTTTTTTTCATTTTGTGCTTCTATATGCATTCCTTTCTTTCTTCTTTTTTTTAGTTCTATAAAATGACTCTTTGGTCATGTTGTTTAGCATGACACTAAATTAATAAATTAATTTAGGAAGTAATGCTAATTTTATTTTATAAGCTCTGCCTACCCATGAGTAATTAATATGTTTTTAATCATTAAGGTTTGTCTTTATCTCTGCACATAGTGTTTTAAAGTTGTATTTATTTAGTTCTTGTGGGTATCTTGATAAGTAATATCCCAAGTATTTTATACATTCGGTAGTTATTTTTAAATGGAGTTTTTATTTCTAACCCTTCCTGTTGGCATGTTTTTTTTGGTATCTTAAAGAAGTGCTAATTATTTTGCTAGATATTGTTTCATTTAATTTTAGTTGACTCTCTAGAATTTGATAAGTCTACCATTTGTAAATGATAGGTCTATCATTTGTAAAAGTGATTTTTTTTCTTCTTTGTGCATATTCTCTCAATTTATTTGCATTGTTTTCTTTCTCATCTTATTGGGAAAGATTATTATTTATCTTCTTTATGAATAACACTTAAAAATTTTTTATATATACTCTTTGTCATATTAAAGAAAGCCTATATACTATAAATCAGCAGTCATCAAAACTATTTGGTACTGGCTAAGAAATAGAGTTGGTGGTTTAATGGAATAGGTTAGGCACAGGAGACACAGTAGGAAATGACTTATAGTAATCTACTCTTTGATAAACCCAAAGACTCCAGCTTCTGGGATAGGAACTCAGTATTTGACAAAAACCTGCTGGGAAAACTGGAAGATAGTATGGCAGAAACTAGGCATAGACCAACATCTTATACCTTATATAACAATAAGGTCAAAATGGGTTCAAGATTTAGAGGTAAAGGGTGATACCATAGATAAATTAGGAGAGGAAGGAATAGTTTACCTCTTAGATCTATGAAGAGGAAAACAATTTATGTCCAAACAAGAGATAGAGAATATTATGAAATGCAAGATGGAAGACTCTGTTTACATTGAATTAAAAAGGTTTTGCACAAACAGAAGCAATGCAGCCAAAATTAAAAGGGAGGCAGAAAACTGGGAAACCATTTTTACAGCCAGTATTTCTGATAAAGGCTTCATTTATAAAATATATAGGGAACTAAATCAAATTTATAAGCATGTAAGTCATTCCGCAATTGAGAAATGGCCAAAGGATATGAACAGGCAGTTTTCTGATGAAGAAATCAAAGCTATCTATTGCCATATGAAAAAATGTTCTAAATCACTATTGATGAGAAAAATGCAAATTAAAATAACTCTGAGGTACCACGTGACACCTATCAGATTGGCTAATATGACAAAAAAAGAAAATAATAAATGTTGGAGAAGCTGTGGAAAAATCGGAACACTAATGCATTGTTGGTGAAGCTGTGCACTGATCCAACCATTCTGGAGAGCAATTTGGAACTATGACCAAAGGGCTATGGGACTGTTCATACCCTTTCACCCAGTGGTACCACTGCTGGGTCTGTATCCCAAAGAGATCATAAAAGAGAGAAAAGGACCCCATATGTACAAAAATATTTATAGCAGCTCTCTTTGTGGTGGCAAAGAATTGGAAATAGAGGGAATGCCCATTGATTGGGGAATGGCTAAACAAGTTATGGTATATGAATGTAATGGAATATTACTGTGCTATAAGAAATGATGAGCAGGAGGAGTCCTGAGAAACCTGGAAGGACTTACATGAACTGATGCTGACTGAGAGGAACAGAACCAGGGTAACATTGTACACAGTAACAGCAACATTGTGTGATGAACAATGGTGATAGACTTGGCTCTTCTCAGCAGTGCAATGATCCAAAACAGTTTCAAAAACTCATGATAGAAAATTATCTCAAAAGCCAGAAAAAAAGAACTGTGGATTATGAATGCAGATTGAACCATACTGTTTCTACTTTTGGGCTGTTTTTTTTCCCTTCTTTTTTTGAGGTTTGTTCCCTTGTGGTCTGATTCTTCTTTCACAGTATGCAGAAATAAGTTTAATATGATTGCACATATGTACTCTATATCAGACTGCTTTCTGTATTGGGGAGGAGTGAGGGAAGGGAGGGTGGGAGAAAAAATTGGAACTAAAAACCCTATGAAAACAAATGTTGAAAACTATCCTTATATGTACCTGGAAAATAATAAAATACTTTTATTTTTAAAATATAAAGAAAGCCCAGCTTATTTCTGTTTGCTACTTTTTTTAAAAGAGAAATAAGTGCCATAGTTTTTCAAAAGCTTTTAATGCATTTATTTATATAATTATATGATTTTTGTTGCTTTTATTAATAACATTAAGTCATCATTTTCTAAACATTATACTAACTTTGCAAATTATTCTAATCTCCAGAGTTGGAGAGACCTAGCACTCAGTTCCTGAGGTCTCAGCACCAAAACCAAAACAACAACAACAACAAAAATTGAGTAAGTGAAAATAAAAGGACTTTTATGATGCTAGTTATGCTCAATACTCCATCACAGAAGAGTAAACCAATTCAAAATCACCAATCCAAACTACTAAGAAAAAAAAATAGCTTGCCCACAATATCATAAACCTTCTGAAACTACTGTCTGAGGTCACTCATGACCTACTATACCTAAAATTTAGTGACTTTTATTTTCTCTCCTCAGTATTTTATTCTGTGGACTGTCTCTTCTTTTTTATATACTTTTTTCCTCTTAGTTTATGTGACACAGTAATCATTGTCCTACATCTTCAGTATGGGGTCTTTTCCCTTTTCTCCATGTTTTCTCCCTTTGTGAAAGGTTGCAGTGTAAAAATGAATAGAGTGATGGAGTGAATGTCTGGAAAACCAGTTCAGATAGCACCTTTGACACATACTAGGTATGTGGCCATGGAAAAATTGTATAACTTTGCTGAGCCTCAACTGAAAATTGGGTATTATAATACTGATAGTAAATATCTCACAGAATATCACGTTGTATAATGAATATAAAGGAGTTTGGTAATGTTAAAACCTTATACAAATTTCAGTTATTATTGCTGGTGATCTAATACACCACCAAGGCTTTGATTATTACCTCTAATCAGACAACAGCTTTCTGTCTTGAGTCTATCCCCTCCATTTCATCCTTCTCAATCATTCCTGGAGTAATCATCCTAATATACTGTTCCAAGCATGTCACTTTAATGAAAATCTTTCAGGGGTTCCCCATTGTCTACCAAATAAAATATTAATTCCCTATCTTGGCATTTGAGGCCTTTCACAACATTTCTAGCTTTGCCATACACTTTTCTTTGTATACTTTAAGTTCTGATTAATTTGAACTATTTTCCATTGCACCCTCCAATTCTCAGCCTAACTTCTTTCCATGCATTTATTCCAATCATCATCCAACTACCTTTTGCTTCATGCAATCAAATTTCTCATAACACTTTCCTTTGCCTCTCTTTTATACTTAGCATACTCTCCATTTTAGTATGATTATTTGTGGATGTAATGTTGTTTGGTTTTTGTTTTTTTACCACAATTAAAGTTTAAGATACTTGAGTGTCAGATCTGTGTCATATTTCTATGTCTAGTACTATGCACAGTGACATCAACCCAGTAAATGCTTAATAAATATTTGTTGAGTGGAATATTTAAATAGAAGAGGAAAAAAAGGTCAATTAAAGATGTAGATAGGTAAAGAAAACAAGAGTTAATTTTATAATTTAGGACCATTTTAATTCCATAACAGGGGGCTGATCCAAGTGGGTTTTATCCTACTTACCTTGTAAGATGCAACCAAAGCACAGCATAACATGAACTGTTTCTGATGTGAAGGAGGAAACTGAGCAGCTGTCATTCATCTCTGCATTTAAACAAAGAAGAGGAAATCAGCTTAAATTAAATCAAGAGAGATTTCCGTTTGGACATAAGGAAGAATTCCTTGACTATCAGGGTGATAAAGAACCAAAATTGGCTCTCAAAGGAAGTTTTGGAGTCCTTTCATCCTTGGAGACTTTCAAGAAGAGAAGAAACAATAACAGGTCCTGGATGGTTTTGACATTCACATTTAGAAGGTCAGAGGCTAGACCAGATAGAATAGGGCAGGATCCTCTATTAGTCTATGAAATGATTGCCACAATTAAATGAAAAATAAGAGGGACCTACTAAATTAGTAATGCAAGTTAGCATAAGCCCCAGGACTGAAAGAAATCAGGCTGTGGGTAAAAATTCTAATGGAAATTAGAAACATCCCTAGATCAACAGAAATTCAAAACACCACCCACAGCAATAACATGGAACTTCTTCAAGCTACTGACATCTGCTGCCTGTGATATCAAACAGGCAGATAAAAAGGGTGGGAGGGGGAGTAATTTCAGGTCCACAAAGATGTTCACCAGTCCTTCGCACACCATCTGTGATCACTGCTGCACAGAGACAAAGCTGATGAATGTTTTGCTGGGCAGGGGAGAGAAAGCCCCAGTGCAGATACCTGGGAGGAGTTGTGATGAAACAGAAAGACAGAATGAGTTTAGAATTACTTAGCATTCTGTGAAGTAATCTTTCATGTGGTCTTAAATTCTAGTCACCAGCCAAACTGTAGTACTCAGAATATTGCCTTTCCTAAAAACAATGGTAATCTTTGATGTTTGGGCAGCAAACTGCACTTCCATGCTGATGATTTCAATGGCTTTAGAGCTGATCTTCACATAAACCTATTAGTACTGGAAGTGTTTGCCCAGTTGCTCAGTCAAAGGAAAACTTGATACATTGGAGGGACATTGGCTTTCTAATTCTACATGATCTTCTGGGATATTTTTACCATCCTGGTTTCCACTAGGATTCCATTTCAGGAATAACATTGAATTACAGGATTTTATATCTCATCAGTTTAGCTTGGTAAGGCTTTTTTCATACACACAAACACACACGCACACACACACACACATACACACACTGAAACACTGAAAAACAATAAAACTATGTGTTTATACAATCATTCAGAAATACCACTCACCAAAGGAGTATGGTGGCAAAACTGGTAAGGCTCAAAATAATGCTTGGAATCTCACCATAAATACCTTGGGTACTGCTTGGTGCTGCTACATTGTGTCTGCATAAATAATTTGGAGGGTGATCAGATAATGTCTTCTTTTTATAGTACGTTAATGGAGATAAAAGCCAGAAGGGCTCACACTTTATCAAAAAAAAAAAAAAAAGGTATTGTGATCTTGCAGGTGAAGTATGAGTTGAATTTTCTGTTATTCAGGGACTTATATTTCTTCTCACTATGGCTCTATTTCACTAGTTCCAGATTGATCATAATTACAAAGATTTGGAATCACAAAGAACCTTAGATGTCATGGCCCTTAGAATACCAAGGATGAATAAAGTTCAGGAGAATTGCAGATCTAAAGTTAAAATGGATCTCAGATGTTATCTAGTTCAGCTTCCCCATTTTACAGATAAGCAAACTGTTGACCAAAGAGGTTAAGGGACTTGCCCAAAGTAATACAGGTTACAGAGCTCTGACTTGAGCCTAACTCCTTTGAATCCTGATCCTATCAATGCTATTTCCATGATGTAGAAATTTGGTATCAAAGAAGAACACACACACACAATACAATATGTATGTATACGCACACACGTGCATGCATGCATGCATGTATATGCATATATGCATACATACATACATGCACATGTATATGTGTCTACACATATATGGAATATGAACTTCTATATCTTTATTCACACATATACACATGTGTATATAGAGATATAGCTATATCAATATATGGATATTGATATCAATATTTACATCCACATATGCACATACATCTTTACATATACAAAATGCTCTCAAGTTTTATGCAGTTTTAAACTTTGATAGATATATATATATATACATATACATATACATTCATACATTTATTCATGCATGGATATAGATGGATGATTGATTGATTTGCTAGATTTCATATCCACCCAATTCAGCAAGAATATATTAAATGCCTACTATATGCCAAGAAATAGGCTGATTGTCCAAGAATACAAAAAAAGGCAACAAACAAACAAAAAACAGTTCCAACTCTTGAGAAGCAGAGTGGAATTGGAGTGGGGTGGGGGACACAACATACAAACAGTTATGTACAAACAAAATGTATACAGGATAAATTGGAGCTTGTCTCAGTGAGTAAGGCACCAAGATTAAGAACTGGGGAATGCTTCTTGCAGAAAGTGGGACTTAGCTCAGATCTGAAAGAAGGAAGGGAAGCCAGGAAGTGGAGATAAGGAGAAAGAGTTCAAAGAAGGAAAGCTAGCCAGAGAAAATGTATTTGAACTTTCTACGTATGTTTCTGTGTTTATTCTGTACTTTGATATTCCTAGGGTCTGAGATTTTGTCATTGTGTGCACTCTGCCCACTGATGGAGCGTACAACCCTTTTACAATTTAATAAATGGTAAATGAAAGGTTTTGGTGCCACAAAATCCTTCCAGTAAACTAATCTCTTGATGACCCATCCTACAATTAGCTAGGCTAACGTTTGGGTGATATATAGGCCACCACTGTAGCCTATCCTCACACTGAAACTTAGCAAGACTTGCCAGACTTTATGCTCCCTGATGATGACCTTTCAAAACTCAAGGTCATCTGCATGCTATTACAAGTCGTGATATATCTGAAGACTATTTTGCGTCCATTACCTAAAAATGCTTCCTCTACACAATGGGTCATGCTGTTTCCAAAGGTTAGGAAGGGGCAGAAAGAAGGGGCTCTTATTTTACAAAGATATAACCAAGGTAAAGCAAGTATTCACCTTACCACAAAGTCGAACCTGAGACTTGAACCCAAGTATACTGATTTCTTAGGGCACACTATATTTCTGAAATAGTGTTGCAAATAAGGGGGCAGCTAGGTGGCACAGTGGATAGAGCACCGGCCCTGGAGTCAGGAGTACCTGAGTTCAAATCCGGCCTCAGACACTTAACACTTACTAGCTGTGTGACCCTGGGCAAGCCACTTAACCCCAATTGCCTCACTAAAAAAAAAAAATAGTGTTGCAAATAAAATTAAGAAACACAAACCACAAATATTTATATATGTTTTTTAAATCAATTACTTTCCCATATGTACCATGATGTTAGTAGCAATACTTTTATCCATAGGCAAGAACTGGAAACAAAGCAAATGCCCATCAATTGGGTAATGGGTTACAAAATTGTATTGGAAATGTTTTGACAGAGGTTACAGAAACTATCACTGTCTCTTTAAGAGTAGAGATGCCTGGAGTTATTGTTGTTACTGTCATTTTATGAGGTGCTTCTCCCAAAAGGGTCTAGGAGTCTATGAGTTTTTGCTGATCTATAAGGATCTACATGTAGATCATTTGAGAGAAATTATGGAGAAGAAAGAAATAAGATGGGGGAAAACATTTCTTGGGATAATTTCCTTAACTGTTCTTTTATGAACAAACATTATTAAAAGAATCTTATTATGAGTGAATCTGGAGAAGACCATAACGAGTAATGGCTTGAGAGAGGTAATTCTTTTCCTAACAAAACTAGAAAGGAAGAAGCCTTATAAAAGTGAGAAAAAGAGGATGGAGAGGCCTTCTTTCTTTCTTTTTTTTTTTTGAGAGGCCTTCTTTCTTGATGCAATGATCTTGACTTTTATATTGTGAGGGGGATGAAGAAATTTTTGAGAAGAGATTTTGCTAGGTAACTGGAGTTGTTGAAATGGTGTGATTGTGTTTTCAGAAGCTGCAATTACATCTGTAATTAAAGAGACAGTTTAAGGTGATTCCAAATGTGATCCTTTTCTCAGTTAATCTACTGTAAAAAAAATCATTTATATCTTTATGTTATCAACAGTGACACTGCTAACAAATTGGATAGTAGTAAATTTACTATTTAAATTAATCCTGAGAGATTAGCAATTTTGATATGGAAATGAGCAATGAATTATGTTGAAATATTTCTCTAATTTATCAAATAAATAAGTTTTAATGAACTAGGATACTCTAACCTAACTAATTTATATATAAGGATGACTGGAGACAGCCATTGCTGTTTGAGGCAATCAGAGTTAAGTGACTTGCCTAGAGTCACAGAGCTAGTAAGAGTGACTTGCCTAGAGTCACAGAGCTAGTAAGAGTCTGAAGTGAGATTTTAATTCAGGTCCTCTTGACTACAGGGCCAGTGCTCTATTCACTGTGCCACCTACCTGCCCCATTGTGTAATCAAAGGATCTGGATTTGAATCCCAGCTATGCAATTAATATTTTGGTGACTGGGGACTCTGCACTTCCCTTCCTCATCAGTAAAACATGGTAGTAGAACTAAATAATCTATAGGCTCTCTTTTAGCTCTAAATAAGATCTTCACAGTGGATCTCCTCGCCCCTTCAGTGAGATATTGATTAGGATGTTAGTAGAAAGACAACTATATAAATTAGATTTTAAAATAAAGAAGAGTTTATTATGTAAAAATGAAGATGGTCAGCCCTTACCTAGTGGGGATAGGGCCGGGCCTGATGCAGAGAAGACAAAGAGATGAGGAGATAGCAACAAAAATTGATGTTAGAGAAGTGATAAAGTACTGTAGAGAGAGAATTTCATTTGGTGTCAGGGGACATGGGTTCAAATGGATTCAAGCCTCCAGTGCTTATTATCTCTATGGCCTTGGGAGAATCACTTAATCTTCCTGTTCCTCAGTTTCTTCAACTGTAAAAAGATTGGATTTGGGGTTAGATTTGTAAAAAGATTAAGATTTGGCCTCTGAGATCCTTTCCATTTCACCAACTGTCCTCCTCCTAGCTTCATTATTTGTATGTTACCACAATCCTCTTAGAAACAAAAAGTCAAAATTATAGTCATTAATATTAATTTTCCCATATCCAATCAATTGCCAAGTCCTATGAATTTGGGGGCAGGTAGGTGGTGCAATAGATAAAGCACTGGCCCTGGAGTCAGGAGGACTGAGTTCAAATCTAACCTCAGACACTTAATAGCTTTGTGATCCTGGGCAAGTGACTTAACACCAATTGCCTTAAACATTGTGGCCATCTCCAGTTGTCCTCATATGTATCTTGCCACTGGACCCAGATGGCTCTGGAAGAAAGGGTAAAGTTGGTGACCTTGCACAGTCCTCCTTCTGTCAAATCCAACTCACAAGTCATAACATCACCCTGATGTCATGCTCCTCTTTGAGAATGAAGGACAAACAACAATAACAATTAATTTATGAGCTAGGAGTAGTAATTTAATTAATAAATGAGAAAATATCAGTATTATCCTAGAATTAAAGATGATGAGAATGAATATGAATATAATGAGTCAAGTAGTATAATCAGGTATAGCCTATAAAAGGTTGGTATGCTGGAGACCATACTTCTGCCCCAATTTACCTTATTACATACCAATAGAACAGAATATTATTGCTCTTTAAGAACTGATGAATATGAAGAATTCAGAGAAATACAAGAAAATATATGAATACATTCAGACAAATTTCCAGCTCCCCATTATACCACTGAACAAAAGATAATAATAATCCCCAACAATTTTTACTTTTTAAGTCAGAATTCTGAAAGTAGGGGCATCAGTTAAAGCACATAGAAATTCAAGTTTAGGGACATTTTTTTCTCTTCAAAATCCTAAATCTCCATTATTATCATAAAAATTAAAACAAAAGAGACAGTGTTTACAGAATTCATTTTAACAAAACTTTCTGAAGTACCTATAATATATAAGGTACTGAGGATTTGAAAATGCAGGAAAAGTCCCATCCCTTAAGGAATGTATATTTTAGTGGATATAGAATATATGTATAAAGAAAAGCAAATATAAGATAACTTGAGGGAACTGATGATAGATAGATAGATAGATAGATAGATAGATAGATAGATAGATAGATAGATAGATAGATAGATAGATAGATAGATATAGATATGATAACTGAGGGAACAGATCAAGAAATTAACTAAAACTCAGACATGAACTTTACTAACAGCTTCTAGAACAATCACTCTGGAGCTGGCTTCCCATTTCTTTTTTCTTTCTTCCTTTCTCATCTTTGTTTCTCTTCATTCTTTCTCTAGCTTCCTTTCTTTCTTGTTTCTTCTTCCTCTTCCTTCTTCCCCTTTCTTCCTATGTTTTCACTGGTGTAAGGCTCTCTCAGATGATGTAACTCCCAATCGTGCCATAGATATGTATGACAATTAACAGCCTGCCCCCTCCCCAATAAAATGAGAAATTACAGTGAATTTCTTGCCACTGGTATTTTCCACCATGTTTAGTAAATGAAAAATGGTGGGCTGGTAATGTTTTCAAAATGACATCTAATATACACAGAATCATACCCATTCCCCGAAATATCAGTGCTGGATTGAGACCCCATAGGAAGGGAAAGATTTCCTAATGATGGGATCTTCCAGGAACTTTTCCTAGGGGGCTCCAGGAAAATGATGGATCACAGACTGAACTTCTAAAACCGAATAAAGGGGTCACCTACCTGGGGTTTCCCTGGGTCACAATTATAGAGAAGTATTGTGGTTTATTGGAAAGAACATGAGCCTCAGGATAAGTAGGGACATGAATTCGAATCCTACTTCTAACACTTACTTTAATTGTATGACAGAACAAATCATTTATTATCTGATAACTTTAATTTAGGGCAGCTTGGTGGTATAATAGATAGAGTAAAAGGCCTGGAAGCAGACTTGTTTTCCTGAGTTCAATCTATTATAAGAAACTCATTAGCTGTGTGTCCTTAGGCAAGTCACTTAGGCCTGTTTGCCTCAGTTTCCTCATCTGTAAAATGAGATGGAGAAATGGCAAGCCATTTCAGTATCTCTGCCAAGAAAACCCCCAGTTGGGTCACAAAGAATCAGACACAACTGAAAATGACTAAACAACAAAAATTTAAATTCTCTTTTCTACAAAATAGAGATAACAGCACATGTAGTACCTAGCTACTTAACAAAGTTAACGTAAAAATCAAATGAAATAATCTGTAAGTAGTTTTGAGCCTCTAAGTATTATAAAAGTGGCGGATATCATTAATTAAAATCATCAACAATTATTTATTGGCCATTTATTGGTTCCAAGTGTTATAACAAAAAGCAACTTCAGAGACCTCTGAGAACATACACAAACCATACCATCCATAGTTTCTTTATGCTATTCTTCTAGCATAACACCTATTTCAAATCAAGAATTCAGCAGTAGGGAGGGATTCTGGTATATTTTCTAGTGATTCCATAAGCAAGGGAAAAGGTAGAAAACCAGTGTCATGGATTTAGAACTGGAAGAGAAATCAGAGGTAATCTCATCCATTTCCCATGATGTAAGGGAGAAGATAATTACATGATTTGAGAATCTTATATATGTTTGGTATTTCTCTTGGTGGCTATGCATCAAAGCAGCATCTCAAATGTTATTTGTCCATCCATCTTGAAGAATGCCTTGAAAAATGTCTCTTGGGTGGGCAGGAGTACTTGGAGTCTCAAGCTGTTTTTCATAATTCTGTTCTTTGAACTACAAACTAAAGGATGACTCAACTCACCATTAGTTGTGTAGATAACATAAATAACACCTGGGGAAGTGATCTGCTTATTGATTTATTGCAAAACTTGAAAGAAATGTTCTGAAGTTGAGAGTTTATTATGCTATTGAAATGTCATGGCTTACATGTTGCATTAGAGTCCTACAAGCTTTGGGGGGAACTTTATTATCCTTTTATTGTATATAATGCTCATCTACACATTTTACTATTTAATTTGGTTTCATGAGGAGAAAGCAGATTTCAAAAGGATGAGACATCCACAGAAAACTGATTTCAGCATTTTCATCATAACCAAAGGACACCTGAACAAACCAAGACTTTGATAGCTCTGTGGATTAGGGAATCTCATTAATTTAGGTCTTCCCCTCAACAATGGACATTGTAACCCAACCACATCTTCTATCACATCTTATTCTTGCTTGTGTCCATATTTTCCAAAAAGGAGATTAAAAGTTTCATGATCTGGGGGCAGCTAGGTGACACAATGGATAAAGCATTGGCCCTGGATTCAGGAGTCCCTGAGTTCAAATCCAGCCTCAGACACTTGACACTTACTAACTGTGTGACCTTGGGCAAGTCACTTAGCCCTCATTGCCTAACCCCCCAAAAAAAAGTTTCATGATCTCTATAATTAACAGTTCTGGAAGAGTTCTAGTCCTAGAGTTTTTCTATAAGTAAAACATGGAATAGGGAAAATAGGGAAGTTTAGTGGGCAAATATTGTAGAAACTCAAGCCATAAAATGTTATATAGGGAAGTAGTTCTTTGGAAAAGGTTAGGATTCTGACATTAGTTATAAGGAGTCATAGTTTAAATTTTTGGACAACTTTTTTATTTACCCTCCCATTCCAAAATTAATTGCCTACAAAAAGTTTATTTTCAATGATTATATGTGTCACCTAGACTATTATATTTGTTCAAACACAATGTTAGGACCATGATACGTATTGGGGTTTTTATGACTTTTCATATTGTTATTTATTTTTACACAATTTACTTTTTTTTTTTTTTAGTGAGGCAATTGGGGTTAAGTGACTTGCCCAGGGTCACACAGCTAGTAAGTGTTAAGTGTCTGAGGCCGGATTTGAACTCAGGTACTCCTGAATCCAGGGCCGGTGCTCTATCCACTGCGCCACCTAGCTGCCCCCACAATTTACTTTTGATCAGTTTGTAGGAAAAATACTGAATTAAATTAGCTAATTTCTCTTATTCATCCTATTATAGCTTTGATAACAACTAATTCAGTGCATTTGAAACTGGACTGAATAACAAGATTCTATATACCGAGGGGAGGCTGAAATCTCATTTCAAAAGTTTGATTCTCATTTTAGGGCAAACGACAGACAATTATAGTAAACTTTTCTACTAAAGTGGGAATAGAAGGAAAGTTCTTAATTTATGAGCACAAGGACATCTCAAGAAGCTCCAGTTAGAAATCTCTTTACTGAGAGATGTTATTTGAAATTTGTATACCAAATCAGTCCCAGTTCAAAGGAGCTCATTTTGCGGTATGTTCTAATCTCACTGTAGGAGTGAATTTTCAAGAACCACAAAACTGAGTTTGGGCCCTACAAAGGTAACACAGATGCATATTTATTGATGATCTTCATGGCCCAGGCTTTATGTAGTTTAATTAACACTTGAGGCCCAAAGTTGACTAGAAGCCCTGGTAACCAGAATGAAACTTCTCAGAAATTGCTGACTTTTGCATGGTCAGAGATGAAAAGCAATCGCTTTCCTATGGTTTCTACCCCAAACCTTAACAGTTCCTGTGCACTAGAAGATTCACAAACTGGGAAACTTTAATAAACCTGGGCTGAGTTTCAGGGTCTTGGTGAAACCTGAAACCAGTCTCCCTTTGCCTCCTATCAGGTCAGGTTACAAAAGTTTGATGTAGCTCTGGCTCCCACTTCCTCAAAGTCTCTCTGAAACCTCATAAACTGATGTGGTTGATTTGGCATATGTCATCCACGGAGGAAGAAGAACCAAGCCCATGGTGATATTCCTTGTTTTTCAATGGTAATAAAACCCTGATATTAGAATATAGGTTGATTTGAACTGTCCTACGAATTTCAGTAATTGTGCTGACAACATCGTTGTACTCAGATTCAAAGACCAGTCAACTCCTCCCATCAGCAACAAATTATAGAGCTAAATCTCCATTTGGGGAGAACAATGGCAAATTCAATTAGGTTTCCGAAGTGCTATTGTGGGTCAATCAGGTTATAAATAATGGGCCCTAATTGGTACTCTTCCAAAGAGTAACAATCTTTTTTTTTTATTATTTTTAGTGAGGCAATTGGGGTTAAGTGACTTGCCCAGGGTCACACAGCTAGTAAGTGTTAAGTTTCTGAGGCCAGATTTGAACTCAGGTACTCCTGACTCCAGGGCTGGTGCTCTATCCACTGCGTCACCTAGCTGCCCCAAGAGTAACAATCTTTACCTGGAGTCAACTAATACTGATAAAGGTGCAAAATTCTTTCTGGACTTTGAAAAACATCAAAGCAATCCCTCTTAATGTGATTCTCTCGATCCATCTCAGAGCCAAGGGCTGCAGAATCAGCTCCAATAGGAAATTGAGACTAACAATAAAACAGAATTCACAAAATAAGTCTGATAATTAGTGATGGCTAGTGGGAAATTTTATCCAACATTGACTAGAAGACTCCGGGTAGCCAAACTCCAAAAAGAAACTACACAATGTTAGCTCTTCTGTTTTACCACAGATTGCAGCAATATCCTTTAGGAATATTTCAGAGAAGAGGCAGTGTAATATAGACTAGTCTTCCCATGGTCTTCATTTGAAGTGATACTTAAGCAAATGCAAGCTGATAGTAACATTTCTGCACCATATCATCGGAAGCCCCATCAAGGTGGAAAGGAAAGATTATTTTAAGAGAGTCAGAAACTAAAAGTCTTCAAAACATGTCAGAATTAGTTCAAAAAATTTGGCTTTTTTTTTTTTTTAAAGAGAAGGTACTTGATGGAGATAAAAAAAAAAAGTGATACGGGGGCATCTAGGTGGCACAGTGGATAAAGCCCCAGCCCTGGATTTAGGAGTACCTGAGTTCAAATCTGGCCTCAGACACTTGACTCTTACTAGCTGTGTGACCCTGGGCAAGTCACTTAACCCCCATAGCCCCACCAAAAAAAAAAAGTGATAAAATAATCCAAAAAGTGACAGCATGGAATTAGAAACTGAAGGTTTGGATTCTAAATTTGCTAAATTTAGTTAGCTGTGTGACTTAGTGCAAATTACTTTCCCTATCAGGGCCTCAGTTTTCCCAACTGTAAAATGATGGAACAGATGATCTTTGAGGTCCTTCCAGCTCTGACATCTAGGAATCTATGATATTAGGCAGTGGTAAAAGGAACCAGAATATGACTAATAAAATATGAAATAAGATGTTGCTATTTTCATATTTAAAAAGGAACCTGAGGTGGAAAGGATACATGGAATTCACTAAAAAAAGTGCTTTTTATTTCAAAAATCCAAACAGAATAGAAATTGTAGCACTCCTGTGTTATGCTTCTGTAACATTAGCCCTTTACTTACCCGACCTTTAGCAGTTGGTAATAAGCAGCAGCGGCTGGGGCTAGGGAGTCTACTTCCTAAATCAGTCTCATTCCCTCCAAGGTCTGCCCTCTTTTTGAATTATTACACCACCTGGCACAACGAATACTATTGACTCTGGAGAGAGGAGCCTAATTTTGCAATAATTTTTACAGATTGCTAACTGAAAAACAAGAACAAAAATGAACTACTAGGTAGTTGAAACCACTGACTTTCACTGCTCCTTCCTGCTCCTGAGTAATTTATTGCAATAGACCTCAGCTCCCACACTCACTCCAACACTTTGGCCAGTCTGGGATATTTACTTCGTGTAGGCCGAAGGCCAAGAAAGAATCAGCCTTCATCTGTGTATTTCAAAGCATACTATGTAGGCCGGATCTCCCACAACCTCTTCTGTGTTCTTAACACCATTTAGAAAAGTGAAGGTAACAGCATACTAATAAAGTCATCTAAATACAAATGTATATCACATCACCTATGGATTAACTGCAATAGCCCTCCAAAAGAGGGTAGGGAAAAATTAAAAACAGTAAATTACATCAATTCATAAACTTCCACTAAATTAATCCATGTAATAGTGTGAAATAGACCATGTTCTCAATTAGGGAAGGAGCTAACCTTGGAAGTTCATGTGGCCTGTGGATTCTTTTCCCATCTTGACCTTGGTCCCTTAAATAAGAGCTTACACTGAAGTCCAAGTGAATCATTTGCATTTATATGAATGGCAACAGCTACCCTCCTATTACAGGAAATGCCCAAATAGATGTCTTCAATTTAATGATAACAGAAAAAAGAAAACTGAGTACATAATATGAACCAAGCTAGATAGCATGCAGGGTATTGACAATGAAAGAACTGAGACATATATAAGTTTACAGGGCATCCCCCTCCCCCATTCTCAAAACAGCCAGTAAATCTCATCACCTCATATGTATAAATGCCCAAAGTTTGGACACTAAGTAAGATGAACTGTAAGTATTTTATACAGTTAGGGAAGTTTAATCTAATATATATCAGAGACTTGACAGGTTGAAACTTATGACTGGAATCTGAATAGATGCATTGGCCTTACTCAAAAATAAAAAGAATAGGTAAAAGAGATGAGAGTAGGAGGAGATAGTATTACATATTAAAATTCAGGAACCAAAGTGAGGAATCATGGTGGAAAATAGGTTGGTGACGAGTGGAGAATGGAATAGAAATAATTGTTTTTGCTTGGAATATACTAGAGAACACCTGGACAAAAAGGGTAAATAAATTAGGAATTTGAGAAATGTATTACAAGCCTGGCAAAAAAGATCAATTGACAGATATACAGAGAAGCAGACAGGTGACAAAGAGCTAAATTATTAAGTATTTACTATATAACAAGTATTGTGCTAAGTTCTGGGAATACAAATATAAGTAAGCAAGACTGCCCTGCTTTCAAGGAGTTTATATTCTAACAGAGGAAGAAAATACAAAAAGG
Source organism: Dromiciops gliroides (assembly GCF_019393635.1). NCBI lineage: Eukaryota > Metazoa > Chordata > Mammalia > Microbiotheria > Microbiotheriidae > Dromiciops > Dromiciops gliroides. The sequence continues at coordinate 575,152,025 of NC_057862.1, forward strand.
GTAAGGCAACAGAAAAGGGGGAAAACATATTCAGAAGCAAATGAGCACAGCAATTTAGTATTTTATAAACCTAAAGATGCCTGCTATTGGGACAAAAGTTTACTCTTTCCTAAAAATTGCTGAGAAAGCTAGAAAGTAGTCTGGCAGAAACTGAGCTTAGATGAACATCTCACGCCACATACCAAGATAAATTCAAAATGGGTACCTTATTTAAACATGAAAGGTGATATCATAAACAAATTAGTGGATCATGGATGAAATTATCTGTCATATTTGTGGGCAGGGGAAGAATTCATTCATGGTAAAAGAAGAGATAGAGAGGTTTATGAGAGGTAAAATGAATAATTTTGCTTACATAACATTAAAAAAGTTTGTATATAAACAAAACCGGGGGCAGCTAGGTGTCATAATACATAAAGCAGTAGCCCTGGATTCAGGAGGACCTGAGTTCAAATCCAACCTCAGAAACTTGAAACCTGCTGTGTGACCCTGAGCAAGTCACTTAACCCTCATTGTCCCACCAAAAAAATACAAAAAACTAAAAAAAAGTAACTAAAATTAGAAAAAAGATGGAAATCCAGGGAAATCTTTGCAGCAAGTTTCTCTCACAATGTTCTCATATTTCAAATATATAGGGAACTGAGCTAAGCTTGTAAAAAAAAAAAAAAAAAACAAGAGCTATTTCCCTGTAGATAAATGGTTATGGGTCAGGTAGTTTTAGAGGAAAAAGTCAAAGTTCTCAATAGTCATGAAAAAATGTTCTCTATCACTAGTAATTAAAGAAATTCAAATATAAACAACTCTGAGACGCCTCCTCAAACCCATTAGATTGGCTAAGATGACAGAAAAGGGAAATAACAAATGTTTGAGGGGATGTGAGAAAATAGGTACACTAATGCACTGTTGGTGGAGCTGTGAACTAGTTGAAACATTCTGGAAAGTAATTTGGAACTATGCCTCCAAAGCTATTAAACTGTGCATATCCTTTTTAACCTAGCAATACCACTATCCCAAAGAGATCAAAGAAAAAGTTTAAAAAAAAAGAAATCCATGTGTACAAAAAATATTTATAGCAGCTCTTTTTGTGGTAGGAAAGAATTGGAAAGGGGATGATCATCAATTGAGGAGTGGTTAAACAAATTACAGCATATGAATATGATGGGATACTATTGTGCTGTAAGACATGATGAAAGGGGATGGTTTCAGAAAGACTTGGGAAAACATATTAACTGATGTAAAAAAAAAAGTGAACAGAACCAGTAATTTACAAATTTACAGCAATATTATAATGCTATGCAGCTCCATATAGAGAATTAATGGACTAAGAGTGCAGATTGAAGCATATTTTTCTTTCTTTTTTTTAACACGGCTAATGAAGCAATATGTATGGCTTCTTATTTGTAATAGGTTTGTATTTCTTGCCTTCTCAATGAGTAGGGGAGGGAAAGAACCTGGAACTGAAATTAAAGTTGAATTTAAAAGGATGTATGTTAGGGGCAGCTAGGTGGCACAGTGGATAAAGTACCAGCACTGGATTCAGGAGTCCCTGAGTTCAAATGTGGCCTCAGATGCTTAACACTTACTAACTGTGTGACCCTGGGGAGGGGAAGAATTCATTCATGGTGAAAGAGTTAGAGAGGTTTATGAGAGGTAAAATGAATAATTTTGCTTACATAACATTAAAAAAGCTTGTATATAAACAAAACCGGGGGCAGCTAGGTGGCACAGTAGATAAAGCAGTAGCCCTGGATCCAGGAGGAACCGAGTTCAAATACAGCCTCAGAAACTTGACACCTGCTGTGTGACCCTGGGCAAGTCACTTAACCCTCATTGTCCTGCCAAATAAAAATGTAAGCTCCTTAGGGTCAGCAACTGCCTTGCTTTTTTCCTTTTTGTACCCCCAACCCTAGCACAGTGTTTGACACATCCTATGTGTTTAATAAATACTTGCTGATTGATGAATTGATTGATTAGTTGAATGAAAGAGAATGTAAAATAAAAGCTACTTATGCTAAAGTATCCCTATCTCTTTGGATTCAGGCCTCCACAACATGAGTCTATACTCCAAATCACATGAGTTAACAGGGGAAAAAATGGTTTGGGAATTACAATCCAAATATACCCTTCCCCTCTCCTACAAAGTTAAGTCATTTTATTACTCCAAGCATGTGGCCAGGAAGCCTAGGTTTGAATCCTATTTCAAGACACTAGTGGTTGATATGAGGCTGGGCAAATCATTTAACAACTCCCATTGCAAGATTACAAATTGCTGATAAGATGCCATTATGGTTTGGTAGGGGCATATATTCTTGCAGGAATTACTTGTACAAGGAAATCTCAGATCTAATCCCTAACTAGAGGCAACAAGAACCTAAGTTCAAATCTGGCTTCAAACACTGTGTGACCCTAAGCAAGTCATTTAACCTCTGTCTCCATCAGTTTCCTCAATTATAAAAGGGGAAATAATAGAATTTATCCCCCTGTGTTGTAAAGAAGATCAAATGATGTGACATTTGTAAAGTGCTTAGCACAGTGCCTGGCATATAGTAGGTTTTGATAAATGTCCTTCCCTCTTCCCTCCCTCCCTTCCTCTTCTCCCTTTCTTTCCTCCTTCCTTTTCTCCTTTCTCTCCCTCCCTGCCTCCTTTCTTTCCTTTCTCCTTTCCTCCCTATGTCCTTTCCTCCTTCTTTTCTTTTCTTTCCTTCTTCCTTTCCTCTCTCCCTTCTGTCCGCTCTCTGTTCCTACCTTCCTCAATCAATAAACATGTATTATCTATGCACCTCCCTCCCTCTCTTCCTCTCTCCCTTCCCCTTTTCTCTCTCCCTTCCTTCTTTCCTTCTTTCTTCCTTCTTCACTTCCTCTGTTCTCTTATTCACTTCCTTCCTGCCATCTTCCCTTTCTTCTTGCTCTTTCCCTCCTTCCTTTCCTTCCTTCTTTACTCTTCCCACAATCAATAAATATTTAATAAGTGCCTATATGTCTCCCTCCCTCCCTTATCTTCCTTTCTGTCTCCCTCTCTAAGTTCTTCCCTTCTTTCCTGTCTTCCTTTCTTCTTCCCTCCCTTTCTCCCTTTTTTTCTCCCTCCTTCCTTCCTTTCTTTCATATCTCAAAGAATTGAGAGTAAACAGCTTTGTTAACTTTTAAAGTGATATATGAATATAAATTATTATTATTATTATGGTCATATCATTCTCCCCCACCCCAGCACTTCACCACACAACATGATTGAGGGGCTCAGTTTTGGTGAGGTTATCTTTATTTTCATTAGACAATACTAGGGTTTTCTATCTTCCCATTTTCTGAATGGGAAAAATCAATTAAAATAATTGTTATTAAAATGACTAATGTATAGGGGCAGCTAGGTAGCACAATGGATAAAACACCAACCCTGGATTCAGGAGGATCTGAGTTCAAATCAGACCTCAGATCCTTGACACTTACTAGCTGAGTGACCCTGGGGAAGTCACTTAACCCTCATTGCCCTGCCAAAAGAAAGAAAGAAAGAAAGAAAGAAAGAAAGAAAGAAAGAAAGAAAGAAAGAAAGAAAGAAAGAAAGAAAAGAAAAGAAAAGAAAAGAAAAGAAAAGAAAAGAAAAGAAAAGAAAAGAAAAGAAAAGAAAAGAAAAGAAAAGAAAAGAAAAGTAAAAGAGAAGAAATTTTAAAAAAGAAATCCAAATGGATAGAGACCTATATAGGAATATATGGAATTCCTATATAGAAGATTCAAAGTATAATTTAATCATACATAGCACAAGGTACAGAAGACCATAGGACAAGTGCTACTTTCAATATGTCGCTTCTTATTCTATCATAGTATTTAATACTGTAACAGACTTTGAGTCATAGACTCAAAGGATCACAGTCACAAGGCTATCTAGTCCAACTGATGAAAAACCACAATTCCTATGTCACCACCATCCTTCCCAGTCACTCAGGTTTGACAAGTTCAGTGTTGCCAACAACTATTCACTCTGACTCTACCTATCTAATTACTTGCCAAATTTTGTTTGTATAATGTCTCTTTCATCTGCATTCTTCTCTCTATTCTTATGGCCACCACCCTAGATCAAGGCCTCTCTCTTAGACAATTGCTTTGTCCTCACTGGTCTCCTTCCTCAAACATCTCTTCTTTCCAATCTATCCTTCTCCCAATTGCCCAAATCATTTTCTTAAATCACTCTTACCACATCCTTCCCCCTTTCAATAAACCCAAAGATTCCCAGTTGCCTTTAGGTGCAAGTATAAATAAACTTCTTTGTTGGGCATTTAAAAACCTTCACAACCTGGTCCCAACCTACCTTTCTAGTTTTATACCTCCAGCTAAACTGGCTTTCCTGCTAGTCTTAATACACAATTTCCTAATATACAATAATCTATCTCCCTCTTATCATTGGTTCTTCCCCTGGACCTGATTAAGCTCCCTCCTTATCTCTGTCCCTTAGAATCCCTTGCTTAATACAAAATTAGGTGAAATCTTTTCTGGTCTCCCTGGATACTAGTACCCTCTCCCACAACTTACTTTGTACTTTTAAAATATATTTTGTATATGTATGTATATGTACATACATATTATACACACACACACACACACACACACACACACACATATATATATATATATATATATATATATATATATATATATATATATATATATATATATATATATATATATATATATATATGACTTTTTCTCCCTCTTCAGAATGTAACTTCCTTTATGGCATTTTTTTTCTCTGTATCCCCAACACTTATCCAATGCTTGTTAGATTGATTTTACATCATACCTAATAAGTTTTTGTTTGAAGATCTCCAGTGCTGAGGAAACCACTGCCTGCTGAGACCGTCCAGTATACTTTTGGTAGCTCTGATTTTTAGGAACTTTTTTTTTCCCTTTACATCAAAGGCAACCCCTTAATTTTACAGATAAGGAAACAGAAGCTCATATATGTATTTGTCTAAGGTTACACAGAGAGTAATAACTCTCACATCTATCCCATCTTCTCCACCCATAGATCCAGTGTCCTAGTTAGGGACCTTATCACCTCTACTTGGACTTAGAGAATAGCCAAATCATTCTCCCTACTTCCAATGTCTCTCTTCCCCAATTTATCCTCCATACATTGGCTAAAAAAGTCATCTTAGGTCACAAATCTAACCATGTTGCACTCCTTTTCAAATACCTTCACTGTTATTCCATTGTCTAGGGAATAAGACCTTTTATAATCTTACATAGTACACTGGAAAGAGTGTTAGATTTGGAACCAAACTGTGACATTTAAAAAGTTTGAGACATAGTTTCTGGGTAATTTAATAATTTTATTGCTAAAGCTAACATGCTTATTAATAAAAAGAGGTCAGTGGCACTCTAGAATGCCAAAGACCCCTCATGGCGGTGGGTTCACAGTTCATATGCCCTTGGAAAAGCAGGTATTCCTGAGGGTGGCAATCAACTCTGATTGGTTAAGAAGTAAGGAAAGAATAAATATTACAATGGAAGGCTGGCTATATTACAGTGAGGGTCTTGTGGTATGTGATTTGGATCACTCAAGTCTTAGTCAAAGAGATTTACCAGTTTCCATATCACTGGTCTGACAAAAGGGAGAATCCACATCTCCCCCCCACCCCCATCTGTCTGAATAAACATAATGAACAGGAATCCTCCCATTAAGCCAAACTTAAAATTTCTTTTACTGTCTGATTATGTCTGATTAGATCTTAGCCTGGATAAGTCTTTGCCTCAGATTTCCCACACTGGTTGATTTCTGGATGAGGAAGTAGAAAAGGGGGAAAACATTGGTCCTGATTCAATGATTAGTTATTAATCCAAGAGAAATAATCTTTTTCCTCATTATGTTCTAGGCTCAAATTCTAGCTCTGCTATTTGCTACCTGTTTTGCCATGGGCAAAACTCAACATCTTTGGACCTTAGGTTTTGTTTGTTTGTTTGTTTTTCCCTAATATGTAAAATGTGTCTAAATGACTGATGATATCAGCTATAACTCTATGGTCCTATGAATTATCTTCCTGGCTTATTTTACATAACTTCCCTTTTTGGATTCTATATCTAAACTCAACTCCTTGGTACAACACCTCCCACCTCTAAAAATTCAGAGAAGGGACCTTTCCCCAGTCCCCATGCCTGAAATGCACTTCCTCCACATAGACACCTCACAGGTATCACCTTCTTGGTCAAGACAACCCAGATTCCCCTCCACCATGCCACACCCATTTCTCAACATTGTCTCCTCAATTTTTCTTTAAGATATATTTATTTCTGTACACATTGTCTCTTCCCAACTCTTTCTTCTCCCCCCCACCTCAAGACTCTTTAGTTTGCTTGAAAGGAAGAATTATTTTGTATCTGTATACCCAGTACCTAGCAAGTTTCCCTGCACATAGAAAGCAATTAAGTAAACATTTGTTTACCTGATTTCTATTCAAATGAATTGGCAGTAAATTATCAGAGGCAATATTTAAACGCAAGTCCTCTGATTTCAAACCCAGAAGATTTTCTACTATATCACCTAGATACATTATCTTAACAGATATGACCTGCCTTCGATATCAGTTACGGTAATAACACCTAGCCTAAGTTCATTTTTATTTGATGCCTTTGTTACACTTCATACCTACAATGTGTAATTGTTGCTTACTTCCCAGACAATAACTATGAGAAAACTGTTATGTTATGATACTGAATTATTATGGATAGACTCAAGTGAAATGTGGCTGGGGCTTTTTTAATAGCAAATCTCTAGGGAGGAAACACTTTTGGGGATATAAAGATGGCCAGAATGTATGGAGATCAAAGTATGATTAAATACCAATATTTGTGATAGGCAGGAAAGCACAGATAGAATATCCTGTGACCTTAATTACAGATTTTTGGGACATTTTACCAACCACCCCAGGTCTATCACCTCCATTTACAATCTACTTGTTTTATTTCTAACCAAATCTTCATAACAACAAGCAGTCTTCATACCTTGTTGGTACTGGAGAATACTCTTTAACTTCCCTAAAGTACTTTTGGCTGAAGAGTTATATTCAACATGATTCCATCTTAAACCTCATATTGGCATATTATCTATAAAGTAGTCCAATGACCATGAACAGTCTTGACTAGTCTGGTGTCTAGAATTTTTTTGTTTGTTTTTTTCTTTGTTTTGCACCACTGGTTAAGATAAGGCTAACAAAGCTGAAGTCCTTAGTTCAAAGTTCAAGTTAGTGTGCTAGCATGTGCCATTTGTCAGTGGTAGTCCTGGAGGATGAGTTGAAATATTCTGTTTCCCACTGCCACTTTAAAGTCCGCTCAATCAAAATTTCCCCACCAATCCAAATTATAGTAACTGCAGTATACCAACCTCCAGATCATTCTCTTTCCTTTTCCAAGGAATTCAATAGATAGTTCATCATCTTCTCCTCCTTAACTCTTGCCCTTATAAAAGAAAACTTTAATACCTACCTTGACGCTACCTCAAAATCCCTAGCCTCCAAATACCTCAACCTCCGTAAATCCCATAATTTACTCCTATATTCGTACTCAAATACAAATAAGTTTGGTCATATATTAGATCTCACTATTACAAAGTTCCCTAATTAGAAACTCTGACATTCCCCTATCTGACTATAACCTACAATCACTCCACCCCTCCCTATGCCTCATCCCTCTTAAACCTGTTCTTAACCCTCATCAAGACTTCTAATCCCTGAACTGAGGTTCTTTCTCAGGCCACTGTCCCCTGCTCTTTTTCCCTTGTTCTATTCCACTCTTCTCTTATCAAAACTCAGTCTTTAATGATGCCCACCATTTACCTCCTCCATTACTATAGAGGAAAAGCTGAGCATAGCTTGAGAAAGTGCCACAATCATGTTGACTGGATCCATTATAAAATCTTGTTATCTTACCTTAAATGAACACTTTTATTTCCTTTTATTTCTCCCTAAATGATTTCCTATCTTACTCTCAATGGAATATTTTCCAAACCTTCTCTTCTCAAGTGTCCTGCATCCAGAACCCTACGTCTCACTCAGTTAAGTACCTTGCCTCGTATTATACTGGGAGTGGGAGGGGTCAATTCATATTAATTCCCTTTTCTCTAATTCTCTTCATTCAAAATCCCTTGGTGTTATTCCTCACTTCCTCCCTTCCCTTAGTCTCTGATGAAGAGATGTACCTTCCCCTTGCTAAGGCTAACGTTACTTCATGTACACTTGATCCCATGCCCTCCTGCCTGCTCCAGCAGATTTCATTGTCACTCCTTTCCTCCTTTCTTGAAACTTTAATCTCTCCTTCTCAAATGGTACTTTCCCTATTCCTTTCAAACCTCCCTGTCTTCCTCATCCTTAAAAACTTTCCCTACACACTATGATCCCCTTAAATTTCTGTCCTAGAGTTCTCCTTCCTTTTCCAGTCAAAATCCTAGAAAAAGCAGTCTACACTTACTACCTCCATTTCCTCTCTTCTCACTCATTCTACAACCCTTTTCAATCTGGGTTTCCATGACACTATTCTCTCTTTTTCTGCCTCCTGTCTGAAAACTGGAAGTCTATTTTTATCACGCATCATCTTTGTTGTTGTTTGTCTTTCATTCGTTTTTTTTTTGGTGAGGCAATTGGGGTTAAGTGACTTGCCCAGGGTCATACAACTAGTGTCAAGTGTCTGAGGCCAGATTTAAACTCAGGTCCTCCTGAATCCAGGGCCAGTGCTCTATCCACTGAGCCACCTAGCTGCCCCTGTCCTTCATTCTCGAAGAGGAACATGACAGATGTCATGACTTGCACTGAAGTGGATTTAAGTGAGGGAGGGTTTTGAAAGGTCACCAACCTCACTCTCTCCTCCAGAGCCATCTGGGTCTAATGGCAAGATATAGATGAGGAAGACTACAGATAGTCCCAGATACTTTAAAGCAATTGGGGTTATATGACTTGTCCAAGGTCATACAGCTAGTCAGTGTCTAAGGTGATATTTAAACTCAGGTCCTCCCAACTTCAAAGCCAGTGCTTTATCCACTGCACCACCTAGCTGCCTCACTCAACATCTATATCATCTTTTTAACTGTGAGAGTTTCCCAAAGTTCTGTCCTGGATACTTCTTTTTTTCTTTACTCTCCCTTCAAAAATATCATCAGCTTTCATAGGTTTAATTATCTTTATGCAGATGTCAATATCCAGTCTCTCCCCTGAGTTTGAATCACATATCACCAGTGGCCTATTGGACATTTTAAACTTGATGTTCCAAAGACATCTTAAATTAAACATTTCTTAAACTGAAGACATTATCTTTCTTCCTATTCTAAATTTCTTCCTCTCTTTTAAACACCTCTTCTAAATTTCCCTTTTACTTGCAAAGCCACCAGTATCTTTCTAGTCTTCCAGGCTTGTAACCTAGACTCTATTCTTGACTCCTCACTGTCCCTCCTCCTATATAGCTTATCAGACACCAAATCTTGCTTTTTCTACTTCCACAATATATCTCACATCTGATCCCTTATTTTTACTCACACTCAAACTCTTCCTATTCCAGTACCTCATACACACAGATGCCAAACTAATTTTCCTTAAATGCAGGTCTGATCATGTGACTCAACTATTCAATCACCTCCAGAGGTTTCCTGTTGCCTCTAGAATAAAACATAAACTTTCTTGTTGAGCATTTATGTCCCTAACAACCTGATCCCAATCTATCTATCTAGTCCAACTGGATAGTACTCCCTCCTCCCACATTCTGTGATTCAACCAAACTGCTCTTCACTCTGTACCACAAATGTGGCAATCTATATCCCATCTCCATTGCTTTTCATTGGCCATCCCACATGACAGGAACTCACTTCCTCCTTACCTCTGCTTCTTAGAGTCCTTCTCTTCCTTTAAGAAATAGCTCAAGCACAATCATGGAGCCTTTCCTGATTTCCCCATAAATTATGCCCTCCTTTCTAAACTATGTTGTATTTTAAATTTTGCACATTCACACACATATATGATGTTTATATTTTACACATACTTGCTTTCATCATTAGAATGTGAACTCCTTGCAAACTGGAGTGGTTTCCACTATTTGTACTTATATCCTCAGCCCATGGTGCATAGCAGGTATTTAAGAAATATTTGTTGATTCATTGGTTGATTGACAAAGGCCTAAGTGGAGAGATATGAACTCTCATCATGATTTAAAAGGATGGTGTACCAATGGTGGAACAATAATATCTGAATGTGTGATAAAATATTATTATCCTTCAAAACAACATTAGGAGTTTGGGGGGGGGGGAATGGGGTACAATGGAAAGAATCAAAAGACCTGAATTTATATCTTTCTTTTTATGGTTACACTTGTGCGAACTTGAACAAGTTGTAATCTCCCTGGGCGGGCTTCCTCTTTGGCAAAAATGAAAGGATTGGGCTATATAGCCTCTTGGGCCTCGTTCAGCACCAGGTCCATGAGCATGTGATTAGAATGGCCCAGTGGATAGTTTTAAGCTTTAGCTCCACCATTGATAGATTTTTTTTCCCAGTCTAATCTATTTCTTGATAGAATATAACCTGGGTTTTAATACCAGGTCTGATAATTATTAGTTATGTGACCCTGGGTGCATTATTTCCTCACTCTGGGATCCAGTTTCATCACACATTGAAACCAGAAGATTAGAGCAAATGCTCATTAAACTCCCTTCTAACTCTAAAGTAATACTATGATATGTAATGAACATACTTTTCTACTCATCAAGTAATACTTTAGTGGATTTATAATCTCTTCTGTAGGGAAACCCCTCCACAAATACAGATTGAAATCCATTCATGCCTTCTCATCGTACAGAGTTGTAATTTCATGTAATTTAGTTTTATCTTAGTCCTACGTTCAATATTCCTGCAAACTTCAGATGAGCTTGTGATCAATGGTCCATTTCCTCCCCCAAATCCTCCATTGAGAATCCATGCTACAATCTAGAGATTCTCTTCCAACTAATTAAACATTTCATTCAACTTCTTGAATATTTATTTAAGTATCTACCATGTTCATACTGCTTTGCTTGGGGATAGGAAAACAAAGACAAAAATGAAGCAAAGCCCTTGAGAAGATTATGTTTTAAGTAAGTGATACTACATATGTCCAGATAAGTTAAAAACAAAGTATATTAAAGTAATATAAAGCAATTTTGAAAGGGAGAAAGCATTAGGGTAGCTCTCAGACCTTAGACTATCTGTTCTCTAATTATATTTTTTTAAAAATATACCAAATACCATTTCAAAATTTTGCATTTCTATATTGTTCAATGAAGAACTGTGAATGACAACTATTCTCAGCAATACAATGACCAAGACAATCCCAAAGGATTTATGATGAAGGACACTATCTATCTCCAAATAAAGAATTGATATAGATTGAACACAGATTGAAGCATGCTGTTTTTTGCTTTCTTTCTTTTTTTGTCTTTTATTCAATTTTTCTATAAAAATGACTAATATTGCAATGTTTTACATAATTGCACATGTATAACCTATTTCTGATTGCTTACCACTTCAGGAACGGGAGGGGAGGGAGAAAAGGAGGGATAAAATTTGGAACTTAAAACTTTAAATAAAGGAGTATTTACTCAAAGAAAAAAATATTTAAAAAAAGAAAAAATGTATTTCTAACCTTAGGCATGGAAACATATCAATTCTTCTTGCTAGAAGTATGTGTAAAACTGACCAAATTAAAAGAAAAAAATCTGTTATACATGTCAATAACAAAAAAGGATACTGTAATAATTTCTAAAGGATCCTATACAATACTGAAAATGAATTTTTAATACTGTTTATAAGTGCTTATTAGAAATGCTCAGTCTGAATTTCTCTATGATCTCAATTTAAAAAATGTCAGAAGTCACAACCATTTAAAAATAGATTATGCAATTTTAAAGTGTCAATATTATTTGAATACCTAACTCCACTCTAGGCTACCTTCTTCCTCTGAGATGGGAACCAGGACAAGATCTCTTCATTTATAATTCTTTACCCAGGACAGGGATAATATAAGAAGAAACAAACAAAGAAAGAATGGAGAGTGAAGAAGAGAGAAAAGGAAGGAAGGAAAGGAGGGAGATAAAGAAGATAGAAAAAAGAAAGAGATAGAAAGAAGGAAGGAAGGTGGGAGGGAGGGAAGGAGGAAAAGAGGGAAAGGGAGGGAAGGAAGGAAAGAGGGATAGAGCGATAGAGGGAAGGAGGAAGGAAGAGATGAAAGAAGTGAGAGAGCAGTAAAGGTACAAATTAACCAATCAAACAAATGAGCCTATATACATAATAAGGATTTTCTTGAATCATAGAATTTAAAGTGGAAGGGTCTTTAGAGATAATATACTTCAACCTCTTTTGTTCAGTTCAGTCATTTTTTTAGTCCTATACAGCTGTGAGCAATTTGGGGTTTACTTGACAAAGATATTGGAATGGTTTGTCATTTCCTTCTCCAACTCATTTTATACATGAGGAAACTGAGACAAACAGGGTTAATTAAGTGACTTGCCTAGAGTCACACAGCTAGTAAGTATCTGAGGTCAGATTTGAACTCAGGAAAATGAGTCTTCCTGACTTCAGGCCCAGCACTTTGGCCACTGGGTTACCTAACTGCCCTACCCTTCACTTTTATTTTATTTTATTTTTGTGGGGCAATCAGGGTTAAGTGACTTGCTCAGGGTTACACAGCTAGTAAGTGTCTAGTGTCTGAGGCCAGATTTGAACTCAGGTGCTTCTGAATCCAGGGCCAGTGCTTTATCCACTGCGCTACCTAGCTGCACCCCCCTTCACTTTTACAGAGACATAAACTGACTCCCAGAGAGTATAAGTGACTTTCTCAATGTCATACAAAAATAGAAGTATTGGGATTCAAAAACAGGTCCTCTTCTTCTAAATTCAGTGTTCTTTCCAAATGGAATTTTAGTTCATCAAAAATACTCCTAATTGAAATAAAAGTGGATGTTTCTGAAAATACAATCAGAGCCTGAAAGTTAAGATGCATTTCCCAAATAGAGTTGCTGAGTAAACTTAGATTTCCTTTAATGTCTTTGTTTTTTTTGTTTGTTTGTTTTTGCAGGGTAGGGGGGTGGGGGTAGGGCTCGATTTTGCCTTTAAGATTCTATCTACCTTAGAGTGAAATCAGAGGTTTGAATCACAGTAGTCCATAAAATGTATTCTATAAATGAAAATGTATTATGGTACAAATAAATAGATTAACTTGGATGATATGCTCTTTGAATGTCAAAGCTTTGAAGGAGGTAGAAAGTCTTCAATCACATAAAACTAAAGAGTTTGTCCATTTCTGGCTTTTGTGGAAGGACAAAAAATTTATAACATTTTTCTGAGTGTATTTTTATGTTTGTCCCTGCTTCTTGTCTTAAAGGAAGACAATCAGAAAGCAGAACGCTACAATAAAAAAAAAAATCTACTCCTATAATGCCTAAACCAGAGAAGACTGAAATTTTCAAAAATATCTATGTCTAAGAGCTTGGGATAAATATGGTGTAGTTCCAAATTTACATTCCAGTTTACTTAAGGCCACCAAGCAGAGAAATAGAGTTCAGAAAGAAATTCTCAGGGTTGTAACTTTTTTTTCAAGTGTGCATATGATTAACCTTTAAAGAAATACCTAATCTCTCTCTTACACACACACACACACACACACACTTAGTTCCTTGTTTTCAGACACTGCCAGGGCATAAAAATGGAAAAGATTCTATGAATTTCTCTTCAGATTAAGCTCTAGAAAAGATAAAAATGCACTCAAGAGCTTTGTTTTTGCTTTTGTTTTTTAAATTGTGTACGCCAATCAGAAAGTCAATTTGATTCGATTCAGTTCCCCAAATACTGAATCAGGATCTGCTGAGAAGTGTGTTCTAGTCCCAAGCTCGCAAAATGGTCCATTCAAGGTATATCCTGAGAGGTTGGGGTGTCATTATCTAATGCTATGTGCTTAAGCCCTCATTCAAGTATAGTCTCTCATTTTTAGTTGCCATTGATCAATACCCTAATTGCATTTATCCAATTAATATGACTTAGCTTTTACAGCAGGATATTTGCTTTAAAAATCTAGCAAAAACTGAGCATAAATATTTTCACTCCAATAGGTCATAGATGTGTTTTCTTCTCTGTGGAGAGTAGATTTGGACTTAACCCAGTTTTCACATGGCTTTGCACACACCAAGTTTATATCCAAATCTGACACTGCTACTGGATGATCCCTAGTCTCAACTACTACTGGCTGGGTTTCAAAGGTCAATGTTCCATGTCTCAAAGCTAGGCCAACTGACTGCAAACCATGGCATGGACTTTACCATTGGGCCCTCGAATAGCTCACTCTCTTCTTTCAAATTCCACAAGCTAGTATACTCCAATATCCTTCCCCTAAAACAAAAGAACTCATGCCAAGGCAGGAACTGATGCCTAAATTCCCAGGCTGCATGTCAGCCTCCAAGAGAGAGGGCCCAAAACCTGTTAACTTATAGAATTCTCTCTCTTTACTCACTAGAACTCCAATAGGCAAAAAGATGTCAGATGAAGAGAAGGATAAAGTCTAGTTGGCAAATAACTTGTGGTCCTAACCTGGTTCTGGGAGAGAGGGGCAGGGCTAAGATGGCAAAGGAAAGGCTGTGACTCTGGCGCTCCTGACAAATCTGCCCACATACCTCCAAAACTAATGCCTTAATACAACATCTGGAGCAGCATAACCCACAAAAGAACAGAGTGAGATTATTTTCCAGGCAAAGACAGCTTAATTAGGTGACTGTGATCAGGGTGATAGAGGAGCTCACCTCACAGTGCAAATCCAGTCACAGGCAGGCCATGTCTTCAGAGCCTCAAAAATCTTCAGTGCCTTCTTCTGAAACTCTGCTCACAGAATGGTGAGGGGGTCCAGTGGCTGGCCAGGGGGAAATAACTTCGGTCTCTGCTGGAACTAAGGCAAAGTGCCCATATTCTGAACCAGTAAGCTGACTGGAGTGGCAGTGGCCCAGTGGGGGAGGAGCACAGGCATGCCAAACTTCTGATGATAGAGAATCAGATTTCAATCAAATTTCTGCTTCCAGGTTAAAGAGAAACTGGGTCAGGGTTATTTTCAAGCAAGGAAGGCTGAGAATGAGCCTAATTGTACCCTCAGGGACTCCTTGTAGCTTGGGTCAGGGCATCCTGGAAGCAGAGCTACACATTAAGAAGGAGTCAAAAGCCAAGAAATAGGCAGTCAAGATAAGCAGGCAGAGAAAGCAGCAGACCATCAAAAGCTGACTACAGAGCCAGAACCAGATTATTAATTTCTCTTTATTTAGAATTTCCCCCAAGTTACATGTAAAAAAACAACGCATTTTTTCACATTGATTTTTTTCAAACTTTGTGTTCTAAATTTTCTTCATCCCTATGGAATCATATAATTGAATATAAGTCATACATGTGCAGTTATGCCAAACATCTTCACATTAATCAAGTTGTAAAAGAAAATAGACAGAATAATTTTAGAAAGAGGAACTAACAAGTAAAATTATACTTCAATCTGTATTCGAATACCATCAGTTCTTCCTCTGTTGATGGTTTGCATTTTTCATACATCCTTCTGATGGCATCCTGCTCATCCTTTCTTTCACAATTACTATTGCTAACTGTATTACCCTCCATCCTATTCCCTCCCCTTGATATTTACTCTATTTTCTATCTTCTTTCACCCTATCCCTCCTTTTTTACTGCCCCTCCCCCAATCTTCCCTCCCTTCCTTCACCTCTCCCCCCCTTATCTCCTTCCCCTCCCACTTTCCCTCAGGGCAAAAAATATTGCTATACCCACTTGAGTACATATTTTATTCCCTCTTTGAGCCAATTTTGATGAGAGTAAGGCTCACTCACTCCCCCACTCCTTCCCCATCTTACCCACCACTCCATAAGCTTTATCTTGTTTCTTTTATGTGAGCTACTTTATGCCCTCCCACCTCTCCCTTTCCCTTTCTTCCAGTGCATTTCTCTTACCCCTTAACTTTATTTTAAAGATGTCATCATGTGTCAGCTAGGTGAAACAGTAGACAAAGCACCAACCCTGGTCTTGGAGGCCCTGAGTGCAAATCCAGCCCCAGACATAAACGACCCCACCCTGACTGACCCATAAAAAACAAAGATAAACAAAAAATAAATGCTTTACAGATATCATTCTTTATTCAATTCACACCTGTGCTATTTGTCTAAGTATATTACTTTCAGCTGCCCTAATCCTGAGAAAGTTCTTATGAGTTAGAAGTAATGTCTTCCCATGAAGGAATGTAAATATTTTAAGCTTTTAATATCACTCATGATTTATTTTTCCTGTTTACCTTTTTATGCTTCTCTGAGGTCTTGTATTTGAAAGTCAAATTTTCTATTCAATTCAGGTCTTTTCATCATGGATACCTGAAAGTCCTCTTTTTCATGGAAGTCTCATTTTTTTCCCCTGAAAGATTATACTGTTTTGCTGAGTAGGTAATTTTTGGTTGTAATCCCAGTTCCTTTGCCCTCTGGAATAACATATTCCATGCCCTTTGGTCCTTTAACGTAGAAACTGCTAGATCTTATGTTATCCTGAATGTGGCATGAGGAAGGGCTAGTTAAGGTGCCTCAAAATTGTCTACTTTACCCAACCCTGGCCTGCTTACCGCAAAAGGTAATGATCCCACCCTGTGGTCGAAACACAAAATAATGTACAAAAACTTTTATAAAGATGATTCCACTTACCATTGGTTTGTGGAATATGTGCACACTTATTGACAGCATGAAATATAACAGACCTGTAAGATGAACATCTTTTTGTGAGAGAAATAAGCAGATATCATATCCAAATAGGATCCGTGAGTGAAACTAGGCTCATCAACGAAGGCCAACTTACTTAAGTCAGAGCTAGATACATGTTATTGTTTTGTTGTTGTTTGTTGTTATTGTTTTGTTGTTTACTGAGTGGCCACAGTAAAGGGGAGAACCATGAAGCTGGCAGAGGTTTTGCAATAAAAACTAGTCAACAAGCTTGTGTGCCTGCTAAAATGAATGAACAATAGGCTCATGACAATGTGATTGCTACTTGCAAAAAAGCACCATGCCAGCATTATCAATGCATATCTTCCCGCCATGACAAATCCTGATGAGATCAAATAAAAATTTTATGAAGACCTAGAGACTCTCGTCATCAATGTGCTAAAAGAGGACAAGCTTATAATTCTGGATGACTTTAATGTAAGTATATAGGCACAGACTATCAGAAATGGCAGGAAATCCTTGAGAGAAGTGGAGTCAGAAACAGGGACAGCAATGCTCACATACTACTGACTTTTGCATATCATGGCATTCTCATCACCAACACTGTCTTCCCTTTACCTAAATACAATAAAATTTCATACCCTCACAGCAAACATTGGCATTTAATAGACTAAGTCATTGTAAGGAGAAGAGACAGGCAGTATGTTAGAGTGACTAAGGTGATATGTGGCACAGAATGATGGACTGATCATAAACTTATTGAAGCTAAATATTCACATTCAACAAAAGGGATAGCCTCAGTTCGAGATTAAAGCTTCTTTGAGTGAACACAGTTCATTGCTAACTTGGAAAGAAAGCTGAGCAAACACAGAAGGGTTGGCAACTGAAAGGCAGAAAAGAAGTGAGCATCTTTCAGAAATTTGGTGTAAAGCACCAAATTTATTTATCTGGGCCAGAACAATAGTAAAACTTAAGACTGGTTTAATGAAAATGATGGGGAAATTCAGAAACTGCTAAATGAAAAATGAGAACTTCATATGATTTACCAGTATGATAGTTCATCTTTCTCTAACTAGGTAGCATTTAACTTCACCAAAAGTAAGGTGCAAGTGAAGCTCAGAGAAATGCAGGATTGTTGGCTTAGTAAAAAGGCAGATTAAATTCAGTTTTATGCTGATAGTTACAATCTGAAGAGCTTTTGTGATGCCCTGAAGGCTATTTATGGGTCAAATACCTATGGTGCATCTCAACTATTCAGTGCTGGTGGAGCCATATTGATTAGCTACAAGGACATGATCCTGGAGAGATGGGCTGAACAGTTCCATAGTGTTCTCAACAGACCATCATCAATCAATTCTGAAGTCCCTAACCATATACCTCAGGTTAAAGTCAATCCCTCTCTAGCTAAACATCCAAATAAAGAAATTCTGAAGATAATTAGGCTCCTCTTCTGTGGCAAAGCACCTGGTGCTGATTCTACTACAGCTGAGATTTAAAAGGCAGGGGAGCCACAGCTAAAATTTTCTCTATTATATGGCAAGAGGATGTTATCCTCTACGAGTTCAAGGATACATACCTCCATTGTCCCTAACTGTAAAGGTAAAGGAAACATTGTGCTGTGACAATAACAAGGCGAGGGGTCTCCTTTCCCCACCTCTTTTTCTCATTCTTGGCAAGATTACTGCCAGAGTCCTTCATAGATTATTCCTTCACCTGGAAGATGATCATCCAACTGAGAGTCAGTGTGGCTTCAGAAAGGGCTGAGGAAAAATTAACATTGTGTTTGCTGCCCCACAACTTCAGGAGAAATGCCAGGAGCAGAATAGAGGTCTGTACACAAGGTTTTCAATTTGACCAAGGCCTTTGATATTGTCAATCATGAAGGTTCATGGAAAATTTTGGCAAAATTTGCTTGCCTGGAGTTGTTTATCAGTATTGTACATCAGTTTCATGATAGGGTGCTTGCACACATTCTGGATAACGGACGCTGATATCACACTTTCCCAATCACCAATGTAGTAGAGCTGTGTGCTTGCTCCCATGCATTTTAGCATAATATTTTCAGCAATGTTGTCAGATACCTTCAATGAGGATAAAAATGGCATCAAGGTCAACTACCACCACACTGATGGTAAATTATTTAATTAGAAAAGGCTACAAGCTGTAATGACTAGAATGATGCCACCTGCTGGAGACTTACCTTAGAAAAGCTGCGCCATGAGGAGAACGTCTCTGAGGGCAAGACCATGGCTCTTTTCTTTGGCGTCAGGAAGTGATGTTTGCTGGTGGGGGGAAGAAGTAAGAGCCTGGTGCTCTGACTAGGCTCTTTTCCTGGGGACGCTGGTGGAGAAGGGAGCTAGAAATGTGCTCTCCCTTTAATAGATAGGAATCTAGGCCTTTTCTTCTCTCTTTACCAAATTTTTATTCTCCTTAATAAATGCTTAAAAGTTTAACTCTTGCTAGAGCTTATAATTTATTGGCGACCACTCATCAGATATTTTAGGCAGTTTAGCTAGAATATTAGCCCTTAACAAAGCTAAGACTAAAGTGGATGGAGAGTTGGTGCATGACTTTTCATTTGCAGATGATTGTGCACTCAATGGAACCTCTGAGGTTGAAATGCAATGGAGTATGGATCAATTCTTTGCTGCTTGTGCTAATTTTTGCCTGAAAGCACCAAGAAAAGACATTCTCCACCAGTCAGTACCATCATTGCTTACAGCAAATAGAGAGATTTTGAATGCTGTGGATAATATCACTTACCTTGGCCTTATAATTTCCAGGGATGTCCAAACAGATGATGAGGTAGATACACACATTGCCAGAGCTAGCTCAGTGTGTAGAAGGCTCCAAATGAAATTGGGGGAGAGAAGAGACAGACTGCCTAAAAACTGAAGGTCTACAAAGCCATTGTGCTGATCTCATTGCTGTATGCCTGTGAAACTTGGAGAGTCTACCAGTTACATGCCAGGAAACTGAATCACTTCCATTTGACTTGTCTTAGGAAGATTTTGAAGATCATCTGGCAAGATAAAGTACCAGACACTGAGGTCCTTTCTGGAGCTGAACTGCCAAGCATTCAAACTCAACTTCAGAGAGTGCAACTCTGATGGGCTGGCCACGTTGTTTGAATGTCAAATGTACTTTTGCCTAAAAGACTATTTTATAGAGAGCTCACACAAGGCCAGTGCTCATGTGGAGGTCAGAAGAAGCAATACAAAGATACTCTCAAGGTCTCTCTGAAGAACTTTTGAATCAATTGTGAGACATGGGAGACACTGGCAAAGGACTGCCTAGCATACAAAGCCAACATCAAAGAAGGTTCTGTGCTCTATAAGCAGAAAATTGCAGTAGCTGAAAAGAAATGTCAAATGTGAAGATTTAAAGACATAGACATCTCCAGTTCAAATGTTCATATGGACTATTTGTACTCAACCCATGGTAGAACACACTGAGCTAGAATTGCTCTGATTAACCACAGTTGGACATATTGTAACTTAACTGCAAATAGTGCTGTCATTTTGGTCCTTTTTTGAGAATGAAGGATACCAATGATTTTTAAAAGTGTAGAAATGATAAGTTATATGGTGGCTAAGAATTGGAAATAAAAGTAATGTCCTTCAATTGGGGAATGGCTAAACCAACTATGGTATATGATGCTGATGGAATATTATTGTGCTATAAGAAATGACAAGCAGGGTGACTTCAGAAAGACATGGAAAGACACGCATGAAATTACATGTAGTGAAGTGAGCAGACCCAAGAGAACATTGTGCACAGAGACAGCAATATTGTTTGATGAAGAACTGTGAATGACTTGACTATTCTCAACAATATGATGATCCAAGACAATTCCAAAAGACTATTGATGAAACATGCTATCTAAAGAAAGAACTGATATTGATGCAACACAGGCTGAAGCATGCTATTTTTCACTTTCTTTCATTTTTCATTTTTTTTCTTTTAATCAAGTTTTCTTGTATAAAATTACAAATATGGTAATGTTTAACATAGTCACCCATATCTGATTGTTTGCTGCCTCAGGAAGGAAGAAAAGGAGGGAGGAAAAGAGGGATAAAAATTGGAAACCAAAACTATAAATAAAAATGTTTATTTTAAAAAAGACATGGTAAGTTATATTGTCAGGCCAAAGAGAATATTAGAAGATATTTCTATTTTTATCTTACAGACATGAGCAATCTAGTGAATGTTTTTTAGTAAAGCAATGAATTGATCAAATATGCATGGAGATGGTTACTTTGGAAGTAGTATCAAAGATGGAATGGACAAAGGAAGGACTAGAAGGGAGAATGGGTAGGTGTCCATTACAAATGTCTGGGAATAAAGACCTGAACTAAGAAGCCAGCAAAGAAAGTGGAAAGGTGACAGGAAAAGCTATATACATTGACAAGGTAGAATTAATAGGACTTGGCAACTGATGAGATGTGGAAATAATAACATTAATGACTCTAATTTTGAACTTTTGTTGCAAAGAGGATTTTGATAAAAACAAAAATAAGGAAGCTAGGAGGAGGAAGGTTCATAAAATAAAGGTTATAGCTATGTAGCTAGGAGAGAGGCCAGTGGAGTTTAGATAGCATATACCTATGGGGGATCCAATCAGCAGAGCTATATAAATTTTTGCATCAATAATTAATCATAATACGGAGAAGGCAAATGGGAGAGTTGCCTAGTATATGTGATTAGCAAGGTAGGTATATCTGAACATGAAAGGAACAAAGGGACAAAAGAATAAGATCAAAGAAATGACTGATATTGAAATTGCAGGAAAAGGAATGTGAATCCAGAAAAAAAAAGACAATGGTTGGATGGAACAGGGAGGAATTACATGACTGACCATCCACATGAGAGTGAAGAGCAGGTTCAACAGTGGATGATATGGAAAGGAAACCACAATCAGAGAAATCAGAGAGATTTCAAGGTTCAGAATTATTGTGTGTGTATGTTGGGGGTGGGGGCACTTTTAAGTACTGGTAAAGTCCAAGGAATGACTACTTTGATGGATGGCTGAGTTGTAATGAATATGGAACTTATAGGAATTAACAAGTTTGATGGAATGGGAAGCCAGAGTTTTAGAAGAGTTGATGATGTTGATACTAAAGTCCCTGAAAAATTAGGACATGGAATAGTGTAGAGAGAAAGAAATGCTACTTAATGATTTTGTCCAAGCAGATTCACATAGAGGGGAAAAAATTAACCTCTAGGATAAGTCAATATTTAGTCTGGGACATGTAAAGGGAAATGACAGGAAGGACTTTTCTTCTCCTCCCCTACCCTAAATTACTAAAAATATTACCTCCCCACCCCTTTTACTAAATAGGATTACTGGCAGAAAGGTAATAAATCTGCTCAGGGAGGACCACAGAGGTGTGGGAGTAGGTGAACAGTTAGCATGAGAGGGTATAACCTTATTACAGGAAAAGGAAGTTGTCTGCCTGCTGTGTCCTGAAAGTAAATTAGACGGTGGCAAGGCATTTTGATCATAAGCAAAAATCCTTTTTATTGAATTGCACTCTGAGTATACCCTGAAATGTACAACTGTGTCATGAAATTACTCCAGGGAAGTCAGGCCCCCTTCAATCTACTGTGCTTCTGGGACTAATTTTTTATGATTGCTTTTTGTTGACATACAAGCATGCAAAACGCTGTATGACCCCAGCGATTCTGTGCACTTTCAAAGCAAGTAAATTTAAACAAGAATGGGCAAAAGGCTATTTTCTGCAAGATATGATAAGCACTATGAAATCATAATTAGGATTTTTATTTAAAAATATTCAGAAGGTCATATATAAAACAAAAGCATTTCAGGGAGATTTGGGTTGTTTCCATGGGATATTTTTAGTCACTTTGTATCAACCAGTTTCTGATTGCAATTGACACATTTGATAGGTGATTGAGGCAAAATCTTTAAGAAATTAGAAATCATAATTTCTGATTCATTGCTTCTTCCAGTTGAAAGAGATGGGAAAATAAAGTTATTAATAATATTCATTTGATTTTAAAGACACTCTAAAATAAAGAGTATTTTCAGTTCTTTACCTGTAAAACGGGAAAAATAATACTAAGGATGCTTGCTTCACAGGGTTGTTATACTCAAATGAGAACATATATGGAAAAAAGTTTTTCAAACAGTTGTCTTTATTTTTATTAATATTAAATCTCTTTCTAGAGGGAAGGGAACAATGTCAATTTAATTAAAGTTTAAAAGCTTTATTTGGATCAAACCCTATGGGATTCTGCTTCTAAATCTTTCTAGTTCATCAGTTTCTCAAACTAATTTTAGTCTCTTAATTCCTAGGATCAAAGTAAAGCATTTGGAATTTTTTAGTGGCCATCTTAAAATATATATATATATATATATATATATATATATATGTGTGTGTGTGTGTGTGTGTGTGTGTGTGTGTGTGTGTGTGTGTGTATACATAAATATATACATATACATATATACATACATATGTATATATCATAAGCTATTCAGGATCTGCCTCTGCTGTTTGCAAAGAGCCTTCTCTTGTCTGGGCTCTGTCATTGAAAGGATTTTACATCCCCTCCCCACACACACACCTGGGGGCCCAAACAGGCTCCTAATCTGACCATCAAGGTTTCCGGGGCCCCTAGAGCTGAGAAACCAGACCAGAGAGATCCATCAGCACTCACTAAGGAATAAATGACTTTATATTGCCTATAGCTTCCTGCTGAGGTGAACGGCCAATCTCTCTGACTTCCCAAACAAGGACTGTAGCCTTCAGCGAAAGGAGCCGCTCCATTAGCAGAAGCCAGCTAACTTTCAGCTATATTCAACCCAGACTTCCTAACAGTATCACATCATAAAACCATCCCGCATCTGGCACAAATTTAAGGCACAGTTGGCAGTATTTGATACAGAAAAGAAACCAAAGACGGAATTAGTATCCCACACGGTTGTTTTTTCAAGTCATAGATGAAGTGCAGAGCCTTTTGGGGAGAAGGCCACAGAACGCCCACTAACCCTTCCTAAACTTAAACTGGGCTGTCTAGAGCTTATATTCTTTGGGGGAAAAACAACAATACACCGTTGCATCTCCTTTAACTTGCTTATTTAGGAGCATGTGATTAAGAGATCTCTTTATTTATTTTTTGGGGGGTGGGATGGGGGTGGGTCGATTTCTAGCATCTGTATTTGAACAATGATACTTCACCGCTTTTCCTATTCCAGGGCAGGACATCCACCTGAGGCAGTAATTCAGATGACCCTTTAAGCCTAGGTGTGAAGGGTTGATCATCTATGGTCTAGTCTCTCATCTCTGTCATTTTGGAACATGGTTGAACATCCTGGGAAAGCAGACTATCCAAACTCATATGAGTGATTTGCACTAGAATGCTAATTGAATCATTTACAATGGCTGTTTTGCTTTCCCAGCACCTGATACTTGAGTTCTCAATCTAAGGCTTCACCTTTCTGCTTCAAAAGACCAAAACAAAACCAAAAAAAAAATCTAGAAAAGTGCATTTTAAATCTGAAAGATGTTTGGAGGTAGTAGAATGAGAGGAAAAGAATTTGCATGGTCTGGGTTTTTTTTGTTTTGTTCACTTATTTTTTTCAGTGATTTCCCCTTTCTTTCCCCTCTAACCCTGAACCACCCCTTCTAAAAGAGACAAACATTAAGCAAAGAGAACAGAAAAAGTGACTGTCTAACATTGTATAACAAATTTTGCATTGGTAGTTCCCTACTTCTCTGCTATGGGGAAGGAAGGTGTCTTTTCACCATTTCTCTAGGATCAAAATTCTTAAAAATAATAAGAATTCTACTGCCTTATAGAGTTGTTTTAATTGATATTATTGTAGTCAAAGTGTATGCCATTTTCCTAGTTCTGATTTGGAGGTTGATAGTCTTGAGAGATTTCGTAACAACAATAAAAATAATAACTTGCATTGTGTAACAGTATGATATAGCTTGCTGAACTATATGATACTAGGACCATATGATCTTGGACATTCACTGAACTCTCTGAGACTCCATTTTCTCAAGTGTAAAATAATATATCCCAACAGGGTTGGACACATACCCCCATAAATATTAGTGGTTTCTACTCAACACCACTGACATCTTTTTCAATGCTCACTAAGGTGAGGTATTTTTGCATAGTCTAGAGAATTCTAGGCCTTTTTACAACACAACCTACATGAAATCTGCTTCCTGAGAAGCAATTAAAATAATATTCTATTTGAAAAAACTATCTACAGTAGAAATCTCATTATTGTCCTTCTTGCTCCTAGTCCAAAGTGGGAGAAAATCTGGTGCTAGAATATAAGCCATAATTTTCCATGCACTTTTCTGGAAACTTCATACAGATTTTAAAGAAATAAACAACTTTGGATTCCTACAGATAACCCACAATTGCTCAACCTAGGCTGAGTTTCTATTTCTTGAGGTACATGGAAATACAAATTTTGATGGTCAGTCCACATGTTTTGTGCCTTAATCCAGGGAATTATAGCAAAACTTCTAGGTGACAGAGACATTTACAGGAAAATCTTCCTCTATCTCACTGCAGATTTTTTCTCTTATTGTTATATCATTCAACTATAAAGAGTTTTTAATCATGAGAGTTCACTTTCACTTCAGACTAAAATATGGGTAGCATAATATAATAGAAAGAGGGCTGAACTTTGACTTCCAAAAACTTGGATTTGATTCTGACCTTGATGCTTACAAACTGACTATGGAAAAAGTAAATTAATCTCTCTGAAACTCAGTTTCCTCATGTGTTAAAAAGGTTGTTTAGAGGATTCAATGAGATAGTTTCTAAAGTGTTTTGCAATGCTTAATACGGTATTTAAATGTCAGCTTATTACAATACACCTGTAGTTCCTCTATGGGTGCTATGACCATTAATACAGGTGGCTCTGAACTTTTCTTACAGCACATATAGAAAAAGTCATGTGTGGATACCCTAGATGTGAAAAAGTCTACTTCTCATTCTTAAACAAACTATTTGCACTCTTCCTTCCCAGCCCCCCAACCATACACCTTTCTACAAACATAGATTTGCATAAAATATGGAACACAATAGTAAAATGCTGAACTATAAACACTCAGGCAAAAGACTGTTTTGGGCTAGCTTTGTTGGCTTGTTTTACATTCAAATGGAAAGGTTCTACACTGTCCCTGCACCCTACTGAGATTTTTTTTTTTTACCTCAGTGATTCTTAAGCCAGGGTTATTGAATATTCAAAACATGACCCAAAACAACCACCAAGATTTCACAAGACTCTGAGAATGAGTCCCTTTGGAATCTTAGAATATATTTGTTATTAGAGTAATTTTCTGCATATGCAGAAAAGGGAAACAAAAAAAAGAGAGAAAGAACTTTGTTTGAGGAAAGTAACTGATAACTATCCTCATACTGTGGTATAAATTCTATTAGAATTGAATAGATTTATGGACATGCAGGTATAAAGGAATGAAGACAAAAATTGTTAGAAAATGGCTCTAATCAAGAAGAACATCAAATTACATTTAAATAGTGTATTTAATTATGTAGTTAGAACAAGAGTTTCCTGGAGCATTTAAATAAATAGCAATAATAGTTTCCCATATTACAGATGAGAAGAATTGAGACAAAGTGACAAAATAACTGAGAGAGGTAAAATGAAGAAGGCCACCCTGGCTCAAAAAAAAACAAACAAACAAACAAACAAAAAAAAAGATAAGCACTGTCCAAGTTCAGGGATTTTTCCACTGTACCATGCTAATTCCCATGTTGTTGAACCCAGTAATTCATGTAGTCAAGCCAGTTCTTCATGTAGTCAGTCTAAAGATTAAATTTCCTAGTCTAGTCCTAGCTGCATCATACCAGTCACATGGCCTTAGGGAAGTCACTTACCTTCTCCCAGACTCTATCTCTTTTGTTGGTAAAATGGGGATAGGGCCAACCCTAGCTACCTCACAGGGCTCTAGAGGATCAACTGAGAACATTTGTGAAAGCACTTGTATGCCCTTAAGCCCTATAAAAGTGTGAGACTTTATTTTTCTTGCTCTCTGGTGAAATCCTTGAGCTCATGATAGAATCCTATTGAGCAATAAGGACAGGTAAGGAAGTTTTCAGAGGAGACACACATGTATGAGTGACTTGTTTTTTTGTTTGTTGTCCAGAATGAGATTAAGAATATGTGGGGTTGTCAAAGAGAAAAATTTCTAAAACTGACCACACCACCTGAAAATTTTAGTCGAATCCCCAGAGCAAGAGATGGTAGAGTATAGAGGAGGAGAGGGGTGGGAGGAGAGAGGGATGTCAAAGGAGTGGGAGTCCAGGGTCAGTTGGGTTTCCTGCCCTTGTTGCTACTGACTCACTGGGTGATCCTGGAAAAAATAATTTCACTGGAGGAAGCTCAGAATAGAGCCCAGGATTTCCTGTTTCACAGTTGAGTACAGAATCTCTGAAGTTGAGTTACTTCTAAATGCCTTTATGTGCCAAATGAATTTTTTTCTCAAAAACAAAGATTTCATTTTTTTAAATGAAAGTGATAGAAGTTGGGTTTAGTGTACCATTATTTAAAATGTTTTGTTGGGGGCAGCTAGGTGGTGCAGTGGATAAAGCACCAGCCCTGGATTCAGAAGTACCTGAGTTCAAATCTAGCCTCAGACACTGGGACACTTACTAGCTGTGTGACCCTGGGCCAGTCACTTAACCCTCCTTGACTTGTAAAATAAATAAAATGAAATGTTTTGCAACTAAAATAGCTCTTCAAGTTAGCAAGATAGTTAGTTATCCATGCCCCACTCCTGGGCTCGTGCTCTCTCTCTCTCTCTCTCTCTCTCTCTCTCTCTCTCTCTCTCTCTCTCTCTCTCTCTCTCTCTCTCTCTCTCTCTCTCCCACTCATGATTTCCTCAGTTCACATGAATTCAACTATAATCTATATTTTTATATAACTATAATAAACAAATGACTCCCCAATTGGAATATCCAGATCTTATTTCTCCTCTCTGCTGGGATGTCAATCACTGTGCTAAGTGCTGGGGATATAAAATCTCAAACTCAACCTGACCAGAACAAAAGTCATTATCTTTTCCCACAAAACAGTCCTCCTCCTAACTTTCCAGTTTCCATTTAGTGTGCCACCATTCTCCCAGTCATTCAGGTTCACAAGCTCGGACTCTTCATTCTTGTACATCTGCCATATAGAATGTAATTAATTGTCAACTGTTGTTCCAACATCTGCACTATCTCTTGATCTATCCTTATCCCCCCTTTCACAAAATAATCTCCCTAGTTCAGATCTTTGCTCAGTCACCTGGACTATTACAATAGGCTCGTAATTGAATCCAGTTTCTCCCCTCTAGGATCCCTTCTTTTCCCACTTTCCCCACCCCTAAAGTTGTCAAATTAACATTCCTAAAGTTCAGATCTGACCATGTGACTCCTCATTCATGAAACTTCAGGGATTCCCTATTGCCTCTAGTTTCAAATACAACCTCCTCTTTCTCAATCTGGCTCCATTAAATCTTTCTAGACCAATCATGCATTACCCCTACTCACATTGACTTACTTGTTCTTCCTTTTGAAGCATGTATACTCTGCCCAGAGAAGGGATGTTCTACCTGCCACTCAGATTTCTAGGGTACCCTGAGATGTTTGCATGTCTCTTTCTCTGGGACCATTAGCTCAAACTCCTACAGGCTACAGTGATCATTTTGTTCAATGATTGACTGAGTACTGAAATTGAGCAATTAAGGGAGACATATGTCAAAGAGTACCATTCTGAAAGTGTTCAACCACAAAGAATTCTCTATTGGAAATTATGTTCTCTAAATGTCCTTTTCACAGATGGCATTGGAAGCTCCTATTGATGACTGGCATAGAGTCCTAGAATTTTACAAAGCTTCTTCTAAGGAAATCCCCAGCAAGGGAGAGGGGAGTGGGGGGTTGGGAGGAAGTCACGTAACTACTTATCCCAATAACACAAAATTGATAAAGGTAGGTGAAGAATACACATTGACAAAACCAAGACATGTGCTACAGAGAGACCACGAGCTAGCTTTAGAATTGAGTAGGAGACAACCAGACAGGATCACATTTGAGAAACTGCAGTGTTTTCAGTGATGGACAAGCTAATTGATTTGTAATAAGTAGAGAGCCACTTACTAATTTTCCTTTTTGAGGTTCCAGAGATAACCCTGAAGGGTTCAGGGCATGCCTAATATTATCATTGTTCATGTGCCCAGACCAATGTAAATTAAACTGCCAGAATTAATTAGCTTTTAGAAAAACAAATTTTCTAAGGTGGCCTAATAAAAACATTTGGCATAAAACATCTCCCTGAACAGAGAAAACAAGGCATTCTTTCATAAGTACATACAGAGTCCTGGGTCAAGATGCTCAATATTAGAAAGATGATATGGCCAAAGAGGTAAGTCAAGGCTCCTGGGTTTGGGTTTGTTGGTTGGTTGGGTTTTTTTGTAAGGAGTTTTCTACCTTTGTGGAGTCTTCAAGAAGTGCCTCTTTGGTGACTTTTCAAAGCTATAATTCAATCTGCCCTAAAGAAATGATAATAATAACTGCAGCTTCCTTCCTTCCCTCCAAGTGTCTACTTTGTCCTCTGTCACCTGCTGGATGTATGTCTTGTTGGTTACTGGTCCAGTCCCTCCAGTGACATGGTCACTATATGTGTGACTCCACTTCAATCCTCTTCTTAACTACTGTTATCTGATACAAGCTTCCTCCTCAAAGCTCTCCTAAAGCATAATTGCCTTTTCTTGTTCCAATATACTTAGATCCAGAGTTATGTCTAATTCTATTAATCTTGGTACATTTTCTGGATGTTATAATCTCCTTTTATCCAATGGCCAAAAGCACATTATTCTTCTTAAAACTATTAAAGAGTTTTTGCACCTTATTTACTTTGTCGATTGATTCTGTAACTCAATCAAGAAAATGTTCTCACCTGGGACAGGGCTAAAGCATCTTGCTAAGAATAAAGGAAACAGGTATTTATTAGGTGCCTACAATGTGCCAGGCACTATGCAATATGCTTAACTAATATTTCTTTGAGCCTCACAACAGCCCTGGGAGATAGGTGCTATTATCTCCCTTTTACAGTTGAGAAAACTAGAGGAAACAGAGGTTAATTAACTTGCCCAGAGCCTCACAGCTAGTGAATAGAGTAGATTTTTAAACTCAGGTCTTCCTGACTAAAGGTCCAGCATTACAAGTACTATAGAAGGCCATTCCACTAGGGAAGGGCCCATTATCACAAGAATGCAAATAAAGACCTTTGATTAAAAACAAACAAACAAACAAACAAAACAAGTACTATACCATTTAGCTTCCTTGTTAGACTAACTGGGGTTGGAGGTATTCAAAGTCTCTCTTACATATATAGTGGGGGGACTGGCTAATAATCCTATTCTTTATGACCATGTGCACAGTGGTTCAGCTAATGCATGTGCAAATGCATGTCAAAAATGGAAAATGAATAGGTTGTATTCTATATCTGGTTATGTGGTGAAGAGGAATCTATCTGATTGGCTATGGAGCTGGCACTAGAGTACATCAGCCAAATTCCTGGAGCACATTCAGCCAGGGTCTCTCCCTTGGTTAGTCTTACCAAGGGTGGGAGATGATGATGTAAGGGGATAAGGCAGGGTCAGCACATGACCATAAATATGGGTCTCTGTCCTTTATCCCTTTTCATTCATTTGTGTGTTTGTTTTTCCTATTTTAGGTGGAGTTGGAGGTGGTCATGACAATGAACTTTGAAAAGTCTGGAGAATGAGTAATCAGGTGTTATCTTGGTGGAGATGGGTTTTGTGACCTGGCCAGTCCAGCACTACAGTTCCAATGAATTACCTTTAACCATCAATACCCAAGCTGGAGATAACTGAAACTTAGACTCATCCAATAGATTGGTTGGTTGGTTGGTTGGCTGTTGTTCTTTGTGCTCAAAGAGTACCAAAATGACATTACTCTGTTGGAGTCAAGATACAATAAGTCCAACTGTGGTTAATCAAAACCTTTGTGGTTAATCAAACTTTGGAAGGCTCTCCCACACATTGAACTCAAATATTCAATGAGAACATTTGGATTGGAGATGTCTCTAAATTGGCACATCTCACATATTTTTTGAGCTACTGCAATTCCATGTTGTTCATAGAAAATAGCACATTCTTTGATGCAGTCAAGCCTTGCTGGATGGTCCTTTGCCAATGTCACCCATGTCTCACAACTGATTCCAAACTTCTTCAGAGGGACCTTGAGAGTATCTTTGTATTGCTTCTTCTGACCTCCACATGAGCACTGGCCTTGTGTGAGCTCTCTATAAAATAGTCTTTTAGGCAAAAGTACATTTGACATTCAAACAACGTGGCCAGCCCATCAGAGTTGCACTCTTTGAAGTTGAGTTTGAATGCTTGGCAGTTCAGCTCCAGAAAGGACCTCAGTGTCTGGTACTTTATCTTGCCAGATGATCTTCAAAATCTTCCTAAGACAAGTCAAATGGAAGTGATTCAGTTTCCTGGCATGTAACTGGTAGACTCTCCAAGTTTCACAGGCATACAGCAATGAGATCAGCACAATGGCTCTGTAGACCTTCAGTTTTTAGGCAGTCTGTCTCTTCTCTCCCCCAATTTCATTTGGAGCCTTCTACACACTGAGCTAGCTCTGGCAATGTGTGTATCTACCTCATCATCTGTTTGGACATTCCTGGAAATTATAATACCCAGGTAAGTGATATTATCCACAGCATTCAAAATCTCTCTACTTACTGTAACAAATAATTCCACATATGGATGGTATGGTGTTGGCTGGTGGAGAGTGTCTTTTCTTGGTGCTAATTGTTAGGCAAAAATTAACACAAGCAGCAAAGAATTGATCCATACTCTATTGCATTTCAACCTCAGAGGTTCCACTGAGTGCACAATCATCTGCAAATGAAAAGCCATGCGCCAATTCTCCCTCCACTTTAGTCTTGGCTTATAGCCTTTTCCAGTTAAATAATTTTTTATTAATGTGGTGTTTTCCATTTCCAACCTCATTGAAGGTATCTGACGATATTGCTGAAAACATCATGCTGAAAAGGATGGGAGCAAGCAAACAGCCCTGATTTGCTCCATGGTGACGGTGAAAGTATGAGAACATCATCGATTAACCAGAACCCATGAAAATATGTTGCCATCGAACCAATGTACAATAATGATGAACTTCTTTGGGAAACAAAATTTTTCCATGATTTTACACAAGCTCTCACAACTGACAGTATCAAAGGCCTTGGTCATATTGACAAATGTTGTATCCAGACCTCTGTTCTGCTCCTGACATTTCTCCTAGAGGTATCAGGCAGAAAATACCATGTCAACTGTTCCTCAGCCCTTTCTAAAGCTACACTGGCTCTTAGATTGATAACCATCTTCCAGGTGAAGGATCAGTCTATTAAGGAGGATTCTGGCAAGAGAGTGACCCTCTTGTGATTGTCATAGGACAATCTATTTTCTTTACCTTTATAGAGATGAACAATGGAGCATCCTTGAAATCCTGGAGGATAACCTCCTCCTGCCATATATTCCAGTAGGTTTTAGAGAGCTTTTATATGAACAGTAGACCCCCTGCCTTGTAAATCTCAGCTGGAATAGAATCAGCACCAGGCACTTTGCCACATAAGAGCAGCCTAATGACATTCAAAAACTCTTCTTCAGTTGGAAATTCAGCTAGGAAGGGATTGACCTCAACCTTTGCTATATGGTTAATGGCTTCAGCATTGATTGATGAGGGTCTTTTGAGAACACTATGGAGGTATTCCGCCCATCTCTCAGGATCATGTCCATATCACTAATCAATGTGGTTCCGTCATCTCTGAGTGCTTGAGATGCACCTAGGATCGTTGGCCCATAAATAGCCTTCAAGGCATCATAATATCACTTTGGATTATTACTCTTAGTGTAAAACTGAATTGGATTTAAGTGAGGCAGAGTAGTACAAAGTCATTAGCCTTACTCTCTTTTTCCAGAGTCCTCAAAATGCAGTGGCAAGACAAAGTCAAGGTAACTAGTGACAGCTCAGGATACAGTCGATGACCTTAGTGTCTTTAATTTCTAATCAAGTTCTAAGAGCTCCACAGCATGTGCTTCAGCTTCCTTCATTTTTGTTGAGGGCAGCAAGGTGGCACAGTGGATAAAGTACTGACTCTGGAGTCAGAAGGACCTGAGTTCACAATCTCGCCTTCTGAGGTGAGACCCTAGGCAAGTCACTTAACCTCGATTGCCTTAAACATCCAGGGCCATATCCAGTTGTCTTGCCACTGGACCCAGATAGGTCTAGAGGAGAGAGTGAGGCTAGGTAATTTGCACAACCCTCCCTCACTTAAATCTAATTCAGTGCCAGTTATGACATCACCCTGATGTTATGGTCCTCTTTGAGAAGGATGGATAAATGACAACAAGAAGACTATTGGGAAAAAAAAATGTTCTTTTCTGCCCATTCTACTGGCAGAAGTCTTCACATATTTGAGGTAGACACACCCCTAACTAACCAAAAGGTTTCAGATCACTTGGTTACCCTCAACCTGGCTTAGCCTGTCTGTCAAAATGGTTTACTGGGATATGGCTAGTGTGCATGTCCTAGACTTTTGGAGTCACAGATGAGAATTGGTTGAATGAGGTGGACACCAAATGTGAAAAGCAGTGTTCACTTTAGAAGTATTAGTCTTCCCTTAACATTCATGTACCCCCATTCAATAGATATAACACACTTGGAAGTGAATTGGGTGGGGCAAATGCTATGCAAAAACTAAATGAAGCCTGAGCTCAGTTTCCCCAGAGGTCAAACTGAAATTGGGAGAGGATAGTATATTCCTAGATGGTAGGGGAAAGAGTTTTACTTCTCTTCTTGATATATAATTAAAGTCAATACCATATTTAAACATTATTGGTTAAAAGGAACAGGGGAGTTCTTCATTAGTAGATAATGATAATAAGGATGATGATTACTAACATTTATTTAGCATTTATCATGTGCCAGGAAATATACTGAACTTTTTATAATTATTATTAATTTAGTCCTTATAACAACACTGTAAAGTAGATGCTATTATTATACTGTACAGATGAAGAAACTGAGGCAAACAGAGGTTAAGTGACTTGCCCAAGGTCACACAGCTAGTATGAAACTGAGGCCATATTTGAAATCAGATGTTTCTGATCCCATGCCTCTATCTACTGTATCACCTATCTGCCCATTAATAGTAAGGGAACCATGACAGAATGGGAACAAAAGTCAATAACATTAGAGAAATCCTTCCTTTTGGCCTCCCATGATACCTGAGAACCCAGAGAATGATATAGTTTCAAATCTTGTCACTGTCATTACTAATTGAATGATTCTTGGAAATTCATTTAAATTATCACATTGCAATTTCCTCATCTCTAAAAATGGGATTCAACAAATTGGCCTTTAGAGTATGTTCTAGCCCTAAATCTATGATCCTGCAATACTATTTGGTAGTGATAGTGACCCACTTAAGGAAGTTTTTTGAATATGGACAAGAATAACAAGTTAAGAAAGCATAGGGGGCAGCTAGGTGGCGCAGTGGATAAAGCACTGGCCCTAGAGGAGGGTCCTAGGAGGACCTGAATTCAAATCTGGCCTCAGACACTTGACACTTACTAGCTATGTGACTCTGGGCAAATCACTTAACCCTCATTGCACTGCAAAAAAAAAAAAAAAA
Source organism: Dromiciops gliroides (assembly GCF_019393635.1). Lineage (NCBI taxonomy): Eukaryota > Metazoa > Chordata > Mammalia > Microbiotheria > Microbiotheriidae > Dromiciops > Dromiciops gliroides. The sequence continues at coordinate 575,186,476 of NC_057862.1, forward strand.
AAAAAAAAAGGATAGAAGAGTTTTGATTTGCTCTATGGCATGAAGAAATAATCAGAGAAGAAATATGTTCAAATCCTGTCATTGACTAGCCATGTGACTTTTGGCCAATCATTTTACTTGTCTAGGTTTCAGGGTTCTCTTTTGTTCAATAAGTTTGAACTAAATGGCCTCTACGGTCCATTCCAGTTCTAACAATGACTCTGGGAATAGTTGCACAGATAAAATCATGACTCCAAAATGTCAAAAGAACTCATACATCCAAATGAAGGCATACACACTTTTTTCACTTGATATGATAGTTCTTCAAATATTTTTGGAACTCCCCATTTGGAATGATCATTAGCACTACTCAAGGGCAGACTTAAAAGTTCATATTGGTGTGCCATTTTCCCTTGGGCATATGCCTTTATCATCTCTACCTCCCTATTCTCCTTGTCTAACTCATCTAGTTGCCTTCCTCTGCTATTGCTGCTGCTGAGTTTGAAACAAGATCCCTAGATAAGGGCTGTGACAGGGGATTTTTAGAATAAGAATAGGCTTTGGAAGGGGTGGGCTAGGACAATATAATTAGATAGAAGCATGAAGAGCCCTAACTGGTAAATTTCAGGAAGGAAACAAACTGATGGACAAGTTCATTTGTGTGTTGCTTGATTATTGTAAGTGATAGCATATTGGCCCAGTGCTGTAATTGCAAATTGTCAAAAGTCAATTTGTCATACATTGGAGAGAATCTTCAAAGTGTATTTATATTGTATTTATTTTGAAGATAATCATTTAAGAGCAGTTATCTTTCCACACTCCAAAGTCATGTTCTCACAACAGAAACATCATTTAGTTTGGAATTTTTTTGGGGGGGGGGGGCAGGGTTGGGACTTTGTAGGTACGACACAGAAGGAAAATAAGGGAGGTCAAAATGTAGGTTGACTAGTTATACTGGTAAATAGCTCTAGGCCTCTAAGGCCTCAGGCTTCCCATATAGATCAGAAGTTGATTATTTTTTTTTTAAATAGGGGGGAAAAGTAGGTCCTAACAAATATTAAGTATGTTGGAAAGAAAATATTACTAGAAACCCTATTATTCTTATTCAAGGAGTCTCTATAGCAACCATTTTGAGCCACTAAATGTACAGATAGCTATTTGTGTCACTAGCTATGCTGGTTTGTCCAACCACTCCTTAATATTGTCTAGACACCTTTTCCTTGGCTTTCCTTCAGTCTTTTCCCTGGCATACTTGCCTCACAAATTTCCACTTCTCCAGCTTGAATTGTGGTATTTTCTTCAGTTAAATAACAAAGCAGGGGGAAAAGGGGAGAAAAAAATAGACACCGCTTTTCCAGCAAACACAGGTTGGTTTCAATGCCTCCATGCTCTCTTGAGAACCCAAGAGCAGCAAAGACCCTGATCTTTTTTATTATTGTTTTGACAGTGGATTCTAATTGCTTCTGCTTGAATTATTTCACATTAAAAGGATCCTTGCTTCAGTGTCATAAGAATACCAAGCACTAATGTGGGAATCAAGAACTCCAAGTCATATTTCTGCCCTTATCTTGTGCATGACCTTAGGTAAGCCATTTAACCTGAACTTTCACTTTCCTCAGCTATAAAATGAGGAACTGAACTAGTTGGGTGTTTACCAAGCTTCATTCTGTGGGTTGTGACCAGGGATTCCATGAAAAAAAAAACAAAGTATAATACAATGGAAAGAGACAAGGGCCCTGAAGACAACAGACCTGAGTTTTAATCCAACTTCCAGTATTTATGACCTGTGCAATCTTGACCAAATCAATTAACTTCCACTGACTTTAGTGTCCTCATTTGTAAAATAAGAGTGTTAAACTAAATAACCTCTAAGGTCTTTTGCAGTCCTTGGCTTAGTGTCAAGGACACTTAAGTTCAAATGCTGCTTCAGATACATAATTGTATGATCCTGTAAACCTCAGTTTCTTCCTTTATAAAATGGGAATAGTAATAGTAGTTACTTCATAAGATTGTTTCAAGGATTAAATGAAATAATATATGTAAGGTGTGTTTTAAACCTTAAAGCACTATTTAAATATGAACTTCTATTATTCAAGCAGCCAGGTAGTGCAGTGGATAAAGCACCAGGCCTGGAGACAGGCAGACTCATCTTCCTGAGTTCAAACCTGGCCTTAGACACTTCACTGCCTGTGTGACTTTCAGCAAGTCACTTAGCCCTGTTTAGCTCAGTTTCCTCATCTGTAAAATGAACTGGAGAAGGAAATGGCAAGCTACTCCAGTATCTTTGCCAAGAAAACCCCAAATAAAGTCACAAAGAATAGGACACAACTGAAATTGAACAACAACAAGACAACAACAGGATAGTAAAGAGAATTCATAAAGAAAAGATATGGGTTTGAGTCCCACCAATGCAAAGATTGGCTAGGTGACCTTAAACAAATCACTTAAATAATCACTGAACCTAGACAACTCCCTATGGGCTACAGAAAAGTGCCCATACTGCATTGGTATAGGGAGTTTCCTATGCAGATGAAGTCATGAGTAGGTCTGGACTATTATTTTTATTATTGCTGAATCTGATGTGGGATTCACTGGAAAATGAATAGGTGAGTGGCAGCATATGCACAAATGGCAGGTCTTTTTTCAGAGTCAAGAGATACTAGGAAAGAGATATAGCAGTAAGCTTATTGGTAAGAGTTGTTTGAGGGCCCAGAACAGGAAAAAAAAAAAGTGAATTATAGGCAAGGCAAAGATCTTGTAATAGGCACAGCTGTGGCCAATCTTAGGAGAATAGGATTGCCGAAGGGTGAACTGGAATGGGAAGAGTTAGATATCCTTAGAATAAGTACAGAACCTGATATTTGCAGGAAAGATCAGAAATGGCAGCTTTAGGTACTTATAGTCCACAATATGGTCTAAGGCTAAGCAAAGTCACTTCTCACTAATGTGAAAATCAACAGTGCCAGAGGGCTACACCTACCTCCCTCAGAAAGAGCAGCCCAGCCCTATTCTGGCTTGCATAACAAAAACCTAGTAAGTGTAAAGATTTCTTATTATGAAAGTATGTAAAATTTCCTATCTTTTGCTTCAAAATTTCCCAAATTCTCAGGGACATTTTATATCCTCATGCCTCCCAACCATTACATCCAGGTTCAATGTATTTAGGGTCAAGAAGAAGAAAGTCTGAAGTTTGTGGTGGAGGCTAAGATGACAACAGATGTCAGAGAGAAGGTGGAAACTGTCCAACTTCTGTTTTGAATCTCTTTTCTCACTAACAAGGAGAATCACCTTCAAGCTGAAGAGGGAGGAGCAAATCAAAATATGTAATGGGAAATTAAAACTCCAAGTTAGTGAGGAGATGCTAGGAGATCATCTAGCTTACCTTGACAAGTTCAAATCACCAATTTATGTTCCAAGTATTGGAAGAATTTGGAAATGTAATTGCTGAACCACTATAATTGTTTTGAAAATTCATGGAGAATTGAGGGCAGGGGAGACTTAGAGTCCTGACAACATACCGATGTCCTGATTTTCAAAAAACAGGTCAAGTCTTCAGACTGTGAGTCAGTGAATTTCATGTCAATTCCTGAAAAAATCTAATGTAAATGATTTGTAAATACTGGGGAAGAGGAAAAGTAATCACTCAAAGCCAGCATGGATACATTAAGAATAAATCAGGCTAGACTGACCACATTTCCAGTTTTGATGAGTCTATTGCACTAATGAGATCAAGAGAATGTAACAGACAATTCATATGGACATTTCATCAAGATATTTGAGAAATTGTCTCATAATTAAGTTGCAGAGAAATGGATGGACCACTTCTTGATAAAGCAAGATGGATTTGAAGTTGGCAGAATAGCCAGTTCCAAAGAGTAATTGATTAATTGATGATTAATGGATCCATGGCAACCTAGGGGGAAGTTTTTACAAGAGTACACCACGGATCTATTCTTAGTCTGGAATCCAGGAAAATCTGGGTGTAAATTCCACCTCTGACACCAACTGTGTAACTAAGGGCAAGTCAATTAACCTTTCAGTTTTCTAAGCCATAAGTATCCAACTCACAGCCTGTGCCCATAAACATCCAGCAAAAAAACCCAAGTGCAGCCTTCACTGGATTAAAATGTAATTAGGAGGGGCAGCTAGGTGGCAAAATGGATAAAGCACTGGCCCTGGATTCTGGAGGACCTGGGTTCAAGTCCAGCCTCAGACACTTGACACTTACTAGCTGTGTGACCCTGGGCAAGTCACTTAACCCTCATTGCCCCACCAACAAAACAAAACAAAATAAAAAGTAATTAGGAAATATTTAACAAAATAAGTAAACAAAATACAATGCAACATGGAGAATATTAATTTGTGATTTTCTAAGTCAACACAGGGTTCATTTTTTTCTATTTATGTTTGACACCACTGTTCTAGGCAACTCTCTAAAGCTACAAGTTGCAGTAAAGGTGTCAATCTGCATTGTTAGAGAGGGTTTCCTCACCTGAGAGTTCTCTATGACAGAGAAATCATAGGGACAGTGTCCATCCTTACCCAGTTCCTAGAGCCCAGAAGAACAACTGATAAATGCTAAAAAAAAAAAAAACAACAACAACAACAAAAAAAAAATACACTGCTTGTTGATTTATTAATTTTTGTAGTTTTGTAAAGGCATGTGCATAATTCACATACTTTACAGTTATAGATTATCAATACTCTTTTCTAGAAGAAAGTCAGAAGGTACTGGAAATAGTGAGCAAAGACATCATAAAAATTAAACCAACTATATTTTAATGGACAGGAAACAAATGGGTATCGTCATGGGAATCTCTTCAGAATCAAACCTCTGCATGCTCTCTAATCTGACCTATTTTCAGCCATCAGATAACTTGAAAATGGGAAGTAGATTAAAGTAAAGCCTTTGACTCTGATCCCTAGTTCTTGGAAAATTTTTAGAATAGCTACCTTGAGCTGAAAAGGACTGAAGATGTCATCTAGTCTAACTCCCTCATCCTACAGATGAGAGACACAGGGAGGTGAAATACCTTGCCCCAAGGTCATAGAGGTAGTAAATGTCACAGGTAGAATTTAACCCAGGTCCTTTAAAAGCAGATCTAGTGGTCTTTTTCCTGTAGTGTGTTTTCTCTCCTATATTTGATCAATGTAAAACAATTTTCATATCTAGGAATATAAAATAACCCAGAAATAATCTTAGCCAAAAAATATAGAAGCCAACTCATTTATGTGTACTTATGTTGCCTTCTCCTTATGTCTTTGCTAGTAGATTGCTCTCCCTCCATCTCTCCCCCCCCCTCTCTCTCTCTTTCTCTTCTCTGTCTTTTTCTTTGTGTCCTTCTATGTCTCTCCTCTCTTCCTCTCTCTCTGTGTCTGTCTCTCTGTTTCCATTTTTTCTTTCCCATCTCTCTCTAATCTGTCCCTCTCCACTAGTTCCTTTCCTGCTACTTATGTATATGCTCAAATCTCCTTTATACTGGAGGGGGGCAAGGCTAGGCAGTGGGAAGTGGAGTGAGAGACAACCTTTATTAGACTCTACCATTTCTCTCAAGTTATCATCCTATATATCTCCTCCCTTTCAGAGTCAAACATCAAAAGCTTTCAATACTCCTTGCTTCCATTTCCTTTCCTTTCATTAAGTTCTTAATCCTTAGCAATCTGGCTTCCAACTTCATCACACAACTGAAACTGTTCTCTCCAAAGTTACCAATGATCTCTTAATTGCCATTTCTGATAGCCTTTTATCAATCTTCATTCTTCTTGACTTCTCTGCCAGATTTGACAGGGCTGACAACTCTCTTCTCCTGAATACTCTCTAAGCTCTTTATTTTCATGGAATTGTTCTCTCTGGACACTGCTCTCTGTATTTTTGTCCTACTTGTCTAACACCTCCTTCTCAGTCTCTTGGTAGCTCACCATCCTTATCTTACCCCTTAACTGTGGCTGCCCTGAGCCCTCTTCTCTCTACATTTTCTCACTTGATGATCTTATCAACTCCCACATATTTCATTGTCACTTCTATTAAGATGGATTCCAAATCTAGCATCTTTCTTGAGCTTTACTCTGATATCACTAACTGCCTATTAAATATTTCTCACTGACCATCCATAACTCTAACTTAGTATGTCTAAAATGGAAATCTTTATCTCTCCCCATCTCCATCTAATTCCTCTTCTGGACTTTCTGTCAAGGGCAGTCTCCCAGATTTGTAAACTCAGCATGATCTCTCACTCCTCAATTTCACTCACCTCATATATCCATTCAGTTGCCAAATAAATCAATAAACAAGCACTTATTAAGATTTAGCATGTGTCCAATACTGTGCTAAACACAGTAGGAATAGAAAGAATGAGACAAAAAAAACCCACCATGTTTCCTTGCCTTCAAGGAGTTCACATTTTAATGAGAGAGACTACATGTAAATAACTTTGTTCACTGGGGTCTCTCTCTCACTCTCTCTCTAGTGAATATGTGAAATATATACATATATGTATATCAATGTGTGTATATATATAGAAACATTCAATAAAACTTTTTGGTAATTAGAATGGTATTGAATATATAAATTAGGTAAAATTGTCATTTTTGTTATATTGGTCCTGCCTACACATGAACAATTAATATTTCTCTAATTATTTAAATCTAATTTTATTTGCATAAAATTTTCATGATTTTGTTTTTGAATAGCATGTTATATATAATAGATTTAAAATTTCACATGCAATCATCTTTTTATTATGATATTATGTAAATGCTTATTTTATTTCATAAATTAAAAATATTTTTTTAAAAAATTAATTGCCTATTATGTGCCAGGCATTATGCTAAGCACTGGGGGTATAGAGGCAAAAGACAGACCCTGCCTTCAAAGAGTTTACAATCTAATGAAGGATACACACACACATACGTACATACATACATGCATACACATATAAAGTTTATAAGTATGTACATATATATGGGTTTATGTCTGTTGATTGAAACAATTGTTGATATCATTGACAATGAGTGATATGATAGCCAAGCACACAGCCAAGTTAGAATAGAACATCATAGCATCAATTTCAGAGTTAGGTAGAAACCTCAGTGCTCATTTTATGCAACATATACCGGACAAATAATACCCAATGGTCATCTAGCCCAACATATACCTGATAAAGAATAGCCAGTGGTCATTTGGCCCAACATATATCTGAAAAAAAATATCTGGGGTCATCAGGCATAATATATACCCAATAAAGAATATCTTCCATAGCATATTTTCCATATATATAGCAGCTCATTTCACTTTGATAGCACTCTGAAGGATTTGGCTTTTTTATTCCTTCCTATCAAGTCTAAATTTGCCTCTCTGAAACTTTCACTTCTTGTTCCCAGTTCTGCCCTCTAGGGACAAACACAAGCAGTTTAATCCCTCTTCCAGGCAACAGCTCTTCAAATACTTGAAGATAGTTCATTTGCAAAACAAAACAGAAGAAAATGATGGAAGGTTATATGTCATAATCTCTACAGAAAAGCAAGAAGCAAGGACTCAAACACGATTCAGCAGAAAGCTTAACCTAAGGACCAAGGAAGCCATATCCCCTAAGAACGGAGATAGCATGATACAGCAGAAAAGAGTTTGGAATCCGCTAAACTGTGTTAGGTTCTGACTGTGCCACCTACTACCTGTGTTGTTTCATACATAGCTATTTATCCTTTTAGCCTCACTTGCAAAACGAATGGGTTTAGACTAGATGAATACTGAGATTCCTTCCAACCCTATACGAAACCATAATGACATTTACTAATGAAATTGGAAATGTAACAAATATGAAATGGTACAGATCTCTCAGTGTTTATAAAAATAGCAATCTATTCTCATCCTCAATAGCAATGGAAACACCCAATACCTGATATAGGAAATAGAAATACTATCAAAGAGAATGAAGTCAAAAAGAACAGCTAAAACTGCTTCATTGAAGAAATCTGTGCAGGAGGCAATGCAGCTTTAAAGGCATTCAAGGATAAATTGTTAAAATATCTCAATAAAGCAGAGACTCTCAAAGAATAGAACACACTGTATTGTTATGGAAAAAATAATCCTAACAAGAAGACATTGGTAACTATTTAATTGTACATTAGGACACTTCAGTAAAGCGAACAAGATTTTATTATTCAATCTGCCAGTAACAAGCTATTTGACCTTGTAAAACTTACCTTGTGATACACCTCAATATCTTAAAATGTAAAATAGATTTACTTGCCACATAGTCCATATTCAAAGACTTTCCAGGATCTGTCAAAGTTTGTATTCCATTGACATAGCCTTTTTCCATGTCACAATGAAGAAACATTAAACTAAGATTTTTAGTAGCAGATATTATATCATTTTTTCATTTGAGGGCAGTTGGTGTATAGTGGATAGAGCTCCAGTTCAGGAGTCAGGAAGACCTGAGCTCAAAACTAGCCTCAGATTCTGACTGTGTTACCCTAGGCAAGTCATTTAACCCTGCTTGCCTTAGTTCCTCATCTGTAAAACAAGCTGGAGAAAGAAATGGCAAACCCCTCCAGTATAATTTTCAAGAAAATCCCAAATAGGGGTACAGCCTCTACATGACCAGGATGTTTTATGCTCTCAGCTAACCACTAGCAGGGAAAAGGAAGCCAGGGCCAGTTAGCTCACAACAAAAGTTTTGCCTCTTCTTGGAGATAATTAATCCATGTCTCAGGAGGAAAGGAGGAGGGACCTAAGCCTAACTCATGTTTTAGAGAAACACCTGATAGATACTAGTCCTGCTATACCTCTCAACAAGCCCAGCAAAGAGGCATTATTCTCATTTTACAGATGAAGAAGGAGCCTGAGAGAGGTTGTTACTTGTCATTAAGCAACCAGTTTGTAAACAGCAGAGTCTGGAATAGAAGCCATGTCTTTGGACTACAAGTCTCATGCTCTCTTTATGGACTTCTGTCTCTAGGTTTCCTCAGTCCTAAATTCTTTGATTCTTCGAGTTAAATAGAAAATCAGGACAGACAGGTAAATTTCTACAGAGGTCTCAAATTTTTAAATGTTTCTCCAGTGTAAGAAGAAGGTAAAAATATCTCTGATGGCCTTTTCTCTAATATTTGCCTTGGCTTTCTTTCTTTGGGACATTCTTCACTGTTTTATTTCTTTTACGATCCCCACTCATTATCATGCATAATCTTTGGGGAATACACATACACACACATACATACATACATATATACATACACACACATTATTTGGGGATGGCTTGGTGGCACAGTGGATAGAGCAGTGGGCCTGGAGTTAGGAGGACCTAGGTTGAAATCTGGCCTCGGATACTTACTAGCTAAGTGACCCTGGGCAAGTCATTTCATCCTATCTGCCTCAGTTCCTCTTCTGTAAAATGAGCTGGAGAAGGAAAAGGCAAACCCCTCCAGGATCTCTGCCAAGAAAACCCCCAATGGGGGATCATAATATATTATTTTGTTTGAGATTCACTGAAGTTATGGGAACCTCTTTTACTATATAGACCCCACTGCCTTTCTACTTTGGGAGAAATCAAAGGGATGTGCATAAGTAAATAAAAACAAAAACAAAGCAGCTTTTAAGTTAGTCTTTTTTTAATTGAAATTAATATAAAAAGTGTTAACTCAAGTGATTTTCCAATTAGGGAAATGGAATATAAAACCTTATTCAATTGGTAAGACCAATGTTTAAAATATACTTCAATTATATATTACAGTTATTTAAATAAAAAAGAAAGGGGGGAGGGTAGAAAAGGGGGAAAAGTAGAAAAAATAGAAGTAAAAATAGACAAAGGAAAGGAAAGAAAGTTAGTAGAGCTAAATAAAAAGTGTTAGTACAGGTAAATGACTATTATCATTTTTTCATGTATATAATTGATAAACATTATCTACCTGCTATGTGTGAAGCACATCCCTAAGTGTTGAGGGATTACAACAAGAACAGTTCTTTCTACTAATTGGTTGATCTTATAATTTTCTTTTAATATACTAATAGCTCGGGATAGCTAGGTGACACAGTGGATAAAGCACCAGCCCTGGAGTCAGGAGGACCTGAATTCAAATCCAGACTCAGACACTTCACACTTACTAGCTATGTGACTCTGGGCAAGTCACTTAACCCTCATTGCCCCCGCAAAAACAAAATACTAATAGCTCATTTCAAACTGTTTAAAGAGTTGTTCAGCCCTCAGAGGCTCCATTTTGAATAGAGCTGAGTAGACTATTTCTCCTACCAAGAAAAAAAAACCATGTCCTTGAATTACAGAGGCAGTGACCCAGAAACACATTTTTCCAAGGGCCAAATGCAGTAAAGAAATCCTTGGCCCCAAAGTCCTCCATCCCGATATAGATTCATACAAAAATCAGCACACTTTTGTCACAACACCTCTGAAATGAGGTGGGCTGTTAATATAACCTGAACTTATGATAAACACAATAAAAAATGATGAAACCAAATCCTAAGTAAATCACCTAGTAGAGTAGAAAAAGGAATATTTGACTGTAGTCAGATTTCCCTTCTCATTTGGCTTCTCATATTATAGTATTGTATCATAGTATCCTATTGTATTATACTATATAGAGGTATTAGGCTGCCCACCAAACTGAAGGTCTTCAAAGCCATTGTGCTGACTTCACCATTGTATGCCTATGAAACCTAAACAGTCTATCAGCACCACACCAGGAAACTGAATCACCCCCATTTGAATTGCCTTAGGAAGATCATGAAGATCACCTGGAGAGATAAGGTACTAGACACTGAGGTCCTCTCTGGAGCTGAACTGCCAAGCATTCAAACTCTATTGCAGAGAGTGCAACTCCCCATAGGTTGACCATACAGCCCAAATGTCAAACATGCTTACCTAAAAGATAATTTTACATAGAACTTACACAGGGCAAGTGCACATACAGAAGTCAGAAGAAGTCATACCAGGACACTCTCAAGGTCTCTCTGAAGCATTTTGTTATCAATTGTGAAACACGGGAGATGTTGGAAGAGGACCAGCCATGTGTGTATCAAAGGAGTCTCTATATTCCATAAGCAAAGCAGAATTTCAGTAGCACAAAGGAAACATGGGCTTCACAAATCCAGTGACTTCTCCATCTCAAATGTTCTTATAGCCTCTTGTGCATGACCTGTGGTAAAGCTTTCTGAACTCATCTTGGACTGATTGACCACAGCCTGACCTCAACATCTCAATGTCATTGGTTTTCTTTGAAAATGAACAAAAATATATAATTCTTTATGGATATGTATGTATATATGCACAAAAATATATACATATACACATATATGCACTCATACATATGTATACATATTATACTTATATGTTGGTTAGTTGTCCTTCATTCTCAAAGAGGAACAAAATGACATTACTATGTTAGAGACAAGTTACAGTGTGTCTAACTGTGGCTCATCAGGCCAATATGAGCTCTGAATGCTCTATGACAAATCAGACACAAATAATCCATGGGAACATTTAGATTAGAGTCTCTAAATTTGCACATCTGGAGTTTCTTTTGAACTACTTCAATTCTACTTTGCTCATAGAGCATAGAACTTTCTCTGATAAAGGCATGCCATGATAGATGGTCCTGTGTCAGTGTCTCCCATGTCATGCAATGAGTTCCAAAGTTCTTAAGAGAGACCTTGAGAGATACTTATATGTATGCATGTATGTATTTATATGTCTATACACACATATATGCATGCATGTATTTAATTCTCTTCTTTCAAAGTCCCTCCTCCCACACACATGTGCCATTTTCTCTGTGATTGATCAATCACTACAGATTGATTAAGAGCCTTCTCTGTGCACTCAAGAAGCTTACACTCCAATAGGGAAAGATATCATGCAAACAAATATAGGCATTATTATTAAGAAGGGTTGGGGTGGGGCAGCTAGGCAGCGCAGTGTATAAAGCATGGGCCCTGGATTCAGGAGGACTTGAGTGTAAATCCCGACTCAGACACTTGACACTTAATAGCTGTGTGACCCTGGGCAAGTCACTTAACCCCCATTGTCCTGCACACACACACAAACAAAAAAAAAAGGGTAGGGGAAAGCTTCCAGTGAAAGATAGGATTTTAGTTGGACTTAAAGGAAGCCAGGGAAGTGATCCTTCTTTGATCCACACCAATTGAAACTGATCTCTCTATTCTCAAACTTTCTTGAAGAACATTGTCTCAATCTCCTTTCCCTCTATTAATCTGTCTTGTATGATTCTCATTCGTGCAGATCATAGCTTCCTCAATTTTCATTTCCTGATTACAGTCTCTATCTTATATCATACTTATTCATACATATCATAGCTTCTGAAGTATTTACATTTTTTTAACCCTAAAAAGTGAGTAGGTTAGACTAGATCCTTAGGTCCTAGATTTAGAGCTGTGAAAGGACTTTAGTAGTCATATCATCCAACCTCGTCATGAGGAGGATGAGCAAACTGAGGCCCAAATTTGCCCAGAGTCATATAGATATTAAACTTTAGATATGGTATTGGAATACATGCTTTTTAAACTGTATTACCATGCCTCAGACATACCTAACAGTAGTTTTTGAGGCCTTATCTACCCCTGCAAAAAGGGAGAAAAATATTCTGCTTCCTAACAAAAGATTTGAGGAATCTCAGATAAGATGATTTCTATGATCCTTTTCAATTTTAAAGCCTTCTCTAATTTTGGATGGCCCTAAATGCGGGTGGTTATACCATGTTCAGCACACCAATTCTCAAACTGGGGTTATAAAATATATAAAGTCTTAAAATTACTTACTACTTACTTTGAAGTCTCTCTGTCAAAGTTAGGTCAAATGAGCACAATCACTTTGAATTGGTTACTTGGTTTTTTTGGAACATCCCCCTAGGTATTTCTTTGTCAGTCATCAAACATGGTCATAGAACTTTAAGCCAGTTGTTCAATCCTTGCCCTTAGTAACTGGGAGTGAAAAGAAGAATGTTTATTTCATCAGTCTTCTATCTTCCTGTCTTTCCTGCCTACTTTTTTTGCACAGCCATCTATTAATACTTACAGAATCAGATGGAATCTTTTGTCCTTCACTGATTCTAGAATCCCTAACTTTCTTCAAAGAAGATAAGTGTTCTCATGCCACCTCCTACATATATAAGCGATTTCTTCATTCCTCCATTTCAGATCTCTCTTGCCCTCTCAACATTATTTTGTATTTCTGTAAATGTATTTGTGAACATCTTATAGCTTCCCAAAACAAGAGACTGTTTTGATTTTGCCATTGTTTTTTTTTTTTTTAAGTGAGGCAATTGGGGTTAAGTGACTTGCCCAGGGTCACACAGCTTGTTAGTGTTAAGTGTCTGAGGCCGAATTTGAACTCAGGTCCTCCTGACTCCAGGGCCAGTGCTCTATCCACTGCGCCACCTAGCTGCCCCTCATTGCTTTTAACAGAGAATAGCACAGAGTTCTTGCGTGTAGCCAGTGCTTAATCAATTCTTTAATCACATGTAAATGAACCTGATATTTCTAAAGCCCAGTCATTTGAATAGACTCCCTGCATACCTCTGCCTACTAAAATCATTCTCTTCCTCCAAAGTTCCTAGCAGGTGCTATTTCCTTGATGATCAATCAATCACTAAAAATTTATTAAGTGCCTCTCCTGTACCAGGCACTGGTGCTAAGTGCTAGAGATGCAAAAAGAGGTAAAAGACCCTGCCCTCAAAGAGCTTACATACCAGTGGGGGAGACAATGAACAAACAAACACATATAAAGTAAACTATGGACTGGATAATTAGGAAATAGTAGAGGAAAGGCACTAGCATTAAGAAGGGTTGTGAAAAGCTTCCAATAAAAGTTAGGATTTTAGTTGGGACTTAAAGGAAGCCAGGGAAATGATCCTTCTCTGAACCCCCACTCACTGAAAGTAGTCTCTCCATTCTCAAATTTTCTTCAAGAACATTATTTCAATCTCCTTTCCCTCTATTAGTCTATCTTGTAGGATACTTATTCGTGCCTACTGTAGCTTCCACTATTAGACGAATGATAGAAAGCAGGTATTATATAATTTTTACATCCTTGTATTCCTAGGACTTAATATAGTTCCTAGTACAAAATAGATGTTTAACACATTTTTTGTTGAATTTAAATTTAGTTTACTGATCCCCTACTTTCATTTTACTGATCCTCTTCACCAGTGTTTAGTCTTGAAGGAAAACTCCTTCATTTATGAATTACAGAAATGCCGCTTTGAATCAAAATCTACTCTTCTTTTCTCTATCAGAAAGCACAGTAATCCTATGAGGGGAAAATTAAAGACCTCCTCTACAAGTGATACTGTTATACTGCTTAATGTCTGTTATCTACCTTTTCTCAGAACATTTTTTTGCAATTTACAGGTTGTAGTCCTTTAATTTAAAAAAATCATGTTTCCTTCTTCCATTAAAATACATCTTTTATGGCAAATGCCTTTTATTGCTTAAGTCATTCCTGTATAGTTAAACAAGACCTTCAGGGAGGTATGCTATCTCTTAATTCATTTCTAACATTCTTTGCTTTGTAAAAAAAAGTGTGTAAATGGTTTGAGATGTAAAAACTGAAAAGCAAGTCATCAATGACCCTTGTAGTGACTTTTTGCCACTTATTGTGATTTTTTGCTCTTCAGTGGATCAAAACATAAAGAAAAGTAAAACGTTCCTCTTAAGTAAATTACCCACTTTTGGAAAGTTCATTAACTCTTTCATCCCATTAAGGACACCAAAGGAACAACAAACCATGCAGAAAACAGTTATTCTCCCCTCTGTGATTTTCTATCCCCGAATTACAGGATCTGAAAGGCCATCTTCAGATGTCTATGTAGTATTTTTTCTTTTAAGTGAGGCAATTGGGGTTAAGTGACTTGCCCAGGGTCACACAGCTAGTAAGTGTCAAGTGTCTGAGGCCGGATTTGAACTCAGGTACTCCTGACTCCACGGCTAATGCTCTATCCAATGTGCCACCTAGTTGCCCTCTTATGTAGTACTTTCAATCAACAAAGACAGCCAATTACTCTATTCTGAACACTATGCAAAATCCTGTAGATACCAAGACAGAAGTGAAATAGTCCTTGCTTTCAAGAAGCTTACATTCTAATGGGGAAGACAACATGGAAGTGTGTATATATGCTATATATTCAGAGTAAATACAAGGTAGTTTTGGGAGGGAGCTGAGATCCTTAAATCAGCTGAGCACAGGAAAAAGCCTCCATAGAAAGTAATGATTGAGGTAGCAGCTAGATGGCACAGTGGATAAAGCACAGGCTGTGGATTCAGGAGGACCTGAGTTCAATTTCAGCCTCAGACACTTGACACTTACTAGCTGTGTGACCCTGGGCAAGTCACTTAACCCTCATTGCCCCCGCAAAAAAAAAAAAATCTTGACTGAAACAAGGGATTCTGAGAGAGAGGTGAGGAAGTAGACCATTCAGTCCGTGGGAGAGAGACAATGCAAAGGCATGGAGAAAGGATATGAGTTTGTAACATCATGTGATACAGTTGGAAAGTAGAAAGGAGCAAAAGGGAGGCAGGTAGTGATGTGTTTTAAATGGAAAATTTTGTTCAAACTTTCACTGCTGCAGAAGTTCTTTTAGTTGTTTCCCAGACTTTCTGGAAAGTAGATTGACAAGTAGATGGATCTACTAGTAGCTTTTGTTGTTTTTAAAGCAAAGACAGGTTGGTCTCAATTTACAGATCCTTATCTATGTAAAGTACTCCTACAATTAGCAGAAACAAGTCCTTAGAATTATTTGAGCATGCATATAATTGTACCATATGGAGAAATGTAGAACTCATTTAAAAGGCATAAAGAGCTACCTCTTAAAAGTCACAACAAAAATGTAAAGTCAGAGCTCACGAAATGAGGGACCGATTTAACTAAATGATTTGTTCAGCCCTTACACAGGTGTTCCATTTCAGAGAGTATTAGAACATAGTGCCGGGAGCCTAAAAGCTAATTTCTAACTTAGGCTAATAGTGCCAGGAATAATGACCTGCCATTACTGCCTTGTGAATCAGACCCTATGATATTTAAAATAATTAAGATCAAAGCATAACTAGAAGGTTACTAAATTCACCAGTCATAAAACATTAGCACAGTATTGAGGACTGTACTTGTTTGTTCAACAACCTTTAACACTCAAGTTATAAAACAGCATTAAGAGGGTCACAAATTTGCTGAAAAAAGAATGTTACCTCTGGAAAAGAAGTTGCCCAAGTCATGGGGAAACTCCTTATTGCAATGGTTAATAGCAACAAAAGCTTCACAGGAGAATCCATTATGCTTCTGAAAAGACCCGGCTGCTTAAGTGATGGGATGGTAGGACCTTTGCCTTCCATTGGTTCCCATCCAAATAGGTAAGTAGGCTGGGACCAAGACAGCTTCCCATCTGGAGGTGGGTGAAGAGCAAGCAGTGTGAAATGAATTGGTTTGTCTGGGCTGAGTTCCCAGCAAAAAGGGTGTCTTTCATACCAAAAGCTACCACCCAAACTGGAAGGTGCTTCCAGCCAAAGATTTAGACAGTCAAAGAAGTGCTAATTGAGTTAGAGATTTGGTTAGGAAGTGGGCTGACAATTAATTCAGCCATGCCCCTAAACTATCACCAAGAGAAAACGTCAAATTTGACATGTCTTCCTCATCCACTATAAAGGACCCTGATTGAAACAGTGAATCTTCAACTGTAACAAGCGTAAGACAACATAAAGAAAAGGTATGGATTTTGGTAACAGAAAAGGAGCAACTTGTAAATGAGAGAGACCAGATATTTAATATTACCAAGATACTGGATAGAACCCTAACCCCATTGTAGAGTTTAGAGGGAAGAAATATGTTTAAGACAACAAAGACAGAAGCCATCAACAATTTTTCGAAGCTAGTTGGCTCACTTGGCCAAGGCCTCACTAAGCCTCAACTGTGTTATGATGCCATGAACTTAGTACCAACATACAGGTTTTAAGAAGCTTTGATTTTAACCCCCTTGCCAGATGCCCAAATCTGGCTTGTCTCAACTCATCTCCAAGTAAGTTTGGGCAGATCTTTACAGATATGAAGGAATTAAATTGCCAGAAATTTTGGTTCATTCACTTAGGGGAAAAGCATCACTCCTGTTCTGTATAGGACATTAAGACAACAGCCTGGTGAATTGGATAAATGGATTTTTTTTTAAATGCTTCAAATTGCCCACAAAATAGTCACAGCAGGGAAAAAAGTATTAGAGGTCTAAGTTAAACAAATGAAGAGGATTCGATGGAGAAGAAAGTAGATGTATTGTAATATTTACTTTGGAAAGTATCAAAGTATATAAAATCAGAACTGACAGAAAAAAGAAAACCTAACAGAGTTCTTTACTTACCCTTTCCCACCAAGAGGAGAAAGAAGGCCCATTAATAAAACTTAAAACTAAAATGTAATACAGATAAAAGAAATACCTCATTAGCAAACATATAATTAAACTGGGGAATTAACAGCTGGAAGACATCACTGAGGAAAAGATTTAGACATGTAGATTCAGGCTGCTAACTGATTTTTAGGCAAAGTAGTAACATACTGGGCAGTCAGACCTTTTGCTATAATTTTGACTCCCCCACCCCCAGCCTGGAGCTTTCAGCAAAGACCATCTCCATTGAATAGTTTCTGTATTTAGAAGGGTAACATTTTAGAAACAGATCTAGAATGCCATGTGGAAATTTAAAATCAATTGCCTGTAATGGTTTTCTAATATACTAATTTTCATTTTGAGTATGGGTCAGTTCCTTATCTCTCAAGCCCCAGTTTCCTCATTTGCAAACTAAAAAGCTTAACCAGATGATTTCTCAAGTCCCTTCCACCCCTGATAATTTAATAATTCTATAAAACTACCCCCAAACAAATCAGAATTTGGTTTCAGCAAGGCTATCTTTTTAATTCTTTAAAATCTATGCAAATTGAAAAAAGTAGCAACCACATTAATTTCCTTCTATAACATTACATAAGTGATGACATTTATAATAGTTTTTATTTAAATTGAATTCTAACAGTTTTACTCAGTCAAAACCAAAATTACATAGACGCTTTGGATAATTCTTACTCAGTGACTTAATTAACCACAGGAAATCATCAGCTATTTTCCACTCCCCTCCAAAAAAATACTATGTATTCTTTAATCTGGATAGCGCTTATATATTTACTTTCTACAACCATTAAAACTTTCTTCATGGACAGACTACTTCAAGAAGAACATGAAAGAAACCAGTAAAAATGCCAATGTCTTGAGAATATAAGACAGCAACAGCCAGGGAAAACCTAAGATAAAATTACGGAGTTAAAAATTCCTTTCAATGCGTCTCCATTCCTATTTTTTCTTTCTTCCTTTTTTTCTTTTTCTTTTTCTTTTTTTGCATTTCTTCCTTCTGTCTCTTATTTCTGATTGTTCAAAACTCACAATGCCTCAGTACTGGTCATAATCATAGCCTCTCAAATTTTACAGGCAATATCCAGTATTAAGGATTTTCCTTATCATGCTCTTTGATATAAAATTTAGTAGTCCTTTGCCTCATTAATCTATCAGGACCCTTCTGGAAAGCTAGTTTTAAGCTAAGGTAGAGTGTTCTAATATGGAATCCTTCATAAGTATTATAGGAATTTTTATAATTGCCTTTGTTGCTTTAACTGAATGAGTAATACAGGGTGTCTCACAATTCTTACTGAAGTTTTAAACTTGAATACCTTCAGAAGTATTAATGCTACAAATTCACAAAATTTTTGAAAGGTAAATTATTTATATTTTAAATTATTGACATATTTCTTATTAAAATTTAACATAGCCACCATCTTGTACGATACCTTTTAGTTGATTTTTGTACTTTATAAACATTTTTTACCAGCAGCTTCCCAATGACTGAGAGCATTGTGTTTGTAATATTAGATTTAAAATTATCTAAAGAAGGAACTATTGATGTATACATGATAGTTTTGATGTGATGTCATTAGAAAAAGTCTAATGGCAATAGAGTAAGTGAGTGAGGTGGTCAAGCAAAAGCACCCTTTTCTCTTGAGTCATCAGTTTGAGACAGTACTGTTCAGACACTTGCACACATACTTCATAATGACAGTGTGCCCCCATCTTGTTAAAACTAAAATTAAATATTTATTGTTCAAAATTCACAAAACTAAATAAGTAAAAAAGAAACTTAAGTAAACTTTCCATGTTTTAAACATTTCTACCATTTGGACTTCTGAAGCTATTAAAACAAAACCATGAGAAGACTTTTAATACATGCTATATAAGAATATCAGGAAGGGTCAATGTAGAAAAATATTTTTTGTGATAGCATCTTTCAAAATCACCTACTTTAAGGGGCAGCTAGATGGCACAGTGGATAAAGCACCGGCCCTGGATTCAGGAGGACCTGAGTTCAAATCTGACCTCAGATGGTTGCCACTTACTAACTGTGTGACCCTGGGCAAGTTACTTAACCTTCATTGCCCCACAAAAAAACAACAAAAACAACACAAAATCACTTACTCTACTTATGTGTTGGGTCATCCAAGATAATAGCCTCCATTTTTTATTGTCTTTTGCTATAGTTAGCCAGGTCATACAATGAGGCCATAAAGGCTGATAACCTTCACCAGCCTCTGTCCTTTGCCTGACCCTGCAGTTTGCCCTGGTTTCATTGGTCTACCTTGTCAATAGTGGAATGAAAGGCTTCCATTCAACCACCCCCACAGATTCATGAGAATTGATTGGGTTTTGGGCTCTGGTCTTAGTGATCCTCTGCAGGGAAAGAAGAGAAAGTAAAAATGGTACTGAGAATATAAGCATGAAATAGGTATGCAAAAAGCAGTTTATTCCTCTAGAGAAAGGGGGAATGCTAAGCAATAGAGGGAAAAAAGGAATCATAAACAATTATAATCAGTAGAAATGATAGTATTCAAGCCTTACTGGGACATGTGTAGGAAGGTTTTTCATTAGCCATTTTATATTTCACCTCCACTGAGTATGTCTTGATCGAAACCAAATAAGTTCTTTCAGTGGTTTCTCTCTGTGTGGGCAAGTCTTTCATCTTGGCCAATCTGCCTCTTCAGCTTCTCATTTTAAAGATGAGAACACTGAGGCTTATACATTAAGTAACTAGCACATGGTTACTCAGTTAGTAAATTCCAGAGCTGAGACATGAATCCTGGTCTCTTGACTCTAACTCCTCTGCACTATTTCACAGGGTTATTGTGAGGATCAAATGAGATAATATTTGTAAAATTCTTTGTACAATGCCTGGCACATATTAGATGCTTGATAAATGCGTGTTCTCTTTCCCTCTTTCCCTTTCCATTGTACCAAATCACTCTCAGGGGATTTGGTTCTATTCCAAGATACATATGATGACTTGTGGAAATGGACAAGATCCTTAGCAGCTATTTTCCAGGACTTAGAGCAATGGGAGCACAGGGTGATTAAGGCTGTGGCCTCCAAGACAGGAAGTAGGACTGGGATGTGGCCACTTGCTAGTGCTCTGGGGGAATTTTCAAGTTTTGCTCTACTTTTAATTCTAATAGGACCATTGTGAAAATGAATGGGGATACATTGTAAAAGAGATGATTATAAAGTAATGTAGCTAATTTGGCTACAAAAATAATGGATCTTGAGGAGCCAGAATGGCCTCATAGAAGGCTAGCCTTAGCCAGATATACTTGGGTTCAAAGACTATCTCTGACACATATTGGTGATTCATCTGTGGGCAAATCATTTACTCTCTCAGTGTTTCAGGAAACCAGAATTCCTGATGTTCACTGTTGGAGAGAGATTCCACATAAGAGAGTTCCCTGCACTGATGGAAAAAAAAACAAAATAAAAACTAAAAACAGGTCTGGGCCAAATGTGTGTGGGGGGGGGAGGGGGTAGAAATATCTATATATGCAGAGATATAGATATTTCTTGATATCTATCCATTATTTCTCTCTATGTATTAGAACATATCCACATGTATGTTGTCTCTTTCAAAGTAATCAGGTTAAGAGACTACATTTATTTCAATAAGGTGGTTTATACTCAATATCTTTTTGGAACTCTTAAGGACTATCATTAACTAGCCCTAAGAAATATGGCACATAGCTATTCATTAAATTTTAAATATGGATGTGATCCCAACAGAAAAACAGATAGGTTTCTGCTTTTGAACTACATTAATCAACCCCCAGATTGAGCCAGGTAACTAAACCACCACGTAGGGTAGTGGAGTAGAAATTATGAGACCTAATTTTCTTACTAATATTCTAGGAGACCTAAATTTAGACACTAACTAGATGTATGACCTTGGGCAAGACACAACCTCCCTGCATAAGTTTCCTCATCTGTGAAATGAGAAATGATATCCACACCCACTCTGATTTCCTGTATTTTTTTAATGAACTGAGATGATATATAAGCATGTACTTTGAAAAGAAAATACACAAATGTAAGAGAAATATACATAATGACTGAGATAGTTTTCAATGACTGGCAGGTGTTCCACTCTGCCCTACTAGTAGTCATGGTGCCTTATACCAGAAGAAGTTGATGACTAACATTACTTAGTCAATTTTTTTTTCTTTGTAGTATTTTCTTACAATTACATGTAAAGATAGTTTTCAACATATATTTTTGGAAATCTTTGAGTTCCAAATTTTTCCTTTCCCTCCCCACTTCCCAAGACAGCAAGCAATCAGATATAGGGCATATATGTACATTCACATTGAACATATTTCCACATTTGTCATTTTGTGAAAGAAGAATCAGAACAAAAGTGGAAAACCACAAGAAAGACAAAAGAAATAAAGTGAAAATAGTATGTTTCAATCCACATTCATACTCCATAGTTCTTTTTTTTTGGATGTGGAAAGTGTTTTCCATCATAAGTATTTTGGAATTGTATTGGATCATTGTATTGCTGAGAAGAACCAAGTCTATCATAGTCAATCATTGCACAATGTTGCTATTACTGTATATACTGTTCTCCTGTTTCTGCTCACTTCACTCATCATCAGTTCAGTTCTTGTAAGTCTTTCTAGGTTTTTCTGAAATCTACCTGCTCATCATTTCTTATAGCACAATAATATTCCATTATATCCATATATCTCAACTTGTTCATCCATTCCCCAATTGATGGGCATTTCCTCAATTTCTGATTCTTCACCACCACAAAAATAACTAATATATATATATATATATATATATATATATATATATATATTATACATGTGAGTCCTTTTCCTTTCCTTTTTTTTTAGGGCAATGAGGGTTAAGTGACTTACCCAGGGTCACAGATCTAGTAAGTGTCAAGTAAGTGTCTGAGACTGGATTTGAACTTAGGTCCTCCTGAATCCAGGGCTGATGCTTTATTCACTGTGCCACCTAGCTGACCCATACATATGAGTACTTTCCCCTTTTTATGACTTCTTTGGGATACAGACCTAGTAGTGTTATTGCTAGGTCAAAAGGGTATGCAAAACTTTATAGCCCTTTCAGCATAGTTTCAAATTAATCTCCAGAATGGTTGAAGCAATTCACAACTCTAGTGACAAAGTATTAGTGTTCTAATTTTGCCACATCTTCTCCAACATTTATCATTTTCCTTTTTTGTCACATTAGCCAATCTGATAGGTGTGAAATAGTACCTCAGAATTGTTTTAATTTGCATTTCTCTAATCAATAGTGATTGGGAACATTTTTTCATATGACTAAATAGCTTTCATTTCTTCATTTGAAAACTGCCTGCTCTTATCCTTGGACCATTTCTCAATTGGGGAATGACTTGTATTCAAATAAATTTGATTCAGTTCTCTATATATTTGAGAAATGAGGCATTTTTCAAAAACACCAGCTGTAAAAATTGTTTCCCAGCTTTCTGTTTTCCTTTTAATCTTGAACAAATTGGTTTTGTTCGTGCAAAACCTTTTTTTATTAATTTAATATAATCAAAATGATCCATTTTCCTTTTCATAATGTTCTCTATCTCTTATTTGGTCATAAATTCTTCCCCTCTCCATAGATCTGAAAGGTAAACAATTCCTTCCTCTCCTAATTTGCCTATGATGCCTTTATGTCTAACTCATGTACCCTTATTGGTTTTATTTTGGTATATGGTATAAAATGTTGGTCTATTCCTAGTTTCTGTCAAACTATTTTCTAGTTTTTCTAGCAGTTTTGGTCAAATAGTTAGTTCTTACTCCAGAAGCTGGAGTCTTTGAGTTTACCAAACAGTACTATCATCTTTTACTACTGGGTCTCCTGTGCCTAACCTATTCCACTAACCCACCACTCTATTTCTTAGCCAGTACCAAATAGTTTTGATGGTTGCTACTATATAATATAATTTGAGATCTGGTATGACTAGACCACCTTCCTTTACATTTTTTTATCAGTTCCCTTGATATTCTTGATCTTTTGTTATTCCAGATGAATTTTCTTATTATTTTTTCTAGTTCTATAAAATAATTTTGGGTATTTGGTATTTGGGAGTATTTTTCCAAAAGCAGCCTCCCTCTTTAAACTGCATATAACAAAGGATGGGCTAATCAACCCATTCCTTATGAGCATCAGTACATCATCATATCTTTCTCAAATCAGTCTCCCAAACCTATTCCATGTGGTAATTTCCTCAGCCAAGCACAATCTCCATGCTAATCAGTCCACATTTAAACTTACAAGGGGCACTACTGAATGTCCCTGACTGTCTAGAAGTAATGAGTAGCAATTTTTGTCGAATAGTGAGTTCTCCAGAAGCTGGAGTCTTTGAGTTTACCAAACAGTAGATTACTATCATCTTTTACTACTGTAAGCCTTCCTGGTGATGTACTGATGTTCATAAGGAATAGGTTGATTAGCCCATCCTTTGTTATATGCAGTTTAAAGAGGGAGGCTAGTTTTAAATATATTTTGGTTCATCAACCTCTCAATGTGCAAAGGTATCTATAGATCCTAGACTCTCTATAGATACAGCATAATCCCAAGGTCTAACATCATTTACTGAATGATGTCATATCCTTCAAATGAGTATAAAGAGGTAAAAATCAAAATATTAGTTATATGACTTTACCCAGTTTTCTCTGATATCTTTATTTAACACTCCTATGTTTTAAATGGAACAATTCATTATAAAGAATATTTGGAGAATTTAAGTAATCTCAATAGTAATGTAAATAATATCAGTTTTATGTAACCACTACATAAGCTAATTAATGGAAAACTAGCTTTTCTAGGCCAGATCTTTTTTGTTCTTTTCTTTTCTTTCTTTTTTTTGCAGGGCAATGAGGGTAAGTGACTTGCCCAGGGTCATACAACTAGTGTCAAGTGTCAAGTGTCTGAGGTCAGATTTGAACTCAGGTCCTCCTAAATCCAGGGCCTGGTGCTTTATCCACTGTGCCACCTAGCTGTCTAGGCCAGATCTAACTCATGTCAATCAAATAATTCAAACTTGGTATCAGAAAACAATGAAATACTTGTGGACCATATAACACTGAATAAAAAAAAGTTTAGTTACCCACAGAAAAGATTCAATAAAGGCATAACACTGATCCAGGTGGCTGCAGCTCCTTCTGCCTCAGTATTTGTCATGCTAGCAGTGTTCAGTCAAAAAAGTGTATTTATTCACAGGGCAGAGAGGATTTGTTCAAGCCTAATGACCTTGAATTCCTCATTGGCTAGGCTTTTTACACCATATTTGACCAGGAAACCACATTAATGGCTCCAATACTAGTCTCCTTTGATCAATAAAGTCTGAAGAATGGTTTCCTTGACCCTTTAAAAAGAAACTAGACTAGCAAATGTGTAAGAAATGTTTCTTACACACAAGGTGAAATCAAGCTGTTTGGGAAAGAGTTGAAGGAATTGGAAACAGCCTAGAAAAGAGTAGGAGATGAAATTGTAGTGAGGTTCTTATGAGGAAACCCCATATCTTGTTTTAGATTGCTCCAGAAGGCAGAACTGGAACAAAAATCAGGAAATTAGAAGGGGATAGAATCAAGCTATATGTATGAATGTATGTATTTATATGTGTATGTATGTGTATATACATATATGTATATATGTATGTAAAAGCTCCAAATTTATTTAATAATATTTTCTCCATCAGTGACAGAGGAACTCTATAAGATCTTAGGAATCATCTGGCCTTACCCATTCATGAGGAAACTGAGACCTGAAAAGGTTAATATGTAAGAAAACTAGAAAAGTGGGGAAGGGGTGGGGGTTAGGTTGTGGAGGGCATTGAATGTCAAACAGAGGGATTTGAATTTGATCCTTGAGGTGATAGAAAGCTACTGGAGTTTATTGAGTAGGGATAGGACGTGGTAGGACCTGTGCTTTAAGAAAATCAAGCAACATCTGAATACAGGATTAATTGGAGTTGGGAGAGACTTGATAAAGGCAAACCCACTAGCTATTGCAGTAGTCCAAGTGTGAGGTGATAAGGGCCTGGACCAGCGTGGTGACTGGATCAAAGGATAGAAAGGGGCATATGCAAGAGATGTTGCAAAGGTGAAATCACATACCTCTTCAAAACTAGGACCTGAGGAGTGAAAGATGGTGAGGAGTTGAGGATGCCTGCCACCTGGAATGCAACCCTAGAAAGAGACTAGAAAGATGGTTATAACCTTTCTAATAATAGGAATGTTTGGAAGATGAAAGGGCTTAGGGAAAAAGAAAGTAAGTTCAGTTTGGGATGTGTAAAGTTTAAGATGTCTGAGGAACATAGAGTTCAAGATGCTTAAAATATAGTTGAATTCATGAGACTGGAGGTCAACTGAGAGGTTAGGACATTATAGGTAGACTTGAGAATCATCAGCATAAAAATCACCAAGTAAAATAGAATAAAAGAAAAAGAGGACACATGACAGCACTGTGGGACACCCACAGTTAGTGGGCTTAACCTGGATGGAGATCTAATAAAGGAGACTGAGAAAGAGTAAATTAGATAGGCTGGAGGAGAACCAGAAGAAGGTGATTTTCCAAAAAGCTTGTGAGAAGAAAATGATCAACAGTGTCAAAGGATGCAGAGAGGTCAAGAAGAGGGAGGATTAAGAAAAGACCATTAGATTTGGCAAGCAAGAGATCATCAGCAACTTTGGAGAGAACAGTTTCAGTGAAATGATGAGGTTGAATACTGGATTGTAGAGGTGAAGAAGAGTGAGAAGAAAAGAAGTAGATAACCTTCTTAAGGAATTTGGCCACAAAGAGCAGAAGAGATAGAGGATGATAGTGTGCATAGAAGGATCAAGTAAGGATTGTTTATTTTCTCCACATTGGGGGAGATGCACATAGTGTTAGGCAGTAGGAAAGGAGCCAGTAGATGGAGAGAAATTGAAAATAAGTAAAAGAGTAGGCGTGAAAGACAAGGCAATCTGTTATAGGAGACATAATGGACTGGAATTACTTATACAGGTAGAGGGCTTTGCTTTTGGTCAAATATATGGTTATTTCACGCGCACGCACATGCATGCGTGAGAGAGAGAAATAGGGGTCAAGGAAGAGATAGTGGCAGAAGCCATTTGAGTTATATGAGATGAGGAAGAGGGAGCTTATAGTGAGTAGCCTTAATTCTTTTTTCTGCAAAATATGAAACAAAGTTTTTGGCTGAGAGAGTGTGGGGAGGGAAAACCATAGGGAATTTGAGAAGGAATGAAAAGGTTTGGAAAAGCCATTGTGGAGAATGGGATAGTAAATTGATAAGGAAAGTACAGAGTAATTGCTTAGTAGCAGTGAAGACCCACTTGAGGTTGTATAATAAATTTGTAGTGGACCCAATCAAAATGGTTGTGCTATTTTCTCCACCCCATTCAGCAGCACCTGCAGGAGCAAAGGTGGTGAATGGTAGGAGTGATCCAAGACTGAAGCTTGGCAGGGTGCAATCAACAAGATGATAAGGATGCCAGGGACTCAAGAGAAGGGGATGTTGAACTGATTCACTAATGGTTCAAGATAGAGAAAAGAAGAGAGTGACTAGTATAGAGGTAATATCTTTGGAGAGAACTAAGCATTCTGCAATGTGGACAAAGAGTAAGGCAGGTAAGGGAAAGAAGAGGGAGAAGAGAGAGCCAATAGATCATGGTCAGATAAGGGAATTTCACAATTCTTGAACATGAAGGTGGTATATTTATACGGGATGGCAAAACCAATGGTCTGACCATCTTTGTGTATGTCTGAGGTGGGCTGGAGGAAGAGGCCATGGGAAATGAGTAGGTTGGGGAACTGAATGGTTATAGTGTTTGAAGCAGAGTCAACATGTATGTTAAAGTCCCCTGTTATGAGGCCAGGAGCTGGGCAGAAGAGGGAAAAATGTGAGCCAGATACTGAACTCAAGAAAGAAAGAGTAAGCATGTGTGTTAAACAGTTTCTGGGATTTTGATTGGAGGGAAGATATGGATTGTATAGAAACATTATTGAGTGATGGAGGTGGGGGAGCAAAGAGTATTCCAAATCTCAGACCTTTTCCAGTGAGCTGAGGAAAATGAAGATGGAGTCAGTACTGGAAAGGGTGGACAAAAGGCTGTGTCATCAGAGAGGTTGAGCTCCATTCTTCTCCTTTCTCTATCGCCTCCCTCCCCTTCCCTCCCCAGTCCAACCTTTCTTCTCTCCTCCACTCCTGTCTTTCAGCTCCTGCTGCTTGAGTTCCTGGAGGGAAGAGAGCAAGAGGCTGGGAATTTTCATTTGCATCAATTCAACTTCCATCTCCCTTCTGCTCCAGAGCCTTCCACTTCCTGCTGCACAGGAAATCTCTAGCCTCAGGTGAGAAGAGCAATCTTCCCTCTGACCTCCTGCCTTGCAACTTTTTGCTATACAAGTTCCCTAGGGGAAAGTGATGAGGAGCTCAGGGTGACTTCTATCTGCATCAACAGGACTTTATCTTTCCCTGCATGGGAGATTTCTATCATTTTTGAAGTAAATATTCCTTTTGTAAAAGCTAAGCCAATTGTTAGGTGGCTAAATGGAACTGGGGTACAAGGGATCCCTTTACAATGAAAGGAACACAACTGATTGGGGTTTCCGGAAATAGTAGAGAGCCTAAATGTTCAAAAATCCCCTTAAGGATATCAGAGAACTCTAGGGGAGGGGTGAGATGTAACAAGTCTCTCAGGAAGTAATCACCAGAACAACCATTATTACACAAAGCAGTGGCACCTCCTTTGGTATCCCATCTAATAACAAGACACCTGGAAGGGGGATCCTAGCATGTTGGTTTGGCCCTTTGTAGAAGATGTAGAGAATGGCATGGAGAGGTATTTTTCAGAATGAGGAGACATGGACAAGTTGTGAATTTTTTTTTAATCAGGCTAGGGGAATATCCCTATCACTGAGATAAAAAATCCAATTTAATTAAGTTGTAAAGAAGAAATTTCTTTTCTTTTCTTTTCTTTCTTTTTTCTTTTTTTTTTTTTTTTTTGCTGAGCAATGGGGATTAAGTGACTTGCCCAGGGTCACACAGCTAGTAAGTGTCAAGTATCTGAGGCCGAATTTGAACTCAGGTACTCTTGAATCCAGGGTCAGTGCTTTATCCACTGTGCCACCTAGCCTCCCCCAAGAAGAAATTTCTAACAAGAACTGTATTGAAAACAGAATGGATTGCCTTATGAGGTAGAGAGCTTACCTTTATTAGAGATACTCAAGAGAACACTGGATGAAAATCTCTCAGGGATGCTATATAGGAAGTTACTACACTAGATGAGAAGTTAGACCAGAATATTTCACCTCTATGATTTTACTAGGCTATGACATTTACCTAATAATTTTGGTAAAGGTATGATCAGAATTTGATTTAACAGTCTCTAAGAAAAAATATGAGAGGAGGAGGAAGAGCAGGCTGTGGATGAGAATTAGGATTCTTCTATATAATCCACCCCACAAATATTTGCTCCTCAGCAAAAAAAAGACCAAATGAGAGAGAAAGTTAAGCAAAATCAGACAAGACAGGAACTCAATTTTCCAGAGGTCTCCAGTGATGTAATTCACAGAACATAAAAGTAGAAGGGCTCTTTACCACAGGCATGACAAATATAATTATTGAATTAAAAACTAGGAGGAACATGAGGGCAGGGTAGCTGATGCAGAGGCCTGACCTCCCCCACACTTCTAAATATACTTGGGGAAATTTTCAGCCACACTTTTTATCTAGTGTGTAAACAGGACCCCTGAATAGCTGCCAAGGTCAGTGAGTCCTTGAGTGACTTCTTGGTATAGTCGTTTTTGTAATAGTAAATGTATTTTCTGCCACTATTTTCAAAATAAACACTGTAACAAATGCAAGACTCTTTTTCTTTCTCCCTCATATCAGGAGTTTGGTCTCCCCATTCCTATGGCAATTTCTAACAAATCCTTATTATCTGGTCTTGGGTAAGAGCTGACATTAATAATGATTCACATTTATAAATCACCTTAATGTCTACTAACACTTTCTTTACAACAGCTTTGTGAGGTAGACAGGAGGAGAATTATTATCCCAGTTTTATAGATGAGGAAAGGGTTACTCCAAGGACTAAAATAACTTGACCAGGAAGATGCAACCAGTAATTATCAGAGCTAGAACTTGAAACTAATTCTTCTGACTCTATGATCGTTATTCTAGATTTAGACATTATACCATACTTTCTATTATGATATTCACACATGGACAACAGAAATAAAATTCAGTGCTAATTTGGGTTCATAATACCTTTAACATCATTAGTCAGTCCATTGGTTCAGGCACCAGCAGCACATATTTTACTGAAATACAGTATCTGGGTAATAATGCCAAGATTCCTCACTACTCCCCCACCTTCTCACAAATAACAAACAAATAATTCATTTAGACCTGAAACCTTCACGTTAGAGAACTCTAGATGGTGCAGTGAATAGAGCATCAGGCCTATAGTTAGGAATACCTGAGTTCAAATATAGCCTGAGATCCCTACTGACTGTGTGACCCTGGACAAGTCACCTAGCCTCTGTTTTCCTCAGTCGCCTCACCTGTAAAATGGGGATAATAAAAGCACCTGCCTCCCAGAGTTGTTGTGAGGATCAAATGATATAGTAATCATGAAGCACTTAGCATAGTGTCTGGCTGTTATTATTAAGTCATCTTTCATTCTTCTCCTTATATGTACTCGTGGATCCCTATTCATCCTTCAAACTCCATCTCAAAATTTTGCCTCCATTTCTAATCTCATTTCCACTGCCTTAGTTCAGGATGTAATTGCCTAGACAAGCACGCGAGCTTCCCAATTGTTATCTCTCTTTCCCCTCTAATATGTCCTGCATACAGCTACCAAATTCATCTGAAAGCATCCCAAGTTACTCCTTTTCTCAAAAGCCTTCATTAGTTCCTAATTACACACTAAAGTCCAAACTTTACCCTGACATTCAAGGTGTTCTGAAGTGTGGCCTCTACTCACCTGGCTAGCTTTGGCTCTCTCTAGTCCCCTAAAGTTAAACTAGTCTATTTACCATCCCCCATACTTGCCTAGGGCTTTCCTGCCCATGACTCCAGGACTGCTCATATCATTTCTGTCATCTGGAATGCCACTCCTCCCCTTCTACCTATTGAAATCCTAGGCATTTTTCAAGGCTGGGTTCACATCTGATCTCTGACATATAACCTTCCCCATCATCCCAGCCAAAGTGACATCCCTTTTCTGAATCCTTAAAGCACTTATGCTGTATTAAGTTATATTATATTTCCCCTCTACTAACATGTTAAGCTCTTGCCAGAGATTACTCCTATATGTTCTTGTAATCCCCCTCCCTCAGCACCTGCCATAATGTATTTGATCTAACTTCTTGAATGAATGAATGACACAAGATAAAAATATGGTTCAAATAAACACAACCTAAGAATTCTTTATATTTAAAATAATTTTATAAGAATTCTTTTAAACCTACCAAAAGTTCCAGAACTTGGTTTTCTAAAATTAGAGGTCCAGAGGGCTTTTGTTGTCAGTCAATAAATTCATTATACTAATTTTTTGGTTGATATACTGTTGCTTAAATCTAATAAAACAAAAATAAATAACAAAAAATTGTCCTGCCTTCTAGTCCTCTAATCTGGGCTGCCATAACTAACATTACATCAATGTATTCTTTACCTAGGCTTGAGCAACAGCCTTGTCAGTTTGCATATAACAGAAGGAACTATGCTATTATGATGTTCCCTTCTTCCTTAATTGATCACAAAAATGCCTATCTGAGGGTTAGTACAATTGAAGCCAAAGAGTCATTTTACCTGCAGCAAGATGCAAAAGCATGCAACTACACCCTGGCAAGGATCAGAGTGGCCCCTCTAGGGATATGCTTCCATTTCAAAGAGAGATCAAACACCCCCCTCTTATCCCCTCCTCCCTCCCCAGAGATTCCAAAGGATGCTACAAGCTTGTGTCTGAGATTAATTTTTGGCCCAGCCTCAGAGGGTTTCTTCCACCACCCCCCTCTTTGGGGGGTGGGGTAAAATGGAGGGAATAGCATAGGGGGTGGAGGGAAGTGGGGAAACCTATAGAGTCCAAAAGGATCACAGGGATCTAGCAATATGCCCTGAGGAACAGTGTCTGTCTACACAGACTTTCTAAACAAAAGGATATAAAATCAGATCTGAAGAACAAGAAAGCTACTTGACAATTAAATGCTAGAATGTCAATTTCTATGAAACAGAAGAAAAAGGATATTTAACCCTTGAGAAAATTGAACATTAGCAGCATGGTTGTCTCCATTCACCAACAGACTATCCATTTCTGTTGAGAATGCCTGTTGTAATAATGACCTTCTGTCTTCAAAAATCATACGTACCTTTGGCCTCAAGAGAATAGTGAAGAGACCCTAAACAAAATTTTAGTCACCAATCATTTCCATAAAGGTATCAGAAATGTGGACAATAACAGGGTAATAGGAAATGGCTCTGTCCAAGGACCTTTGATGATGAACATCCCAGAATGGAAATAGTTTAGGAAATCAATGCCTGCTCCAAATGGAATCATACGTTGTTAAGGAAATATTTTAATACTGCAGTCCAGTGAATCCAGTATTTTAACTATGTGAGTATTCACTCCTTTCAGGCAAATCTATCCTTTTTTATCCTATGTAATTCTTGTCCACATTCTCCCTTTGGATCCTCAGAAGAGTACCCCCAAAACTATTGGTATTTCTCCTCCAGGCCTTCTCATTTGTTTTTATTTTTTACATTCTATAAGTACCAAGGCTTCATTTAGGCCACTCATATGCTATCCTTCACTCTCCTACAGAAACAATACACTTCCTTTTATGGTTACAACATAATCTTTTACTCTTACTTCTTATGTATCCTTAGAAATACAGGTTTTCTCTAAATTCTCTATGTAATTTTAAGGTATTTACAGGCTGTCCCCAAAGTCTTCAGACAGTTTTATGCTATCTTACTGTTGCATGGAAACTTTGGGGAGACCCTGTAAATTTTGTTTATTTATAACTCCCCTCCTCCGTGTATATCATTCTTTCTATTGTCCTTTAGGTCACTAAAAACTTTGATTCTTTTTTGATTGTGGTGTTTTAAGATTTGAAAAAATATCCCATCCCCAAATCAAGTCAAATAACATTTATTAGGTGCCTACTATGTTCCAGTCACTGTGCTAAGTGCTGGAGAATACAAAGAAAGGCAAAAAACAGCTCATAATCAAATGAGAATATTTGTTTTCAAAATATGTGTTTTTTTGTTTGTTTTAGGGTTTTGCTAGAATACAGATTAGCATTGTTAAAAGTACTAAGAAACTAGGGTCAGGTAGGCGGCGCAATGGATAGAGCACTGGCCCTGGATTCAGGAGTACCTGAGTTCAAGTCTGGCCTCAGACACTTAACACTGACTAGCTGTGTGATCCTGGGCAAGTCATTTAACCCCAATTGCCTCACCAAAAAAATTAATTAATTAAATAATTAAATAAAAAGTACTAAGAAACTTCCCCAATGTAATCCAGCTGTTTCTTCCTCCTATTCCATTATGGAGCCAATTGAATGATATGCTAAATCTTCCAAATACAAGTCACAATCTGGATGATACTGTGTTTTCGGTTTTTTTTTTTTAGCTTCATCCATTTCAATGTATGAATTGTTAGACCTATCTTCTTTTGAGTCAACATGGATCTCATTGAAGAGACCTTGAAATGTTCCAGGGCTTTATGCAATCACCATTATATCATGCCCAAATAGGAAATTTAGAAGACCTCACCATCTGTAAGGAACTCCTCATCTCTATGGTAGTACCCAACAAAACCGATAACTTCCTTTCATAAAAGTTTGCTTGACTTTAATAGTGAGAGGGTCATCAGTTATTTCTGTCATTACATTTATCAAAGAATTGTATGAAGTCTTTACATATTCATAAGAGACTTCTTGGAGCAAAGATTTTAAATCCATTTTGCTTTATTGATTCAACTAAGCAGCTAGATGGCATTGTGGGTAGAATACTAGACACATGTTTAGGGAGAGGAGTTCAAATTCCATCTTAGACACTTATTAGCTATGACCCTGAGAAAGTCACTTAACTGCTCTCATTGGTTGAGTTTCTTCATCTACAAAATGGGCAGGTTTTTTGAGAGTGCCTAGTCTGCTGGATCAGGGGATAGACTTGCAGTCTTAGATTCAGGAAGAAATAGTTTTGATCCCTGCTTTATACACTTCTTTGGGCAAGCTTATCTATGTTTTAGTTTCTTCATCTACAAAAATGAAAGTGTTACACTCAATGTCCTCTAAGGTTTCTCTTAATTCATAAGTCTTCGGTCCTATAAAATTATTTTTGTTGTTGTTGTAGTTACCAAACCATACAGTGGGACCTTGAATTCATTGTACCTTTTAGTTATTTCCATGATTAAAATGATGTAGTACAGAAATGCCAAACTCAAGGACTATGGGTTGCAAAATTCCCAGTCTGGCCTAAACAAGATTAAAATGTAATTGGGATAGGGCAGCTGGGTGGCTCAGTGGATAGAGCACCGGCCCTGGAGTCAGGAGTACCTGAGTTCAAATCCGGCCTTAGATACTTAACACTTACTAGCTGTGTGACCCTGGGCAAGTCACTTAACCCCAATTGCCTCAATTTAAAAAAATGTAATTGGGAAATTCATAACAAAATAAATAAAATATAATAAAACTTAGATAATGTTAATTTGTGGTTTTCTAAGTCACTATGAGGCCATTAGAAATCCATTTCTATTTGAGTTTGATCACAGATGTAATGTGTTATAGGAAACCGTTTACAAAGTTTACCTTTTTCATGTTTTCATCATGCACACCTTTGATACATACATAGATAATTCTAATTTTTTAATGAGAAAGTAAGCATATGGTCCATCTGGGATATCCAAAAGATTTCTGGTGGATATTTTGGTAAAACCTTTGTTTAACTGATGTCCTCTAGATCACATTTTAGGGGCATTAACATTGTTCATGAATTTTTGAAAAAAGTTTTGGGAAAAATTCATTCAGGATTTAAATCTCTTACTCTGCATAGTTTGAATTACCTAATATAAATCATATCTTCCACCCAGCTTCTCCCCTGCCTCCTGCATTTCCTTTCCTCAAATCATTTCAAGCCACAAGATGGGATTTTTATTTGGTAAGTAGAGAGCCATAAGTAGCAATTTTGGCTCAAGAAGCAATAAACATGTCCTAAAATCAGCTTTTTAATTAGTGATGTGAAAATAATTAAAGAAGTAATTAAGACAAATTCAATCATGTAGGAACAGAGACCCCTAAACAATCTGATCACCACCCGCAGTGTGGAAGAAGGAAGAAGAAGACAAAGATTCTGTACCTCTCCACCTTGGTGAGATCCAGGCACCATAAAGCTGCTGCTGCTGCGGAAGCTGCTAACTTTGGAAGGAGAGTATCTAGTAAGACCAGGGTGGATCTTGACTGGATTGTAACACCTGGGAAATGAAGGGCACTATCGGGTACCTTCCTACTTTAATAATATTTGCTGTCTCTAATGTTAAAGAAGTGAAAGTGGCAAGTTCTCAAAATAGAAATAAAACAAGAAAAAAATAATACAGCTTCGATAAATGTTTAAAAATCTTGCATCATTGCAAAGTCCCATTAGCACTGCTCTGGTTATGTCACTGAAACAGAAATGAATATAAATCAACATGGACATTTAATCACTTATCTCATTATAAAACAACTATATTTCCCATCCCTGTTTTCCTAGGCCAAATGCCACAATTTTTACTTATTACGGACTAAACTCTAACTTCTGAGATGGCAGAGACCATTTCTTATTCATTTTCTTTCCTCATTCATATCTCGCACAGAGTTGGCTCTAAAAAGTATTTGTCAAATGAATGAATCAGTGAATGGAGTCTCTCTATGGAAAACAACAATCTTAATCAAGAAAAATAATGGAGAAATCATTATTTATAGAGGAAATATAAGGCATAATCAAGAATGCTCACAAGTTATATAAAAAGTCCTCATTAAAATGTCCCCCTTTTAATAATACTAGAGTAAATGATTTTTTTTTGAAAGGAACATAAATTCCTTTGTAACATCTGTACTTTCCCCATGGTTTGCTCCTTTGGGGAAAGCCAATTCCCCTGGCTTTATTCTCTTGAATTTCAAATAGTAGTATTAAAACTTAGTGACCTTACACTGAGGTTTAGTGCACTGTAAGGGACCATCTCAAGCTACAGATTTGTCCAGCTTATATTTTCCCCCTAATTACACCTAATCCTTATTATTCTCTGATGGAATATAGCAATGAAGGGGCCCAGACCATTCCTCTTAGTTTTCCCCACACGAAAGTTGCAAATGTGACCAAGCATGGCACACAAATGGCCTCCTGAATCTTGAAAAACTGTGAGTAGGAATTAGCCAGTGGCTTATTTTGGAGGGTTTAACCGATGAAATGCAGGTCACAATTAGTTGCCTATGCAATTTTCACACCTGTGGTTCTTTAGCTTTGAGGGTGCAGGTGGCCTAATGCAGGACTAATTAGTTCCATGTCATTAATTATTTATATGGAGCTTATCACCCTGTGCTGGCAATTTTTGTTGACTCAAAACTGCAGGTGCTAGAAGGAAAACTGCCCTTTGAAAATGTGGACACATAACTCAGAGGTCTTTGCCTCAGCATATTGCTGCTTGGCTGCCTTTCCCTAAGTAGTGTTATTCTCATCAACTAAGATGTTTATGAGAGGACATAGATGATTTAAAGGGAGTGTTGGCCATTTTTAATGTACAAAAGTTATTTTGGGTGGCTCACACTAAATAGTGTTTCAATACATATTTGAAATTTTCAAAAAACACTTTAAACAAAGTTCTTCCATCTTTAATGATTGCTTCATTAAAGGAAATCACAAAACAGAAATCAAATGGTGCTTTATCACTTAAATCTAGTTGTTCATAAAAAACAGTATTTAGCAAAAATCACTCTGTAGGAAATTCCCTTCACTGACTCATCCTTCTCATGTCATTCTGATGTGGGGGGAAATGTGCACACAAAGAATGACCTCACTCTTGTGAACATGAAGATGGACTATGTATTCACAGACAGAACCTCATTTCCAACCACTGCCATGTTTTCATCATAGCCACTAATTTCCTGACCGAAATAGGGCCGACTTTTCTTAATAGGACCAACAGTAGGAATCTGAGAGCCTCAACTAAACTATTCTTTGGATTCCAATCAGGTCAGCCTCTCTCCATTATTCTTCCTCAAAAGCCAACTCATTTTCTCTTCCTCATCTTATTTTCACCTACTTAGAAACAGAAAAGTTCCTGTGTTTCCTGTCCAGTGGAAAGGAAAGTAGATGAAGGGTTTGTTGACTGGAAATTTTTGTGCAAAATCTGGGCATTTGAGACACTGTGGAGCCCATTCAGATAGCAGCAAGCCCCAAATTAGTTCTACCTTAACCTAAAAATAGAGATTTCTAGCAAGCTAACATCCCAATGAGAAAAGAGGGCCTGGGAACCCAGGAGGCACTCTGTCTTCTTCCCTCTCTGTTACCTCAATTTCGTTTTACTCTCCCTCCCTACATTTTGAGGATTGTTGTATCTGCAATTATAGCCAACAAACAGTTGTAAATCAGCCATCACTATGGGCTGTGATAAGACACTGGTTTTCCCTGTGCAATGCTACAGTTAGCTCCCATTTACAGGCTGTATAATGTGCATTATGAAAAAAAAAATCACACATGAAATACCCAGCTCTATGAATAATTAATTGGAGGTTGAAGGCTGTAAGTAATGTTTTTTAACGTAGTTCTCTCCCTCCCCCCACATAAAACTGTAGTATGAAAAGGAGAGAGCAGGAGTTAAACCTGCCCTGGGCTGCCCCAGGCAGCCTTAATTAATGCCTTTGGAAAAGCTCCCTTAACTTCCTATTTGAATGGTTGAGGTTTGGCTCTTTTATGCAGCTGATAGCTTAGGCTGGGCTGTCTCCTTCTCTGAGAAAAGCTGAGAGCCATTTGTTTATAGAATGAGTAGGGTTTGCATAGGTTCTCTTTATGCTGCTACTGTGTGTGTGAGTGTGTGTGTGTGTGTGTGTGTGTGTGTGTGTGTGTGTGTGTGTCTTTTTGAGGCCTCTAAAGCCTGTTCCACAGAAGTTTGTCTTTATGTCAACTCTGGGCTTTCATACTTTAAAAGATCTGTGACTTCATCTCTGTGGGTACTCCTGCCACCTACGCAAATCTCTACCCTTCCACATTTGGTGAGTTGCTATGGCTCAAAATTGGTGTGTCCATTCTTTTAAGTGATGAGACTCTGTACCAACAAGCCATCTCAAGGTCTTCTCTTAGCTTTTTAAAAAAATTTTATTTTAGTGAGGCAATTGGGTTTAAGTGACTTGCCCAGGGTCACACAGCTAGCACATGTTAAGTGTCTGAGGCCAGATTTGAACTCAGGTACTCCTGACTCCAAGGCCGGTGCTCTCTCCAGTGCGCCACCTAGCTGCCCCTTCTCTTAGCTTTTTGAACTTGGTAAGATCTACCTAAGCTTGGGTTTTGCATGTGTATTTTTAGGGAATTTGAGGGATGATCTAGAAATTGTTGTTGTTTGTCCTTCATTCTCAAAGAGGACCATGACATTGGGGTGTATTGAATTTAAGTGAGGCAGGCTTTTGCAAGCTCACCAACCCTACTCTTTCCTCCAGAGCCATCTGGGTCCAGTGGCAAGATATATATCAAGATAACTGATAATTGGAGATGGCCCTGGATGTTTAAGGCAACTGGGGTTAAGTGACTTGCCCAAGATCAGATAACTAGTAAGCTTCTGAAGTGAGATTTGAACTCAGGTCCTCCCAAATTCAGGGACAGTGCTCCATCCACTGTGCCACCTAACTGCCTCAAAGTAGAGTCAAAGGTTCTGGGTTTGAATTGGAACTATGCAATTAATACTTTGATGACTGAGCACTCTGCACCTCCCTTCCTCATCAGTAAAACAAGGAAGTAGAACTAGGTAATCTATATATAGTCTTACAGCTCTAAATAAGATCCTTACCTTGAGTCTCCTCTCTCACATAGTGAGATATTGAATTAGGATGTTAGCAGAAAGACAACTCTATAAAGTAGATTTAAAAAGAAGGAAGAGTCTACTATGTAAAAAATGAAGATCTAAAAATATTGAAGGTCAGCCTTTACCTAGTGGGGCTAGGGCTGAGCCTGGAACAGAGGAGACAGTAAAGAGAAACAAGGAGATAGCATCACAGATTCACAAGTAAGAGAGGTGGTAAGGTACTAGTGAGAGAGAAATTCATTTGGCATCAGGGGACATGGGTTCAAATGGATTCAAGCCTCTGATGCTTATTATCTCTGTGGCCT
The DNA here is from genome assembly GCF_019393635.1 of Dromiciops gliroides. Taxonomy (NCBI): domain Eukaryota; kingdom Metazoa; phylum Chordata; class Mammalia; order Microbiotheria; family Microbiotheriidae; genus Dromiciops; species Dromiciops gliroides. The sequence continues at coordinate 575,225,222 of NC_057862.1, forward strand.
TGGGAGAATCACTTAATCTCACTGGTCCTCAGTTTCTTCATCTGTAAAAAGAGTGGATTTGGGACTAGATAGCTACTGAGCTCCCTTCTATTGCTGTACTTTTGTTATTCAAGTTTAATACTCCCTTGGCCTTATTTTGTTGTGGTGGGGGAGGGAAGGGCTGATTCCTTTTTAATCTGGTTTTAACTTTGAGTGAATTTGGAATTACTATTTGCATTGCCCTTGCAGTGGCAGGGATCCATTGGGGAAATCTGAGATGCCCTTGTTATAGGGACCCAGAGGAAATTTGCCTGGAACCTTTGATAAATGGATGCCTGGGGAAATATTGGAATGCACTTCATAGAAAGGGACCCAAAGAGATTTTTTGATAGACCTCAGTTAGATGGCAATTTTCCCTGAGGAAAATAGGAACAAACTTGGTTTCTCCCCTAAGAGTCAGGAGGTGACTTCATTGACCCATATGGGAAGAATTCTGGCTATTTTGGGAGTGAAAATGGGATTGGTTTTAACCTTTTAACATTAATTTTAATATCAGTTTATCATTTTTCCTATTTTCCCTTTTGTTAGTTTCTTGTGTGTGTGTGTAGTGTTTCCTTTTATTTTTTTTTCTCTTTCCATTATTTACTTCGGTTGGGGCAGGCCCTTGTTAAATACTAAACATACAGCAACTTCTGCAGTGCCATATGAAATGTCATTTATCGAATGTGCCCAACTCTATAATGAGGGGTAATTGTGATTTCTGGATGCATGACATAGGTGTCACGTGGGCTCTTTGAGAACTCTGATACAAAGACCTGGAATAGGATGTTGCTGAGCCTCCTCAGGAGCTCAGAGGACTATTCTGGATTGGGAGTAAGAAGAATAAACACTAAATGCCACCCCCATTGATTTGCCGAAGAAGGCAGATGTTTTTATGTTTAAGTTAAGATGTTTTTAGAGCAGGTAAAGATATCCTCCTATTGTTTTCCTATCTGCCATGAGGACACAGCCACAGCAGCATTTATATACTGCTTTAATGTTTTGCTAAATGTTTTACGGATATTATTTCATTTTAGTCTCACAACCCTGGGTGGTGATATTATTATCCCCATTTTACAGATGAGGAAACTGAGGGAGACAGAGGCTAAGAGACTTTCCTCGGTTCACACAGTTAGTAAAGCTTTCAGATTGGATTTGAGCTCAAACCTTCCTCAATGTAGGTCCAGTGCTCTGTCCATTGTGCTCTGTAGCGGCCTCTCAATTGACCGTCTTCTGTGGATATATTAAAAGGTCATTCTCTTCCCCTCAGCTCTCTCTTCCCTACTGGTCAGTAAATGTAAGGGCAACTCTCTGAGCTCCCAAGGGCCTGGTGGAATAGTCAAGGGTGGGCACATCCACTTTGTGTCCTTTTTTTCCTTTGGTACAAATCTTTGCGAGATCTCAAAAGGCAGCTATAGTCTCGCCACTTTGGAGGCACTGAAGCAGAGGTGTACCAACCCATGGAACAGTTGGGGTGGAATGATTTGTTTTGAACCTCAGTTTCTTCATTTCTAAAATGTGTGACTTGAACTAGATAATCTCCAAATTCCCTTCTAGCTCAAACATTTTATGAAAGGAACACAAATTGAGTCTAACAGGAATTCCTCATTAGTGTTTTCCCTTGTAACTCAGAATCTAAAGAGGAATTAATGAACTCTTTAATTATATCATTAAATTTTTTACAGCCTGGCTCTATTTAAAAACATATTTTAAGTTGCAACTTTGCAATCTCCTGGAGTGGCCAGTAAGGTTTGCAAACCGAAAGGCTGGATGCTAGAAGAATGCCACCTCAGCATCTAAAATATACCACTAACTATGTGTTACTTCGACTTCACTCAGAAATAGCAGAGAGAATGATCTGGCCTAGGAGACTTGGTTGTTGGTTAGGAAAGTGTTTGGGTTTTTTGTTTTTTGCTTTTTGTTTTTTTTTAAATAAAGAGTTATATGATACCTTGGAAGGTGAGGTTGTCAGGGAGAATTTATAGTTTTGAAACTCCAACAGCTTCAAAGAGCTCAGAAACTGAACCAGAAATAATTTATTAAATGCCAGATTGATTAAATCAAAAAATGACAATAACTGTTTTGTGCTTTAGTTTTCAGACACAAAACTCAAAAAAAAAAAGAGGATTGGGGGATTATGCCAGTTCTCACTGAATATATATGAAACAATAACTTTATTACAACAAAATTACTGGAGTATTTTTTCCCTGCTACACAGAAATTCATGATACTAGAAGAGCCTTTGAGATCATGGATCACAAATTTTTAGCTAGAAGGGAATTTCAAGATTATTTAGTTGGTGCTTGTCACAGAATAAGTGTAAAAATAGAGATTGAGAGGGAATGTGATGTGCCCCAAGGTTGTGTTGCTAGGAAACAGACCAACCAGAATTTGAACCTGGGTCTTCTGACTCTCAGTGTTCTTTCCACTATTCTAGAGTGTAGCTCTGTTTTTATTGGCCTGAATGCAGACCTAAAAGTAACTTACGAATAACTCAAACCCACATCCTTTCTCTAAAATTCCAATGATTTTGGAGGTTTTATCTTCATTAGTTTCACTTTCCTATTTGAAGTATAGCCAAGTTTCTTCAACTCACTTAGAGATATCTTACCACTTCCCCCAATTTATTCACTGCACTGTGCCCAGCTAATTACCTCTTTCCTTTCCCAAAGCATTCTTCCATGCAAAAAGGTTTGAATTTAGGTTAAGATGTAAACACCAGGCTTCTCTTAGGACTCACCCTAGTCAGGGTGGGAGTGGGGATGGAGAAGGGGCCTATGCTTCCCAGTCTCTCAGGTAAAACTACTTATCCTCTCCTTCAGATGGCTAAGTTGCTACTGCTTTTATTCATGTCCTGGAACTGATTTCAGCAGAAAATGTTTAAAGAGCATTCTACCTGGGGCAGAAGTTGTCACAGTTTCACGGGAAAAAAGGTATACTTTACCTCCTTTTCTAAGCTCTTGAATGATAGGTTAGAATCTGAGTGAGAAGAAAAAGAAATCAGTAATTACATGAGCACCTAATGTACTCATTCCTAAACATTAGCAACTTTTTGTCTAGTTTTTTGAATCTACTTTTCATTGGTAGGCTATTAACACATCTCTCTCTCTACTTGTACAACAAATAATTCCAGGTAAGGGATGATGGGGGCCTCAGCCAGAGTGGTGGTGGCCTTTGGAAGAGAGAGAAAGGGACAGGTATGAGACACAAATGCTTAGGAGTTATCCTAAACTACCTTGTGTTGGTATTTAATTGTGAGTGTGTTTTTGTATGTATACTCCTTGCCTCCTCAACCAGATTGAAAGCTCATTGTTAGCAGCCATCATGGCTGGCATTCTTGTCTCTCCCACAAAGCCTAACACCTTTCTCTCTCTCTCTCTCTCTCTCTCTCTCTCTCTCTCTCTTCATATATATATATATATATATATATATATATATATATATATATATGTGTGTGTGTGTGTGTGTGTGTGTGTGTGTAGGTATATATACACATACACAAATATATTTTGTATACATATATTTACATATGTATATTTATATTTAATATATTTGTATTTATCAGGTCTTACATATGCCATTACTGAATGTAAGACAAACAAAATCAATTTCTGTAGCTTTTATGAGGGGAGGGAGGGTGAGAAGAACAAAGGTAAAGTATACTGTGTAGTTTGCTTTAAAAAACAAACAGAAGCAGTAGCTTGAGATAAGCTTGCTACCAGCAGCTATCAACATGGATTTCTCCCCAATATTCCTTGTCTTTAGGAAGCCAGAGCTGTTTAACAAATAAAATCAGTTAAAGAGGCAGATTTCAAAGCTGGAATGGGATGGTGCCTGATTTGTCTGACAGAGAAATACAAAAGCTCTCATAGGAGTCTCATATTTTGCTGCAGATAAAAGTACTGAAAAGGCATTCATGGATATTTCCTTTTTCAGCGAGAGGCCCATTTAGGCAGCTCTATAGGACTAGTTCATCAAAGCTCATCTAGAAAGAAGGAAATGACATGAGGCTTTGTAACAATGAGGCACATGTGGTGACTTTCTCCACACATTCTTTGCACCTAATTATATGGTATTTGTGCAAAATTACCCATTTTATGTAGCATTCTTAATATGCTTGAAAGTGCTTAGAAAAAAAAAAAATAGCTCTGTGTACAAATGTAAATATGCTTCCACCAAAGCTTTTGTTAAAATCTTGCTAAGTATTCCTAGAGCACCACATTTTTACACTGAGATCTAATCATTGCTAAGAACATGACTCTGAAGTTGTACCCATCGAAGGTGCATTTCCCTTAAGGATTACAACACTTTTTATAAACTCTGAATTATTAAGATTTGGACTCCTGAGGATGTAGGTTAGGTAGGTGGCCAAAGAGTCTAAAATTGGAACTCATCAAAGGAGTGAATGTTTCTTCAGGGAAAATTCTAGGAATAACAGTGACAAATGAATAATCTGCTTCCCTTCATCCATTCCTTACCTCCGCCCCCCATCCTCCCAGTGGACAAACATTTCTATAAAATGACCCAGATATTTCCAAAAATTCTAGAGGACTTCTTTTGTCTTAGATCAGGGGTAGAAAATTGGTATAGATCAAAGAGCAGAAATTCTGGTTTTGGAAATCATTGCTGAAAAAAGGTACAGAATTATTTTGTAATATAAAGCAACCCTTAACTTTTCTTTTATTCTCAATTTTTGCATCATCCAAACCCCCAAAACAGATATACCTTCTTTCTGTCTTCTCTCTCTCTCCTAATCCCTTTCTAAGAAATCAAGAAAAACAAAATTTCTTTTTTTTTTAACATATAAGGTATTTTATTTTTTCCGTTACATGTAAAGATAGTTCTCAACTTTTGTTTATACAAGCTTTACAATTTCAGATTTTTCTCCCTCCCTCCCTTCCCTCCCCCCCTCCCCTAGACAGCAGGTAATCTGATATAGGTTATATCTATATATCTATATACATATACATATAGATATATAGATATATATACACACACATATATATACACATAATAACATTAATCCTATTTCTGCATTAATCCTGTTATAAGAGAAAAAATCAGAGCAGTAATGCAAAACCTCAAAATAGAAAAAAAAAAACAACAGCACCCAAAACAAAAGAAATAGTATGGTTCAATCAGCATCTATACTCCACAGTTCTTTTTTTTTTTTCTTGGATTTGGAGATCCTCTTCTATCACGAGTTCCCTGGAACTCTTCTGTGCCATTGCATTGGTGAGAAGAATATAGTCCATCACAGTAGGTCAACACTCAATGTTGATGATACTGTGTACAATGTTCTTCTGGTTCTGCTCATCTCACTCATCATCAGCTCACGCAAGACCCTCCAGGTTTCTCTGAACTCCTCCTGCTCATCATTTCTTATAGCACAATAGTATTCCATTGTATTCATATACCACAACTTGTCCAGCCATTCAATTGATGGGCACCCCATCAACTTCCAATTCCTTGCTACCACGTAAAGAGCAGCTATAAATATTTTTGTACATGTAGGTCCCTTTCCCCTTTCCATGATTTCTTTGGGGAAAAGACCTAAAAGTGGGATTGCTGGGTCAAAGGGTATGCACAGCTTTATTGCCCTTTGGGCATAATTCCAAATTGCTCTCCAGAATGGTTGGATGAGCTCGCAGCTCCACCAACAATGCATTAGTGTTCCAATTTTCCCACAGCTTCTCCAACATTTATTATCTTCTTTTTTTGTCATTTTAGCCAATCTGATAGGTGTCAGGTGGTACCTCAGAGTTGTTTTAATTTGCATCTCTCTAATCATTAGAGATTTAGAGCATTTTTTCATATGGGAATAGATAGCTTTGGTTTCTTCATCAGAAAACTGCCTGTTCATATCCTTTGACCATTTCTCAATTGGGGAATGACTAGGATTCTTATAAATTTGATTTAGTTCCCTATATATTTTAGAGATGAGGCCTTTATCAGAAATACTGGCCTCAAAAATTGTTTCCCAGCTTTCTGCCTCCCTTCTAATTTTTGATGCATTGCTTCTGTTTGTACAAAAGTTTTTTAATTTAATATAATAAAAATCATCCATTTTGCATTTTATAATATACTCTATCTCTTGTTTGGTCAAAAACTGTTTTCCTTTCCAAAGATCTGATAGGTACACTATTCCTTTCTCTCCCAATTTACCTATGGTATCACCTCTTATGTCTAAATCATGTATCCATTTTGACCTTATTTTAGTATAAGGTGTAAGATGTTGGTCTATGTCTAATTTCTGCCATACTATCTTCCAGTTTTCCCAGCAGTTTTTGTCCAATACTGAGTTCCTATCCCAGAAGCTGGAGTCTTTGGGTTTATAAAACAAAATTTCTGACATGTATAGTCAAGCAAAGCAAATTTCTACATTAGTCAGGTCCTCCACAATGTTGTTTTGTTTTTGTTTTTGTTTTGTTTTGTTTTTCGGGGCAATGGGGGTTAAGTGACTTGCCCAGGGTCACACAGCTAGTAAGTGTCAAGTGTCTGAGGCCGGATTTGAACTCAGGTACTCCTGAATCCAGGGCCAATGCTTTATCCACTGTGCTATCTAGCCGCCCCCGACAATGTTGTTTTAATCTGCACACTGGGTACATCACCTTTCTTCCTAGCTGGGTCGCCTTTCATCCAGAGTTCTCCAGAATCCTAGTTCATCATTGTGATTATCAGAGTAGCTCAGTCATTCAAAGTTTATTCTCTTTACAATATTATTGTTATTGTATAAATCATTTTCTTCCTTGTCCTTACTTAATTCCACATCAGTTCATACAAGTCTTCCTTGGTTTCTCTGAAATCTTCCCATTCTTAACTTTTTTTCTATATTAAATGTAAACAAAAGTTTATGTTGGAGCAGGGATGTCAAGTTGATATTGTCTTCTTTTCTCATTGTTCTACAATGCATATGTATTGGGAAGTTCTGGACATTTGGGTTTGTATCACCGCTCTGGCTCTACATTTGTGCAACGTAAGTCATATTTAATACAATGTTTGAGCTGGAAGCAATCAAAAAGCTCAATGAGTCATGCACTGGTCATTCTGTGCTTGATTTCTTTATTTGTTAAGCCCTGGACGGAAACCAACAGAATAGTAGGAAGCCTTGTAATTGCACCATTTGAGGGCTGGTTATAGGAACTAGGGATACTGAACTTGTTGATAAGAAGATGGAGGGTTATGATACCTGTCTTCAGGCATTTGAAGGTTTGTCATCTGGAAGAGCAATTAGACATATACTGTTTGGCCCAAGATAACAGAAACTAGATCATTAAGTAGAAATTGAAAAGAAGCAAATTGATAGAATGGAAAATTTTCTGACAGGGCTAGCCATCCAAAAGTGAAATAGGCTGCCTTAAAGAGTAATGTGTTCCCCTTCACAAGACATGTTCAAGCTGAGGTTGAGTATTCACTTACGGTATCCTGTAGAGTAGATCCCTATTTAAGTAGAGGTTGAATGAGGTGGTCATTTTACTTCTGTGGTATTTTAAAGGGAAGAAGGGATTTTACAAGGCAGTTGAGAAAAGAGTACATTCCAGAAATGGGAGACCACTACCTGTACAAGGACACTGGAGTGGGAGAGGGAATGTCATTCATCAGCAGGCTGGTTTGACTGAAGAGTATATGTATGTAAAGAACTAACCCAAACTAAGATTGGAATATTAGTTAGAAGTCATATTTTGAGGTTTTAAATACTAGGCTAGGGAGTTTGTATTTTATCCTAAAAGCAATAGCCATTGAAGATTTGGGAGTAGGTGAATAAGACGGTTAGGTCTGTGTTTCAGGAATGTCAATTTGGCAGCTAATTGTTTAAGAATAGAATGAAAGGCCAATAGTCATTAGGCCCTTTATATAGCTTTAGATATGTTGAGAGTGGCTAAATAAATACATGTATGTTATAACAGAAAAAAATTAGCACCTACTCTCCCATCATCAGATTCTCATTTTAATCTGCACTATTTTATGGTCTTATGCTAATTTTATATATCCCATGAATGCTGAATATACGGTTGGAAAGGTTTCCTTAGGTCCACTAAACATCAGGCTACTAGGTCTTTGAAATGCTTAGTTAAGAATAGATATGATTCCTACCTAAAACAATTTACTACTTAGTAAAAGGCCAACATTAATATGCATATATACACATATGTATTAATGGAGGCAACATTAATATACAAATATATACAGATGCAGAGATATGGACATTTGTCTATATGTTACAGATAGGCATATTTATATTTCCATGCCAGTATATTTATACACAAAGTAATTATGAAGGATCACTGATGAGAGAGGAAAGATATTTATATAGTTGAAGGATGCCAAAGTTTGAAAGGATCTGAGAAGTCATCTAGTCCAACTTTTTCATTTCATAACTATGAGGAGAGAGAGACCCAGTGAGGTATACTGCAGTGATTTGTCCAAGTTAATGCTAAGTAGCAGAGCCAGGACAAGACTCTGAGCTTCCTACCTCCTAGGCCAGTGCTCTTTCCATTACATTGTGGCTTCTTCCAAAGCTCATTCCTCTCCCCACCCCACCCTTACACCATCCATAGTAATCATAATCTCTATTTCTTCCCTTTTTTCCTGACTCTGCCCTCCATTTCTCTGATCCCTTCCCTTTTGTCTCCCTTCCAAATTCTGTAATGCCATACTTGCTTTGTGCTACAGAAAATCAAGAGAGCCCATCTTTATACATTATATATGTTTCCTAAAATTTATTACTAAAAGTACATTTCTTCAGTGTGATATTTTTTCAATTTTTTTACATACAATCAAAGCTTTTATTAGGAAAAGAACAAGAGGAGGATAATTGATGTTAAAACAGTTTCAGGATATATTTTCTTATGCAGAAAAAGGAGTAGAGATATTTTTGTTGCTCCAGAAAACAGAACTAGGACTAATGGGTAGAAACTCTAGTGAACAGATTTGGGTTTAATATATGGAGGTACTCCCTAACCATGAGAGCTATTCAACAACATAAAGGGACATTTTGTAAAGTAACACACTCACAGACATTAATTCAAGGATGAAGCAAACATAGGACCTTTAAGATTTCGCTTTACTGTAGGATTCTAGGTTTTGACCAATCATCTAAAGAGGTCGCAGAAATGGATAGGGTTTCTAGTTTTTCTCACAAGCTTGAAGGTCTAATGGATAAATGACAATTTAACAGAAAAGAACTAGGAAAAAAAGCCACTTATAATTATTCATACAACTCCTCAATCATATACAGTTAGGAAGAAAACATTAAATGTTTAGCTGTTTAAACACAATTGAATAGCATCATGTGGCAAATTATCTTGGATTTGGTCAAATAAACTATAGGAATGAAATATATTTAAAATCAGGTTAACTAGTTGTGTCTGAATTGACCCGAAGGGAAGATTCTATGTAGAAATACAGTGGAAAATGATTCAAAATGGAGCCACTGTAAAGATGAGCAAGTGGAGTTAATCATTAAAGGAAATATTGTACAGAGGAAAGAGTACATGATTTGGACTTAGAAGATTGGAGGTCATATCCTGTGAAATCTTTGATGTGTTACTAAACATTTTTAAGCTTCAGCTTTCTCATCTGGTAAATGACAGTATTGGACCAAATTATCTCTAAAGCGCCATCCAGGCTCTAAATTGATTGTCCTATTGAAACTGGTAATGGAAAAATGGAATGAATAATTATATCACTGGGAAGGTCTTTAAATAGAGATGATTTTCAGCCTTCAGGAATACCTAAAATTAAGCTGTATTTCACAACACATGTCAAACCAATCATTGTCACAGGGGAGTGGAGCCAAGATGGCAGAGGAAAGGCAGTAAGTGCTCAGAGCCCCTGACACAATCACTCCAAAAAACTTCAAATAATGCCATAAGACAATTCATGGAGGAGCAGAACCCACAAAAAGATAGGCTGAGACCATTTTCCAGCTTACAAGATTGGCAAGAGGGGTCTGCTATACCAGGGTGGGAATTGAGCCCAACCCCACCATCACACTGACATAAATCCAGCCCCTGGCAGACCATGCCAGAGAAATTTAGCCCCACACTTCTGTAACATAAGCATCTTCTGTTAATAAGCTCACAGTCTGGTGAGAGGGTCAAGCAATTGGCTGGGGAGAAACTACAGGGGTCTCTGAAGGAGCTGAGGTGGAATTTGGTTGTTCTACCCCAGCTACTGGGAACCAGAAAGAAATCTTGAGTGGTGGCAGCCCAGGTGGGAGAGGGGCACAGACTTGATAGAGTTTTCAACCTAGCAAAACAAAATTTTCTTTCCTCATTGGAGAGCCAGTAGGCTTGGGGTTATTTACAGACCAGAGCACAGGCCAGGCAAGTGAAGAACCTTCCACTCCTTAAATTGTACCACCTGGGGGCAGCTAGGTGGCACAGTGGATAGAGCACAAGCCCTGGAGTCAGGAGTACCTGAGTCCGGCCTCAGACACTTAACACTTACTAGCTGTGTGACCCTGGGCAAGTCACTTAACCCCAATTGCCTCACTAAAAAAAAAACAAAAAAATTGTACCACCTGGGACCCCCTGAAGCTTGGGACAGTGCAGCCTGGAAGCAGTACCCCACTTTAAGAAGGAGTTAAAAGTCAAGAAATAGGTGGTCAAGATGAGCAGACAGAGACAGATGCAAACTATAGAGAGTTTCTTTAGGGACAAGGAATATTGAGGAGCACCCTCAGAAGAGGATAGGAATGTCAGGGCTCCTACATCCTAAGCTTCCAAGAAAAATATGAATTGGTCTCAGGCCATAGAGGTGCTCAAAAAGGACTTTGAAGATAAAGTAAGAGAGGTAGAGGAAAAAATGGAAAGAGAAATGAGAGTGATGCAGGAAAGTCATGATAAAAAAAAGTCAAAGGCTTGAAAAGTCAAATGGAAAAGGAGATATAAAAGCTATCTGAAGAAAAGAATTACCTAAGAATTAGAATTGAACAAAGGAAAGTTAATAACTTTATGAGAAACCAAGACACAATAAAGCAAATCCAAATGAATAATAAAAAATAGAGGGCAATGTGAAATATCTTCTTGGAAATATGGCTGACTTGGAAATTGGATCCAGGAGAGATAATTTGAAAATAATTAGACTACCTGAAAACCATTATCAATAAAAGAACTTAGACATCATCTTCCAAGAGAGTGTCAGGGAAAATTGCCCTGATATTCTAGAAGCAGAAGATAAAATAGAAATTGAAAGAATCCACTGATCACCTCCTGAAAGAGATCCCAAAATGAAAACTTCCAGGAATATTATAGCCAAATTCCAGAGTTCCCAGGTCAAGGAGAAAATATTGCAAGCAGCCAGAAAAAAAAAAAAAAACCAATTCAAATACTGTGGAGCCACAGTCAAGCTAACACAAGATTTATCAGCTTTTACATTAAAGGATTGGAGGGCATGGAATATGATATTCCAGAGGGCAAAGGAATTGGGATTACAACCAACAATCAACTACCCAGCAAAACTGCCTATAATCTTTCAGGGGAAAAATGGGACTTCAATGAAAAAGAGGACTTTCAGGTATTTGTGATGAAAAGACCTGAACTGAATAGAAAATTTGACTTTCAAATCAAAGTAATCTTGGTCCTTATTGATAACTTTTACAATAGCAAATTTCTATAGCTTTGGACCTCATTAGTTTAGACTTCAATTATTCAGAATTTGTGTGTTTTCAAATACAGGCTGGTTGAAATTTAGCTTTCCTTCATCTGTGAATAAAAAGATTGATTAAGCAAATTAATATTGTAAATAGGATTGAGAGAGGCATGTTTAAATTTATTTAAGAGAACAAATTGTTTGCAAACACTTGTAGAAGAATCCATAGCTATCAAACAATGTGTTAATTAGAAAGATCCTTATCTATTCAATAAAATAACTTTGGCACAACCTCTTCTTAAAAACATGTTCTACCCCAGCTATAGTTACCCAATTTACAGCAAGCTGTAAAAATTGCATTTATTATAAAATAGATGACAATTTTTATTCATACTTGACTTTTCCTTCCTGCAAATTCCCTTCTAGTCCTCAGTAGTGAAGATTTACCATTCATTTGTATAATGAAGCATAACTGTGAAGTGCTTTAAACTTTGCATGAGGACAAGTTGAAAGATAAGAGAATTGTTATATGATTCAGCACTTTGCAAAACAAAAGAGTTACATAACTGCATGAAGGCTTTATTTCAGAAGTTGCTCTTCACACAAAAGAGCATGTCCATTGTACCTGCCCCCAGTAGAGGTCATACAGATGGTCATGTATACATCATTCAAGTAGGTTATTTAAGTCTATTTAGAAATAAAGGATTGGGGGCGGTATTTATAAAAAGGGTAATTTCACTTCTTTAAGGGGGTCAAAGGGAAAAGATGTTCTACTGCTTCATTATTGGCATATATAGTTCAGAAATAATCGGACATAGTCAAGCATTTGCCATTGTACCATTTTTCCCTGTGATGATCCAGAAGCATACATCTGTAACAACAATACAAAGTTCTAAAACATGCCCAAACCATATGTATGTGTGTCAACAATTCTGTTAATCGGTACTATTCCTATGCCTATTTGATGAACAATGAAATTGAAGTAGAAAGTAATTAAATGACAAGTTATAAAGGGAAGGTTGGTAGACATCTGGAAAAGGAAATGATGACCAAAAACAGGAAGCCTTTCCTAACTCTGGTTCCTTCCCTCTGTTCATTATTTCTGATTTATCCTTTAGAGAGTTTATTTGTGCATAGGTGCTTCCCTCTTCTCTCTCCCATTAGACAAAGAGCTCCTTGAGTATTTTTTTACCTTTTTTTCCCTATCCTTGGCAGTTTGTTCCAGGCACGTGCTAAGTAATTAATAAATATTTATTAAGTGACTGACTAATAATTGAGCTTCCTCAAAGTAGAATGGATAGCCTTGAGTGGTGTAGCTTCCTATCGACCTTTAAGCAAAAGCTGGCTGGCCATTTGTTGGTGATGTTATAGAGGTCATGTATGGGTCGGGCTGAATGGACACTAACTTCATAGGCTAATAGATCTAGAACAGAGCTCAAAGGCCATCTCCACAGCCCATCCTGCCTCTTGACCTTTTTGACAGATGTGCGAGCCAATGTCCAGGGAGGCTAAAGACATTTGTTGAAGGACACACAAGTAAAGGTATCAGATGCTTGACTGGAATCTTGGTCTTCTGACATCAGAGCCAGTGCTCTTTCTACTGTACTAACAATGACTGTGTAATGCTTGGTTTAATTCTGTTTTCCATTACTTAATATTAATTAATATTTAAATGGCCTTTGAAATTTTACAAAGCCTTTTACATTTATTATCCCATTTGATCTTTACAAGAACTCTGTGAGGTAGGTGTTATTATTATTCCCACTTCAGAGATATGGAAATTGAGGCCAGGAAAAGTTAGGTGACATGTGCAATGTCACATAGCTCATAATTGTCTGAGGAGGATTTGAACCCAAGTCTGATTCCAAGCCAGTGCTCAATCTATTGTATCATTTAGCTGCCTATATTACCTCTCTCATTATGATAGTAAAGTAAATAAGAATCAACCTTTAAATTAAAAAAATATATAATCATAGTGGAAAATAGTTTAAGTCTAGTTTTCACACAACATAGATTGTACCTAAATGACTTCTTAAAAGGCATTTATGGGCAGTGCTCCCAGTAGAGTAGGATAAATTGGGATGAGGCATTATGCCATCCCACTTCCTTTCAGAAGGGCCCCAAACCAACTACTTTTTATAATGGCTTAGGCTAAATTTGTGCCTGTGGACAAACTATCATACTTGTTCATTTTTCTCATTACAAGTCTCATGTGTGGATAAAACCCAAAAGATTTTAGGGTGAGTAAAACATAACATCAGACCATATTAAACCATTCTTTCTTGAACTGGAGTTAAAGAGTCAGGTTCTTTCTTACTTGTTTTTTCCCCTCTTCGTTAGACTTTTCAACAAGTGAAGTATGCCCCTTTAAGAGTATATATATGGGGGCAGCTAGGTGGCATAGTGGATAGAGCACCGGCCCTGGAGTCAGGAGTACCTGAGTTCAAATCCAGCCTCAGACACTTAACACTTACTAGCTGTGTGACCCTGGGCAAGTCGATTAACCCCAATTGCCTCAACAACAACAACAAAAAAAAAGAAAGTAAGAGTTTATATATCTATACATATATGTGCGTGTGTGTATGTATATTTATATGTGTGTGTATATATGTATACACACACAAGTATACATGCATGTACATACATATATTTGTGTGTATGTATATGTGTGTGCATATATATATATATATATATATATATATATTCTCAGAAAGTGCTTATGGAACAAAGAAGAATGTACTTTCCCAGAGAATTATGGTTGCATTGTCCATGTACTTTGTACTATGTATTTCTCAATCCTTACTCCCAGATGATCACATTGCATAGAATTTTATTGCTGATATACACTTTAGAGATTATTTCTTCTACCCTCATCCTGAGAAAACTCAGGCCTAAAGAAATTAAGTGATTTTTCCCATGATACACAAGCAGCTAAGAATCAACCTGGAATTAGAATTTAAGTTGTCTGACTCCCCATCAAGGATTCTTTCCATAATACTTCCCCCATACTGCATATGATGAATGGAAAGAGTATTGGGCTAGGTCTTTGTGTTTTACCACATGGAAAATAGAATAACAGAAATATTAGAAATAAATTTTTAAAAATTACTCCTTGATTATCCTTTCACTGAACTACTGTAGCACCACAGTCAGTCATTCAATAAGCATTTATTATGTGCTTACTATATGCTTGGCACTGTACTTAGCTGTAGAGATGCAAAGAAAGGCAACAAAAATTTCCATGCATGCCCTGAAGGAGGTTATATTCTAATGGAAGATATGACATGTAAAATAAATTATGCATATATATACATACATATGTACATACATTTACAGTGTAAATAGAATGTGCCATTACAACTGTCTAACCCTGACAGGAAATGCTAAAGTCAACTCCACACAATTAGCTGTTTGTTTTAGAAATGGGGTAATTCCATTGTCTTTAAATATATCAAATAGTCTGAGCCACCCCTACAGAACTTGTTTGTATATGCTATCAAGAGAGGATCAGAATGTGTTTATAAGACCAAAATTCATTCTTGATGAATAATCTAATAAATTGTACTCCAACTCTTATCTTTCAACATTGTTCAAGACCTAGCTAACAACAGAAAGGACCCTGTAATAAATATGAACAGATTGTACAAGTCCTCTATAATTCCCTCTCTGGCTACTAAAGTCAGTGGGTAAACAACTTCTATATCAACTCTCCTACAAAGGAACCCCATGGAGTTAGTAGCTTATTACTGATGTATGGGTTAACTGAATTCTGGTGGATCTACTCACATTGTATCTAGCATATCTGTCTATCTGTCTTTTCCTTCTTTCCTTCTTTTTCTTTCTCTTTCCCTCCCTCTCTCCCTCCCTCCCTTCCTTCCTTCCTTCCATCCATCTTCCCTTCAATCTGTTTCAAGAAACACATCTGATTTTTTAACTTATCCACGGAAAGATCTTGACCCAGGGTTTTCCATGCTCTTGAGCTGACTGTTGCCACCTACTGGAGACATATCATGATTAAACAGCAGGACATGTTGAGGTGGGGGGAGGTGTAGGAAAGTATTCTTCAGTCTGGCAAACTGGAAATATAAACAGCATGCGTGCTGCCACATCAAAAGCCATTCTGCCTCAGGAGCCCAATATTCCTTCAGATAAGAAAAGCCTATTTCAGAAAGC
This sequence comes from Dromiciops gliroides, assembly GCF_019393635.1. NCBI lineage: Eukaryota > Metazoa > Chordata > Mammalia > Microbiotheria > Microbiotheriidae > Dromiciops > Dromiciops gliroides. Next base: position 575,241,008 of record NC_057862.1, read on the forward strand.
AAAGGAATAGACAATGCCATTTTTGCTTCTAGCACTTTCAGGAAGTTCAAATAAATTTCAACCCTGTCATCTGTAGTATAAGGGCATTTCCACTGCTTGCCTCTTTCTTCAATGATTTAAAAGCTCACTGATGTCCATCTGTACACCACCAACAGCACTCTGCCTAGGCGTATGGCTTCCTTTCCAATCTGAAATTGGATGCCCAAAGCAACAGAAGTAGATCTTGAACCTGAGAGCCTTTTGAATCTTCAATAAATAGACTCTAGACTAAAGAAAACTTTATGTCTAATTTTGGAAAGGATGGAGTAGACGGTGGGTAAGGCAATAACGTTCATCATTTGACACAGCACCGCTTTCAGAAAATCTGTTTGAAGTGAAGCAAATCTATTTTTAAGAGGTCCATAATTTGCTGTGCAATAGGAAATGGAAATGTATTCCCTTAGATTTCTCTCCCCTCATAAATGGCCAATATCCTAGGACATTTTTCCGAGGAAAGCCAGACACGTAGGAAGTCATTGTACACAGTTTTACACGTTAAACTCATAAACTTATGGTCATTCAATGGCAAGGTTGCAAATGCAAACACCCTGAGTATCAGGAAGTGCAAAAGTTAAGGTTCCCATAGCAATGTTAATGCACACACCCCAAGTGCATATGCTGTATATCATAAATATGTTTACAAGCTTCCTTCAGTAGTAATGCCTAACACGAAATAAGTCCAATATGGGCAACTTAACACTTGCATTGCCTACACATTAGACAGTTTAATTTTCAAGTTGAACATTTTTAACATAAATATTCACATTTAATTTCCTGTTTAATGCTTATAAGAAAAGGCATGAGGGCAGAGAGAGTCAAATACTTAACAATGCTATAGAAAGGTTTTATATATACACACACATTTATACATATATACATACACATATATAAAACCTTTCTATATGTATATAATATAATATTATATATTATACAAATTACAAAAATGAAAGTATTGGGTTTCTTTCTACCCAATGTCAGAACTAAGGCATATAGAAATTCACCTTTCCCTCCAAACTACTACTAGCTAGCATTTATATAACACTTTAAGGTTTGCAAAGAACTTTACAACTATCACCTCATTTAATCCTCACAACAACTCTGGGAAATAGATGCTATTATTATCTTCATTTTACAGATGAGGAAACTAAGGCAAATGGAAGTCAAGTGATTTGCCCAGGGTTACAGAGCTGTTAAGTATCTGAGACCAGATTTGAATTCAGGTCTTCCTGATGCCAAGCCCAGTACTCTATCCACTGTACCACCAAGGCTGCCTAAAGATAGATATATTTACTCTGGGTTTTTATGTAGCATTATAGTTGAAACCTAGTGAGACATCCAAGTAGGATAGGTTGGATGCTGTAGTAGGGATTCAATATATCGTGTGGGTTGGAGTAGATGACCTCTCTAGTCTCCTCCAACTTAGTGGCTGACTATTGCCTCCCAAATGAAGTTCGAACTACTTTTCCCTGATATTTAATATATTTAACAATGTGATACTCTATCTCTCTTTTTCTCATCTTACTACCTCTCATATGCTATTTTATTTTTTATTTTTGATTTACAAATTCCTTTGCATTCTCCATATATCCCCATTTCACCATTTGCCCTCCTGACTCTGTGCCTTGATTTATACTTTCATTCCCTAAAACACCTTTCCCCAAATTAATTGTCACTTTCTCAAAGGAACCATCCTAAATATCCCTAATTAACAAACAACTTCATTCTCAGATGTAATTTATAACTTTTTGTAGAGCATACTTATCATGGAAGGCTGAATCACACAATTATCTGTTTGTTTCTTTTCTCTCTAATAGAGAGTAAGTTCCATAGAGCAGCTATATCTGTCAACTTTCTATCTCACCCCCTCCCAACCTAGCATAAAACTGTACACAAAGTGACTAATAAAAGATATGAAATTAATCAATCCAGTGATTTTTATGTCTTTATTAAACCATGCTTTCCTAGAGATCCTATACTATGAAAAATGGAGGTTCCAGTATAAAAGAGGTGTGTTTCAAACTTATTTTTACGTAAAAATCATCCAAATCTGACTTAAAGAACTGCTTTTCCTTCAAGTCATCTGCACATAGTCTTTTTTTTCCTGTCTTAGCCTGTGGTAACAGAGCCAAAAGACAGAATATTGCTGCTGCGGCTGTTGCTGCTGCTAACAATAATAATAGCAATGACAACAATAACATTTACATGCATCTTTATAAAGCACTTTACAAATATTATCTCTACTTTACTCACAACTACCCTGGGAGACAGGTGCTATTATTATTATCACTATTTTACATAGGAGGAAACTGAGGCTGAAACTAGTTAAATGGCTTGACTAGGGTCCTAAAGAGAAGGTACACTCTTATTTACCCTACAACTTCTTCAATCTTTTTTTTTATGAAAACTTACCTTTTTTCTGATGTTTTCCACAAGTCCGGAGGAAATGTTCCCTGATGCATTTCTAACTCTCACCAGTTCATCTGGCTTAGTTCCAGAGGAACATATCAAGGAGAAGAGTTTTGGGCTTGTTTTTAACCTCTATATTATCTATTTACCCAGTAGGAAAATAACTATTGCCGTGTTGTCATCATAATTTAAGATTATTCTGTCTCCAAGGTTATCACTTGCCAGTGAACTTAGGCTATTATTAAGACTCAGGCCTGCCTCCAACTTGTGATCCAATGGAATGAACATAGGACCAAATTCAAAACTATAAAGTTTTAGTATCATGTCCAACCCATGACTAACTGGGTGGCCTTGAGCAAGTCACTTAACTTCATGTTTCACATTCTCCATTTACAAAATGGGTATAATACTTACCTACCACATAGGGGTGTTGGGAGAATTAATTAATGCTTTTAAAGCATCATGATATTCCTTGGATTTAAAAAAACTAATTACAGTAAAGTGTGACTATTAGGTAAATGGAAAAGTAATAATGAGTTACCATAAGTCATGCACAAACTGAAATCCAATTTTTAAAAAGAAAACATCACCTTAAGGCTAAAACCAACCATAGAAAGTTTCTGTTCAGAAAAAAAAATTTTTTTACAAAGTTAAGAGACTGAAAGAGATTTCATTCCATGAAACCTAAATGCCACATTTTACTATGCCAGAGTATACACCAATCACCAGGTTTAGGAATATACATAATTTAACAATTCATATATTTACCATTTAAGAAACTTTTTTTCATGCACTGCATAATGTATGTGCCTAAACTTCAAGGCCCTATTGAAAACTGCACTTTTTAAAGTACAGTAAAAAATTTTAAATGGCTCATATAAACACATAAAACCTACAACATACATCCTTGTGCACATACAGTACCTTGCACATAATAGGCACTTAATAAATATTTGTTGAATTAAATAAATGTAAGTTCAACCAAAAGACATCTGTGTGAAAAAGAACTAAGACCAACCAAGAGGAAATGAAAATAGAAAGGACTAACTTGAACTTGAAGATCTCAAAGGTCCTTTTGAGCTGTAAAATATTATGATTCTAAGTTTTGCAATTTCAGCACTTTAGATGCTGTATCCTTCAACAGATTAAGGTACTGCCATTTCATCCTTGTGGCCATTCTCTACTATGATGTACATCAGGACTTGATTACAATTCGCTAGATGCTTTTCATGAGTTGCTATGGTTGAAAACCTAGCACCCTGATGCCAACTTTTCCAAACATGGCTTGGTTCCTCCTCAGAACACAGGTGTATAATAATTCCAACACCAGGCCTCTACACAAAACCTTTTTCAGATCTTGCATTTTGTTGGCAAAGTCTTTGAGAATCCAAAGTTGTATCCACATCATGAAAGGCTTCAGTGAATGTTTTCAGCTTCAAAATTATGAAATTGAGGATATTATAATGATTCTTTGGGATCTGGTGAGGTAAAGGAATGGAGGAGGAATGATAAAAAAGCATAAGTATACAGTATTCTTTGGGGGGGGGTCGATGAGTTTTAAGTGACTTGCCCAGGGTCACACAACTAGTAAGTGTCAAATATCTGAGGCTAGATTTGAACTCAGGTCCTCCTGAATCTAGGGCCAGTGTTTTATCCACTGTGCCACCTAGCTGCCCCCTAACATAGCATAAGTATGAAAAACACCATAGAGCAAAAGGAGTCTTAACATTTTTTGACTCCTTTAACAATATGGTGAAGCCTATAAGCCCTTTCTCAAACTAATGTTTCTCAGATGAATAAGATAAAATACTTATGATTACAAAGGGAAATTATTATATAGAAATACAATTATCAGAGTATTAAAAAAAGAACAATGACCACATCTTAAGAACCCCATAGAGCCTTAATCCCAGATTTCTTTTTTTTAAAATATGCCATCATTGAAAGGGAATGTTTTAGTTATATTAGTTATAGTTAATACATTGGGTTGTTAGGGATGTGTGTGTATATATGTGTGTCTTGGGATCATATTTCTTTAGAGGAAAAATCATTGTAACTGTTAAGATTCTTAAAAGCAGTATATTGTTGTTCCCTCATTCTATTCATTTGGGTCAGCACATGTATCTATGCAGCTGTGCAGCCTTTCTTTGCAAGGTCAACAACAAGTCAGCAAGTGTTTGTGAAGTGCCTTCTCGATATACATAGCACTGTGCTAAGTGCTCAGCAAAGGCCTGGCCTCTTGCATAGTCTTGGAAGGAAATGTTTAATATAGCATAGACATTGGACACAAGGACCAAAAATCTAATTTAAAAAGATATGATTCTTTGATATGCAGTTACCTAATTAGCGAGTACAAATGTAGAAAGACAAGCCTCATTTAGGCCATTCTAATCGTTCAGAGATTGGAATAAATTGAGACACTTACAACACTGAGTAGTTAACAAATGGAGGCTTGTTTAACAAGAGTAAGGACAGGATATTCAATCAGGTTACATTTTGGATTCAGTTGGGTACAGCTTGTCTGCTTCTATGTTGTCCTTGATGATCCAGAATGCTGGAGGAGAACACAGATAATGCCACATGCCTTGGCTTTTATGTACCCAGGTTACCAGGAAGGTACATCAGGACTTTAGTGCCATGAGTCAGTATTAAGGTTGGCTTCAGTTATTTTTAAGGCAAAAAACCTAGCTTAGCCTAGTTCTGTGAGATAGGAATTTAGGAAAACCCAGTTCAACATTATACTTGAAAGAAAAACAGTACAGAAAACAATACATCGAACTATTTATATTTTCAAAGTTTAGCTAGTTTATAATAAAACTGATTCATTCTGAGAAATTAATAATAGTGACAAGTAGTATTTATATAGCACTTTAAATTCTGTAAAGTGCTTTATAAATGTTATTTGATCCTCCCACAACCTTGGGAGATAGACAATATTATTATCCCATTCTATAGATGAGGAAAATTAATCAGAAAGAGGTTAAGTGACTTTCCCAGGGTCACACAGCTAGTAAGTAGGTGTCAGGCTGCTTTTGAACTTTCTAACTGACTCCAGGTCCAGCACTCTATCCATCTGCCACCTAGATACCTCTATGGACCAAAATCCTCTAGCACTGAAAACCTCTCCTTACCACTCTAAAGCTACCATCCTAACCATGGTAGTCTATTCAGCTACATTTGCAGCCAGTGGGGAATACCACTGTCATTATCAGCTTCTCTGTTCCCCAAGGAACAGAGAAGTACATACACTATCTTATTAGGTAAGCAAATTGGGACAAGGGTGCTTCTTTTTCCCTTAGGACCGAAGGTTAATGACCAACTAGCTCAACATTAAGTGCTTTGCTAAATTGAAGAGTGAGATCTAATACCTATTTTCATCATCATTATAATAAATAATGATCATAACAAAAAGCCAAATTACTTAAGTACACTAAGTTTGTAGTATAAAGCAGAAACAAATGTGGAGAAGGAAGAATTATTGACAAATATATACAAATATAAATACATACATACATACATACATACATACATACATACATACATATGTGTGCATACACACACCAATATTTATAGAAAATGTTAAAAAAGGAAAACTAAACAAGATAATTACAAAATAAATGAGGCAAAAAGCTAAACTCTCCTAATGCTCCCCAACAGAAAGTATTCCAGGCTGTTAAGTCATCAAGCAACCTTTTTTTTATGGGCTTATATTCAAAAGAATCCTAATTTTGTTTCTTTTTCTGAGAGTATCACTAAATTGGTAGATCTGGGAAGGGCTGGAGATATAGTTGGGCTTAAAGTCCATGCCATTCGAGGATTGATTGAATGGGAAAACTTTAGATATAATTAACATAGATTTTTATCAAAGCATTTGTTAAAGTAGCTCCTGCTATTCTTATAGCCAAGATAGAGAGATATACGAACTAAGTGAGATAACAATTAGATGGATTGAAAATAGGTTGAATGGTTAGACTCAAGGAATAGCCATTAATATCATCATAACCCAGGTTCAAGCCTATACCATTTGCATAAGACTTTCTTCATTGGTGGAGCAAATGATGTTTCCACACTATGTGCCTGTGTGAGGAACAGAACTGGTAAGAAATTTTGGAAGAGGGGAGAACTTATTCCTGACTTGAATAACTGCTGGATAAATTTGCTGATAAGATAAAAGCAGTAGGGATAACAAATTCACTAGATGACTTCTTCATGATTCCAAAAGCTCTTGACAGTCTTGAACACTGGGCCAAATCAAAGAGAATGAAATTAAATAGGGATAAATGTAAAGTGACATGCTCAGGTTTAAATCAATTTCATAAGGATGAGATGAATAATAACAATAATAGTATTAAAAATAATAATAGGGGCAGCTAGGTGGCACAGTGGATAGAGCACCAGCCCTGGAGTCAGGAGTACCTGAGTTCAAATCCGGCCTCAGACACTTAACACTTACTAACTGTGTGACCCTGGGCAAGTCACTTAACCCCAATTGCCTCACTAAAAAAAAAGAACTACTATTATAACTAACATTTATATAGTACTTGTTATGTACCAGGTATTATGCTAAGTGCTTTATAATGCCTAGCTAGACTTTATTAGTTCGTTTGAAAAAGTTGTCATGCGTTGGAAGTTCAATATGAGTCAATGATGTGATTTCGCAGTCAAGAAAACTAATGAATATTTAAGGCTGTATATTAAGAGATGTTAAATTATTCAGGAATAAAGAAATGATAATTTAGTTATTAGTGCTATTTAGATCACAGGGACCTGGCGTATGCTAATGTTTCTTGGGACCATATTTTAAGAAGGACATTTACATCCTAGAGAATATCCAAAAGAAGGCGACCAAGATGTTGAAGGGTCTTGAATTATGTGTGGGGGCTAGGAAAAGAGGGTGTTTAACCTAGAGAAAAGAAGACAGAAGGGCAGGATTATATTTGTTCTTCATGGGGTCCCTGGATAGGATCAGAAGCTGAAAGGAATAAAAGAAAAAAATGTCCTCTTAACAAATTATTTATATTTCTTGTTTTTACATGATGTTTATTAGTCACTATATTGCTTTTTCCCACCTTCTTCGAGAGAACCATACCTTATAATAAAGAATAAAAAAGAGGAAGAAAAAAAAGTTCAGTAAAACTAACCAACATATTTAAGAATTTTGATGTCATGTCCAGTGTACCACACATATGGGCCAAACCTGAGCATTATAATTTTACAACATTTGGTTTTAATAGTTATTCCTATCCTTTCCATTTACTTTGAGCTAGTTGTTGTAGGCAAAACTTCCATCTACAAAATATTTTATAGGCTGAGATGGATTATTATTATTTATAAATAGTCCAGGATTTCAATAGATCAATGATCTCTTTGACATGAATACTTCCTTAAATGATAATCGGCCTTCATACCGCTCTTGTCCAAGTCTTTTTTAAAGTCCTCCACAGGCGATTTGCCCAAAATGCTGGAGATCTTCCTCCAGATCTTTGGAGATAGCAAGGGAATGAGTGAAGTGGGGGAGAAGAGAGCTGTCTTCCTTACTGTATGATCGTCAGAGGTGTAACTTAGGATGTTTGTACGGGGGCAAACACCACAGACCACATTCTAGGAAAGTGGCAACAGGGGTTGGGGGAAGGGGAGAGGGAGCATCCTATGGAAGTGACCCCAGCACAGGCCCCTTCTGGATAGGCTTCCTATAACCCTCAAGAGATTTTGATAGGGCATGGACTTGTGATTTCTTTGTTATAGGAAACTTCCAGGTGAAAAATTATCTCTACCAATGCAAGTAGGCACCTTCTCTGCAGCATGTAATCTTAAAGAGTTGCCTAGAGCATTGAGAAGAGTCACATAGTCAGTGTGTTTAAGAGACAGGATTCAAACCCAGATCTTTCCAGTCCTAAGGCTAGATGTCTATCCACTTTCTATCCAGTCCTAAGGCAAGCTGTCTCTAAGAAAGACAGTAATTTGGTAGCTTCCGATTTTAACTAACTGCAGTATTCACTTATAAAGAATAATTAGTTGTTTCTTTATAGTTGGAATCCAAGAACCCCTATTACTAGGGAATGGGTATAGAACAATAAATTTCAGTGCAAACAGATGCTTTTGAGGTGGGGACTGACTGAACAAGACCCGAAGCAAACCCTCATTCCACCCCCGGCTTCTCAATCCAACTATAACAACTAACAACCCTTTCAAAGAATTAGATTTAGAAGAGACCTTAGGGACTACCTAGTCCAAACCCTTGACTTTATAGAGGAAGAAATTCAGGTTCCTGAGAAAGGAAGTAATTTGCCCAAGGACCCATAACGAGTTTCACTCAACTCTTATTGATACTGAAGCTGAGCTTAGATGGATTCTGATGTAGACAAAATTTTAGAGACTCACAGACAGTCAGGGCTAGAAAGGGCTAGAAAATTTTATAAAGAAGAACAGAGACCCTGAGTTAATGTTAGAGCAGGGACTAGAATAATAACAATATTATTGTTGATATTTTTATTATGGTCCTTGCTTTAATGTTAGTATAATCTTATAATAACAGATATTTCTCTACCATGCCATGAAAACCATTTCACTCTAGAAAGTCTGGACTATTTATCACATTGAAAGCGAGAAACTCACCATTGTGGCCCCTCTCTCTCATTGGCATATTCCTTCTGAGAATCTCATTTTAAGGAAGATGCACAAGTCATCCTAATCTTCTGCTCTACTCTCCAGGCTACCTCCTGACTTTCTTCAGGACCTCCTCTGTCATGTTCCTGTGCCAAAGAATGTAAGCTCTGTGAGGACAGGCACTATGCTTTTGCTTGTATTTGTATTCCCAACTTCCAGCACAGTGTCTGCCTGGCATGTAGTAAATACTTAATAAATGCTTGTTTTGTTTTGGGCCAAGCAATGAAGGTTAAGTGATTTGCCCAGGGTCACACAGCTAGTACATGTCAAGTGTCTGAAGCTGGATTTGAACTTAGGCCCTCCTGAATCCAGGGCGGGTGCTTTATCCACTGTGCCACCTAGCTGCCCAACCTTTTTTGTCAGTGCTCTTTCAATCAATTTGCTGAAATCTAACCTCTTTGAGGGTCATGGAGACAATGGCTCTTCCAGAAGAGTTTCCCCTGGTCTCCTGTCTCGGGAAGGTCAGAGTAGGCAAGGGGCTTCTTGGTCCTGCCCTAAGCCCCCGGATCCAAGTTCACTAACATACCACCACTCCTGAGAAAGTGTAAGCAGCTTGCAAGGCAAGTATTCAAAGTGTCGCCTTCCAGCATCCGGCTAGAATGCCCAATTCTCCTCCCCCGATCCCAGAAAAACCCCACACAGCACCAGCCAATGGGATGGCCGCTCTGACAGTCACATGACTGCCCTCACTAGGCTTCCAATCATTATAATTTTGCCAGGCCCATGTAGGCATCAGCGAGTGGTGATGACGTGAGGTACCAGTGCCATGGCAACAGCTACAACCAGTGGGTGGAGCACCGTGCAGTTTGCGGATGCACGCAGAGGCATAAAAATCTCAAATAACAATTAATTCTTTACAAAAGGAAATAGAAGTCATAGTAATTGGAGAGATAGAAGCATCTCAGAGAATGTATGACCCTTCAGAAGGGACTGAGGAGCAAGCTCCCTCCCCTGCCTTGTTTAGAAAAAAGTTTCTTCACCCCATCCTCTGCCCCCTCTCTTGGAATAGACTGTGCTGAGTGGCAGTAGAGAGCTCCAGGGTATGAAGAAGCATATCCCCCTCCCTGGGGCAGCCAGGACTCTAAAAGATACCAAGATTCCTCAACTATCGTGCTTTCCACTCATAGGGAAGTTCAAGAAGATTCAGATCTTGTCCTACTGCCCAAGATTCAAACTCCTGGACTCAGGATACTTTGAGAATTTAAGGGGAGCAAAATTTCAGGGGAATGAAAACATTCCTCAGATTGGTAACTCAGAAAGTCTTAGACCTCCAGCACAGGCAGAGGTTCTATGGCCTTCCCACAGACTTGTTTTCCCCTCTTGCCCCACTTCCTTTTCCTAGGCCAAACATGGGCCTCCACCAGCCAGACTGGTCCTAGGATTCCTCTCTCTCCCTCCAAGGATATGCAATCCACTGTCTATAATGAGGGAAATGGATCTCTGGTACAGGACTAGCCCTCCCTTCACACTCCTAGACTGGCTCAGAGTTTGGGTCTCCAGGCTTCTGAATTGGACAAGACAATGCATCAAGCTGCTCCATCAGTGAGAGTCTGATCACCACTACCCAGGGACTCTGTTTCCCCTTCCATGGTCATTCGTTACCTGGTCATAGCTCTATCCCTGCCCTAACACTAAGTCTAACCACCCCTTTCTCTCCCTCCCCTGGCTTCACTTTCAAGTCCCAACTCCAGCCTTTCTAAGAGGCCATTTAAGTTTCTCCAGCCCTTTTCTCTTCCAGAAGGCAAAGTCCCGCAGTCTTGGGTATGATCATAAGGCCACTTTCTTTCCTGGTTATACTCTGATACTCCAAATAACTGATTTCATCAAGGTGAATACTCTCTCCATTGATGCAGTTTGCAACCCTCTCATATCTATCTATAGAACTTAATATATGTCTGTAATGAGACCCTTTACAGCACTCCTATATAAGTCTTCATTGGAAATAGGTTGTGCTATGCCCAAAGGGCTATAAAACTGTGCATACCCTTTTATCTAGCAGTACCACTGCTACTTTTATATCCCAAAGATATCCAAAAAGGAGAAAAGGACTTATTTGTACAAAAATATTTATAGGAACTCTTTTTGTGGTGGCTAAGAATTGGAAATCAAAGGAAGATGCATCAATTGGGGAATGGTTAAATAAGTTGTTATATATGATTGTGATGGGATATTATTGTGCTATAAGAAATGACAAACAGGATGACAACTATTTTCAGCAATACGATGATCCAAGATAATCCCAAAGACCTAATGATGAACATACCATTCACCTCCAAAGAAAGAACTGATATGGATTAAACACAGACTGAAGCATGCTATTTTTCACTTTATTTCTTTCATTTCTTTCTTTTATTTATTTTTTATACAAAATGACTAATATTGTAATGTTTTACATAATAGTAGATATATAACCTATATCTGATTGCTTATTGCTTCAGGGAGTGGAGAGGGGATAGAGGGAGAGAAGGAGGGATAGAACTTGGAACTCAAAACTCTAAATAAAAATGTTTATTATTTTAAAAATAAATAAAAAGGGGGTATTATAAAATGCTATCTGCCTCGAGAAAAAGGAAAGGGAAGGGAAGGGAAGGGAAGGGAAGGGAAGGGAAGATCAGGGAAGGGGAGGGGAGGGAAGATAAGGGAAGGGGAGGGGAGGGGAGGCGATAAAAAGAAATATGTTCTGGTCTGCTCACAGGCAGCATGTACCTCTTCTTTTACTCTAGCTAACCTTCAAATTTAATTCTTCAAAGACTGGAATTTTTTGACATTATTCCATTCCATCTTTGGGGGGTAGATATATGAAATCAAAACAACTCATCAATTCAGTCAAATGATACAACCAATGTTATCACCCAGCCTGTGGACAAAATAAGCAATTGATTGCCCCTTTTTTCCACCAGGCTACATTGGCACAGCACCAGTCATAGCATTTCATTTTTAAGTGCATGCTAAGAATTCAAAGGTTATTACACATTAAAAAAAGATTCAAAACCCAAGGTTATACTGTGGTAGTGTCAGACTCTCAGAGGAAGTAAGCATTCTTTATCAGAAATCAGGGTTTCAAACAGCCCTGTGTATACTGGATTTAATGAGAGTCTTGCCTTTTTTCTTCTTTCCTTTTCAGTGCAGGCTAACTTCAGGGAAATCATAGCCCTAGGCAACTCACCTGACTACTTCTCAACCCCAAAATCACAACCATGTAATGTCCTATTACATTCATTTTTTTTTTCTCTTTATGGTTTCTCTAATGCTCTTGAAATACCAAGTAAAAGTATTCATTTTAGTCTTGGGCACATTGAATTTTTTTATAACAGTGTAATCATATTTTTAAAGTACACTGAAAGGCAAAATTTAGCAATTTTATACTCTAAATATAAACACACATCTTAAGGAATATCAAAGTAAACAATGAGGGACTTTAATTTCAAGGAATTTTCTACTGGCAAACTCTTTTATTGATTAAAAATTCCAGAGGTTCCTTTTTCTTCACCCCTGCTGATTTGCTGTTTTGCTGCATCTTAAATTAACAACAAAAAAGCTGATCTAGAAAAATTGTAATAGGTAATAAAGTGATTTAATGTTTGCAAAACACTGTCTGTTTATACTCATTTGATCCTCACAGTAATCCCATGAGATAGTTGTAATTATTATTCTCATTTTATAGATGAAGAAACTAAGGCTGAGAGGTTAAAGAATATATCTGGATTCACATCATTAGTCAATATCTGAGGCAAGATTCAAACTCATGCCTCCCTGGCTCCAAGTCCAACATCCTATTCACTATACCAACCAAAAGGAACATATCTACTGAATTCTCATACAGACTAGAAAATTTTCTGGAGCATATAACTTTCTGGCCTATTAACCTTTCAAAATGTTTTAGATGTAGGCATGACTTCACAAGCAAAGGGTATTGAAGGGTTAATTGGTGGTTTCTCAATATGCATGAATAATCAATATGAAAAACAAACAAAATTTTTATTCAACTGCTGTATTGTTGATATTTCCTCTCCCCAGAAAATAACTGTTTCATAAAGGTTATGTTGATTTAGATATTGGTGTTCACCTCTTCAATACTTAAGTAGGTGTGTATATTTGCAAAACTATATATCTATGATAGGTACTCTTAAAGAGTGGTTTAAAAGAGTAACAAGTTAAGTGATATGGTCATATAGCTAATATATGTCAAGGGTAGTGATTTGAACTCCAGGTTAACACCTGGGAAGATTCTAGGCCAGCAACTTCCAGGTTCATGTTTGATGTTGGGGGAAAAATGAGGCACTCAATAGCAAGTCACTGAATATGTAACAAAGGAGATTCCCTTTGCCCTAACTCTGCAAGGATATGCAATGAAGATGGAATGGCACTTAGCTTCTGGCTCCCATCATACCTGTCTGGATGTGTCCTTCAGTAAGTCATCAGGATATGGAGACCCACATGGTCTCAGGAACCCACCCAGCCTAACAGGCCAGGCCCATACTATATCCAGCTCAGACTTTTTGTGCCCTTAGAACAGGAAAATGGGGCCAAAGGCATTTGTGTCAGGAAAATGCTATTCCTATCACATCAGATCTTCCTTGCTTTGAGACTAGATTTCTATCTACCATGCCATATCTATCTCTATAGCTATATATTTATAATCAACATATATATACACACATACACATATACATACACATTTGAGTTTGTCACTTTAGCAATAATCTTAATAATAATCTTTTTTTTTAAGTGAGGCAATTGGGGTTAAGTGACTTGCCCAGGGTCACACAGCTAGTAAGTGTTAAGTGTCTGAGGCCGGATTTGAACTCAGGTCCTCCTGACTCCAGGGCCAGTGCCCTATCTACTGCACCACCTAGCTGCCCCCTTAATAATAATCTTAATCATATACATACATACATGTATATCCTGAAACATTTTCTGACTTCTATTAGATGGCTTACAGATAACTACTGATGGCAAATAAAATCTTCTTTGATTTAGATGGCACTATATGACTACATAGATCACAGTAAAAATATTTCAGGTTGATGATAACACCCTAGCTAAACATGCTATTTTCCTACTTTCCTGTAAGCAATTAGACAATGACTGAGAGTCTATCAAGAATAAAACAATGCCCTGCAATTTTAATTCCCAAACTTTGGTCCTTTTCTGCCTCAAGAGATTGGCTTAATGCAGTGGGCATCATCTATTTGAAGAGCAGACGATAGTACCCAAGTTCACTAATGAAATGCCTCAGTGACTGAACTGTAAGTGTCAGCAAAGCATTTATTTACTATTTATATCCCTGTTGGAGTAATGTCCAACTTTACTTAAAGCTTTTTTTCCATGATGGATAACATTATTATATTGTTATATCTACACGGTCATAGAGGATTAATAATAATAATCAGCATTGGGGAGCTGAATCCCCCAAATAGTAGTGTACTTCATAGAATATAGCACTTCTACTTTGGATCATATTTATCTTTGAATTATATCTTATAATTGGTACTAGATTTTAAGTTTATTGAGGGAAAGAACCACATTATTCCTGGTTGTATTCTACAAAATTCCTAGTACAATGTCTGGCATATATTGAATTCTCAAAAATCTTTTGAAGAATGAAAGAATTTTCTCAAATACCACCATTTCAAAATCAAAATTCTCCCAATATTTTTTAATCACCAAGTATTATAAAAAATTCAAAAAGTATCTCATTTCCCAAGAACAAAAGAAGGTCCGGTAAGTATAAGAAATCGCATAAAACTAGAATTGTAAAACCTCAGTATTTTGAGTCAAGAGCATATGAAAAGAATCATAACATCACCTTTTTGGGGGTGTAACTACCAACATTAATCATGACAAGTCTCATCACAGACCTTCTACCCTAGGATACTGAAGTATTCTGAATTATAATTGTTCAGGAGCTGAAGGCTTACTTTTCAATGCATGTCTAGATGACAAAAATTCTATTTCCCCCTCTTTCACCCCCACCCCCAGCCCTATTTCTTTCTACTGTGCTGAACTATATTATACAGTTACAGCAGAATGGGCACAAGGGGGCACTGAAGTAGTGAATAATTCCATGCTACTGTATTCACCAGTGGTAATACTGAGAAGGAAAATATAATTGGGAACCATTTTATTCTGCCAAATTTGGTAGCAGTTCTTTCATCTACAAGAAACTTATCTGACTCCACTCTGCTTGTAGGAAAATCAACCACTCTATGTAGAAAGTATTGTCTCAATATATTCTCAGTCTTTCTTCAGTTGTTTTTATTTTTTCAAATGCTTCAGATGAAACAAGGAGCTTCAGATCAAGGGAAAACAGGGAACCCTGACCCACTCTGCGTAATATGTCGGCAACCATTTAAAGGGCAGAGTATTAGATGAAGTTTAGAGATTTATTTTACCTCTATTATTTACTTAATAACATATAACATATATATCAATGTTAACCATTCTTATTCCAACTTATCCCAGTATCAGAACTTACTGTTTGCTATCAATAGATCCAACTTTCCATTCCTCTATACTTCGGTGGATTTGTGATTTTACCACTGCTATACTTACTCTGTATCTAGTTCTTGCCTAGCCAATGTGATTTCTTACCATGTCCTCCCACAAATCTCTGTTATAAGATCCATTCAAACTTCTGGGGCCTTTCTCTCATTCTATTGATAGGGTAATGATACCAATTAAGCTTGTGAACTCTCCATTAGTTATCCTTTTCTCTCTATATATGACCATTCCATCTTTTTATCACTCATTCCTCTGATGACAATTTTTCTTTCTGTACAATATTCCTTTTTATATTTTTCCCTCCTACTCACTCCTACATCATCCTTTGGGAAAGCCTCAATTTCAATTCTTTAGAGATTGGGGCATTCCATTACTTCATGTAAAACAACATCATCCAACACATATTACTAAAAGAAATGGGCCTCATGGCTTATAATTTTCTAGGAAGGAATTCTGACATTTGTTTTATATTTTAAGCTTCCAAATTAAATATAAGTTCTTTGAAGCTAGTTGTTTTATTTCTGCCTTTGTTTCTCTGGTATCCAGTCTCAGACACTTGACACTTACTTAGCTGTGTGAACCTGGGCAAGTCACTTAACCCCAATTGCTTCAAGCATCTGGGGCCATCTCCAGTCATCCTGATGTATATTTTGCCACTAGACCCAGATGGCTCTGGAGGAGAGAGTGAGGCTCGCACAGCCCTCTCTCACTTAAATCCAATTCACTGTGAGCTATGACATTAACTCCTGATATCACAGTCCTCTTCAAGAATGAAGGACAAACAACAATAATCTAATATGGTGCTTTGCACATAGAATTTAATACATGTTTGATGAATTTAATCAAATTGAATAAACTTGTTGTAAATAATAATATTATCTTTCAATACTTTTCCTGTTAAAGTATTCTACATATCATTCTCCATTGGGTCTTCCTGTTTCTATAGAGATTAAAAGTAAATGGTGGAAGGGCAACTAGGTGGTGCAGTGGATACAGCACTGGCCCTGGAGTCAGGAGTACCTGAGTTCAAATCCAACCTCAGACGCTTGACACTTACTAGCTGTGTGACCATGGGCAAGTCACTTAACCCCAATTGCCTCACCAAAAAAAAAAAAAAAAAGTAAGTGGTAGCATTGGTCTCTTTTTTTTTGGTACATGAGTGATGAAACAAATATAGGAAACCTAAATGCTTGAACCAACTCCACGAAGCATGCTGATCACCAAATGAGAAGTATAATCAGTTATCCTGAATGTTCAGACCATTTCTTTCATCCCAGATCAAATAGAACCCCTTCTCTGAAATATATGTTTGGAACTCAGTCAGGCCATATGAGTATGTGTTCATATACAAGATAGGAATGCTTTCCAAACTCAGGTTTGGATTGACATGATTCATTCTGTGTATGTCTAATAGTTTTTATTTCAATGCACAAGGTTAAAGCAGTTCCTCATGAGATACTTTGTCATTACTTGACATATCTGCAGAATAGAGAGAGTTCTAGATATGCCATTAGGGAAACTTGGGTTGCAATTCATCCTCTCGTCACATACTAACTGTATAATGTTAGGTGAGTCATTTAACATCTTTGAGCCTTGGTTTCCCCATCTGTAAAATGGGGATAATAATCTGCAGTGGTTCCCTCACAGTGGTATTGTAAGGATCAAATGAGATAATGTATATAAAGTGCTGTGTAGACCTTAAAATCTTGTACAACTATCAATTGTTGTATTTATTACTGAACAGATTAATAAATGAAAAGCCTTCAACAATTCAGGCCTATCATTGATATGAGGAGCAAGTTACTCTGGTTTGTGATTGTAATCACACCTGGCTATCCCTTAAGAAGGTATTGTTCTCTCAGAAGCTAGACTGTGAACTCAACTTGAGAACATATTCAAAACCGATGGATTTGGATGACGCCAACCGATCAGCTTGAAGCAGTGTGTAAGGACCGCCTCTGTTCCAGACCTATAAAAAGCTTCCACAAACAGCTTGCTAGAGTGTTCCTGATTAAAGCAGGCTCGTGGAGGAGGACTTCAGGAAGAACCCAACCAGGCTGGAACTCTAGGGGAGACTGGTGCTGAAGCTTCTGATTTAAGGCGACCACAATTTAGATTTTAAACATCACAGTTTCTATGGGGAGTTAGGCAATAGGGGAGAATTAGATTAGCAGGATACACAATGGAATGACAAAATTGTGAATTCAATCCATAGAAGTCAGGAAACTCAAGAATTAAGGTTCTCACAGCTCCTTTTTACACTACTCCAATGGAGCACTTATGTATAATGTATCTTTCATTGCCTGATTGTGTATCATTCAAGCATAACATACCTTTATCAATTATGAGGACACAAATGGCTTGTTGTGAAATAAGCTCTGAATAAATTTAAAAGTTAACAACTAGAACAAGACTATATTTTTCCTATAAACCTTTCTTATTAATTGTTATTATATGAAATATGCAAGATGTGAGTTAAGTTCCTAGGCAATTATTTGATATAAACTATATTCACACTGTAATTTGATATTACTTACAATAAAAGGAGATAGCACTGGCCCTGTATTCAGGAGGACCTGAGTTCAAATCTGATCTCAGACACTTAACACTTACTAGCTGTGTGACCCTAGGCAAGTCACGTAACCCCAATTGCCTCACCAAAAAAAAAGAAAGAAAGAAAGAAAGACAATAAAAGGAGATTCATTCTCTTTCTGCCTGGAAAACTTAGAAATCATCCAATAATGAAACAATACCAACTTGGTATCTCTATTTTTCTTTTTTTACAGAGATAGGACTAGATACTATATCTGTGAATTCCTTGGTATAGAAATGCAGGTTGGCACCATTTCTGCAATTTAACACAGTCAGTTTGTACCAAAAGCAGATATAAAACCATGTCTTCCTGGCTCTAAGGTTAACCTTCTATCCACAGAACTGGTCAAAGAATATGATCAAACTGTTTTTGCAAGAAGAATCGTAAACTATTGATAATAATTTAAAGAATGCTTCAAATCACTCATAATCAGAGTAATGAAAATCAAAACAACCCTGACCCTCATTTCACACCCAGAAAATTTGCAAAGATGACAAAATATGGGAAGAGTTAATGATGTAAAGATAGTGGGAAGATAAGCACACTAACGTATTATTTTTGGATCTATGAATCAGTACAACCATTTTAGAAAGAAATTTGCAGTTATATAAATAAAGCAGCCAAAATACTCATATCCTTTGTCCCAGAGATTCTACATAAGTTTATATAACAAGGAGGTCTTTGATAAGAAGAAATTTCCCACATACACCAAAACATTTAGAGTAGCACTTGCTTTTTCTCTTTAAGTATATTATTTGTTATATGGGATGGCTTAAAGGGAGGGAAGATGGATAGGAATACTGGGAGAAACTGTGGCCAAGCGCAAAGCAAGGATATGAGAAAATAGTTATAAAAATAAATATAAGTTCTTTAAGGTAAGGGGCTCTCTTGCTTGACTGAAATTGAATGCCCAGCATTTAACACATACCTTAGCACATATTAAAAGCTTAACAGG
Source organism: Dromiciops gliroides (assembly GCF_019393635.1). Taxonomy (NCBI): domain Eukaryota; kingdom Metazoa; phylum Chordata; class Mammalia; order Microbiotheria; family Microbiotheriidae; genus Dromiciops; species Dromiciops gliroides. The sequence goes on from NC_057862.1 coordinate 575,260,171, forward strand.
GGCAGCTAGATGGTGCAGTGGATAGAGCACCGGCCCTGGAGTCAGGAGTACCTGAGTTCAAATCCGGCCTCAGACACTTAACACTTTCTAGCTGTGTGACCCTGGGCAAGTCACTTAACCCCAATTGCCTCACTAAAACAAAACAAACAAACAAACAAAAAAAAAGCTTAACAAATATTTCACCTCTCTCTCCCTCAGAACACACACAGTAACATTTATATAGAAATATGTCTCCTGCACTGTGCTAAGCACTTTACAATTATAATCTCATTTGATCCTTACAACAGCCCTGGGAGGAAGGTACTGTTATTATTACCCCGATTTTACAAATGAGGAAACTGAAATAAGCAGAGGTTGAGTTACTTGTCCAGGGTCACACAATTAATAAGAGTCTGAAGTCAGATTGGAACTCAGTTCTTCCTGACTTCAAGCCCAGGGCTTTATTTACTTCACCACCTACCTGCTCCAAATCTGTCTGTTCAAATGACTACAACAGCATTGTGCAATCACTAATAAAGGGGGAAGGTGGTATATAGGAAAGAAGTAACTCAGGTATACCACTACACTCAGTATTAGAGATTTCAAGAGGCCCCTTCTGGCTCCTTCATCTAGTACTTAATGCCTTCCACCTAGTGAACACCTGAACTAATGTTCTAGACCTATGGGGAGAAAAAGATCAGGATACTTAATGGAGCCTATTTGGGAGTCAATGATTAAAAGGGAATTAATTGGTTCAGAGAAATACAAGGAATTTGTATCATTATAACAGCACTGAAAATGATGCTACTATTAATACCCATTGCCATTCCTATGCACAAAAGAACTGTATGATGAAAATACGATAAACACACTGACCTGGAGAGACAATCTAACTCTTGTTGGACTATCTGAAAACCATGATCAAAGAAATAGCCTAGATATTTCAAGAAATTGTTGAGAAAGACTTCCCCAATATCCTGGAAGCAGAGGGTAAAATAGAAATGGAAAGAATCCACTGATCACCACCTGAAAGAGATACCCAGATGCAAACTCCCAGGAATATTAAAGCCAAATTTCAGTTCTCTCAGATTTAGAGTAGAGCCATATGGCTCAGATACCATGACTGGCACAAGGTCTCAGTTTTAGCTTTTAGCACAAGCTGAATCCTTCAGTGGAATAACCAGGGTAGAAATCCAATCTGCATTGGGATGGGGTGGAGTGTGATGTATCATGGTTCAAAAACACAAAGCAGATAAAAGATAAGGTCACTAAAAGAACTTTTAGTTTATTTGAAAATATACAAAACATAATTTCACATGTATAATCTATATCTGATTGCTTACCACCTCAGGGAGCAGGGAAGAGAAGTAGAAAAGGATAGTATTTGAAACTCAAAACTTTAAATAAAAAAGTTTATTAAAAAACACAGAAAATATACACATTTGTGTGTGTCAATAAAGTTTCGTATGTTCAAAAAGATATATACATCCTATATGTGTGTGTATCTTTATTTCTTACACAGTTTTAACAATTGGGCCTTTGTAATGCAAACTGAGATCTGGTACTTACCAGCTCTGCTTCCTTCCCTCTTTTCTTCCCCCTATCAACTCCCTTCATATATTTGACCATTTTTTCCTCTCCAGATGAATGTTATAATTGATGGTTTCCAGTACTATAAATAAATTATTTGATAGCTTGATTGTTATGGCCCTGAATAAGTAAATAAATTTAAGTAATATTGTCATTTCTATTATATTGGCTCAGCTTACCCATGAGCAATTAATATTTTTCTAATTATTTAAATGTGTTTATTTGTATCAAGGACCTTTTATAATTGTATTGATAGAGTTTCTATGTGTGTCTTGGAAGGTAGATTCCCAAGTATTTTATACATTCTATTCTTATTCCAAGTGGAACTTCGCTTTATATTTCTTCCTGCAGGTTTTTGTTCTTAACATACAAAAATGTTCATGTTTATTTCATCTCCTACAAGTTTACTCAAGTTAAATGTTTCACTTAATTTCAGTTGACTCTTTAGAGTTCTCTAAGTAAGCCATCTTATCATCTGCAAAAAGTAATCATTTTGTTTCCAGTTTGCTTATTCTTATTCCCTCAAATTCATTTTCTTTTCTTATTGCTAAGCCTAGAAGTTCTAGGACCATAACAAATGGTAATGGTGTGATATTGAACATCCTTGTTTTATGCCTGGGTAGGAAAAGTTTTCAAATTTTTATCCCCTTTATAGATAATCTGGGCTCTTGTTTCTCTTCTGTAGCTCTTTATTTAAAACATAATTTTTGTTGCATTATGGTATGTAAAATATATATTTAGTATTTCTAAAGGTTTTCTGCATTTGTTTGTGAATTTTTTATCCCCTAATACATGGTCATTTTTGTGATGTCTACATGCAAAGCTCAGAAATATATACACATTTATTCTTTTCAATTTGATTTTCTATAAAGTTGTCATATATAACTTTTTAAAAGTTTCGTTCACATCTTTCACTTTCTGTCCATTGTTTTGTTAGATTTTTTTAAATCTAAGGGTATAAATTGAGGTGCCCCACTATTAGAGTTTTACTATTTGTTTCACTCAGTATCTCATTTAACTTCTTTAAATCTTTAAATGCTATTCAATTTTGTTCATATGTATATTGTTGACATAATTCATTGTCTATTATACCTTTCAGCAAAAATGTAGTTTTGCTCTTTATCTCTTTTAATTAAGTCTATTTTTGCTTCTGTTTTATCTGAGATCATGATTCCTATTTCTGTCTTTTTACTTCACCTAAAGTGGAAGTAATCTTACTCCAATTCCACATTTTAACTCTGTATGAATCATTTTGTTTCTTTTGTTTCTCATAAACAACATATTATTGGTTTTTGCTTCCTAATCAATCCTCCCATGGTCTTACATTTCATAAATTAGTTCATTCCACTCACATTCAGACTTAAAGATTGTTAATTGTTTTTCCCTCCATCTTTTTCTCTTATGCTATTCCTAAACTTTGTTTTCCCCTATCTCTTTATATAAAAAATTAAATAATGTTAAAGAGTACAAGTGAGCTTAGCATTGATACACTATTTTGTGTAATCTGTTTCTGATCTTCCTTTCTTTTTTGAATTAACTGTTTTAAATGAGAAAAATATCTTTCTCCACCACTTCTGCCCTCCCTCCCAAGTTGAGAAAGAAAGAAAAAAATCCTCCTGTTATAAACATACACAGTCAAGCAAAACAAATTTCTCCATTAGCCATCCTCCTCTTCCCCCACCCCCACCCCAAGTGTCTCATTTTGTACTCGGAGTCTTTCACTTTTCTTTTAGGAAACTGACAGCATTTCTCATAACTAGTCCTCTGGAATCATGGTTGATTATAACACTGACCAGTCTCTAAATCTCAAACTTCACAATATTGTTGGGGTTTTTCATGCATATAGCTTTCTTAGTTCTGCTTACTTTATTCTTTCTCAATTAATAGTGTTCCTAGATTTCTTTAAACCCATTACATTCAACATTTCTTATAGCACAATAATATGTACTCTCTCTCACTCTCTCTCTCTCTTCCTCTCTCTCTCTCTCTCTCTCTCTCTCTCTCTCTCTCTCTCTCTCTCTCACACACACACACACACACACAAACTAATTTGTTGAGTCATTCCCCAATTGATTGGCATTCCTTCAGTTTCCAAGTCTGCCATCACAAAAAAGTTATAATTTACTTGTATGTCCTTAGAGATTGTTTTGCTTTGAACTAATTCCTACCATAATCTATGGTCCTTGTAATTAGTGAGATGTTCTTTCCTGACTCTCTCTCTCTCTCTCTCTCTCTCTCTCTCTCTCTCTCTCTCTCTCTCTCTCTCTCTCTCTCTCTCACACACACACACACACACACACACACACACATTCTTCTTCCATTGTCTTTACATTCTTTTGAAATCATCAAAACCTAAAATATTCACATCTAAGCCCTATGTGTAATTGGATTCTCTATTTGACCCTTAATGATAATAGGCTTTAGAGGAGACATATGTATGATTCCCCTGTATTAGAATGTAAATAATGTATCCTTCTTTAGTCCCTTATGATTGTTCATTCATGCTTAGCTTTTAATATTTCTCTTGATACCAATGTTTACATGTGGAATTTCTATGTAGCTCTGGTCTTTTTATCAGGAATACTTAGAAATCCTCTATTTTATAAAGATGTCCCACCCCCAGTTATAATAAGGTTTGTTGGATAAGTTATTTTTGGCTGTAAGCCTATATATATATTTGTTTATTTAAAAATTTTATTTAGAATTTTATTTTTTCCAAATTACATGTAAAAACAAATTCTGACATTAATTTTTTACAATTTTGTAATCCAACTTCTCTTCCTCCCTCCCTACCCCAACACCAAGAATTCAAGCAATTCAATATAAGTTATATATGAGTAGTCATGCAAAGCATTTCCACATTAGTCAGCTTGTGAAAGAAAACAGAGAAACAAAACTTCAGATTAAGGAACTATCGAAAAAATTATGCTTCAGTTTTCAGATACCATCAGTTCTTTCTCTGTAGATGGATAGCAATTTTCATAAGTCTTTCAGTTATCTTGGATCATTGCATTGCTGAAAATAAACAAGTTATTCACAGCAGATCATATACTATTGCTATTATTTTGTATACAGTACATTTCACTCTGCATCAGTTCACGTAGGTATTTCCAGGTTTTTCTGATAGCATCCTGTTCATCATTTTTTGTTCTTGTTGTTTCCAGTAAAGTAACTAACAAAAAAAATATATTTCGGGGCAGCTAGGTGGTGCAGTGGATAGAGCACCAGCCCTGGAGTCAGGAGTAACTGAGTTCAAATCCGGCCTCAAACACTTAACACTTACTAGTTGTGTGACTCTGGGCAAGTCACTTAACCCCAATTGCCTCACTAAAAAAAATTATATTTCAATCAGTATTCAGATACCATCAATTCTGTCTCTGAAGATGGATTGCATTTTTCATAAGACCTTCAGAGTTGTCTTGGATCATTGGATTGCTGAAAATAACAGTCATTCACAGCAGATCATCTCAAAATATTACTGTTATTTTGTATAGTAGACTTCACATTGCATCAGCTTATGCAGGTCCCTCCAGGTCTTTCTGATAGTATCCTGCTCATAATTTTTTTTAAGAGTAAACTACATTTATATAGTATGTTAAAGAGCGAGTTCCTTACAAGGAACCCATGAGGTTGATTATTGCAACAACAGTAATAAATAACTTTTATATAGTACTTTAAACTTGACAAAGAATTTTCTTCACAAGAGCCCAGCAAAGTAAGTAGCATACATTTTGCCATCATCATCATCAATCATCAATCCTCATCCATCCATCTTCATCATCATCTTCAATCTTCATCATTGTCAAACAGTCCTCATCTTCTTCATTCAATCATCATCATTGATCAGTCCTCATCTTCCTCCAATCATCAATCCATCAATCCATCATCATCTTATATTACTCTTACCTCTGCTTCAAATTTTTTTTCCATAATTACTATTGTTAACTGTTTCCCTCCATCCTATTCCCTTCCCATGATATTTACTCTATTTTCTATCTTCTCTTACCCTATCCCTCCTCAAAAGTGTTTTGCTTCTGACTGCCCCCTCCCCTGCTGTGCCCTCCCTTCTTTCACTCCTCCCTCCTTATCCCCTTCCCCCCCTACTTTCCTTCAGTGTTAGATAGATTACTCCACCCAATTGAGTGTGTATGTTTTTCCTTCCTTGAGCCAACTCTGATGAGATTAAGGTCTTTGAGCTAATTCTGATGAATGTAAGGCTTATTCCTTTTCCCATTCCTCCCCCATCACTACCCCCTCACTCCATAAACAATTTTCTGCTTCTTTCATGTGAGATTTCACCCCATTCTACCTCTCTCCTTTCCCCATCTCCCAGTACATTCCTCTTCTCCCTCAATTTTACCCTAAGGAAGTCCTAATGGGGCATATAGGTGACACAGTGGACAAAACACCTGTCCTGAAACCAGGAGGACCTGAGCCCAAATCCAGCCTCAGACACAAGACTCTCACCAACCCCAACTGCCCCCCCCCAGAAAAGATAAACAAAAAATAAATGCTTTACAGATCTCATCCCTTCATAATCAATTCCCACCTGTGCCCTCTATCTAAATGTATTCCTATCATCTGCCCTAATACTATAAAGCTCATGATTTAGACATAACATCTTCCTATGTAGAGGAATGTAAACAGTTTAACATTTTAACATCTCTCATGATTTCTTTTTCCTGTTTACCTTTTTATGCTTCTCTAGTGTCTTGCATTTGAAAGTCAAATTTTCTATTCAGTTCAGGTCTTTTCATCACAAATACCTGAAAGTCCTCTTTTTACATTGAAGTCCCATTTTTCCCCTGAAAGATTATACGCAGTTTTTCTGGCTAGGTGATTTTTGGTTGTAATTCCAATTTCTTTGCCCTCTGGAATATCATTTCCCATGCCCTTTCATCCTTTAATGTAGAAGTTGCTAGATCCTGTGCTATCCTTACAGTGGCTCCATAGTATTTGAATTGTTTCTTTCTGGCTGCTCGCAATATTTTCTCCTTGACCTGGAAGCTCTGGAATTTGGTTATAATATTTTTGCAAGTTTTCATTTTGAGATCTCTTTCAGGAGGTGATAGGTGTATTCTTTTGATTTCTATTTTACCTTCTGCTTCAAGAATATCAGAGCAGGGAGCAGCTAGGTGACGATGTGGATAAAGCACTGGTCCTGGATTCAAGAGGACCTGAGTTCAAATACAGTTTCAGACACTTGACACTTACTAGCTGTGTGACCCTGGGCAAGTCACTTAACCCCCATTGCCCAGAAAAAAAAAGAATATCAGAGCTATTTTCCCTCACAATCTCTTGGAAGATGATGTCTTGGTTTCTCATAAAGTAACTAGCTTCCATTTGTTCAATTCTAATTCCTAGGCAATTATTTTCTTTAGAGAACTTTTGTTTCTCCTTTTCCATTTGGTTTTTCATGCTGTTGACTTTTTTCTCATGACTTTCCTGCATCACTCTCATTTCTCTTTCCATTTTTCCATGTACCGCTCTTTATCTTCAAAGTCCTTTTTGAGCATCTTTATGGCCTGAAACCAATTCATATTTTTCTTGGAAGCTTTGGATGTAGGAGCCCTTATGTTCCTATCCTCTTCTGAGGGTGCACCTCAATCTTCCTTGTCACTAAAGAAACTTTCTATGATTCACATCTTTCTCTGCCTGCTCATCTTGCCCATCTTTTACTTGATTTTTAACTCCTTCTTTTAAGGAATTGCTTTCCTCAGTCAATTTTTGCACTTCTTTTTGCAGTATAACTCTCATTTCTCTCATTTCTTTTTACATTTTTTTCTTCTACCTCTTTTATTTGTTTTTTTAAAGCCTTTTTGAGCTGGAATATAATCTCAGCCCATCTCTTTGTGGGTTCTGCTGCTCCAGGGATTGTTTTATGGCTGTGTTTGTAGTTTTTTGGAGTAATTGTATCAGGAACTCTGAGAGCTTAATGCATTTCCTATACCATCTTGACTCCTCCCCCAGGAATCTGTAAGCCTATATATTTTGCCTTCTTAAATATAATATCCTACACTCAACACTCTTTATACTGGTGGGGCTAAATTATGCATGATCCTTTCTATGAATTCTCAGTATTTGAAATCATTCTTTCTATCTCCTTATAGCATTTTTCTTTTACCTAGAAGCTCTCAATTTAAACTATGATATTCTTAGAAATTTTCATTGTGGCATTTCTTCTGGGTGGTGACTAGAGGAACCATTATTTTTCTACTCTGACTCTTGGTTCTAAGTCTAGGTAGTTTTCTTTTATGATTTCTCCAAATGTGAAATGTAGGCTCTTTTGGGGAGGGGAAGTATGACTTTCAGGTATTTTGATGTTACTTACATTTTTTATCCTAATCCATTTTCTAGGTCAGTAGTTTTACCTATAAGATACTTAAAATTTTCTTAAATTTTTCCATTCTTTTGACTTTCTTTTAATATTTCTTGTTATTTCATGAAGTCATTAGCTTCTATTGGTCCATTCTAATTTTAAGAGAGTTTGTGGCATGGACAAGTTTTTGTACTTCTTGTTTCAATCTATTAATTGCCTTTTCAATTTTCTTCCTTAACACTCATTTCTTTTTGTTTGTTTCTTTTTTTTATCCTCTAGCACCCTTCTTTTATTTATTAAAAAAACTTTTAAAATTCTTTTAAAACTCTTGCTTAATATCTTTTAGGAAATCTAGTTGAATTTGTTCCTAAGCTGTGTTTTCCTTTGAGTTTCCTTGGTTTTTCTCCTTTTCTGGGTTTCTAATTTAAGCACTCCTATCACCATAATATTTTTTTTTAATAAGTGGGGTTCACATTTTTGCTCATTCTTCCATTTTGGACTTTATATTAAAGCCAGGTTCTGGACTGGTTATTTTTATATTTTCTTGGAGTATTGAGTGTTATGTGTGTTTTTCCCCTCAAAGAATTTAGGGAGAGTTCAGACTTGAGACTTGAAAGCTTTCAGTCTGACCCAGAACAAAATTTGATCATTAGCTTTCTTTTTCCATATCCAATCCCTTTTTCTGAGCTCTGCAAGTTTCTGACCTGGGTCTGGGTCTAAGCAACACTGTTGTGATCTTGTATGTCCTTGGAAGTTATAGTAGACTACTTCGGGGCTCAAAAATTATTAGTCAATTATAAAGCTCTGTTGCTTGAGAGTAATAGAACTGTAGCATTCTCTTTGGTCTTGGATTTCTATCTTGGTTATTCCTCTGAAATATTCAGATTGCACTAAAAGCTAAAACTGAGACCCTGTGCCAGTCATGGTATCCAAGCTATATGGCTCTACTCTAAACCTGACAGAAATGAAATTTGGCTTTAATATTCCTGGGAAATTGTATTTGGAGATCTCTTTCAGGTGGTGATCAGTGGATTCTCTCAATTTCTATTTTACCCTCTGCTTCCAGGATATTGGGGAAGTCTTTCTCAATAATTTCTTGAAATATTTATGCTCTTTCTTTCATCATGGTCAGATAGTCCAATAATTCTTAGATTGTCTTTCCTTCATCTTTTTTCAAGGTCAATTGTTTTCCTAATGAAATATTTCATATTTTTTCTGTCTTTCATTCTTTTTACTTTGTTTTATTGTTTCTTGATGATTCATAGAGCCATTCCACTTACCCAAATCTAATTTTTAAGGAGTTATTTTTTTTTCAGTGAAGATTTGTATTTTTTTCCCTCATTTGGCCAATTCTGGTTTGCAAGGTGATATTTTCTTCAGAAATTTTTAATCCTTCTTTTACCAAGCTCTTAATTGCTTTTTCTTAATTTCCTTCCATTGCTTTCATTTATTTACCTATTTTCCCCTACTACTCTTGTTTGATTTTGAAAATATTTTTTAGCACTTCCAGGAGTTCTTTTAAGGCTTGTGTCTAATTCACATTTTTCCTTTGATTCTTTGCTTGAAGCTGTTTGACTTCATTGTCATATTCTGAGTTCATGTCTTGATATTCCTTTTACCACAGTAATGTTTTATAGACATATCCTTTTTTTCGTATTATTTGTTCATTTTTCCACTCTATTTCTTTATTTTGAACTTGATGTTAAAATTAGGCTCTGTTCCCAAGGTAGGCTGGGGCAGGCAGAGCTGTCTCTAGCTTTAGGTTTTTTCGCAATGCTGTTTTAGGTATGTGATCTGGGAAGAGGTATGGTCATAACTCCTGATCTGCACTCTCTTCCTTACTTATGAAAGGTACCTGATCCCTTGGGACTAGAAGTAATACTGTTCCTCAGGGTTTCTGATCTCTTGTGACTAAAAGTGGTACTGCTCTTCAGGGCTTTTGCTCCCTCTTGACTGAAAGTGCTCCTCTCCATCCTTCAACTATGACCCAGAATTGGGTATAGGAAATAAAATTGTCATACAGCATCTGGCCCTGTATCCAGTGCTTTCATAGAGGTCACTCATAATTTCTTTTATTTGGGGAGGGAGGTCTATGAGGGTTAAATGACTTTTCCAGGGTCACACAGCTAGTAAGTATCACATGTCTGAGGCTGGATTTGAATTCAAGTCCTCTGAATCCAGGGCTGGTGCTTTATCCTATGTGCCACCTAGATGCCCTCCATAATGTCTTTATGACCAGTTTCTAGGTCCTCTTATCATCTCTAGCTTGAGAATTCATGAAGTTACTGTCACTTTTTTCACAACCACTGAGTCCCACTACTAGTGTTTCACTCATGTGGGATCCAGGTTAGTCTCCACCCCTGTGTCACAGTTCTCTCTTTCTGACTTCTTCAGTTTACTTGGACTGGAAGAATGTCTTACTTTGACCTTTTGTTGACTCTGTCACTCAAAAATTTGGCTTGAGACATCATTTTAAAGTTCTTTGGAGGGGAAAACACTCAGTTGAGTGCTTTCTCTACTGTGCCATCTTGGCCCTAGAATTTTGAAAGACATGTCTGGGCTAATCTTTTGTTCCTTTGGCTCATTCTGCTTCTTTTCATGGAGAATTGTCTCATTCTAGGATCTCAGGGACAGGTCATGCTTTCAGTGCTTTCAAAGCTCTTTGATAAAGGGCAAAGACTAAACAATATATTTTGTTCTGAGTTCTTCAATTTCCTGACCTGAGTTTTTATTTAAGCAACATTACTATAGCTTGTCCCAGGTTGAAAGTACCAGTAGACTGATCCTTGACTCAGCCACTTAGAATTCTCTTCAGGTTAAGTAACAGAATGGAAGACTATTTTTTGGCCTAGATTCATACTCTGGTTATTCAGCTATAGACTTCCAACTGGGGTGGAAGTTGGAAGTTGGACCCCCTTAACTCTTTGTATCAGAGCTACACAACTATTGAACACAATCTAAGATTGTTTCTGAACATAATCCAAGATTAATACACAGTTTATGGACAAGGAATCAGTCCTTATACTGGAATAAAACTGTTCCCATCCTTAACCTACCCTGGATCTGTGACATTAAACTATTCAGTAAATAACAAAACTGCCAGTTGGTAGCTATTCCAATAACTTTCAAAAGTCCATTGTCTCCATATATGGACCTAGGACCTGATCTTTTTCTATTGTACAGACTAAGTCATCTTTTAGTTCCCGTTTTGGAATGTTCCATATCTACATCCCTGACCAGACTCAATTCTCACCATCTACCTACTTCTCTGTCTGCTTCCTTATGTTCATCTGACCTGGGATTTCCTGATCAGGAATTGTTCTGGTACATTATCTAGATCTTTATGGAGGAGTTGTGTTGAGTAGCTTGGCTGTATTTTTTCCTGCTTCTCTGCCTTCTTTGCCAACTCATGTTATTCTTAAAAGAGATCCTGATGATTGTGGCATACCATAATTGAATATAAGAAATCAGAACCAAATCTTTACCCACATGTTAGAAACACTCAAATGAAGTGAAACAACAGGGTTATAAGAAGAGCTCTAAATTAATTAATAGTCAGGATGCCTTAGCAATCCTATTGACTAATTACTTGACCAAGGGCTTTGCCACTTTTGGTCCCAGTTACCCTATCTACAAAATTATGGAATTCGACTAGATGATCTTTGAGGTTTCCCCCCGTTCTAAAATGCTGCGAATCACAGAATAACAGAATTATAGAAGTATCTGTAATCCAAAAAGTCATGTCATTAAACCTTTACCCAAACAAAAGTAATGTCTATGGTCTCCAGTAACAAGAAAGGGAATGCATTATTCCATAAAGTAGCTTATTCCATTTTTGGAAAATTCTGTATGATTACTGTATTCTAGTGGTAGTATTAGTATTATTAGTAGTGGTAATTGATGTTATTGTTGTTTTTCTGAGTTCAAATCTGTTTCCCTAAAATTTTTCCCGATAGAATCTCCTCCTATCTGGTTTAAACAGAACAGTCTAATCCTTCTTCAATGTGCTAGCCATTCATGTATTAAAAAACCAAAGAATTTAAAGAATGAACACTAAAATGTTCTCTTCTGAAGTTGGTTTTCATGAAATAAAACTTTAAGAGAGAAATAAAAATTTTAGTATGAAAAAGTTTTTTATTGTTCCTTCTTCTTAGTTATTTTAAATAAAAATATATTTGGTAAGTATGCTACTCTGATTATTAGTATCCAATGTTACCCTTTCTTTAAGGTCCAACTCATGCCCCAATTTAACCATAATATTCTAGCATATAGTAATTTCTCCTATCTCTGCCAACATTAAGAATCATATATTTGGCACTTTAGCAAAGGTGCCTGCATTGTTCTCTTACATTTCATGTGCATGCATGTCTCATCTCCCCTACCACTTAACTCCCTGAGGGAAATGACTGAGTTTTTCCTTGAGCCAAGTACAAAGTAGAAACTTAGTATATATTTGTTGGTTAATTGATCCATGTTGCATATCTAAGCCTAGATGGGCCAAAAGGCAAATGGTCACAATAATAAATGAAATAATTTTGAGTTCATAAGGTTCTAGCACTATGGAAGTGATAGTTATCATATTATATACCCTGGGCAAACTATATCTGAAGTATTGTGTGCTATTCAATGGAGGCTGTGTGTTAAGTAGACTGCATGATATCATGAGTCAGGAAGAACCAAATTCAAATCTTACCTTTTACCCTTAGAGGTTATATGACCTAGAGTAGTTATTTAATCTCCCTAAGCTTCACTTTTCCTGCTTACAAAATGTAGATAAAAATACTGCAATACCTATCTTAGGGTTATTTGAGGATCTGGTGAGATGATGTATATAAAGGGTTATGTGATTTTATTGTTATAGGGAACTTCCAGATGAAAAAATTCCCTTTATCGAAGCAGCCCCTCCTCTACAACTTATCAAAGCAGCCTCTTTTGTACAACTTATCATCTTATCTAGAGAATTATCTAGAATACTGAGGGGTTAGATGACTTTTCAGGGTAACAAAGTCAGTATGTATCAAAGGTGGGACTTGAACTTAAGTTTGCTTGATTTGTAGCCACTATGCCATGCTGCCCCTTACACTTTTACCTAAATATCAATTTTTATTAGTTAGTTTGGGTGACAGCAATTTAGATTAGACATTGATACATCAGGGAGCATCCAAATAAGATGAGCCAAGATAGTGAAGGGCCTAGATCATGTTTTATTAGGATTATTTAAAGGAAATGGGCATCTTAGCCATAGGAGCTATGTCAAATGTTTGAAGACTTTTATGTGCAAAAAGACTTAGACTTCTTTTTCATTCCTGAGGTTAGAATTAGAAGGAATAAGAAAAAAAACAAAAACAAAAACAAAAAACCCACAACACTTTCTAATAATTCCTAGAGGAAATTTTAATAACCTGCCTTGAAAAATAATGAGTGTCCCCTCACTGAAAATTTTCAGTCATAAATCAGTTGACCCATGCTCAGAAGGTCGTAGACCCTGGAGGCATCCTGGAGACTGGTTGGACCCACAGAGAGAGGCTCAGCCCAGTGCACAGATCCCACGATGGGGCCAGGCCTTTATCCAAGCTAAGGACTATCTATATCCCTAGGCGGGTGGGGAAGTGTGGCACACAAGGTTGGAGACCACTCTACACCATGAGAAGGGGTGAGCAGGACCGTTTGAGATGATACCTTCCTCCATACCTCCCCCTATTGTAGTCTGGCTCTGAGTACCACCCCACACCTCACCCTGGGCCCAATCCTGGGCCTACCCACTCTCCAGGGGCAGTTCCTTTGGCTGAAAACCCTTTCAAGCTGCCTGAGCCCCATCCTGTAGGGCCAGGCATTATCCATATGGTGTGAATTAACCCAACAGCATGCCCTAGCCATGGCCAGTGTTGGTGTTGATAGAACTTTTCCAGGGTGCCATCCCCACCCCCCATACACAGGAAAGGGGCTGGCTAATCCATGTCCCCAGACTTGAGCTTTCTCTGGGGGAGCAGTGTCTTAATGTACATAGGGGATTCCCTTATTTATCAGAAGTTCCGTGCTGAGGGGATTTGGGAGATGAGTAGGGAGACATTACTGGGTGTTTGCCCAGCCAGCTAAGCCAGCCTGGGGCAGGGACAGCCTGAGACCTGCTTCTATCCCAGCAAAGTCTTGAGCCAGGCACTGCTAGCTAATTCCCCAAACTACGTTGTCTACGGGCTACCTCCAGCCCAAGACTCTCCTCACCTTGCGTAGTAGTAGGCCTCCACCAGTTGTGATGACCATGGATCAGCGCCTTGAAGAGCCACAGGCCACAGTGTGGCTGTGCAGTCTGATACAGGAGCCACAGCTCCTGAGTGACTTATAACCCGTAACTGCCGCATCCCGTGTTGTATCTACCCCGTGAGGAGTAGCTGGAGTGTCCTCTCCAGGGCACTGGCCTGGGTGGATCAATATGGAAAACAAGCTGTTGCCCATGCAGCAGGTTTTCCCTCTCCACAACATTGGTGGATCCAAAGGAGAGGCAGAGCCAATACAGTTTGGCACCAGTGCCTCCGCAGGAGTTGCCAGAGGGATGTGATGTCCAACACCCAACTGCCTAAGGGACTCCGACTCCTGATTTTTCCTCGGGGTTAACTCCTGAAGCCTTTCCCATAGATGGGTATAACCGCAAGGCAGCGGAGATTTAAAATCAGGGTTCCTTCCCTAGGCGGGTTACCTGCCAAGGCTAATGAGCCCCACCTGCCTGAAGCGACTGGTTTTAAGGTACCAGTGACTCGCCTTCTCCCCTTCTCCTGTTAGTGGAAACAGTTCCGCCAAGAGAAGGCCAGGAGTTGGGCTTTGGTTGTCAGAGGCTATTTGAGACTCACGCCATAGGAGCATTTTATAGAGAGTGGGAGCTTATCCCCACTCCCACCACTGCATGACAAACCTTTGGTTCCTCACCTTGAACCTCACTGTTAACTGCAGGCCACAAACACACACACACACCCTCAGCAGCCAGCCACACCCAAGAGAGGAGAATTTCACAGTTCAATTCCTATAAGCACTAGGAGGGGAGAAAGAGGGAACTTTTAAAAAATCTTAGGTACAATTTCTTTCCTTTTTGATGGAAAACATAGGGAATCTTGAGTTTTTTCAGCCCAGCTTCTTCCCCTGCCCTCCTCACCCCCAGGCCCCTCCCAAAGCAAGAGGAGCAGCCTTGTTATGGGATGAGCTCCTGGGGGGGAGGGGTACAGGTGATCACTAAGCAATAAACCCTGGAAATAAGCCCAGGAAATGTTGGGACACTTGTCATAAGGGAAAAAGTCATGAATTTTCTAGCCTTTCCTGTAGGGACCCCCAAGCGTGTCCAGAGGTGAGAGAGACACAGAGACCCCTGGGGGCAGGCCATTATTTTGACTTTCAGGTTGGCCTTGGTTAAAAGCTCCCCATCTCTCTCTTCCCTACATACAGACATGCATATGTACATGTATACATATGTGTGTGTGTGTGTATATGAGATAGAGATCTATTTTTGTTCTTGGAATTCTATTGTTTTTTAAAAAAAAGGAAAAAATGCACTACTAATTTACCTTGAGTTTTCCAAAGAGATGCTGATAATTTTATGATAGTATTAAATAGAAAAGCACCCCAAAAAATCAGTTGACCCCCTTTGGGAATGTTATAGAGCAGATTATTATTCAGGTAAGGCTGGAATAGGTTATTGATTCCCAATGCTTTTAGTCTGGCAAATCCCTTTCAACACCAACCCCACCACCACCAGCAAAATGTATTGTGAATCCTTAATACAATTTAATATATTATTATTATAATACAGTATTTTTTAGATTTATTCAGTAAGTACTTACAGTAGCCACAATGATTATTTTGCCCCCCCCCCAAAGCTCCAAATTAAAATTTAGGTTATATAATTATAAAGTAGAAAATGCTATTCTACCTATAATTATGAAAACTTTTTTAAAATTATAAAATTAATTGTAATGATTAATATGTATGTGGGACATCTGTAAGAATTAAAAGCAGCAATCAAAGAAGACCTCATATGTTTATAATTATCTATGATTTCATGTTAAATTTCTTTATTTTAAATTTTTTAAATGTTAGCAATGCTACAAAGAAATGAAATATTACTTAGAAGATGAATAACTATAATATTCATATATATGTATATGTGTTTTTTACATGTATATGCTTAATTTTGATGTTGGACTCCTTTATTTGAAGAAAAGTATGCAATATTTGATTTAGCACCAAACAGTCTTAACTCTGGTTCTACATTATATTCATTTCAATATTTTGATTTAAAACAAATAGTGAACATTTAAGTATGTGGTAGAATATGGTAGGATAATTTTGGAAGTTCTCTTGATAAGAAATAGAAATTAATTTTTAAAAATTAATCACTTAACCAGTTGATGAAAATGAATGGTTGGTTGTGGTATAAAATACATTTTTATTGAACTAAATACAAGTGCTTTAATAAATGAAAATAAAAACCTACACATTGAACTTCACAAAAGCACATTGCAAAATTGTCTAGAAATATTTGAAGCAGATAGCAAAGTAATCCTCAAGAAAATATACAAAATAGCATAAGAAAAAAATTAATTCACTGACATATACCATAGGCTGAGAGAGTGTTTGACTCAGTGGAGGCAGGGGGGAAGATAGGACTTCCCAGTAAATGTGGAAAAGTAGTGAGAGGAAAAGAGAGGTAGAAATGAAACAGAAAGGATCAGAAGGGGGGGTGAAGAAGAGGAAAAGTGGGGACAGGACTGCTAAAGTCTAAAAATCTTTGCAAGGAATTTTGTATTGATGTACAAAGGACACCTCAAAACAATAAACAAAACACCCCAAAAAAAATATGATGAGTATTGTACACAAAAGAAAACCAAATAGAAAAGTATTCCTAAAACCTATAAAATTAAAAATTCAAAAATTATGTTCAAATAGAAATCAAAATCATGTGTATCATATTACAATTTATATTGCAACAAAAATTCACAAAAGGGGAATCTTACAAGTTAAAACATTCATACAATGCACTGTATTTTAAAATTTTCCTAAAATGCAACTGATTTTTTATTTTTACTAAAATTTAAATTTTAAAGAAAATTTATCTTTGACAAAAGAAAGTAGACCTAAAAAGTAAATTTTATTTTTGTAAAATACATGCATAATCCTTTTAAATTTTGCAGTGAATGAATAATTACAGTTTTTAAAATATTTACTTTGTCATAGTAAAATAAAATCATACCCAATATCCTCAATTATAAATTAATTCACAAAAAGATAATGTTTTAAAAACAATTCAGTGGGCAGCTAGGTGGCACAATGGAAAAAGCACTGGCCCTGGATTCAGGAGGACCTGAGTTCAAATCTCAACTCTGTAAGGGTCTAAAATTCTAGCTAAACTATCTAAAGTCTAATGAGTGGTTGCCAATAAATTATAAGCTTTAGCAAGAGTTAGACTTATAAGCATTTATTAAGGAGAATAAGAATTTGGTAAAGAGAGAGAGAAAGGCCTAGATTCATCTATCTATTAAAGGGAGAGTGCATTTCTAGCTCCCTTCTCCACCAGAGTCCTCAGGAAAGAGAGTGTGTCAGAGCTCCAGCCTCCCCCATCTTCCTCCCACCAGCCAATGTCACTTCCTGATGCCAAAGAAAATCTGCATGGTCCTGCCCTCAGAGGCCCTCTCCTCATGTTGGAGCTTTCCTACAGTAAGTCTCCAGCAGGTGGCGTCATTCCAATCGTTACAACTCAGACACTTGACACTTACCATCTGTGTGACCCTGAGCAAGTCACTTAACCCTAATTGCCCCATAAAAAAAATCAGAAAAGTTGTCACTGTGAATAAAAAAATGAGATTGCACTGTCACAATGTCAAAGTACTGAAGCAAATATTAATAAAGTACACAGAAATGCTCAATTCTCAGAACAAGTTCACTATATTGTGGGGTCTTTTTTAGAATTGTCTGTGCATTGAATATATAATGTCTTGGGCAGCTAGGTGACTCAGTGGATAAATCACTGGCCCTGGATTCAGGAATACCTGAGTTCAAATCCAGCCTCAGACACTTGACACTAATTAGCTGTGTGACCTTGGACAAGTCACTTAACCCTCATTGCCCTGTAAAATAAATAAATAATAAAAACAAAAAGCAAAAAAAGAATATAAAATGTCTCTCTCATATTTACGCATATATACACACACGTACACACATACATATATTTTTGGGAATTAAATTAAAATATACTTGTATGGGGGCAGCTAGGTGGCACAGTGGATAGAGTACTGGCCCTGGATTCAGGAAGACCTGAGTTCAAATCTGACCTTAGGCACTTGACACTTACTAGCTATGTGACCCTGGGCAAGTCACTTAACCCCAATTGCCTCACCAAAACAAAACAAAAACAAAAACATACTTGTATTCTGTTCTTAATATACAGGCTGGGCCAAGAGTCACAAAGGGGTTTCAATGTTTAATAACTCCATTATTTTTCTTATTATATAAGAAATAAAGAAAAAATAATTTTCACAAAGTTTTTAAAACATCAGACCCCTTTGTGACTTTTGGTCCACCTTATATAAATGCTGTTTTGGTTGGTTAGAGTCTATACTGGTTGATAACTAACAGGATAATTTACCTCATCGTGTTTTTTTTTTATATTTAACATTTTTACAATGGATGTCAAAAAGAGTGGATAAATGATAATGCTACTTAGAAGAACAAAAACATATGTAACATAATTGGAACATGGGGTCCCTTCTAGGAAATGGGACTTCAGTAAATTTACTAGATTTCCCCTCCATCAATTCCAGTTTAGGCCCTGGTTCTGTGATTCACCTCTCTCTCATATGAATGCAATACCCAGTGTAGAACTCTGAACTCTGTAATTGGAGGTACAGTGTAAGGAGAACAATGGTATAACCAGTAAATATAGGTCCTAAAACTTTAAATTCTCAAAATGTAGGAGTCTAAGGAAGACTTCATGGGAAAGACTACAAAGTAGTTTGATTATTTCTCATGTTATCATGTCATTCAAGTGAATTTCTGTATCAACAAGGCTACCAAAAATTTTAAATTGCTGGGAAGATGATGAGGAACTAAACCAGGGTGTTGGTGGTATGTGTTGAGAGAAAGAGCAAGAGATGTTAAAGAGATAGAATCTATAAGAGTTGGTACCTAAATGGATATACAGAGTAGATAAGAGTAAGAATGAATGATCAAGCAAGATTACTGGGTTGTAAACTTTGGTGAATAGAACAATGGTAATATCCTCAAAAGAGAAAAAAGCTAGGAGGAAGGATCGGATTTAGAGGTACATATTGAATTTATGATGCTATGGGAAACCCAGGTAGATATCTGGGTAGCTGAGTACAAAGATTTAGGATTTATCTATATAGAAATAACAATTGAATCCATAACAATGTATGAGATCATAATAATACGAAGGGGAGGGAGGGACAGAAGAACAGCAAGAAAGGAAGGGAAGGAGAGAGGGAGAGAGAGAGAGAGAGAGAGAGTGAGAGTGTGAGGCAGAGTGAGAGTGAGAGGGGGGGAGGGAGGGAGAGAGAGATGTGAAGAAGATAAGAATGAGGATGAGGATATAGCATGGATGTTGGTTATGCAGCTGAGCTGAAATCTAACTTTGGACACTTAATATCTGTGTAACCCTGGGCAAGTCACATAGCTTCTCTCAGTCTCAGTTTACTCACATGTCAAATGGGCATAATAAAAGCCCATGCCTCCAAAGGTTGTTGTGAGGATAAAAAAAAAATAATAGATAACATTTGTAAAGTATTTTGCAAGCTTTAAAGCTCTATGTAAATGATAGCTAGCTCTTATGCTAAGGAGATGGAGAAAGATCATTCAATATAGGCAAAAAGTGAATCAAAACAGAGCAGCAAACCCAAAACCTAGGGAGAAAGCTCTACGTACAGAAGGAGAGGAGAGTCAAGGATGTCACTGCAAAGTCAATGGAGTTACCAATAATGAGATCGCTGATGACCTTGGTGAGGACAATTTCCATCTAGCATTGGGACTGGAAGGCAAACTGATAAGGGTGAGAGGTGAATGGAAGGTGAGAAACAAGAGTCAATGAAGACAGATAACATTTTTCTGGGGGTCTGACGGAAAAAGAGGAGAGAGGTAGGATGAAGGAATGAATGAATGATTGAAAAAGCACTTAGTAAGTGTTTTTGTGAAGTACAAAGCACTGTGATAAACATAGAACACAAATACAAAAGCAAAAAATTCCCAGCTCTCAAAGGGTTTATATTCTACTGGGGAAGACAGAACATATAGGATGGTTCAACTACAGGACAGGTAGGAAGGCCCAGGAGTACAGCATCAATGCATCTTCTTTACTGTCACTTCTTTTTTTTTTTTTTGAGGCAATTGGGGTTAAGTGACTTGCCCAGGGTCACACAGCTAGTAAGTGTCATGTGTCTCAGGCCAGATTTGAACTCAGGTTCTCCTGAATCCAGGGCCAGTGCTCTATCCACTGCACCACCTAGCTGCCCCTTTACTGTCACTTCTGTTGATCAAAGGATATGTATCTGATGTTAAATCATTTGAAAGTACCAAGGACTTTGGTGACAAGAACTATATTGGATAGTAGGGTTAAGTAAAGGATTTTTAAAGATAGTAGAGACCTGAAGAGGTTTGTAGATAGCAGGAAAGAAACCAGCAGAGTCTAAAGTACTTGTGGGACATTTAGGTCTAGAGACAGCGAGATATATTGAATTCAGAGCTATACCTGGAATGAGGAAAATCAGACTCTGACTCAACACTGTCAGGCTGTTTTATCCTAAGCAAAAAATCTTCTACCTCCATGGGTTGCATTCCCTATCTGTAAAATAGGAGTTTGGCATAGACTCTCTAAGATCTACTCCAGCTCTAAGTCCAATGAACCAGCAGGTAATTAGCATGGATCTTGCATCAGTAAACTGTTAGAGTAAAAGGTAATAATATTTTTTCCAGGCCCAGATCTGTGATTTCCTTGATGTAAAGCTCTGTGGAATATATGGCCTACAATCTTCCCAAGTACAACTCAAATGAGACTGAAATGTAATTGGAAAATATGTAACAATATAAGTAAAAACACAAGAAGACATAAATAATGTTACTATGTGGGGGCAGGGAGGTTAAGTCAGCAGGAGGCCTGCAGAGATTTTTATATAAAGTTTAGTGGTCACCATTTCTATTTGACTTTGACACCACTGGTGGAAGGAACTTTATTTGAGGAAAATCCTTTTACCAGTGCAGCTTTTGCTAGCTCAGCTAAGAGCTGAGTATATAATAGTTCGTATTCTTCAACCATTCCATTCCTTTTTCTAATTCAGTGACATTCATTTATAAAGCCCTTTTCCAAGAAAATGTTTTCATTCTACTTCTTTTCTTATTCCTTTGCCCTTCTCCAGAATCTATTCCTATGCATTGAATATATAATGTTTTGGGCAGCTAGGTGACACATAAAGCACTGGCCCTGGATTCAGGAGTATCTGAGTTCCAATCCAGCCTCAGACACTTGACATTAACTAGCTGTGTGATCGTGGGCAAGTCACTTAACCCTCATTGCCCTGCAAAAAGGAGGATAAAGAGTGGAAACAAAAGACACGCACATTATCAAAAAGCAATAGCTCTATTTTGCCATCTGCTTCAAATATTTCTGGGCAACTTTCCAGTGTTATTTCTTGAAGAAAAATATTCAAGTTTTTTTTTTTTATTTTTTAATTTTCTTCTGGAAGATTGGTGAGCCTTAAATTATCACTTGTTGTCTTTTCTTTAAATTTGAAGAACTGTCATGTATTCTCATTCTGCTGGGTTTTAAAAAATTTTGTTCAATTCATTTCCCTTCTGTCTCCATGTTTTTGTATTCTAATTATTCCATTCTCAGAGGAGCTATTGCTTTTTGACAGTGTGTGTGTTTTGTTTCCACTCTTTATCCTCTTGATAGACAATTTCTTCCTAAATAACTTTTACTTCTGTCCTTATTTTTTCATATTTTAACTTAATTCTTTGTTCTTCAGAACCAATAAGAAAGTTCTGGTAATGCCTACATGATCATTGGAGGGTATCCTGCAAAAAAAATCATTTCTTATATTTTGATTCCATTTTCTTTGTTGTGCAGTACTTATTCATTGAAAATATCTCTTTTCTTTTGTCTGATCATTTTTCCTCCTCAGTCATCTTTTACCTTTTATTTATTTTTTTTTTTTAGTGAGGCAATTGGGGTTAAGTGACTTGCCCAGGGTCACACAGCTAGTAAGTGTTAAATGTCTGAGGCCAGATTTGAACTCAGGTACTCCTGACTCCAGGGCTGGTGCTCTATCCATTTCACCATCTAGCTGCCCCCTTTTACCTTTTTTTTAATCTGTCACCACAGAGTTCTCTATTGTGTCTTCGTTAAAAATATGCTTCCTACTGTCATTTTCTACCTTCTGTAGACATAGCACTGCTGTAATCTTAATCCAAACTTGTATGCTATTCTTAGTTCTTTAGATTACTGGAGTTGGACAAGATCTATGGCTCTCAAGGGCTAAGGGTGACAGCCACAGAGATATTCTGAGAAGCTAATGTAATTAAAATTGTTCTTCGGTGTTCCCTATTTGAGTTTACAGAGCTCTACTCAGTACTCAGATACTTCCTTCAGTCTCCAGACTCACCTATGGGATCTGATTTCAAAAGGATTAGGGGAACATCCCCCAGGATACTGTTTAGGGTAAAATATGAGAAATCTTTTCTGACTTGTTTTTTCCCCTAACCTATCTCTCATGTCTTTTTCTGGCTGGTGTTTCTTCCTATATAGTATTAAATAGACGATTAAATGTGCAGCCTTATGTCCCTTTCATGTCCCCATGACTACACTCTATCACTCACTTCTTCACCATCTTCCTAAGTGTTAGGGCAGTTCTGATCAATTATCCAGGGAGTAAGGTCCAAACACTGGAGACTCTGAAGGGGTTTATCCCAGAGGAGAGTGCCTAAGGGTTCAGCACAGTGTTGGAATAGAGATGTGGAAGTATGGTGCTAGGAATGATCATATTAGTTGTGTTTCTTTTCTATAAAAATTACCTTGTGGAAATTCATTAATTTTGTGCTTTTTCTATTTTATTCTGGGGTGGTAGAGGAGGATCTGTACTCTAAAATCTATCTTTCTAGTATTTGAATATCTAAGAACCATTTATTAATCATTTAAAGTTATTTTTCAAGCTTTTGTTATGATAGAATTATTTAAAAAGCAAGTGTATTTCATCTGATGGTCTGAGGGAAGAAGTATGAGAATAGCTCATTCATTCTATGCATATGCATAATGCCTAGTGCATAGGAGGTCTTTTCCATAGGATCTATGATCTTTAAATAGTTTCTTCTGCCTTTGATTTTACATATCATCATACTCACCCCCTTATATTTCTCTTAGACATGGAACAATTCTGATTCAAAGGAGCAGGATCCCCACAAGGGATTCTGACAAGGGGTTATCTTCTAAAGACAGGGACTACAAATTTGGACTTCTAACCTAATTATTTTTTTAAATTGATTATTAAGATTACTATTAATTTATAATTAAAGACAATTACACTGAATTGGGAATATTAAGTTCCATTTCAAGCACCACTTGCTAATTGTATGACCTTGGATAACATGGTCTCTCTGGGACTCAATTTTCATTTGTATAAATTTGGACATTAATATATGCCTTCCATTATATCTTTGTTGTCAAGATCATGATATAATGCACAGTAAGCTGTTTTATTCTATAAAATCTTATAGAATGTAATTTATCATTATTATTATATATGTTGGGGGAAATGTCATCACTGAATGAAAAGCTGCTGAAAGTAAGGATTTTAAAATATTGATGGCATCCCACCAATTTGGTTTTAAGGTTACTGGTACTAGTCACCCAATAAAAAAACCTGACAAGAGCCAGAAACAATAGCTACCCCCAGAAGGCTGTCCTAGACAATTATTCACTGCTAGTGCAAACTCACAGATCTAATTCCCCATTTAATGTATCTGCTGGCTAGCTGGACTTCAGAAGCTTTCACTACCTGTGAAAGGGCTAATCCCCAGTGTAATGCTGGCCCACTATCTATTTCCCTTAGGCTCATTCCCTTATCAGGGGAAAAATGCACTTATTCCTTCCTTCCTGATTTCCATAGGTGACAATTAAGCCCAGGGAAATGACTAGAAGACAGACTCTGAGCATTTTCAACCTGTCACTACCTTTCCTAAGCTTCCTAATGGATTATTTCCTAGTTAACTGATAGTAAACTAGGAGAAGCATGTTTTGTTTTTGTTTTTGTTTTTTACAGGTCACATATTTAACCTTTTGAATTGTTACTGTAATTTACTAATTATTGAAGGTCCATGGTAGAGAGGCTTACTATTCCAGAGAAGGAAGACAAGGGAAATTACTCTTTTTTACCTTGAATGCATATGGTAACTTTCTGAGAAAGAGGAGTTCAATGAAATATCTAAGTATTTTCTTCCTCAATAGGAAAAGAACACAATGTGGAGAGGACGGATTTTTATTTCATACAAAGAAAGTTAATTTTTTTTTTCGAAGCACAGCAATATAGTCGTAATGGGGGTTGTACTCTACATAAAACTGATCTCCAAGCTTGGCTGCTGCACCTTCCAGATTTTCTAGAACATGGATGACTCTCCCCACCCTGCTCCCTTTGTCTCCCTCCCTATCGAATTTACCACACCACTCCCCAATTCTCAGTAGCAGGAGCAGATCAGATGAGAGAATGGAGAAGTTTCCAGTCCTCCATCAATCCTATGGCTGCATATAACTTGAAGTCACTTGGGATCCAGATGACTCCAGGAGTTTTTGAACCCTTAGGTTCTCCCTGGAAACAAAACCCCTTACAGAAATGATGATGCCCGGGCAGCTAGGTGGCACAGTGGATAGAGCACCAGCCCTGGATTCAGGAGGACCTGAATTCAAGTCTGGCCTGAGACACATGACACTTACTAGCTGTGCGACCCTGGGCAAGTCACTTAACCCCAATTGCCTCACTAAAAAAAAAAAAAAAAGATGATGCTCCCTCTCCATCCTAAAATAGATTTTCTCTGAAGACACAATTATATTGCTTCCTTTGTTGCTATTGCTGTTGTTACTATTATTGTTACTATGTTGTTATTTTTATGATTGTTGTTGGTCTGGGTCTTTGTGGATCATAGAATCCTAAATTTAGATCTGGAAGGGACCTCAGAAGTGATTGAACTAGGTGGTCTCTGAGGTTCCTACTACCTCTAGATACAAAATCTCATAATATTAATCTCATAATCCAAACCCCTCATTTTACAGTTGCAGAATACTAAACTCAAACAGGTTAAATGACTTGCCCAGTATCATACCAGTAGTGAACATTATTCTTTTGTCTCCAGTACAAAACTCAGTATTTTGCACATTATTTCTGGTGGGATGGGGTGAGAGTAGGGAAGGCTAAGTCTGTGATTTTATTTGAGAAACTCCCAGATGGAAACTATTCCTCTATGCTGATAGGCAAATCATCTTATTAATTCAGTCTATGATCTTAGACAATTGTGGGGGCATTTAAAGTTTTGTGTAACATGAAAGGCTCTACTATTATGGAAAACTTTGAGAACCATGGACTAAACACATCCTGCTTTCTCTGATACATATTCTATGCCATTGTCAAAACTAGTCACTCATTTTATTTTATTATTTTATTTTATCTTATTTTTCTGAGAGGAACTAAGAATCATTACTTGCTTCTGTTAGCACAGGCCTAGTTTCTGGTTTATCATGAAAGCCTGTGCTATAGAAAATGTTCTAATCAAAATGCTCCTGGAAGTTAATTGTCCAAAGTATTTATGACCCCTGTAAATCTGGGCTCCTACAAGACAAGAGAAAACCATGCAGCATTTTTAAATGTTCAGAGAACTGCTTTTCAGACAAAGAAAAAAAAAAGAATCTTTAAAGAAAACAGATTATACAAACTATGGAATTAGTAGGCCGAAATGAAGTTAGCAGAAGACTGATACAAACCTCCAAAATGATGAAACAATTTTTTGAACCTGAGCTTTTCTACTTAAGGGCCCTTTGAGATGAAGCCTTTAATCAAGAAAGTGACATCTTTAGCACAGTGATTGTTAAAACATATACCCTGCCATTTTAGTTTATTCAGGACACAGTATAAATAATTTAAGCCATTTTGATACAGGGTGATATATAAACAAGTCTCTTTGAAGATTATATAATCTCTTCAGCTGCATTCTGTAAATCAACTTGTGGAAAGTACAGCATTGCATAGTTTAGTAAAGTCCACTACAAAGTCCCAGCTTGATAAGTTATAGGATGAGATGGTCAGAACCACAAGAAAACTTTGAGATCAAATAGTTCAGCCCTTTTTCCTTTATACATGGGGAAGCTGAAGCTCAGGTTTTAGCTATGTCATTCAGTATCCTCTTATAAACATTTCTCTCAAATTTATTTGGGGGTGGGGATCAGTAAGAGAGAGAATAATGACTGCGTAGAAGAATGAGAGGCTAAGTTTCAGGATACAGTTTTCAAACATCTTAACACTCAACCCCATGTTAAGTGCCTCTGTTTCTTGGTCTAAGAACAGCAGTTCTAAAATATTTTTTGCCTCAACAGTCCTTTATACTCTAAAAATTATTGAGAACTTTTGTTTATTTAGGTTATACCCATTAATGTTTACTACACTAGAAATTAAAACTGATTGGGGCAGCTAGGTGGTACAGTGGATAAAGCACTGGCCTTGGATTCAGGAGGACCTGAGTTCAAATCCAGCCTCATACACTTGACACTTACTAGCTTCGTGACCCTGGCCAAGTCACTTAACCCTCATTGCCCCTAAAAAAAAAAGAAAGAAATTAAAACTGATAACTAAAAATGATTAATTCAAGTAAAAAAAACCAGTGCTATTCTTCATATAACTAACATATTTTTATGAATATAATTATATATCCCCCCCAAAAAAAATGAAAAATAGCACTGTTTTACAATAATATGTTGTAATAATTTTGGTGGAAGTATAGGAAGAAGGGGAAGCTAGGTGGCACAGTGGATAAAGCACCAGCCCTGGATTCAGGAGAACCTGTGTTCAAATCCGACCTCAGACACTTACTTGACACTTACTAGCTGTGTGACCCTGGTCAAGTCACTTAAACCTCATTGCCCCACACACACAAAAAAATTCTCCTCCTTTTTCCAGCTATTTGTATAAGTATAGGAAGAAGATTCAGTCTTGTACAAATAGCTGGAAAAAGGAAGAGAATTTTAATAGGCAAAAGCCTTTTAATATTATTATGTTTTGACCTTATCTATTCCCTTTAAAAGTTTTAGAGATCCCCAGAGATCTATAGATCATTCATTGAGAACTGAAGTTCTAGAAAATGGTAATAACTTTTCATCTTTTTAAAGGTCTTATTACCATATAGATGAAGCACCAATCATATGGTGCTACTTCTTAAGGACAAAGTTTCTTTTTGTTTGTTTGTTTGTTTTTGTTTTGTTTTGTTTTTTGTTTTTTTGGTGAGGCAATTGGGGTTAAGTGACTTGCCCAGGGTCACACAGCTAGTAAGCTAAGTGTCTATGGTCGGATTTGAACTCAGGTCCGCCTGAATCCAGGGCTGGTGCTCTATCCACTGAATCATCTAGCTGCCCAAGGACAAAGTTTCTAATAGGACAATAACTGTATTCTTATTTAGATCGAAATCTTGACTTTCCAGACCATAACTTTCAACCCAAACTTTTTTTAATTTATGTTTGTCTCCCTTCTTATATGTGTATGCATGTGTGTGTGGGTTAAGATGGCCTAGACTTTGATTTCAGATTTAGTCAACTGATTTAGAATTCTTATTAATTTCTGTCTTTCCTAAAGAAATATTTCTATAAATGTTCTTTTCAGGGTATATTTCTGGTGACTCAAAAAGTCTCTGTGTTCTGTAGGGGGGAAAAAGCTTTGATGCTACCTTTTGTTTATGTTACTTTTCTAGAAGCAAGCTATGGAAGTAGAAATTTGGAAAATGAGGTGGATCAAAAAGTGTGCATCTGGGTGGTAGAGAAGTAGAGAGAGTGCCAGGTCTGGAGTCAAGGAGATTAATCTTCCTGGGTTGAAATCTGGCTTCAGACATTTTTGTCTTTCACTTTCGATGAGGACCAATGACATCATAGATAACATCTTGACTTGAAATACATCAAAGTGAGGTAGAGTTGCATAAAGTCATTGCCCTTACTCTCTCTTCCCGAGTCATCAAAGTCCAGTGCCAAGACAAAAGTCAAGAAGATTAACCATGTGTTCAGGACACAGTGAATGACCTGACCAAGTTCTAAGGGCTCCACAGCATCTGCTTCCATTGGAACAAATTGTTCTCATTCTCCCAATCTATGGGAGAAAGACTTCATGTGCTTAGGGTAGATATACCCCTAAATCACTGACAGGTTTGAGGCCTGTCAGTTACGCTCAACCCAGTTTAGCTTATCTGCCAAGACAGTTGGCTTGGGTGTGGTTGCTACACATGCTGCAGCTGAAAGCCACAGGTGAGAGTTGGGTGAATAAGATGGATACCAAAGGTGGGTGAGCAGCCTTGAAAAGGACTTGCCAAGCCCTCACATCAGAGGTACTTGTTCTTCTCAATACCCCATTTACTAGCTGTATAACCCTGAGCAAGTCATTTACCCCTATTTTCCTCAGTTTCCTCATCTATAAAATGAACAGGAAAAGAAATAGCCAATGACTGCAGAACATTTGCCAGAAAAACCTCAAAGTAGTCACAAAGGTCAGCAACAACTGAAAACAACTGAACAACAACAAGAAAAATAAGCAGAGATATGAGGAAGAGGATTAAAAGGAGAGGGAAACTGGGGGACCAACCAGGTAGAGTGCATTGATTGACTCAGATTGTTAGCTTTGTTGTAAGCAGGATCTCCATTATGTAAGGGCCCAAAGTCCAATTCATGGGCCATCTAAGCCTCTTTCTTCTCCTCTTTCCTGATTTTTTTCTTGTCTTGTGGCTACCTCAAGACACATGCTGGATCATGAAATTCATACTCCTTCATCATCTCACCTTCTAGCTAATCTGATATGGCTATGTCACTCAGTATAAATTCCAAGTTGGCCTCCCTTTGCTAAGTGGACTAAATAAACCTTTATTAAACGAATAGACTAAAGAGAATTTGCTCTAGATCAAATCATAGTTGAGTAGTAACTGAGTTTGGATTTAAACCCAAATCTTTGTTCTACTGAATCAGGCCTATGCTTGACTGATTCTTTATAAGTTTTTCAAATACAATGAAACGTTATTAACTCAGACTCTGTTAATAATACCTCATCCTTTTAGAGAACTTTCTGCTTTACAAAGGACCCTAACATGCATTTAAATAACATTATTGTTTTTAATCACTAAGTATCAATGTTCAAGGCAATATATGTTACATTCCTGCCTTCAAGGAGCTTACAATCTGTAAGAGGGAAAGAGGAAGGAAAAACATGCACAAATAATTGTAATACAAGTTAGATGATGATAATGTACACATATACAGAATGGCATCAGAAATTCAATGAAGATTCTATTTAAGGGAAGAAAGACTTCATAGAGGAAGTTGCTTTTGACTTGGTAATAGAGGAACAAAAGGATTTGAACAGGCTATGTCATGAGGAGGTAAATCTAGATATGGGAGAGTGGGGAAATTTGCATAAATGTACAAAAGTAGAAGAACATAGGGCAAGATCAGAGAAGTCTATTAGTCCAAATAAAACATTCAGTGCAGGAAAGGGTGTAGTGTGGGGAAACAACAACAACAACAACAACAAGCTGGAAAGGCAGGTTGAAGCTAATTTGTACAGGGTCTTGAATGTCAGTTATGCATTGATAGTAGGTAAAATTGGAAAGAGAATAAAAAGAGACCAAGAAGAGAACTGAGAAGGGAGCCATGTGGGAGTCTCACATTTAGGAGAAAGAAGGAAAAAAGAACCAGGAAGGAAGACTCATAAGGTTTAGAAAGAGAGGTAAAAAGAGAGCCAGGAAAAAGTAGTGCCACTGAAGCTAAAGGAGGAGAAAGGCTAGGGGATGAGGGATGGGGATTGGGGTTTACAGGATAGGATCCTCTGGAATAAGCCCAATTCTCTGATAAACAAATTCTATAAATAAGATGGCAAAGACATACTTGGCTTATTTTGAACTGTTTTCAAAGGTATAAAAATCATTCAATTACATTAAAATGAAAAAGGAAAATTATAAATGCTGGAGAAGATATGGGAAAATTGGAATACTAATGCATTGTTGGTGGAGTTGTGAACTGATCCAACCATTCTGGAAAGGCATTTAGAACCATGTACAAAAGGCTATAAAACTGTGCATACCTTTTGATCCAGCAATACTACTACTTTGTCTATTTCCCAAACATGAAAAGGGAAAAGGACCCACATGTACCAAAATATTTATAGTTGTTCTTTATGTATTGGCAAAGAAATGGAAATTGAAGGCATGCCCATCAACTGTGGAATGTCAAACAAGTTGTGGTATATGAATGTGATGAAATTCTATTGTGTTGTAAGAAATGATGAGCAGGTAGGTTTCAGAAAAACCTTGGAAGGACTTACATGAATCGATGCTGAGTGAAATGAGCAGAACCAAGAGAACATGGTACACAGTATCAACAACATTGTGTGATGATTAACTATGACAGACTTAGCTCTTCTCAGCAATACAATAATCCAAGGCAATGGCAAAAGACTCATGATGGAAAATGCCCTCCACATCCAGAAAAAGAACTATGAGTTCTGAATGCAGATTGAAGCATACTATTTTCATATTTGTTTTTTGCTGTTGTTGTTTCTTCTTTCTTTTGTTTGTTTTTTTCTTTTGTTCTCTCACAACATGACTAATGTGGAAAAATGTTTAACATGATTGTAATGTATAAACTATATCTGATTGCTTGTTGGCTTCAGGAGGGGAGGGAAGGGAGAGTAGGAGAAAAATTTGGAACTCAAAATCTTATAAAAATGAATGTTGAAAACTATCTTTACATGTAATTGGAAAAATAAAATACTATTGAAGTTGTATTAAAATGAATGTTCTAATTAATTTTATTGTTTTTTTTATAAAAGTCTTTTTAATGGATATTAATCATTCTTATGAAGCAGGTTTTCAAAGTCCCTTTGACAGCCTAGTTCCAGTTCCTGTAACGACTTAGGAGTAACAAAACTGAACTTTAAAAAAATTGTAATTCACTTTTCCTTCATTCAGGCTGATCATTACTATTCCTACATTTCCCCCCTACTAGTCTGGTTTAAAGAGGTTCTCAGGATCATGGATTAAGAGCTTAGATATCATTAAATCCAACACACTTCTTTTAAAAAGATATAAAAACTGTCAAGAAAAATAAAAAGAGACTAAAGGGAATTTGCCCTAGATGTTCTAATAGCTGAATAGTAGCCAGTTTGGATTTGAACCCAAGTTTTTTGTCTATTCAATCAGGCCTACGCTATACTTCACTGTTTTCTGAAGCATATATGTGTGTGCATGCGTGTGTGCGTGTGTGTGCGCATGTGCACGTGCGTGTGCATGTGCATGTGTGTGTAGATATATATGTACATATGTATGTGTGTATCTATATATGTACATATACATACATATTTTACTTCTGTGGCTCAGGAAATTTGAGATAAGAATGGAAATAAACCCCGCAAACCCCTGGATCTGGCAGGCTTTCCAAGTCACTGGGGAAGCTGGGGGTGGGAAAGGAGTTGGGATGGGGGAAGTGAATAAGGAGAACTTCTTTATTATATTTTTTGCCTTTTAAAAGTAAAGCACTAGTTTATCTCCCTTTTATTAGGAATAATGTGTTTTCTTCCTGGCAAATGTTTTTGCGTTCCTAAAAAGTCAATAACTGTTTCAGTCCTTTTAAGTTCCATATGGAATTATCAATGAGTCATGAGAAAAATGCTAAAGTCAAGATTATAATGAAATGAATCATTGTTTCTGGCTGAAAAACAGAAGCACTTTGCTCTATGTTCATATTTTGCTGTAAGTGACTAGAGAATGTGTCTCCTCCCCACCACTGGAATTGTAATTCCTCCTCAATATCCCTGTGTTTATATTATTGATGGGAAGATAGCTATTTCAACCCTACCACAGGCATTTTCTGCGACTGCATTCTGTGGAGAAACTCCTCCCCAGAACTCCAGCCCATCACTGTGGCATGCTTAGATGCCACAATATGTTTTTGTTCCTTTTCCAAGCAATGATCACTGTTTCAACAGTTACTTTAGGGACACAGGCTCACTCTCCTATTCAGCTGGCTTTTAGCATAGTTTTAGGCTTATAATTATAAATGAGACATAAACCAAGACCCTTGAGCTCCTTCTTTCCTAACATAACCTTCCAAAAGGTTCTGAAACCAAAAAAGAGAAAGAG
Organism: Dromiciops gliroides; assembly: GCF_019393635.1. Lineage (NCBI taxonomy): Eukaryota > Metazoa > Chordata > Mammalia > Microbiotheria > Microbiotheriidae > Dromiciops > Dromiciops gliroides. The sequence continues at coordinate 575,292,467 of NC_057862.1, forward strand.
AGGGAAAGAAAAGCTTCCCCAAACAGTCATCCCATTAAGTCCAATTGGATTTAAAACCTGGAAATAGGCAGGGCTGAATGTGTGTGTGTGTGTGTGTGTGTGTGTGTGTGTGTGTGTGTGTGTGTGTGTAAGCATATCCATATCTATGTGGATGAACATTGCAAAAGTATCAAGATTTATTATGCCAGTAGAGGATATGTTTTCTGCCTAACCATACATTAAACAGGGGTACCAAACTCCTATTATACCTAGACCTATGTCTATGATGATGGGGTTTTTTTCTGAATCAAAATATAGGAGACTGTCTGATAAAAGAAATTACTTTTGCCTTGGGGAAAGTATACCTTTTATAATGAAGTCAGGACTGTCCCAGAAAAATAATCAGAGATATATGGTTGGTATAAACATGTCCTGCACAGGAGTGACCAGATCTACTTGAAAAGGGCTTTCTAGAGTTGTTGTTTGAACAATAGCGGCTACAGCAAGTGGCTTTTCATTTCACAGGACACTGGGGCTGAAACGTTATCCTATATTTCAAGAAATCCATGTTAGTCTCTCCTCTGAACTAGACAAGAGACAGAGGACACAATACACAGACTTCAGGGTCATCTCCCATGAAGAGTTTCTTAATTTAATCTCTAATGGGATTAACAGCTTTATTACATTCACAATCTACCATCTTCCAACTATGATGGGAACATGACCTTTTGAGGCTGTATTTCTTTTTGCTTCTGTGAGAACTTTACCTGGTCACATTTTAGAAACTTCTGACATTACCTTTCTCTGTTCACCATGCCACACCTTGAAATATACTACAATTAACTCTCAATTATCTATGCTAATGGGGGAGGTCAGTAGCATAGATAATTTAAAAAAAATAAACAAGTTCTTCAAAGCATATTTTGTTATTTCCCTTGTCCCTCTCCTTGGAGAATAGGTGCTTCTGAGAACATAGTGAATTGGGTGAAGGCAATTGTTTGCCTGTGGCTGAAAATATCATGGAAGTGTGGAAGGGCATAACAGGGAGGGAAAAGAATATCACCAATTCCTTTTATGTTGCAAAAGATGACTATTTCTTCCATAAATAAATGCAGGGGAAGAGCAGAAGGAAGAATGTGAGCATATAGTTAGAGGGGATTTAGAAAATGGCTGTTATTTTTCTCACAGGGCAAGGATACATTTACCTTTCTTCTATCCTGTGCCCCTTTTAGAGGGAGGTTGGAGCATCCTATTCACTTTAGACATGCCCCTTTAACCCATATTTCTACCAGAAACTATTTTTTGTTATTTTTAAGTCTTCTTTCCTAGTAGCCACATGTTATATTACACAGTGTCAATCAACCAATAGAAACTGAACACCTAAAAATATAACTAATCCCATGAGAAAATATAAAAAATCAGACTATTAATAATAATAGTAATAAACTATAGCCTACTTTATAAGTTTAAATGAACTCATTATTATTATTGTTATTTTATTGATGTTTATGCTTGGATGCTTGCAAAAGATTTTTACACATATTATCTCATTTTATCCTTCCTGTGAGTTAACCCTGTGGGTTATACAAAAAGACTCTAGTTGTCAGGTCAGGAAACCTATACTGGCCTTACTCGTTTTTGTCAGGACCACCCTCTCCTTACCCAACTTGACATCACTCAGCTATCCTTTCTTTTGCTTGGTTGGTTTTTTTTGGTAGGCAATGGGGGTCAAGTGACTTGCCCAGGGTCACACAGCTAGTAAGTGTCAAGTGTATGAGACTGGATTTGAACTCAGGTACTCCTGAATCCAGGGCCAGTGCTTTAAACCACTGCGCCATCTAGCTGCCCCCAATCAGCTAGCCTTGGATTGTTGTGGGATCCAAATGAGATAATATTTATGAAGTGCTGAGTACTGTGCCTGGCATATAATAGGTGCTATATAAATGTTAGCTACTGCTACTGCTGCTGCTGTCAGACTTAACTATCTACTGGAAGTAGATTCTGCAAATTCTCTCACAGATAGATTCCCACGGAAACCAAATTAGAAGACTAGAAATGGCATTAAAATGTATTCATTAGGGGAGGAGTAATTCTATGTTTTAATTCTTTAGGGGAGGAGAAATTCCATTTTTTTAAATTTCCTTTTTTATCTTGAGTAATGTAGTTCCTAAGGACCCATCTACATAAGCTGGTTAGTATTTTAACAACTTAATATATAGGGCAGTGGTTTTGGGGAAAGAGCAATGATCTGGTCATATAGGACCTTGGGTAAGTTACTCAACTTATGTAGACATCATCATTATTTTAACAGAAAAGGGTTAGATTAGATGCAACCTTTATGATTCTTCCAAGGGAAGTTAATTAATTGCAGAATTTCTTTTAGAGTTTAAATTGCTATCAACTGGCATGTGCCAATCAGGCAGTTCCCCAAAGGATCCATTTTTAAAGCATTCTGTGGTGATGAAATATTTAGGACACCTTTATCCTAGCACTAGCTTGTGAATCCAAAAGCTAGAGTTTTTCAAAACATGTGATTGAATTCCAGAATTGGAAAACACTTGAAACCCAGAGGGTAAGCAATAAAGACAGAAAAGAAATGGAGTAAAGAATGTCAGCAACAAATTGTGTACATATTCTGTGTTAACTTGTGAGCACAAGTCCAACTTGGCAGATGTAGAAAGATCAAGAAAGATTGTGTATTTATAACATATTCTTGAAACATCTTACTAAAATGAAAAATTAAAGTCACTTTGATTGAAAATTTGTCTTTTAGGAACTATTTTTAGATTTTACATCTACATGATAAAAAAACAGAGGCAATATTTTAAGACAGGGAGTCCCACAAAACATGAGCCCTATGTTTCCAAATATTGCCTGTTACCTTTGTGGGGAAAAAAAGAAAAAATAAAACTTCTCTGATACCATAATGAAAAACAATCAAAGTGACTAGTTTCTCTAGCAGAACTTGATAACTCATTTAAAATACACCATTGGAATCTTAGTTCCACACTCCCCATTCCCCTCAATCCAGGTAGGAGACATGGTCTAGCCAAATGGTAATAAGAATTTTAACTGTTCTCCTATAGATAGGGCTTAGGAGCACAACACAAAAGTCCCACATAAGACATCAACACTAAAGGTGACCTGGAAAGAAAACTCAACTTTCCATATACAGACAAAGATAAAATCGTTCTATTGCCAGGAAGATTCGGCATCTTTAAAAATGCCTTTTCAACCTTGAACTTTTGTCTGCTTGTTACTACAGAAACCATCTAGCAACCAAAATAAAAAAAAAGACTCCACCCAAAACAAAGTGAAACAAAGCAGATACCTCACTGTGTATGTATGTGTGTATGTGTTAAGAAAAGATTCTTAGTGTTCAAAGAAAGAAACACATTTTTTAAGGGGGGGGGGGTGAAACAGAAAAAGCTCCGATTACAGATGGCAAAAAGGAAAGTAGTGTGTGAGTAATGAGCAATGAGAAATGCGTAATGCGGGATGAGAGTATAGTTTCCACACGCCGGCTAAAGCAAGGTTTACACTCTTAAGCAATAAAAACAAACCATTAAGCCAGTCCAGCACTGTCAGGAAGTATAAAACAGTTCTTGAAACTTTGCAGTTACTATACAAAAGCTTTTCATAAACTTCGTTTCCTGATCTTCATTAAATGTTAACATCAAGCTACCATATGGCAATTAGCTGCCTCCTGAAATCAATAAAAAATCAACAATTTAGAAATAGTTGTACAGTAAAATAGTTCAATAATTATTCTCTCCTAGTGGTGTGGCAAAGTGGTTCCAGTGTAAATATAGTCCAGATGAAGTCCTGGTCCTTAATGCCCCAAGTAAATCAGTAGCTTTCATATAGACTTCATCAAAACTAATGCAGAATAAAAGGCCATCAGCAAACAGTGCATGGGAATGGAAGTCAAAGGTGAACAGTGTACCTGACCTGACATTTTCAATGATATGTCATCAGTGCTAATAGCTAGCACAGTACAAAGCACATAGGTAGGTGTTCCAGGGGATATTTGTGGACCTCAATTAGATGACAAATCTGAGTATTAAAAAAAAGTGATTCTACCCAACAGTTAAGATGTTTGATGCCTACGCATGACCAAATGAATGTGTTATTCAATTATCATTAGAGGATGTGAGTCCTTTGGCTTTTGATTTAAATAAGAACAATCTGTGGATGGGGATTTTGTTTCCTTCCAAATGAAAGATATTTTAAAAGGCATGTCCCAGAAGACATGGGGTAATTTCAAAAAGGGCATGAGAGATAAAGCAGAATCGAAAGTTATGTCTCTACATCTTCACATTTTTAGAAAATCAGAGAATGTTAGCGCTGGAAGAAAGCTCAGACATCAATTAGTCCAGGCTCCTCATTCTACAGAGGGGGTAACTTAAACACAGAGGGGTTTAGTGATTTGCCCCAGAGTTATACAATTAGTTATAGAACTAAAACTCCAGTCTTTTGAATCCTGCTCCCACCGCCCCCCATCCCTACTCTAGCAGGGAAATCCATTTCTCCTCCTGCTTCTAAGGAAGGTTAATATATTCTTAAGTACTTGCCCATGTTTTCTAAGCCAATGTGGCATCAAGCTCCCAAAAGAAAGGCTCTTCAAACATCTAATACCTGTGTTAGAAGTTTCATATCAGCCCTTAGGCTCTCATTGGTGCTTCTTTACAGTGAGAAGTCATAGAATGTTGTTACTAAATTCTAGCCTCAATTTTAGGATAAACAAATCCTTCAAAGTATGACTTCTATTTGCCTCCTTCAAAAGGAGAAAAAAAAACCCTTTTCACTCAAATGTCTGGCATCAGGATCACATAGAATCAGTTCAGTGAGGCTAACTTGAGTGTTAAACTTTTTTTTTTAAAGTATACAGTAAAGACTTGCACCTGCTCCTCTCTCCACAGAGATGTACTGACATGTATTTTCTGAAACTGGCTGAAGTACAAGCCCAAGCAAGCAACAAAGCTGATTTTACAAGATAAGCAACTGAATGTTTTCATGTCTGAGGGTGGGTGGCTAAAACACAAAATTGCCAGTCATCCTCTAGGGGGAAAATGCCTTTGAAAATATTCGAGGGCATCACTTAAATAGATGGCACAATACATTCAGATGGCGACAAGCATCTAGGCTAAAGAAAAGGAGTTCTGGGTATATCAAGTACTCTTAAATTCTGAATTGTAAAGATCCAATTCAGTCAGAATTGAAAAAAGTCAATAGTATGTTTCACAAATGTGGCACAAATATTCTGATAGTTTGAGAGGAAGTTTAAGTATAGGAATAGGGAGGGGGAGAGATAAGGAGGAAGAGGAACAAAGTGCTTCAACCATGCTACCAGAGGTAAAGGAATTCCAGTTTAGAGGAGAGTAAGGATGTATTTTCACTTAGTTCAGGGCCTCATCGTGACAGAAAATAATGTGGGTTATTCCAGGAGGACACAATCTCTGGCAGATCCTACCAAACTAGAAAATTTTCAAGCCTGGGCCTGGAGATGAGCTGTATTTTTATCATATGAGGACCAGTCTGTTTAAGTAGAGAACTTCTTCAGGTTGTGATGGATCTTTCTACTAAAGGAACTCTTCAAAAACCACTTAGGGTTTGTGCTATTCACAAATAGAGGGTATTACTTCCACCAACAAAACTTAATCCTTGAAGTAAGGTTATGATAAAGGAAGGAGATGTGACAATTATCTGGTGCAATTATTTGTGACCTGTTTTCTATTTTCAGATTATTCATTATCTTTGAAAATTAATATGTATGTATATGTATATAGACAACTTTATTTTCAGATTATTTATGGGCTTTAAAATGTTTACATATATTTATTAATGCGTGTATGTATATGTGTATGTGTACATATGTATGTATGCATGTACTACAGATGATTATGCTCAGATTAATATTTAAAATCATTAATATTTAAAATAAGGAAGGTAAATATAATGCAAAATTATTCTAATACTTTGTAAAGCAATATTAGGTGATATAGGGATCATCGACTATTTTGATTTATATGAGTTAGTATGGCAAATTATGTCAGATATCTCTAAAGGGACATTACAAATAATATACTTCCAGCTTGCATATAGTAAGTGCTTAGTAACCCATGTGATTATTCTTCCTCTTTTACCAAGGAGGAGGAAAAAGAGGGGGGTGTTTAGGTCTGAATCATCCTAGTGGGGTCTTTATATTGATCTGTCCATACAGATAATTGCTTGAAATCATTTTTTTTTCTATTGAGGCACAACCTAAATTAGAAGCTGGAGTAGATATTATGCTGAAACAGAAGCTGGGAATGGTAGTTCTTCTCAGGGGAGGCGGGGGTGGAAAGGAATAGAGATCTGGAGATGCCATAATGGTCAAGATACAATGTCTGTGGGACTCAAGGGGAGGGAGAAAAGTACTAAACCAGACAAGGAATCCACAAAATTCAATCAGTAATGAAAGGAGATCCGTGGCAGAAAATTTGGGAAACTACTACTATTTGGGCCTCACATACTAGCAAAAGGTACATACTGCAATTGCTGGCAGGCCAATGCTAGAAGAATTCAAAATATCCCACAGATTTATGATGGATATATGAAGCCATATCAATAGTCATGAAGTCACTTACAGCTCTTGGAATATATTTAACACTCTCCATGTCTGAGGATTTAATATGCGAAGCAAAAGAAGAAAAAGACTACAAAACAAAATGCTCCTGTTTTCTCAAGTAGGGCTCCTAGAGGGGAGAAAAAAAGAGCCTACAAATTGTATAAAAGATCTGAAACTAAGTGGAAAAGATTCTGCCTCTCAATTTTATATATCATCAAGTCAGTATTTAGTCAAGAACCTCTAAAAACAATAGGAAGAAAATTGGTACCAGAAATTGACAAACATTTCTACATATGTCTCTTGATTTTATCAGTGAAGGTACTCTTTGCTATTGAAGATCTTAGCCTCACCAAACAGTCTCATACTCACAATTTTTGTCCATGGTTTCTCATAAATTCTCCACATAGAATCTATTCAATATATGTGTGTATATACACATATACACATATCTATGATTATATAAAGAATATATAACATCTGAATATGTAGACAGACATTTTTCTTACCATGGTTTTGAGTTACATTCTAACAAATCCTACTGCATATACATGTTGAATTCACAAAAAAGAGGAAATCTTTTTAGAACAAAATTCTAGACATTTGACACCTAATTCTTTCTCCTGAGGCCTCATGCTCTTTACCAGGGAATTTGTGAACAGGTGAAACAAATGCGAAGAAAGAATTTTTTTAAGAGTTGTAAAGACTATTCAATTATCCACAATGTACAACATTGTGGGGGTAGGAAGGAAGTCCTCTCTGCTAATATCACAATGGGAAAAAAAATAACAGGGTTAAGAGAATCAAAGGCTCTCAGAGCTGGAAAGAAGATCAGCGGCCAGTCAGGTAAGATAAACCCTACCCGGTCAAGAATCTCCCCCAAATATACCCAACAAATGGCCATCCAAACTTTGCTGAAAGATTTCCATTGATGAGAAACACTACGTCCTGAGATGGCCTATTTTACTTACAGATCATTCTAATTGCCAGGACAATTTCAAGTCCAGATTTACCTCTCTGAAACTTTCACTTATAGGTCTTAGTTCTGTTCTCAAAGGACAAGCAGAATAGCCTTCTTCTGTGTGATAATTCATCCAATATTTAAAGACAGCTATCATGTCCTAAGCCTTCTCTTTGCCAGACTAAACATATCCATTTCCTTCAGGTGCTCTTCATATGGTAAGACCTTGTGCCACCCTGATTGAAATCATATCCAATTCATCAGTCTTTTCTAAAGAGTAAATTGACCAGTAATAATAATAATAATAATAATAATAATAATGTAATGAGTTGACCAGTAATAATCACAGGTTTAACCAAGGTTGCTGATAGGAACAAGAGAGTTTAATTGTTAGGTGGGAAATGAACAGTATTGAATTTAAAACAGTCCTCCCTTTATAACCTTAAAGAGAGGATGAGACATATTCTAAGAATGATTAAATAACATTATGGACCTTGAATACAGATCCTTGAGAATAATCTAAACATAACTGTCAATTGCACCACAGAACAATTACTTTGTTAAAAAAAAATCTAGGGATAGATTTCTCAACTCTATCAGGATCGAATATAATCACTTTGGTGGATTTTATATGCTAAAGCTCTTGAAAGCTTCCTTGTAAATAGCAGGGTAATCCCCAGGTTCCTTGGATAGAGCAATGAAACCGTCTAAATTTTTCCCTTAGTCTGAAGTCACTGATGTACACATGGAGATGCTCTAGTCAAACTGGCAGATATTTCTGAAGAAGCAGTATTGATAAACTTTCCTTTTCTAAATTCCTGCTAGTTCTATAATTTCTGAACCCTCATTCCATATTTTCCAGATTTTAGCCTGTTTTGATAGATCATTTGGTCTTAAATCTTTTTTTAACAGAAAAAATATTAATGAACAACATGTTAAATTTTTCGATATTGCTTTGGTGCAAATATAAGTTTGGTTAGCCTCTTACTAGCAAACTTGAAGTCCTCTTTTGGTCTTTTTTACTCCCCTTTTAGATGAAGGATTTCAGAAGCAGCAATGCGAACACAAGGTAGCATTGTGAATGCTGTATAAATGCACCATTTTCTTTCACAGATTGGACTTTGTAGAATGAAATGTCAGAGTTCCAATATTTATTATCTGAAATAGGTTTAACATTTGGAAAATGCGTTCAAACACAGAACCTTAGAAAGAAAAGCAAGTGAATTTGACAGACAGCACTGGGGTAGACAGAAACCATGGATGACAATATTTTGTTTTACTCGGGGAAAAATTTGAAGAAAGGGATCATTTTAGTTTAATAAGCTCCCATTTGAGGTTTTTTGTTTTTGTTGTTTTGTTGTTTTGTTTTTGTTTTGTTTTGTTTGTCTGTTTGTTTTAAAGGACTCATTCCCATCTGTTAAGACAAGGGCCAGCAGAAATCACTTTTAAATATACGTGACCACAATATTAATAATGAAGAACTCTTATATTTTATTTAATGCTTTGGCCAGGACAGCTATTTAAAGGGGTTACTAGTTGAGGAAAGAAGAATAAAAAGCCATCATTCACTTTCCTATAAGTTCAAACATTTTACTAAAAGTTTCGATTGGCCCTGCTGTAATCGCTCTGAAAATTAGTTGGGAACTTCAGTATTTCTATTAAATCAGCAATGTCTGGTTCTTATCCAAAGATTCTGCCTAACGAAGATGCCAGTTCTCATGGATTGGACAGCCCACCCTGCAGCATTCCTGAGAATTGTACAATATAATAATCTTGAAAGTCAGCAGAGTGGATTATCCACTTTTTTTTTTCTGGACTTGAACTTGTGACCTTAACAGTAGCACTGCAAAAAGCAAATGTGCTATGCACTTTGCCATAGTAACCTTCCATGTATACTTTTCAACTTAAATACACACAACTGAAACAGCTACAATTTTGGAAAATTATGTACAAACCCTATATTTCTTTTGATTATATATAAATACAAATTAGCTATTTTTCTAAAAAGTGGTTATAATAGTAAATAAATACAAAATAAGAATCTGACCATTATACTTCATGTGCTGGGGTTGAACCCACATAAAATGTACAACTAAAATACATTTAAAATCTTTAAGGAATAATTCTCTGATTAAAATATTTGTTTTCCCAACTTTTGTAGACATAAATATATTTTCAAAATAGCTGTGTTTTTTTCCATTTCATTACATAAATAAAGTCTTCATTGGGAAATATTAAAGTGTCAACTTGTATTTTTTTTTGCTTTTGTCTAATATATATTTTTTAAAATTCTGCTGTGCTAACGACACCCACATCCCTCCACAACCATATCTTGATAATTCTTTAACACGACTTTTTCATTTTCATCAAGGTAGAGCATGGAGATAGCACTGAGTTCTGTTGGTACACAGCATGCCTTGGGGATTTTGGAGTTAACTGAATTGACCAAAGTCTGAACAATGGCATGATTGGTTGAGTTCAGGTGATCAGCCAATGGAAAGGGGCATTCCCCATGGCAGTAAAAGGCATGATACCCTGGTGGGGCAACAATCCAATCATTCCACCCCACATCACTGAAGTCTACATATAAAGGATGTCGCTTGCAACTGGACTTGAGGCGTTTCCTCTGTTTGTGTTTTGCTTGACGCTTTTCTCTTTTGTGGAGAGGATGTCCTTTGCCATCATGGCCAAAAGTTACTAGTAATGGTCTTATCTGTGACCAGCTATGATCGTCCTGATGCAAAGATCTACTAATCCTTACATGTCTCTTGGAGACTGCTCTGTCATCATCCAAGTGAACCACTTCTACCACAAACCCGTGGTTTGTCTGTCCCTGTGCAATCCACCTCATCACAGCGGGTGTGACATCAAAGTTTTCCCATTTGCTTGCATTATGATTTACCAACCTTGTGTCCAACAGTCTTGTTATGGGGTGTTCAGAGATGGATGTTGCTGGCTTTATAATTTCATAAATATTAATACGATGATGGTGATTGCTGTTATTTTCAAAAGCTTCCTGTACCTGCTCCCGAAAAACCTTAAGTTCAGCTGAAGTGATAAACTCCTCATTGGGGATGGTTGTTAAATTAAAGAAGAAACGCCGGACTGTTTTCCCATTTGTTTCTGGTAGCTCTTCCAAAGATTCTGGTTTGGTTACAAAAAGGAAAAACAAAAACAAAAAATTAATCTGTAATTGAGATAGTGACAATTAGAATAGAAACATTTTCAGTTCAAACTTTGAAATTCAGCAAACAGAAGAGATTAGAAATTTTTTTTGATTAGAAATTTTTTTAAGAAAAAAATGTTTTTCTTGTCTACATGTTTGTTTATATGAGCACGTACAGTGAGAATCAAAAATATAATTCACTATCACACTTTTGATCCAATACTGGAGTACTACATTCCAGGTGGTTATAATAACGGGGAAAGAACTATGAAGCATTACTTTGGAATTCAAGGACTTTAGCAAAAAAAAAACAAAAACCAACAACTTTAGCACTGTAGTTAGCAGAGGTCTAATGAGAATGATTAAAACTGACTGAGGATTTACGGAAATTATTGCATTTCTTAAAAAAAAAAATGTCTTTAATGTCAATCCCTTAAGCTCTATTCCAAAACATTACTCTACAATTTAGATGATTTACAAATCTTGATATACAGATTTCAGTGTCCTAATTAAAGACCTTGAACTTAACATCTGTGATGATATTTTACGAAGCACACCCTACTATTTCATTCAATAGTCCATAGACAAGGGCATTTATATGAATCTCCTTCTTCGGGAGAAATGCATGGGTGGTACTAGGATACTGTGGTAATTAGCTCCATACAATATCAAGAGAAATAGCTTCCTATCTGTAGTCTTTCCTATGACCTCCACATGACCCCAAAAAGGCAGGTTACTTTTCAGATGCCTTCAGGAGGAAAACAGCTAGTGTGTGTGTGTGTGTGTGTGTGTGTGTGTGTGTGTGTGTGTGTGTGTGTGTATGTGTGTGTACGTATGTGTAAACCTGCATGTATGTTTTTCTGGAAAGTATATTAAAACCCAAACATCTATACAATTGTACTACAAGATGAGATTCAAAATCATGAAGTGTTTCCTCCCAAAGTTTCAGTAAAATACTATTCATAATGAGAGGAACTCACTGAAATTTAGTTACTTTAAAGAAAAGGACTGTGGCTCCTCAAGAAAATATGGTAGAAGGGAACTCAGTGGTTGAACCCTGCAGAATGCTCCAATGAATAGTATTCTGATCAACCAGGCATGCAAGTTTGTTTCTTTTTCCATTTATACTGTATCCTGTGTAAGTCACTTTGAGACTTTGCTGTCTCACAAAGAACAAACTAATACATATGGTTACTATTTAATTAAGCTCCCCCCTCATTTTAGAACTTCCTAAAAGATAAAATGACCACTGATCTTAAATTATAGCCACTTAGTTAAGGATACAACTTAATTAAAAATCTAGGGAAAATTGTTATGTCACAGTTTTATGTCATAACAAGCAGAGACTACATTTTCTTCCTTCCTTTCTTTTTTTTTAATGGCTAACCATTGAAGACTAATAGCAATAAGTTTACAAAATCCAGATGCCTTTGGAAAGAGACCTGATGACACAGAATACTGGCCAGGCCACCATTCCAAAGGTAGTACTTATGTATCAGCAAAAGAGAGAAATTCCTCTTCGCTATTTTGCTTCTGTCTTTAATTTAAAGAGTAAGATCAAAGGGGAAGGGGGCAGTACTTTTCTTATTGGTGTGAATATTTTCACTAAGGAGCAATTCCATTTTGATTTTTTAAAAAAGTCAAAGCTAATTTTAATTTTTCAGAAACCAAATGAATTGAACAACAATGTAAATGACATCTTGGCAAAAATGCAAGCATTTCAAATCATGGTCAGCAGATGAGGAGATACATGCCAAGGGATAGTACAGAAAACTCCTTTGCTTGCATTGGGGAATGTCAATCCAAGAAAAAATATCCCAGGCTTTCTGCTATCCGTATAGGTCAATACACCTAAATCTGCTGATTATATTCTCTGGAAACCAATCAGTATTCGTTATGCTTATGCCAACACACTCCCACTGCCAAATGCTATTACCATTAGTGTGGCTGCACTACAAATTATTAACTAAAATTTTCATGAATGACAATGCTTTAGCCTTCTTGTCCTCCATCTTCTGCATTTAACTCAACTAACTCCTACATATATTGGGTACCAGGAATTTCTGGAGAAAGTTGGGAGAAAAATGGCTAACTATTTCCATGTATATAACTACCTACCTCTTCCCTTCACACTCAGTTCCCCTAACATGACTAAATATAAAGTATCATCATACTTTCCTTTCAGCTTGAGAAGGATAGGGGAATCTGACCCAAGGAGACAAAGACACACAACTCTTTAGACATTTGCTTTTACTATGGTACACAAAAAGAAATAGCAGAAAAGAAAACAGGAGAAAATCAGGAAGAGGAGGAGTAGAGTGAATGGAGAAGAGAAACTTTCCTATCTGGTAGATAAAAAAAGAAAGCAATTAAAATATGGGATACGGAAAAGAAGAAAAACTCAATAAGCAAAAGAGACAAATGAAGGAGAAATGAATGGGAGGAAAAGACACTTAAAGAAGGCACTATCCAAGAAGGGGGAATAAAATCTAGGGGGAAAAAAGTGTCAACCAAACAAACAGAGAAGAATCACTTCAATAAAGAAGAAACAAAACTTGAGAGAGAGCAAAAATACCTTCATTTTCTAGCTTGTACCTTCAAGGGGTGAATCCTTGTGGGACTTTTCTATCATCCCTTCCAAGTAGAAGTGGCATGAAGGCAGCCACTATGGTTATGTGAGTTAAATGTAGATCAGGGAGGATAGCAGTGGGGTGTTAGGTGCCTGAAAACCTACTGTCACCTCACCAATATTACCTTGGGTCCTTTACCTCCCCTCTTCCCTGGCTGAGGCTGCAAAGAAAGGGGATGAATTATATCTTAAGGATCAGAAGGACCAAAGCAAGGTCCAAAAAAGCAAGGTAAAGAGAAGCAGAAAGAAAAAAAACACAAAATTAATGAGAATGTAGGGTAGCGAAGGCACATCAGGGGTAACTAGAAAAAATGTGGCAAGGATGAATGAGAAAGAGAAATCCTAAATGTGTGAGAGGAAAGAATACATGAATGAAAAACAGGGAAGGGAAGAAGAAAAGAGGTGAGGAAGAGAGGAAGGGAGGCAAAGAGGAAGGAAGGAAGGAAGAAAGGAAGGAAGGAAGGAAGGAGGGAAGGAAGGAAGGAAGGAGGGAGGGAAGACAATAATAAAAGAACCAATTATAATCTGAATACTTCTTACTTCAAATTTTTTTGAAAAATCTTGGATCATTGGTATGAGTACCCCATATACTGATGCAGATCAGTGGTGGCGGGAGATCCCTTCCAATGCTTACACATTTTTATCAGTTACTGTGGCCAAAAGAAATAGTCTCCTGTTGGAAAAGGCTCCAATAATTCAGGTTCATCTCCAGACTTTGATGAGTCATAAGGCTCATATGTTAATATAGGCAAATAAAGAGAAAAAATGTATAATTTAGAATACCAAGAAATCTAAAAAGCCTCTTGTTCTTTTTAAATTGTAAAAAAACAAAAAGCAAAAATAAACCTATTGTGTGACTGTCTACTGACTAAACAGACTATTAGGGCATAAGTTTTACCCCAAAATAAAGAATTTTTAAAAAAGGTATATCTCAGGCATTAAAGACATATCATCACCCTTGCTCAAACTTACTTTTCATTGCTCTCCATTGCAGACTAGAGAACAAAAATCTAGAAGTTTCAGCTGAAGTGGATAGAGAAAGGGAGGAGACTTGTGATGTCATTGATATAGGGAATTCCCAGATGTGGAAACTCACTCTACCAAGGCACGTCAGCACTTTCTTTGCACATTAATAGTCTTAGGGAGCCACCTGGAGCACTGTGCCCTTGGGTAACACAACCAGCATGTCTCTAATGTAGTACGTAAGCCACCATGTCTTCTTAACTCTGAGTTTAATTCTCCATCCATGGCTATCTCTGAGTGGGTATTATGCACAAAATATGGAGACTTAGACACTGCTAACAACACTGTAAAGTCTCTTTGTTAGGATAGCAGAATTTTAGATCACTTGAACCTGATAGCACTTGCTTGGCAGTATTCTTGCTTATGGAAAAGTAAAAAAAGAAAGAAAAAAATAGAAGGACTTTATAACTAGGCACCCAAACAAAAGTGAAAAATTCAAGTAATCTACAACATGACCAGCATTCATTTATCTGAACAGATTACATAATTTGACTAGATTTTTCAATGTCCATTCAGATTTGGGGGGTAATACATATTCTTAATCTAATTTGTCCTTCCCTTTCCCTGAAAAGGGAATTTAAAATAAAAGGCAAGAAAATAAAGATACAATAAAAGGCAAGAAATCTAAGATGAAAGTTGATATTAAAGTTCATGTATTAAGCAGAAACAGGGATTCTTGTTGTTCTGAACGAAATAGTTATGGGAATAAATAAACAAGGACAGAGAATGGTATATAGGCAGTATATCACATGATAGGTTCAGTTCCAACTTTATTTTATTAACTTATTTTCATCTGGAGGTAGGAAAATCCCTTCACCAATGCTGATCTTCAAATAGTCTGTAATGTTTAGACTTGCCTGGGGCCTTGAGAGGTTAAATGGCTTTTCTAGTGTCACACCAGTAGGATCTATAAGAAACAGGGGTGGAATCCAGGTCTTCCTAATTTCAAGACTGGCCCTCAAACTATTATACCTTGCTGCCTCTGTCCCAACTTTAGAAAAATACTAAAACTCTTCATGCAAAATCAGTTCAATAGTTTTAAAAATATTTATTAAACACCACTACATAGGATCATAGCTTTAGAGTTGACAGTGACTTCAGAGATCATATAGGACCAAGGTCTTTAACCTAGGATCCATGAAATAAATAAATGCATATGTGCTTCATGTGTGTGTCTATGTTTGTGTGTGTGTGTGTGTATGTATGCACATATGGGACAGTTAGGTGGTGCAGTGGATATAGTGCTTGACCCTGGAATCAAGAAGATCTGAGTTCAAATCTAGCCTTAGGTACTAATTAGCTATGTGAGTCAGGGAAAGTCACATAATCCTGTTTGCCTCGGTTTCCTCATCTACAAAGTAAGATGGAGAAGGAAATGGAAAATTACTCCAGTACCTTTGCCCCCCCCCAAAAAAAACAACAAACAAAACCCAAACCCGAATGGGGTCACAAAGATCAGACATGACAAACAACTAAATAACAAAATATATATGTGCAAAGGTATATGTATTTATATACATATAATGTGTACACATACATATATGTGTGTATGGGTGTATATATATATTATTACTAGATTTCCTTTGTAATTACATATATCTTATCTTAGGCATTTAAAACCTGTTTCTGAAAAAGGGTCCATAGGCATCATCAGACTGCCAAAGAGGTTCATGACACTAGAAAAGGTTAAGAAATCCCCAATCTACATTTTCAAGATAAAAATATAGTTCCAAAAAGATTGATGCTTGCTAATGCTCACAAAGATAGTAAAAAAAAGGGATAGAATAGCACAGGTGACCTGGCACTTTAAAACACTGATGCCCAAGCATTACTTATTTATTTTGTTGCTTACATTCCTATAAGGGCTAACATGAAATTTGAAAAGATGCTTCCCAAGGTGATATTACAAAGAATTTTCTTTTTAAAATTTCTTAAAACTCCAGGAGAAGACTGCAGTTAGCATCAAGTACAACTTAAACTAAGTTAGTATCAATGCTCTGACATTTCTGACAAAATCACACAAAGTGGAAATAAAAATAGGGAAAAGCCTAAGAACTCTTCTTAAAAAAAAATTAAAAAGTTAATATACCAGGGGGAAAAGTCATTGAAAAAGAGGGAAAAAAGACAGAGAAAGGGAAAGTAACAGAGAAATTATATTTCACTTCCCCAACAAGATGATGCCATTATCACAAAGAGGGAAAAAAACACTGTTATTAATAACATTCCTACCTACCCTAAGGTGTACTTTCCTATACTTTTGAAATAAATTAATGCATCATACTGTCACCTGAACTAGATAGGGGCAAGAAGACAGGACACACATATGGGACTCAGTGTATGAAACAGAAAATTGTACCCATTACCAAAAGACTAAGGGAAAATCAGATTCATAGTGATTGTCCTCTTACTATACATCAACAATTCAGTAATTAATTCAAAGAAGTCAAAAGACTTAGATTCTGCAGCCTGGTTCTCTCACTACCTAGCTATATGCAGTGTTAGATCTTGGGGCCTCAGTTTCCTTATCTGTAAAATGAAAAACTCAGACATGAAAGAATCAGAGGTTCTTAACCTGTTTGTGTCGTGGACCACTTCGGAAGTCTAATAAAGTACTTGGACTCCTCAAATTAATAGTTTTTAATTCATAGAATAAAATACAAAGAGAACCAATTATATTGAAATATCAAAATATTTTTCTCATCTGAATTCATGAAACTCCTGAAATCCATCCATGGACCCCAAGTTAAGAACCCCTGGATCAAATAATCTCTAAGACTGCTTTTAGAATAAATCTTCAATGATCCTACTGTATGAAAGACAGGATAATAAGCATTACAGGAGATATAAAGATAAATGTATCCTGCTCTTAAAGTGCTCACAATATAGAACTTTTTGCTTGAGGGTTCACATGTTATACTGCAGAGGCATGATTTTGCCAG
The DNA here is from genome assembly GCF_019393635.1 of Dromiciops gliroides. Classification (NCBI taxonomy): domain Eukaryota; kingdom Metazoa; phylum Chordata; class Mammalia; order Microbiotheria; family Microbiotheriidae; genus Dromiciops; species Dromiciops gliroides. The sequence goes on from NC_057862.1 coordinate 575,309,771, forward strand.
TGTGGCTATAAACCCAGACCATTGCCTCTCTTAGAAGATGACAGTCTTTGAGACACTGTGTAGCTGAAAAATTCATCCCCTTGTACCCAACCTGGTGATGAGACTCTGAATTTAAATCCAGACTTATCTTGGGATAATTGGAATCCATCATGTGTACCAAATTTTGTCTTAAACTTGATTGAGCTACTGCTCTCCTGGTACATGGCAATTTCCATGCTATGGTGACATCTCAAAATGGAACTTGTATTGGCACTGGCCATATATATTATTTAACAACCATTCAAGTTGGAATATATAAGTTAATACCAGTTAAGAAATCCTTTGGGTCAAAAATGGCTTGAATCTGTGAGCAACATTACTATTAGGCTATTTGTTGGGTCTTGGAATGTTTGGGGGGTATAATATGGAGAATTTCATAACTTATTAAGATTGTAACTGAATTTTAAAGTTTCTATCATTCATAGGGTGGATGGAAGAATAGTGTTGAGTAGAGGACAGGTCACGGTCCTTCAAGTTTATGTAAAGAATGTGATATCTCACATTTTTCTTGTCTAGCCAATATTCCACACCAAGCATAGAGTCAAACCTTGTAGGTTCAACAGAACTGACAAACCTGGAGGCATCTGAAAATCTGCTTGTAAAAATATAAGTGGCTTATCTACATGAGGAATTTTAAATGCTCTTCTCATACAGAGGAGCTAATGTTCATAACTCAAGCCTTCCTAAGTTCAAAGGAGAACTTTACCAAGAAGTGTGGCACTTGCTTTCCTTTGAAATCAGGACAAAAATGCTTGTACAACACTGAAAAAGTAGCACAGACAAGACTTCACTGGGTTAAACAGAAGACATGATAACTGACAACAGTGATTTAAGATTTCCTAACACATAATGTGGATTACCCTTAAAATGAATGAAAGAGCTACAAAGATGATATTTTCTTCCTTGCTATAATTATTCTGGAGCCACAGGCAATGATCTCTTTAGGATTCCAGATTGTATACTAAGGAAATTAATGAAAATTCCTTATTCCAAGAAACTTTTGGTCCTTCCATAAATAAACAACCTTTGATGATGTCCAAACTGAATTTTGTCCTCTAGTAAAGAGTGTATTGGCAGAGTTCCAATATTTTTTCAGTTATTGCTATGTACAGTGCAAAGGCCACTGAAATACTTGTAACACTATGTCTCACATACTATTTCTAAGAATGATGACTCAGCCTTTAAAAAAAAAGTTGTAATAAGCAAAATGTCCAGATTTACAAAAAAACAAACAAAACAAAACAAAAAAATGAGTTTCCATCACATTTGATATGGAAACAGCCTGTGCATGAGCATTTCAGCTCCTTACCTAAATCGAGCCATGATAACCTGATACTTTTTTTACCGCACCATCCTTTTTGACATGCAGTCTATGAATTTGATAGGTTAGATTCAATTCTGCACATGCAAAGCAATCTACCTTGAGTAGAAGTAACTTACTTAAGGGCAGCTAGGTGGTCTAGTAGATAGAGCATCAGGACTGGAGTCAGGAGGCCCAGATTTCAAAAATGGCCTCAGACACTCACTAACATGTGACCCTGGGCAAGTCATTTAACCCTGTTTGCCTCAGTTGCCTCCTCATCTATCAAATGAGCTGGAGAAGAAAATGGCGAACCACTCTAGTATCTTTGCCAAGAAAGCACCAATTGGGGTCATGAAGAGTCCAATACTACAGAAATGACCACATGATGGTTTATAGCTTAACTAAAATTGATCAAGCATTCTTGAGAAACAAAGTAAGAGAACCTGTGTTCCAATCCTTCCCCTAATGTTTACTGTCTGTGTGAACTCAGGAAAGCCAATTCATTTTTCCTGAGCCTCTATTTCCTAATCTGTAAAATGAGGAGGGGGTAGGTACACTAGATTATCAATGAAGTTCCTTCTACTCTAGAGCTATGATGATAAGTGTATACTCAAATGGCATCTCCTTTAAGCTGTTATGTAAAACTTAAATGACCTCACCACTAAATAAGAGACATAACCTTTCTAGTTTTAGTTTTGATTAAGTTGAAGTTTCCAAATTCAACAAGCTATTTGCAGAAGAGATATCAAAATATCTATTCTTGTTGTTTCTTTGCTCTTAAAACCCATTCCAGTTAATAGCAGGTGAACAGGGGAGGGGGACGTAAAATTTCAATGAGCCCAGGAATTTGGTGACAAGGGTCAAAGCTATAATAAAAGTGACATTACCGCAAAAATCAACAGAGCCTTTCAGAATTTTTGGTTGCTGAATACTGAAGAATTTGAATTGCATCTTATTGTCCTGGGTACCAAAGTTCACATGCTTGAGAAGTGAGCTTGAAAATGAAAGTGACTATCAAGTAAATATTTTCTCTTCTTCATGTGGATATTTGAATGGAAGAAACTGGTTTTTGTTTTTGTTGTTATTGTTCTTTTGCCTGCTTTGGGACCCAATAATCACTGAGAACAAGTGTTTTAACCAATAAAAGTCATCCTCAGTCCTGTGAGAAAATGTCTGATGGCTTATACTTCTGCCATGCTTTTAATTGGGGGCAGGCTATTACTACTCTATTTTATAAGAGCACTCAGCAGCAGGAAAAAGCAACTCACCCAAGAAGTCACATGGGTCAGTATTTCATTCTTCTACCCTCTGTGCCCAAATCCTATCAATATAACTCCTTACAAATTTATGTCTTAGATTATATGTTTGTCTATCTTATTCTAATACTTTATTCAATTAGAATTAAGGAATACTATATCCCTTAGCTGTTATTAAACCATCTCTAAAATGTGGGTAAAAATGGCACCTACATCAGCATGTTATTGTGAAGATAAAGTGTGTTATTTGTAAAATAATTTGAAAACCTTAAAGTGCTGTATAAATTAAGTAAATCATATAAACATCTTCCAAATGAATTGCCTTCTAATAAGATTTTTACTACTTGCCTTGTTTAATCACTTAAATACAATGTAAATGCTGTATTTTTTTTTTAAAGCTAGATTCAGACACTGTGCTTAATACACTGGCATTCTGGTGCTATTAGTTAAAAAAAGAATTATATTCACTACCATAAAAGTCACATTACCTGCAAGTTTAGGTTCATTTAATGTTAAAAGGACAGCTGGTACAAAGCTTTCATTTGCAGGATTCTTAAAGATTATTTCTACACTAAAACTATCTCAGACTTAAGCAAAGAGACAAAAAATTCCCTGTGGAAACAATAGAATTGATTGTGGAATTGATCTCTCACAGGGATTAGATAGGGATTAGAAGCCTTCCAAACCATCCCAGAACAACTGTAAATTAGGAGTTTCTGGGAGTATATAGCATTTTTAAAAGAATGACTATTTGTGAGGATTTTCTAGGTAGACTTGGTCTGAAAATCCCTCACGTTGGATTTCAGAAGGGGAAAATGAGAAATGTGGAAGGAAGATTTAGAGTGAATGGGTCAACACAAAGCCTTTTTGTAATCTTTAAATTTATCCAAAAAGAATTGAGGATGTAATTGTGCGAACTTTTCAAATTTACTTTACTAAAAGGATATCTTGTTAAAGGGGATGCAGTTTTACCTTTGCTCTTCCTATCCCTCAGTATTAATCTGTATGCACCACCTTTCAAATTACTTCTCCTGTGTGTCCATTAAGAGGGAGTAAGAGGGAGGTGAAGAGGGGAAAGCAACAATCAATGTTCATTTCAACTAGCTGTTAACTCGAAAGATTCAGAGTTAATGTTGGATTATGGCGGGTGGGGAGGAAGGGGGGGGTGTGTGGAGGAATCCTTATTCCCTCCATTAACACAAGGCATAAAAAACTGAACAGGCAAGTTTCCCTGGCTCTTGTCTTACTGCCATCAACAAATGTTTACTGAATGTCTCGAGATCACAATGTTAGAGCCAGAAGCATCTTAGCAATCATCTAGTCTTCCCACACCCCACCCCCCATTTTAGAGATAAGGAAACTGAGATGGGGAAGCGATTTGTCTCATGCCATACTGCTAGTAGGTTGTGGCAGAGGACCTCAAAGACCCAAACCGAGATCATGACTTTAAGCCACCAAGCTGCCTCCCACATCTGGAAGGCTCAGTTACTAAGCGCTGTTGAGGACACAGAGAGGCTCATGCCTCTCGCCTGCCCAGTTACCTCCCCAGTCCCTCACCTTCATGGTGGAAGCTTCTGACAGTATTAGCCCGGCTGGTTGCTCTCTCCAGCTGGTAGTCCATGGTGGGATCCCCCAGCTGGCCCGAATGCAGGCGGTAGAGGTCTAGCATGTAGGGAGGGATGATCGCGTTTTTGCTGGGGCTCGGTCTCTGCTTCAGCCCGAACATACTGAGCAGTCGCAGCTCAAACTCGCTCAAGATTTCTTCTGACTGCTGCGGCGTGGAGCGGCCGGATTCAGCGAACTTCCTCCGGCCCACCTCCGGGATGAGGCCGGCTGAAACACCCAGCAAGACTTGGTAAAGCAGCAGCGCTAGAAGAGAGCGGATCCCGGCAACCATGGTCAACCTGCAGAGTGGGTTTGGGAAGTCGGGTGACGTGGGGTGGGGGAAAGGATAGGGGCGGACAGCAGAAAAGCAAGGATGGAGGTGAGTCTCGGAGTTCTGTGACAGATGCACCGCGCCAGCGGGCCGGGACCCTCCCCGGTGGCACGCTTGTCCCAGGAGTGCCAGCTTGCCCGGCGAGTCCGCATCTGGCCCCAGCCACGGCCCAAGCCACCGTCCCGGGAAGGTTGAACGGGCGGCCGCCTCCCGAAGATCTCCCGTCTCTGGGGAGCTTCCCTCCACCTACCCCCGCCTCTAGGGGGCAGGGGCGCCATGACTGCAATGGGGAGTGGGCGCTAGCTGGGGCTGCCATCCCTGGCCGCGCCCCGCCCACTCTCTAGATTACCACCACCTTCCCTCCCCCCGCCTCCCCCCCTTTCAACAATCTCCCGGAAACTCCAGTGGTTGCTGAGACGTCAACTTAGACTTTAAAACTGTCTGCGAGGGAGCAGATCGAATTTGGGGGATCCGGGGAGGGGACACCCGTGCTTTTGGTAGAGGGGTTTCCCTTTCTCTCCTCACGCCAAACTAGGACATCTGAGGTGCGGGGATAGCCATTCTTTAAATGTATAGTCTCCATTTCCCGTGGCTCATGTTAACAACACAAGGTACTAATCACATAGCACAAAACTTTTAGAAACATTACACCAGCCACGCATAATTTCTTAACACATACACTATTAACGTAAACACACAGCATATCGCTTTGCATTATAAAACATACACACAATGCGTATGACTTCCTGATACGCACACACTGTATATTACTTCCAGGCATGCTACATTCACAATATATGACTTCCGAACATACGTGATCCAGGGCACAACCACTTCCATATACACACACATGTACACACATATACACAATACATACATACATATATGTATATACATGTATAAACCACATACTTTATAGGTATATTGTAACACTTCCTTTTATACCCACATAGCACAGACCTTCCACAAGGAAAAAGTGTATACCCAAACACTTTTGGAGGGTTGTACAAACGTCTAGATAGTTGTGGAAAGAAGGGGTTCCGGGTCTCTATTATTTTACATGTCAGGGTAGTAAAAGAAAAGGGAAAAGAGGGGTGGGGGATAGGGAACTAAATTCTTTGTCCTTTTGATATCTCTAGATACTAGAAGATCTTTCCCTCTTTTCCCAAAATAAGTAGCAGGAAGGGGCCAGCAGGGAAGTAGGTGGAGGAAAGTTCTCAAGAAAGATGTGTAACAGGGAGACGGGGTACCTGGTTGGAAATGGGAAAGGGCTGAGTCTAACGGGTGAAATGGAGGGGCAACCCTTTTTAAGATTTTTTTTTTTAAATCATCAGCGAAGTGTTAACAGCCATAATAAAATATCCTGGAAGGGGGAGGGAAGGGGCAAAGGAAGGAGGGGCGAAAAGGGAGTGCACTTCAAGTTGTCTTGGAGTGGAGCCGCCAAGGAAGGAGGGGGGACAGTGTAAAAGGGTGGGGGAGCGGGAGCCAGCTGCAGCTGGGACCGCGCTGCACGTGGGCACTGTAGGGTGTTTACCTTCGGCCGAGCTGCGCCCGCCGGGCGGGGGAGGGAGGGACGGAGGGAGTTTGTGTCTGTTGAGCTTGGGTAGCTGAAGGCAAGTGGAGGTGGGCCCAGAGCCTCCGTCACCGACGGGGAAGCGGGTCAGTATAGGTGCGAAAAGCTTAGCATCACTGGACCCCACACCCGCCCCCTCTTCACGGTGCGAGCCCTCCCCAGCCCCAGAGAATCACTCCTCTACCTTTAGGAGACTGCCGATTGACTAAGAAGCACACGGGGGCACGTCCATTGAAACAACCTCCACATGGAAAAATCTCTGGCGGTGGAGACTGAAGCTGTGATTTTTGTATCCCTTCCTCCTTCTTTGGTGCCTGCCGAGGCGGCCCCCCCTTTCCCGGGTGGCAGCAGAGATGATCGGAGTCTCCAGGAAGAGAAGTTGGGGGTCCGGGAAGGGGAGAGGGTAAAAGGAAAATAAAATTTCCCCGCGGTTGAAAAGCCACCAGTTTTGAAGGGGGTTTAGGGGTAGTTATTTTCTCTGCAAGTTCAAGAAGTCCTCAGCCAAGTGCTGACACATAACAACAGCGAGAAGGAGGGGGAGGAAGGGGGAGAAGGGGGAAAAAAGTTCTGAAGTCGTCCTTAGGAAAAACCACCCGCTGGCTGCCTTCTCCTCCCGGACGGATAAAAGAGGGGGGTTGTGTCTCTCGGACCCTTCTCTAGCTCCTCTGCCGCCCATCGTTTTGGGAACACATCCTGAGAGAAAGGTGCCCAGAGGTGGATCCCTGCGGCGGAGGGTGGGCTGCGATTGCCTGGGTTGTACCTGTAGGGGAGTCCTGGGAGGTTAGTCTGGGTAGGGGTGGCAGCGGCAGAGGCAACAGCGGCGGCAAGGCTGGCGTCTGCAGGAGAGTTTTCTGCTCTCGGTGTGTTTTTTTTCCGCATCACTTGGTGTTACTCCAAACTTGCCTCTCTTACAGCTGTTAAGCAGAAAATAGAAAATCTCCAAAGTCCAGCCCGCCTCTGAAGCATACTTTCAGCAGATGGTTAGTCAGCAGGCAGTCCCAGTCAAAGCAGGCTGGTGGTTTTCCTTTTCTTAAAAATTTCCCCCTTTGCTTGCACACACGGCAATCAACAAGTTGTCTTGTCCTTTGTGTCAGTTGGTAGAGATAAATCATGTATCTAGATAGAAAAAATAAGTTTTCTTCTTTTCAAATTAAAAACTGGGCGCTTTGCATCCCTAGACGGAGAGATGGTCACTTGGCCGCTTCAGACGGGTGTGTGATACTGCAGGTCCGAGGCATTAATCTTCGACTTTTCTCCTCAGATACTTCTTTCTCCCTCCCCGTTTCTCCTTAGTCTCTTCCTGAATGGCGAAGCAGTTCGGGATGGGAACAGAAGGCACTTTACTCTCGAGTTTCTCTCGAGTGCACACACAGTTTTCCAGCCTTCTTCTGCTCGCGCGTGTGTGTGTTGTCTTCTTGCTGTAAATTGATTGAGGCGGTTTGATGCCTCCTTATGCTTTTTGTTTCTTGGCTGCTGCTGATGTCACGACCTCGGGGGCTTGAGACTTCTCTGCCAATCACAGGCGGCCTGTGGGAACTGGGACTCGCAGGAGGGAGTGAGAGCAGGGAGAGCAGAGAACTCCTGCTGTGGTAGGAGCAGCAGCAGCAGCAGCGGCAGCAGCAGCGGCGGCGGCGGCGGCGAAGGCGGCGGCGGCGGCAGCAGCAGCGGCGCTGTGGCAGTGCAGTCCCTGCTTTTAAAGGGGACGCCTCCTCCTTTTCCCTCCCAGGCCCTCACAGTAAACCACCCCACAGTCTTTTCCTTTCTCAGTCATTCCAGATCTCAACATCTGTAAGGTAGAAAAGGAACCAAAAGGTATAGCCCAGAGGAATGGAACCTTTTGATAGGGGTGGGGTCTAGAGAGAGAGGGAGGGAAATGCTAGAATAAGGGGTGGGCAGACCGGCACCAATACTCAGTCCTTAAAGGAGAAAAGAAAGTTTATTAAAAATAATGATGACGATAAAAATAATAAGCTTTTAAAAGCTGTAGCTTCCTCAAGGCGATTTCGGAAGTGAATGCGGTAACTCCCTTGTTCCCCACCTGGCCCAGGCCCGTTATTTCCCTTTCAGTTTTTCAATTTCACAATACAGATGCGTTTGGGAAAACTAAACGAAGTTGCAAAGTACAACTTCCTTGAAGAGTGGCGATTCAGACACAACTGCCTTTCCAGTAGACACATCTGTCACATGTGTCCTCCGAGCTAAAACTACGCACAAGAGCCAATAAGGTCACGGTTGCTCTTTAAATCTTTTACATCATACATACACAATACATATAAACATATTAAATATACATACATATTTGTATAGTGAATATATTATGTATCTAAGTGTGTATTCCAGTTTGCTGTTCCTTTCACTTCCCCTTGAGTAGTGGGGGGGAGGGAGGGAAAATTAGGTGCGTGTATGTGTGTGTGTGTGTGTGTGTGTGTGTGTGTGTAGAGGGGGTGTATTATTAATCTTTATGGTTGCAATCACTGCTTGCTAAGAAACTTATCTCATGCAGCCCATCGGCACGAGATTAGCTGCTCAGATGACAGTAAAATAATGCACAGCATGATCCAGGCAAACAAGAAGATTCCGGTTTGAGGTTTAGAAGAATCCCCTCCCCCGCCCCACTTCTCTCGCCCCCAATCGGGAAAGATGTGAATGCAGTTTCTTTCTTTCTTCTCCTCCCTCCTCCTCTTCCCTTCTCCTCCACCCCCCCTCCACCCCCCCCCCCCCCCCCCCCCCCCCCCGGCTTGGCCTTCTTCTCTCAAGTCTTTAGTAGCCCGAGGAGCTGCTGTGACTGGGAGTCTGGTTGCTGGAGCATTACCATCTCCAAAGATTCTTGGATCTCCCTGGAGAAATGACTTCTCCTCTGTAGGACTTGGGCAGCAAGACATACATAGCTCAGGCATTCACTAAAGTTGTTAGGAAAAAGCTAAAGCTGGGGAAGGCCAAATCCGTGAAAACTGTATTCACTTAAGAAGTCTCTGCGCCTACAAGCGGAGAGGTAGAGAAAAGTCTGATCAGATAGAGATTTGAACAATGATCTATTATATATGCGTGTATTATTTTTTCGGCAAGGAAGCTAAAATAATTCGAGGTTACCCTTACATAAATCGGATTAGATCCCCACAGAGGAGGAATTAGGCATTTGCTGCTTCCAAAGGTGTGAAGGTTAAAAAAGGCATTTGGGGGAGGGCTGCTCAGTAGAAATGAGGAAGAAAGTGAGAATAAAAGTCACCAAGGGGGGAGTGGGGACTCTACCTAGTATTACTATATTACAGAACATAAGAAAAACTTTTAAACAAATTTAAAAGACTTCATTCAAATATTTTACAATAAACTAGAAAGAAATGACATGTTCTATTCAGAGATACGAGTCAAGAACTTTTTCTATTGTCTTTTTCCTTTAGAAAACATATCTTCTTCCTACATTAAACTCAACTAAAGATAACAGTAATTTTATCCCTTTGGTGACTTGGGATTATATATCAATCAACTCATAGCTTTCAAATGAGAAAAAAGATTATTACTAGTATCCCCCCACCCTAGAAAAAATATTAAAACATACTTTTCTTTTTGATGGAACAAACCATTTTACAGGCTCCCTAAGGAAAGCTATGAAAGCTCATTTTATATCCTGTATTTTTTTAAAAAATGGAATGACTTCAATGTCATTCTCCCAAATTTCTCAATCACTCTGTATATGTTATTGCATACCTATCTCAACCCAATTTCCTTATATTGCTCTGTACAGATCCTCTTACTGGGTGTGCCAATCCAAGAGTAGTATGGGAATCTGAAAGTGAAACACTTTGGGGAGGCTTTTTCATTGTCTTCAGACAGGGGACCTTTAACATTTATTCACCATACCTGTAATCATGCCTGCCACTGTTTAGGAGTTTGCTTGTGATCGAATTCATAATGGAAAACTTTACCTGGCTAAAATAACCTGTTTCTTTTAATTTTTTCCTTAAAATCGAAGGGGGAAAGGAGAAGAGGTAACTAACATTCCACTGAAGTTATTTACCCTGTTCTTCCTTCAATTTATAAGAATGTGAATGTGAAGGGGGAGGGGGAGAGAGCCCTACTTAATGCTGCTGTCACAAGGAGTCAACAGATTTCTGAGATACCCTGCAATCTGCTTTAAGAAACACTGCAGTAGTGTACAATCGTCTGTTTTTTAGAGATGGCTGCCCTCCTGTGGCAAAAAAATGCCAAGACACTTCTAAAAAAGTAGTAACCTAGATCCCTGAGTTTTCTTCTAGTGCTGTCAGAGACTGATTATCTTTCTAACTTTGTGATTTTGTTCAGTAGAAACTCTCAAAAGCATAGGGTATATGCCACATTTATATGCCTTCTGCGGATGCCTTGGAAGACAAAGTGATTTTTCTGCCTAATAAATTAATTTCTAAATATTATCTAATGCTTGAAAAAAAGGTGGAAAATTATTCAGATGGGTGGAGTGAGACTGCTTTCTTACCGAGTTTATTAGGTTTATTTCTCTACCAGCTTATGCTAGGTCAAGGGCAGTATGAAAGTCCCTTAACTCTCCTAGTTGGGAATGGAAAGCCAAATATGTTACTTCTTCCTTTTGAAGTTCCACCCAAAGGGATTCCTTTGCAGGGGGTGGAAAAAAAGACTAATCTGATCAGCAAGAGTGACAGCCACAGCTCTCAGAAATTAAACAATATGAATTCTCTGAGTTTAGAGGAATCAGATTTTGATTCTTCTGATTTTCACATGGGTAGATAACGCAGAGTAAAATGAAATATCTAGAATGACAATTTGGAAACTTTTCCTTTAGCAATTTAGTTCAGACAAAATCAAACTTTATTGCTTCTTGCAGCTATTAGGATGTGCAAGTATTGTTACTTCAGGGCCTACCAATTATGCAAATTAATGCTAAAATAATGATCATAATATATTTTAAAGGTCACTAGCACTTGATGATTATTCTACCTTGTAATTCTTGTTCCAGTTAAATCCAAGGTAGTTATCAGGGGAAAAGCCTTATATTTTAGCAAAGCTATCACTACATCCACATGTCATCATACTAATCAGGATTCTTTTCCCAGGCTTAATAGGTTGTAGTTGAGAATTCCATCTGGTCTGTATAAAACTATTACCTAAGCATGAGTTGCAATAGTTAGCTAGACTAGTAGAAATGGGCACAATTATTTTTATGCAAATCCCAGTACACTGTGTCATATCTAAGGTATTTTAGGAACCTTCCAGATTTTCCTAGGAAGCAAGTAAAACTTCCATCACTGAACTGCTTACCTTACCCATCAACATTACACAAGATGATATGTAAAACGTTAGTTTGTATGAATATGGTCCATCCAGTTCTGATCATAATATGGACAAGTTGCTTGATTTTAGACAATTCACAACCTAATTGTGTTTCATCTATCAAATGGACATAACACTACCTGATCTATCTATCTCATAGGAATGTTATAAAGATCAAAAGATACCATATGAATATATTCAGAAGAACAAAAAGGATTACACAATATGTTATTATTTACTTTGCACACTTTCCACATATTGAAAATGCTGTGTGCTTTTTATGAGGTGCAGCAAGGCAAAGTGGATAGATAGAGTGCTGGACCTGGATTGGGCTCATTCAATTTTAAATCCTGCCTCTGACATGAACAAGCTGTGTGGCCCTGAGCAAGTCACCTAACCTGCGGGAGCCTCAGGCAGATCTCGAAGATGAGATGTTTGAAATGAGTTCCCACGCCAAGGAAATCACAGGTCCTTGACCATATTGATGTGTTTTTAATATCTATACCTATAATATTCTGGGACAGCTTTGATTAACATGAAATTACAGGGCTATGCAGACTTTGCTTTATATAGTACTTATCCTCATTGTATCTGTGTATGTTTGGTCTCCTCAACAAAATAATTAGTTTGTTTTGTGCAAAGGCTATGTCTTAAACATTCTTATAACATAATTAGTATTAAATGATCACTTATTGAATTAAGTTAATACTTATTGCTGATTGGCTTACTTTGTCTAAATAGTCTAATTAGTAGAGATCGATAGATGATATTTTATAGATATATGTTCTTTTCATTTGTATTTTGTATTTGTCTTTAATTTAAATTTAAGAAATCTATGTGTCATGCACTGTGCTAGGTGCTTGGAAAACAAATTAAAAAATGAAACCATCCCTGACCTCACTGAGCTTGCTTTTTGTTGAAAGGAAATATCATGTGTATAAAATAATTATATAAAAATGTATACAAAGGGACTTTAGGGAGGACACAGGGTCTTTTATGAAAGATAGTCTGTTAATTATAGAATAGCCATTTCTGAGAGCACAATGGTAAAGTAGATTAGAGTGTGATGGGGCCCCAGGGGGGATGGAGCTGAGATGGAAAGTGAAGTAGAAACTTGGAATGGAATTTTGGCCCAGATAGTCTATTACATGAAATTTGAGAGGAGTCATATCCTTTATACTGTAGTGATAATATTGACTAGATTATCAATTCCTGATCTAGAGGTTGAAAGCAGGGAGTATTTATATGACTGGTGGATTGAGCAGTGGGCTTGGAGTTGGAAAGAAATGAGTTCAAATTTGGTCTCAAACATTAACTAGTAGGGGAAGCTAGGTGGTACAGTGGATAGAGCACCAGCCCTGGAGTTAGGAGGAACTGAGTTCAAATCTGGCCTCAGACACTTAACACTTACTAGCTGTGTAACCCTAGGCAAGTCACTTAACCCCAATTGCCTCACCAAAAACAAACAAACCATTAACTAGTTGTGTGACACTGAGCAAGTCACTTAATCTCTGCCTGTTTCCTCAATCAACTGTAAAATGGGGATGATGATAGCATCTACTTCACAGGACTTTCATGAGGATAAGATGAAATAATTTTTATAGAAAGCATTTAGCATAGTGCCTAGCATATGGTAGGTATTATATAAAATGCTTTTTCTCAGTTTACCTCTAAAATCTATGAAGAGGAAAATAATTAATGTCCAAACAAGAGATAGAGAATATTATGAAATGCAAGATGAAAGACTTTGATTACATTAAATTAAAAAGGTTTTGTACAAACAGAAGCAATGCAGCCAAAATTAGAAGGGAGGCAGAAAATTGGGGAACCATTTTTACAGCCAGTATTCTGATAAAGACCTCATTTCTAAAATATGTAGGAAACTAAATCAAATTTATAAGCATGTAAGTCATTCCCCAATTGAGAAATGGCCAAAGGATATGAACAGGCAGTTTTCTGATGAAGAAATAAAAGCTATCTATTGTCATATGAAAAAATGCTCTAAATCACTATTGATGCGAGAAATGCAAATTAAAACAACTCTGAGGTACCACCTAACACCTATCAGATTGACTAATATGACAAAAAAGGAAAATAATAAATGTTGGAGAAGCTGTGGAAAAATTGGAACATTAATGCATTGTTGGTGGAGCTGAGGAAAAATTGGAACACTAATGCATTATTGGTGGAGCTGTGAACTGACCCAACCATTCTGGAGAACAATTCAGAACTATGCCCAAAGGGCTATGGGACTGTTCATACCCTTTGAACCAGTGGTACCACTGCTAGGTCTGTATCCCAAAGATATCATAGAAGAGGGCAAAGGACCCACAGCTCTCTTTGTGGTAGCAAAGAATTAGAAATAGAGGGAATGCCCATCGACTGGGGAATGGCTTAAACAAGATGTAGTATATGAATATAATGGAATACTATTGTGTTGTAAGAAATGATGAGTAGGAGGAGTTCAGAGAAACCTAGAAGGACTTACATAAACTGATGCTGACTGAGAGGAGCAGAACCAGGAGAACATTGTACACAGTAACAGCAACATTGTGTGATGAACAGTGGTGATAGACTTGGCTCTTAGCAGTTGCAATGATCCAAAACAGTTTTAAAGAACTCATGATAGAAAATGTTCTCCACATTCAGAAAAAAGAACTGTGGATTATGAATGCAGATGGAACCATCATGTTTCTACTTTGGGGCTGTTTTTTTTTTTCCTTCTTTTTTGAGGTTTTACCTTTGTGCTCTGATTCTTTTTTCACAAGATGACTAGTGCAGAAATATGTTTAATGTAATTGGACATATGTACCCTATATCAGACTGTTTTCTGTCTTGGGGAGGAGGGAAGGAAGGGAGGGTGGGAGAAGAATTTGGAACTAAAAATCCTATGAAAACTAATGTTGAAAACTATCCTTATATGTAAATGGAAAATGATAAAAATACTTTTATTTATTTAAAAAATGCTTATTTTATCATTTATTCTCTTCCCTGTTATGCAGTCCAGCCTAGCTAAGACTCTGGCTGGAGATCTGGCTGGTTATAGAATAGTGAGGATATTTGAGATATTCACTCTTCAATCCTCAACCACATCTTCTGTCGCTCAGGGTTTATTCCAGTATGGTGGTTCAAGAAGGCCTTTGTTTCTAAGCTGGTTGCCTGTGTGGAGGAGGAAGAGAAAGAGCACTGGTTGCTGGTCATACCTCCTGGTCCTGGCCATGATTAATTGAGTTCTGAAATCCGGAGGTTTATAAAAGCATGACAGAATTTGCAGTACTTACCTCCAGATTATAAACAGTTTAAGGATGTATTTGTCTTTTTTCCTACTAACCTTGTAGACAATTAATACTGGTTAAATTTGAAAGATAAGCTCTATTGATTTCTCTCTAATAAATATTTGTTCTTTCACTTGAAAAATATTTATTTAGTCTCTATTATGTACAGTTTGGAGCCTTAAAAATTTTTGTCCAAGCTATATTTGGTAAAATTGATTTCATAGTTGTCAGTCAATAAGCATTTATTAGGTTCCTACTATGTGCCAGATGGGGCAATTAGGTGACAAAGTGGATAAAATGCTGGATTGTAGTCAGGAATACTTATCTTCCTAAATTCAAATCTGACCTCAGACATTTACTAGCTGTGTGACCCTATGCAAACCACCTAACCCTGTTTGCTTTAGTTCCTCATATGTAAAATGAGCTAGGGAAGGAAATGACAGACTGCTCCAGTATCTTTGCCCAGAAAATACCAAATGAGGTCACAAAGAGTCAGACATGACTGAAAGGAGTGATGTGCCAGATATCATGCTAAATGCAGTATATACAAAGAAGGAAAAAAGATACCTGTCCACCTGTCCACTCAAGGATCTCAGAGTCTAATGAGTGTGTGGGATTATATCTGTAGTATAGATCCCAAAGAGGCACAGACTATATTTGTAACCTTGTGAAGATCTAATAGGTCTTCACTGCTTAGAATGGTGGTGGTGGTAGAAATGCTTCTGATAAACATGTCTATATCATCCTTTAAGTAAATCAAAAATGACAAGACCTATACTTGACTTTACTATCCCCATAAATTATCACCCTATATCAACTCCCTTTCATAACCATCCTTCCAGGGGGAAAAATGATATCTATACTCTTTGCCTTCGTTTTTTCACCTCTTGTTAATTTCTCCTCTTTAAAATCTCATTTCCATTCTCACACCTCAACTGATACTGCTTTCTCAAATATCATCAATGATTGCTTTATTGGGAATCCTTTATTCAACCCTTATCCTTTTAGAAAAAAAAATATCTATCAGCATCATTTGACAACATTTGCCATGCTTTCCTTTTGGAAACTGCTTCCTTCTTAAGTTATCATTATATTGCTCTGGTGTGATTTTCTTCCTACCTGATCGTCCTCAGTGTCCTTTGCATGATTATCATACATTTCCCAGCTCTAACTTGAGTCTCCTCCCCCTGTCTCTCTATCTGTCTCTGATTTTATAAGTTCCCATGCATTTAGTCAATATCTCTATGCAGGTGACTCCTAATCAACACAGCCATCTTTTAACTGTCTCCTGAGATCCATTTATCCAGAACCACATTTTTAGTTATTTGCTGCACATCTCTTCCTATCATAAGTCTAGAGTATTTCCCAGAGGTCATTTAGTCTAATCCCTTCATTTTATAGATGAAGAAACTGAAGGGCAGGTTGTGGCTTATCTAAAATGACACAGTAAGAACTAAGGTAGAAGTAGAACTCAGGTTCTCCACCTCAAGAGCCAAACCTCTTCCTACTATAATACTCAGCTTCTCTCTTTTCCCCTTAAATTCATCTGGATTTCTTTTTCTTTTTTGCAGGGAAATGAGGGTTAAGTGACTTGCCCAGGGTCACACAGCTAGTAAGTGTCAAGTGTCTGAGGCTGGATCTGAACTCAGGTCCTCCTGAATCTAAGACCAGTGCTTTATCTGCTGTGCCACCTAGCTGCCCCCTTTCTTATTTATTTTTAAAGTTTGATAGGTGGTACGGTGGCTAGAGGGCTGCATCTAGTATAGGAAAGACATAGTCACATCTGGTCTCAGATACTTAAGTAGCTATGTGACCCTGTGCAAGTCAACCCCCCATTGCCTTATTTTCCTCATCTGTAAAACTGAATAATAATAGCACATCCCTACAGGGTTCTTATGAAGATAATATAAGCTAATATTTTTGAAGCACTTGGAAAATTTTAAGGCAATATGTAAATCATAGCTGCTGCTTCCTCTTGTTGTTGTTATGCCTACTTCTATTGAGGAGATCACCATTCTTCTAGTCACCCGTGTTTGAAACAATGTGGTTTTGTTGTTATTGTTCAGTTCTGTCTGACTTTTTATGACCACATTTGGGATTTTCTTGGCAAACATACTAGAGTAGTTTACCATTTTCTTCTCCAGATCATTTTACAGATGAAGAAACAGAGGCAAACAGGGTTAAGTGACTTACTCAGGGTCATACAGATAGTAAGTGTCTGAGACCAGATTTGAACTCAGGAAGATGAGTCTTCCTCACTCCAGGCCCAGCATTCTATCCACTGCACCACCTAGCTGTCCTATTGAAAACAAGGAGTAATCCTTCAAACTTCACACTCATTCACCCCATGTTTTTAGTTATTTTCCTGATATTGTTGAATTTATCTCTTTCTTTTCTGATTTTCCTACCATCCACAACTACCTTAGTTCAGCTCTAATCACTTCCCACCTAAATCTTTGCAGTAGCTTCCTAATTTGTATCCGTGTATCCAATTTCTCTCCTCTCCATTCTATGTAGCTGTTAAATTGATACCCCAAAAGTATAGTTCCAACCATGTTGCTCTTTTGTTCAAGAAGCTTGAATGTTTTCCTATTGCCTCTAGGATAACATACAAAATCCATTGTTTGACATTCCAAGACCTTCATAAACTGGCTCCAGTGTATCTTTCCAGGCTGATTACATTACTCTACTTCATGTACTCTCTGCTTCAGCCAAATTGGACTACTTGCTTTTCCCTGTAAATTCCATTTCCTGTCTCTGTACTTTTTTTAACATTATTTTTATAGGTACCTTTTGATTTTTATATCATATTCATTTTAATATATCTCTTCCTCTCCTACTGAGCAATTCATCCATTGTAACAATTATTTTAAAAGGAAAAGGGCGGGGGCGGGGGAGAACAGTATAGAAAACTAACCAATAATTATTAGGTATTCTGTTTCTTTCTCCCTTCCACCTCTCTCATTAAAAGAAAGAAAGAAAGAAAGAATTATAGAACTCCTATTTCATATAGCCACAGACAAGTAAAACTAATTCCCACATTAGTCACACCTAAACATGTGTTTATTATTCTGCATATTACTCCATCATATTTCTATCATGAAGTAGAAATTCTTCTGTTTGGAATCATTGTTGATTATTTTGTTTATCAGAGTTCTGAAGTCTTTTACAATCGTTCACTTTTACTATATTGGTGTTAAAGGATAAATTGTTCCTCTCATTTTACTCATTTCACTCTGCATCAGTTCAGACAAGACTTTCCTCCATTAGACTATGAGCTCTCTAAAGCGTGGCTTTATTTTTTTTTTCTTTGTATCTCTAGCACTTAGCACAATGCCTGGCATAAAGTAGGTGCTTAATGAATCCTTTTAACTGACACCTTATTTTTTTTTCTCAATAGCTTACAATCTACCTTGTGACTGTACTACTGAACTGCTTTCTCCAACCTGATGGATTTATTCATCCTATTTGTCATTTTTATACCTTTGGCACAGTTAACTACCATTTTCTCTTGAATATTATGCTTTCCTATGGTTTCTGTACTAGGTATCTCTTCTGGTAATCCTTTTACTGGTCCCTTTTGCAGGATATTTATACACATCACACCCTATAAGTATAAGCATCTTCCCAAGACTCAGTTCTTCACCTTCTCTTTTCTGTCTACACTCTTCCTTGTGAACGCAACCATTTTCATGGGTTCAAGTATTTCTATTCAGACAACTCCAAAATCTGTATTTCCAGACCTTCTCTCTCTCTCTAAATGTTTGGAATTCCATTCCACATCCATAGCTATTAGAAATCTTTACCTGAATGACGTATCAGTATTGGGAAATCTCCCCAAAGCCTATGATGCTTCAGATTTCCCTAGTTCTGTTAAAGGCATTCTAAGTCACTCAGGTTCATAATATCATTCTCAGATGATGATGGCAAAATGTATGGTACTTGCTTTGCTGGGTTATTGTGAAGAAAATTCTTTGTCAAGTTTAAGGTACTATGTAAAAGTTATCTATTACTGTTGTCGCAATAATCAACCTCATAGGTTTATTGTAAGGAAATCTCTCTTTAAATATAAATGTAGTTTACTTTAAAACAATGAAGAGCAGAATACTATCAGAAAGACCTAGAGCGACCTCCATAAGCTGATGCAAAGTGAAATCTACTATATACGAAATAACAGTAATATTGTGAGATGATCTGCTGTGAATGACTCAGTTATTCTCAGCAATGCAATGATCCAAGACAACTCTGAAGATCTTATGAAAAATGCAATCCATCTTCAGAGAGAGAACCATTGATATTTGAATACAGATTGAAACATATTTTTTGTTAGTTACTTTATCCAAAACAAAAAAAATGATGAGCAGGATGCTATCAGAAAAACCTGCAAATATCTATATGAACTGATACAGAGTGAAATATACTGTATACAAAATAACAGCAATAGTGTTAAGATGATCTGTGAATCACTGTTATTTTCAGCAATGCAATGATCCAAGCTAACCCTGAAAGATTTAGGAAAATTACAATCCATCTACAGAGAAAGAACTGATGGTATCTGAAAACAGATTGAAACATAATTTTTTGATCATTCCTTAATCTGAAGTTTTGTTTTTATCTGTTATCTTTCACAGCCTGTTTAATGTGGAGATGTTTTCATGATTACTCAAGTATAACTTATATTGAATTGCTTGAGTTCTTGGTGGGGGAGGGAGGAAGAAAAGTTTGAACACAATGTTTTAAAAAAATTGATGCCAAAATTTGTTTTTACATGTAATTTGGAAAAATAACATTCTAAATAAATAAAATAGGGGGCAGCTAGGTGGCACAGCGGATAGAGCACCGGCCTTGGATTCAGGAGTACCCGGGTTCAAATCTGGCCTCAGACACTTGACACTTGGTAGCTGCGTGACCCTGTGCAAGTCACTTAACCCCCATTGCCCCACAAAAAAATAATAAAATAATAATTTCATTCTCATGTCTAGAAGAGGGTGACCAGCATAGTGAGAACCTGAAAGCTTTTCCAAAAATGTTTAGTCTGAAGATGGCCCAAAGATGATATAACATTTGTTTCCAAGTATTTGAAAGAGTATCACATGGAGGAAGGATTCACTTTGTTCAGCTTGGCTCCAGATGACCAAAATGGGAGAAATGGGAAGATAGTCCAGAAAGGAGGATTTAAGAATAATATAAGAAAAATGCTTTCTAATAACCAGAGCTATCCACAAGTAGAAGGAACTACCTCCGGAAGTAATGGTTTCACTTTCCCCATATTTCTTCAAGAAAAAAAGAAGAGATGAAATTCACTTGTCAAGGTCACTGAAAATGGCATTCATGTTCAGGGGCATGTTGTATGAGTTGAAATCTAAGGTACCTACCAATTTTGAGTTTCTGTTATTCTGTTTGGGGAATGAGGTTACTGGTGACATCATTCAGTTTAGTTCAATGAAAATAAATTTATCTAGTTCTTATTAAGCATCTACTATGTGCAAGGCATTGTGATAAAGATTAGGAATGCAAAGACATAATTGAAACAATCCTTTTCTTCAAGGAGTTTCCATTCAACCATTAGTAGAGTAGTGGGCAGATAGAAGCCAGTTTGTACAGGGATAATTAAGGAGGCAGCAGGCTGTGAGTAGTACTGAAGATAGACTACTATTGTGATTACTATTGCAAATTTGTTTGTCAGTGAAAGAAAACATACATTTAGGATGGAACCTCTAGGGGCCTAGTAGGATTCAGGGAATGATTTTGCTACAGAGGAGACTTAAGTACACTTGATGACCAGATGGGACTATTTTTTAAAAGGTGGTAATGTTTTTAGACTAAATGAAATACATACACACACACACACACACACACAGAGGAAAAAAATCAAAACATGTTTCTAAATGGATAGGAACATTCAGCAGATGAACTTATGAATTTCTTTAGTACACTAGGTATAAATCCACAAATGTAACCTTAGAAGTCAGCTTATTTAGGTGTTGATGAGGTCACTATCTTGGAACTATTTATGGGTCTTAGAGTCCTGATATAGTAAATGAGACACCTGCAAGGAGCAGTTGGGACCAAAGTGAAAAAAGTGAAGCTTCCAGTAGACAGCTAGATCATAGAAAGGAGTACCACTGATTTGGGAGACTGGGTAGTGAGGTTTAGAGCTAGAGTATATGAACAACAGAATGAGTGACAGAAAGAAGCTGAAATGATTGTAATAGACCATTTAGTTCAAGCTTTTTATTCTACACATGAACAAACTCAAGTCTAGAGAGGAGAAGTGAGTTGCCCAAAGTCACACAGATAGGGTATATTGAAGCCAGGATTTGAACCCTAGTATGTTCATTATAAACCAGTATACTTTCTATTAAACACATGACTGCCTAGAGGAATAAAGCTTTCTGTTGATTATAGGGCATGCTCATTGAGAGACAGTAACCTCAAGATCACATTACAAGGTCTGAACACATCTGGCTTAGCTCAGAATTTGAAGGGCATAGTTTCATTCCCAAGCCTTTAGAATAGGGTTTAATTGTGTGTGTGTGTGTGTGTGTGTGTGTGTGTGTGTGTGTGTGTGATGGAACACTTAGTCAGTCTAGATGCCATTACAGAGTAATGCTTTTAAATAAACAAAATAAAATATATAAAGTTACAAAGGAAATCAGTTTTATTGAAATACAGTTATCAAAATTAAACCAAAACAAAACATTACCAAGTTCATGGACCTCAGTTAAGAACCTCTGCTCTAGAAGGAGTTGGATAGCTGATGGTCTTGGAACATGAATGTGACATTTAATATTCAGACCTTGATCTTTTTCCAGATAGAAATGTAAAAGAAAACAAATAAGCTTTCTTCTTAGGGGCTGAAGATGAGAGAATAGAGACTTTAGCTCCAAGTGACAGCAGGACCAGGCTGAATCTGGTTTCGGCCTCCTTTGCATATCAGTTTGTTTTCTCTCCCATTAGATTGGGAGCTCCTTGAGGGCAGGAACTGTCTTTTGCCTCTTTGTATCTCTAGTACTTAACACAGTGCCTGGCACATAAAGGATGAATAATAAATGTTTATTGACTGATTCACTTACTTGCACTGACTCTGATACATTGAATCTCCAACCTTCTTTGGCTACTTCTGATTTTGTCCTTCCCCTCTCTCTACTCTACCTCCCTTTGAGAGCTCAGGACTCTCTTTTGTTCTGGCTTCCCCTTCTTCAATTCTTCTCTCCCCCGTTGTGTGTGTGTGTGTGTGTGTGTGTGTGTGTGTGTGTGTGTGTGTGTGTGTGTGTGTGTGTTTTCATGTTTCTTATTCTAATCAACCAGTCAATAAGCAGTGTGCCTAGTATGTTTCAGACATTGTTCTAGGAGCTAGAGAAAAAAAGATGAAAAAATGCAACAAAATTACTAGCCCCAAGTGGCTTCCATTTTATGAGGGGATAAAACACATATAATAATAATTATATAAAGGATAGATATGAATACAAGTTAATTTTGGAGTTAGGAACAAAAAACTGAAGATATCTGAAAATATCTAATATACAAGGCACCTCTTGAGCTAAACATATATCTTGTTTTATTTTGTTTTGAATCTCCGTTTTACATGTCATCTCTTTGCATTGCCTCAGTGGAACTAATTTTAGAGCTTTACTTTATTTGGCTTTATCTCTACCTGCCCTAGGACCTAGGAAAGTTATCTATTTATAATCTATGTCATAATCATTGCTGGAAGATACTTTTGAATGGATCTTTAGACTGTCGCTTTGAAGAGTATTGCTCCAATTATTAGAGGGTATTTTGATAAGATCTGTCTATTTGTTCAGGTTAAAGGGTAGGGATAGTAATGGACTTGTGATTCCATTGATATAGTGTACTCCTAAAGGAGTGAATTCCTTTTTACCAATGCAAGTCGGTACATTCTCTAGAACTTATACTATTAGAGAATTGCCAAGTTTCTGAGAAGTTAAGTGTGGGACCCGATACCAGATCTTCCTGTCTCCAAGGCAAACTCTCTGTTTACTAGGAAAAAACTGCCTTATATTAAGCTAAAAGCCTCTCAATCATCCATGTTCATTTTAGTCCTGTATAATCTATAAATGGCCCCTGTTCTTCAAAAGTGGCTATGTGTTTTTGTAAGTTCACAATGACATAGGACCTTAAAGTTGGAAGAGACCATAAAGGTCATTTAGTTTAATACATATCTGAAAAGAAATACCCATCACCTGATTCCTAATGACTTTTCATTTAGCCTCTTCTTGGTGATCTTCAATGATAGGACATTCACTATCTGTTACGGTATCACATTTCTCTTTTGGACAGCTCTATGGTTAGTCAGTTTCTACTCTGATACCTCATCTCCATGTTCAGGTGACTTTGGTTTCTCAAAGGCTATGCTACCAATGCAAATTGTGGAAGGTTTCATCAAACTGGAAAGGATTTGAGTTTGAGTACAGTGATGGGTAGTGTCATTGTACTCTGGGGATTAGGTTGGCCACCTAATTGCCAAGAGATTGGCCACCAGGGGACATATTTTGGGAGTGGGGCACAACATGTATAACATCATGATAATCTGAAAGAACAAATAATGAAACATACCTCCCTCTTTATGATGGAAAACTACTTGGACAAAATGTTATATATAGTGTCATAAAAAAGTTTCTACTTAATTGTTATTCTTAGTAACAAGAGAGGGTTCAGTCTGGAAGAGAGAAGGGGTTCTTCCCCAAGAAATGACTACAATATAAAAATAACAACTAATAAAATATATGTATATATAAGAATAACTATGGCAGGGACATCATCATGTTAATAAAATCCTGGATTTTTTTAAAGGGGCAGCTAGGTGGCACAGTCAATAGTTCCTGGCCTTAAGTTAGGAAGACTCATCATGAGTTCAAATCTGGCCTCAGATACTTATAAGCTATATGACCCTAGGGAAATCACTTAACCCTGTTTGTCTTAGTTCCTCATCTTCAAAATGAGCTGGAGAAAGAAATGACAAAACACTCTAGTATATTTGTCAAGAAAACCCCAAATAGGGCATAAAGAGTCAAATATGACTGAAACAAATTTTCCAACACCACAATTTTCTAGTTGTTTTGCATAAGTAAACCCCACCTAAATTTACACACATATGTAGTACCCAGGTATGTGTGTGTGTATATATATATGTCTGTATATAAATATATGTGTGTCAAAGCTCCTCGTGGACAAGGATAATGCCACATTTCATTTGTATTCTTTACAGTAGCTTGCATAATGTTGGCACTTAGTAGGAAGCTAATAAATACTTATTGACTTGATTTCACTTGTCTTAAAAGTTGTTTGGGGTTACTAAGACATTAAGTGACTTGGTCAGAGTCATACAACCAGTATATGTCAGAGGGAAGACATGAACTCCTGACTTTTGAGACTGACACTCTCTCTCCACTATGTCATGTTGCCTCCATAGGGTCTATATATACTCATCTAAAGTGTTCACAAATGTCATGGAAGATGTTCTGTGTAGAGTTCAAACAAAAGAAAGATTCCATACTATGAATAATACGGTTCTTCAAGATAGTTGAGTGCTATATGATTCTAAGCATAAACATTAGGGAAAATGTGTATATCGAACCCATCCTGACCCTTTAACATGACATTGAAGTTTTATCAATAAATTCATATGTCACTTCCTCAATGGAAGGGAGAAAGAAATAATTCCTGCTTATAAAACTTTGTTGTTCATTGAGTTTTTAATAAGCAGACGTTTAAGTGTTAGGTTAGGTATTGGCAATAATCTACCTTTTTAGGTTTATTCCACATTTTCTTATGGCATATGCTAAGTATTTCACCCAAATTCAACTATTAGAGACAGCTAGATGGCAGAGTGGATAGAAAGTGTGCTTGGAGTCAGGAATTCGAACACAAGTTCGAATTCAGCCTCATGCACTTACTAGCTGTGTGGTCTTGGGTAAGTCACTTAACCACAGTCTGCCTCACTTTCTTCTATTGTTAAATGGGGACATAAGCAGGGTTGTTACAAATGAAATATTTGTAAACCACTTAGCACAGTGCCTGGCACATGATTGGTCTCATATAAATGCTTATCGTCCCCCCTTAGGTATTCTCTGAACTTGACCTGCTATCTCATACTTGCATGCATTTTATAAGCTATCTTTCCTGTCATAAATGCAATATGTCCTTATATCTATCTGTGAGAAGTAATATCCTTTCAAAGATCATCAGACACAAATTGTTCCATGAAGCTTTTCCTGATTCCTGAGAAAATGTTCTCTTACTCTTCACATTTTCTAATAGTACTTTGAGCCCTTCCTCTACTCCCATTATGTTCTACATTCCATAATCCCATTTACATACTCTCTTAAGTATGGCATAAGCTTCTTAATGGCAGAAACTACATTGTCTTTTAGCTCCATATCCCTAGCTCTTAGCACAGTGCCTGAACATAAGTGCTTAATGAAGTTTTAAGTCCATATATAATTGAAGCCATGGCTTTCTGTTAGGAAAATGTTATTCTTTATGGGGTAGAAAGGGACTGCAAGGATAGCATAATAAGAATGATGATGCAGAAAACTGGTGGTGTGTAAGTTATAAGGTATGATTTTATCTTTGCTGCATCTTGGAAGCTATATCAGTATAACAGCTTAATTAAAAATTAACTGCCTGGGGGCAGCTAGGTGGGAGAGTGGGTAAAGTACCAGCCCTGGATTCATGAGGACCTGAGCTCAAATCTGGCCTCAGACACTTGACACTTACTAGTTGTGTGACCTTGGGAAAGTAACTTAACCCTCATTGCCCCCCCCCCATTAACTCCTTACTGGAAAAGGTGACATAACCTCCATGGACCTTCAGAGGTGGTGAAACTTGGAATATAGAAGATATGGGTAGATAAATTGACTTAACCAGAAGAAGTAGGAGGAGGTTCAAGACCTGGGTCTTCTGGGGTTGCTCTTTTAGGTTGAACAGGGGAGCAGAGGTTTGCCTATGTTACAGCTCACTCTTCTTTTCATTTTGGTTGAGCAAGAGAACACTCTCTTCCTTTCCAGTTGGCCATGATATCAACAGCCTCTTATTCTATTCTCTACTTTGCAGCAAACAGAAAAAAAATTCTGACTCTGTTCTTTCTGTCCTGCTTCTCTTTCCTTCTGACTGGATAGAGGAACAGACCCCCTTCCCCTGCTGTTTCCCTTTCTTTTCTTTTTCTTTTTTCCCCCTCTGATGGGTCCTGCAGCATTACCATACTCTTCCACCTAACTCAGGTGACCAACCTCATAGCAGGCCCCCACTGGACTGAAGAAAGATATACATTCATTAAATAAAAATTTATTTAAGCGCCCAATCTGTGCTAGGTATTGTGCTAAGTGCTGGGGATAAAAAAAGGGGCAAAGTGCAATCCCTGCCACGAAGGAGTTAACAATCTAATGGAGGAGACAACATGCAAACAAATATATGCAAAACAAGCTATATATAAGATGGGAAATAAGTAAAAGAGGGAAAGCACTGGAATTAAGAGGGGTTAGGGAAGGCTTTCAGTAGAAGGTGGGATTTTAGTTGGGACTTAAAGGAAGAATTTTACATATCGTGTTCTTAAGATTATTGTCAAGAATTCTAATCTTATTTTTTGAATATGTATTTGTATGTTTTGTTGAGCTAGCAATTTCTATTGATTTTTCCATATGCTTGAAAGGTCTTAACTTATGCTCTTTTTTGTTTGCTTGTTTGTTACTGAATTAAGAACTTCCTTCATGGTCAATATGCCTGGAAATTCTTCTTAAATATTCTCTCAAGCAAAATTCCATCTTTAATTGTGGACTTTCAGCTTCAAGGCACCTTTATTGCTAATGCCTACTAGATGCCAAGTGTGCTGTTCCTCAGATAGATTTGGAGTGATGTATGCATCTCTGTAAGAGATGATGGAAGAGGAGTAGTAGAGATGTAGTCGAGCTGGAGATAAATTAATCAATAAATCCCGCTGCTGCTCTCTTGATAACAACTGGCAGAGAATTCTCTTTGTTGTTAGTACCATAGCCTCAATAACAAAGGGTCCTTGAAAACTTTAATTATTATTCATTAGAGTAATTTTTGTCACAGCATCTTCAATGCAAAATTGCATTCTAATCAGAAGTAACAAGATGGACTTGGATGCATTTGGTTCCTAATGTCTCTTTGATGGTCCATTAGTCACAGGAAACAAAGCATCATTTCCAGGATCTATGTTAATCAATGTGGCCATTTTTGCAGGATAAGTTTAAAGGCAAAGTTTACATTTCAGTAACACAAATTGCCTCACCAAAATATTTTTCCTGTGCTAATTTTTGAAAATGTCTGAAAGAATAAGATTTAACCTTTATGGCAGTAGAATCCTCCTTGACAAGGGAAAGTCATGGCAAAGGTAAAAAAAAAAAGTTGGCTTAGCAATGTGCTTTGAATGTACACCAGAACATACATTTTCAGTTTCGCTAGAAAGGAATTAAGACTCTTGGTTAAGGGAGTCAACAAAATGTCAATTAGAACAAAGAGTTTCCTTAAGGAAATGCCTCCCCCTCACAATTTTCCCTTTAGAGAAAATAAGAAAGTTAACTGACAAGTTAGTCATATCATTAAAATGGCAATAAACCACACATTGATCATGAACTATGCTACCCTACCTACTTCCTGACAGAGAGGTGATGGATTCAAAATGTAGAATGAGAAAAATCTGGAATGGATAGTGTGGGAATTTGTTATGCTTATCTATGAATATTTGTTCTTTTTTTCTTTTAAAATGGAAGGGGAGAAGAAAATAAATGTATGCTAATTGAAAATAAAAAGAAAACCACTCTGTGTCAGTTTTATAGGAACCTAAACATTAGACCTAACATTCTTTCTTCATGATTTCTCTTTGCCCACAGAAGCAGAATCTTTTCCTTAAGGTAGGAAGCTAGACTGAAAGCTACCTGTTCAACTCATGATTTTCCTGACTGAAGTCCAAACTTATGGGGATCATATTCCTTCCACTTTAACTTGGATTTTTTTTCATATGGTGAGTCATTTTGTGAACCCCCAACTTTTATTATCTAGAAGTTATTGATGGAATTTGACTTAGTTGTGTAATTAAATAGCTGTGCTGCTGATTAGATAGAGGTATACTGCCTCAATATTGGTGAAATAAAAGTATGCAATGGGCTAAACAAAAAATAAGATTGGTATATGAATTGAAAGGAGAAGCTAAGTGGTGCAGTGGATAGAGCACCAGGCCTGGAGTCAGCAAGACCTAAGTTCAATCCAATCTCAGACACTTACTAGATAGTGACCCCCTGGGCAAATCACTTAACCCTTTTTATCTCAGTTCCTCATCTGTAAAATAAACTGGAGAAGGAAATTATAAACCATCCCAGTATCTTTGCCAAGAAAACGCCAAGTGGGGGTGACAGAGAGTCAGACATGACTACAACTACTCAACAGACCACAACTGAATTGAAAAGATCATTGACTTTCTTCTAGTCCAATTATGAGAATGCTACTTTTTTTTCCTTACAATGACTATTTTTCACCTTCTCCTGGTGGTCTGAGAGGAGAAATTGAACTTCTTAATTTTTTTTCCCATGGACAGGGGAATTAAGACTAGTATCACCCTATTGAAAGTCTGCTTCATTGCTGGAACTGATGGGAATTTGCATCCTATGAAGGGGGGTCACCTAATCATGCTTGCAGACTGTGACAGAAACCCCATTCCAAGGCCTGAATTTCCTTCACTCCATTTATCTACCTATTTAAGACTTCACTGAGTGACACCTCTTTTCACTAAATTAAATACTTTTAAGAGATACAAAAGAGGGAATAACATGGTCCTCTGGTCTGCAGGACTGAGGAAAGGCGCAGAGAAGGTCAGAAGCTATGAAATATGTTAGTTAGGTTGTAGGGTAACAACATGGTATAGGGAATAGAGTGTGATACTTGAGTCAGAAGCCTAACTGGGTAACCATGGGAAGATGACCTCAACCTCAATTTCATCTTCCATGGAACAGGTATAATAATCAGTGACATCTACCTCACAGGGTTGACATGAAACTCACAAAAGGTTATACATCTAAAATTCTCTGTAATCTTTACTGTACTTTATAATAAATATCAGTTATTATAATCTGGAAGTACATCAACAGATACCTATTACGAGTTGCTTAGCTGGTTCTAACAACTCAGCAATTACTATTAGAGGAATACCTGGTGTTTGTGAGAGAACTTTCTACATCCTGTGGGAAAAGAGGAACTATAAGACACTGTACCCTGCACGTGCGAAGAGTGAAAATATAACTGGGGCAGCTAGGTGGGGGCATTGAATAAAAACAGCAGCCCTGGATTCAGGAGGAGCTGAATTCAAATCCAGCCTCAGAAACTTGAATTTAATAGCTATGTAGTCCTGGGCCAAGTCTCTTAACCCCTCATTGCCCCACCCACCCATAAAAAACACATATTTATTTTTTATTTATATATTTTATATTTGTTTATGGTTTGTATCCAGCACAGTAATCACCTATAAAATTGTTGAATTGAATGGAATCACACAGCTGGAAAGGTACTCAATGTTCATTCAGAGGTATCAATATGGTATCCAGTAGGATGTTCCACCTATTTCTCAGTCTCTCTTCATACTAAACATCTCCAGTTTCTTTGGAACACATACTGTTCACCTAATCTTGATACCCCTAGCAGCCTGATTATCTTTCTTAAGGATATACTTCCAACCTGTCAATACTCTTATTACAATATGCCTAGAATTTAACTTATTACAACAGTTGCAATCTAACCAGAAATGTAGCAAAACCAACACTCTCTTGCTATAGAAACTCTATTAATGCAACAAAAGTTCTCTTTAGCCATTTTGATTGCCACATCATACTAATTGACATTTTAAAATCATTTTAAAAGTCTTTTGAATTTCACCATCTTCACTTCTATACTCTTATGACTCTTAATGAGTTTTCAGTTAATTAAAATTTCTAGGTCTTATCAAATGAACCCATTTTCTGCCATATCTCAACTTATATGCTTGATTATTTTGAACTTGTATAGGACTTTACATTATTCTATTAAGTTGTCCAGAGGGGATTTAGGCATCTTCACAGTGTAAAAGATGACCTTGAGTTCTTAAAAGTCTATGCCAATAAAGTATAAGCTCTATTAATATTTCCTAGATGGAAAAGCTTCAAGTAATGGTATCAGCAATGGTCCCCATGTTATCAAAGCAACAAGCAAGTTCAAAATGACATTTCACCAGGGTCATGAAGTAATGATTTTTCTTTGCACAAGGGCGGGGGACATAGCAACTCAAAAGGACCTTTTATTAGATGTAGAGAATTTGGCATAAGTGTTCTATGGTAAGAATACCCACATGGTACTTTTAGATCATGGATTTTTAGATTTTTGAAGTATATCAATTTCCTTAATTAGATTTATGCAATGGTCTACAGGCTATTATCAGACTTTTGATTGACAGGGAGGTATTCTAGCTAGATAGTTCAAAAATGAACTTATTTGTATAATCAAATGAAAATTGTGTGGTACTTACTGTTTAAGTCCTATAGAATTTTAGTGGAAGAACAGTCAGTCCAGGCTGGAGTTGTCATTGACAGGCCATTTGAAAGACACGGGACTGTAGTGAAGCCAACAACACACCCTTCCCTTTTTCAAACACCCTCTCACAGTCACATGGGTAGTTACAGCATTCAAGGTGTCAGAGAGTCAAAGCGCATTCTGTTCCCAGTTGTTCAAGATTTCTTTATTATGCTCCCAATGTTTATGATGATGATAATACATATTTATGTAACACTTTAAGATTTACAAAGGTCTCACTTTCTACACAGTTGACCTTCATGATAGATATTGTAAGTATTATAATTCTGATTTAGAGAAAGGAAATTGAATCTGAGAGGGGTTAAAAGACTTGCCCCAATAGTACATAATTAAGTGTCAGAGCCTTGCGATTAAAACCCAAGTGTCTCTTGACTCCAATTTCTGGTCTTTTTCTACTTAACCAAAGTAATATCTATTTCTAAAGGTGTTTGATGTCATAAATTGGCAAAGTAAACATAGTGGTAAAGCAATTGGTGGGTATGAGATTTTGGATCATTTGTCTTTTGTCAGATTTACATTTGAGTAATAACTTTGTGTCATATCACTCTACTCTGCATTTAAGAAATTGAGTCTGCTAGCACATACAAAATGAAGAGTTGTTGCTAATGTTTTGGTGAATTGGATCAGTATAGACAGCCCAACATAGAATCCGATGTTACAGAAAGCCTCGTATTGCTTAAAGAGTTAAAGAAGAACTTCCTAACCTGGGATCCATAAACACTTTTCAAAAATATTTTGATAGCTATGTATGCTCAGTCATCTTTCAGTTGTGTTCGACTTTGTGACCCCATTTGTGGTTTTCTTGGCAAAGATACTGGAGTTCATTTTACAGACAATGAAATGGAGGCTGACAGGGTTAAGTGACTTGCCCAGGGTCACAAACCTAGTAAGTGCTCGAGGCCAGATTTGAACTCAGGAAGACGAGTCTTCCTTGTCCCAGGTCCAGAACTTCATATTCTGGGCCACCTAGCTGCCCCTTGGTATCTATATTCTAATGTAAGTGATTTCTCTTGTAATCATATGTATTTTATTTTATTCATTTAAAAATATCATTCTAAAGCTTCACCAGATGGCCATAAATAAGGTTAAGAGGTTAACTGTCCCTACTCTAAAGGAGTACTCACTAAATATCCTACCGCTAAGTGTAACAATTTAATAGATTAGGTTAACAAAATAATCTGGTCATATACATTGCTCACTAGACTCCTATTATGGAACCCTGTCATTAACATGACTGACACTGAAATGCTTGTGTCCTGGCTTTCTCTATGTTCTCTCTTGGCTCTGCTATCTACCCCTATGAAGTCAAGCAAACTACTTAGCCGTCATAGACCTCAGTATTCCTCACCTGTGAAATAAAGACCCAGGATGAGCGAATCCCTAAGGTCTTTTCCAGCTCCAAATCTTTCCTACTATGACCCAAAATGGAAATAGAAGCTGAAAAAAGTGGGGTCGAGGTGGCAATTAAAAGTATTTCAAAGTAAATCTAATATATGAAAATCCAAATTGACTATACCTCCTTAACATAACTTACATAACATATCAGAGGACTAAGACCAGCTGTAGGTTTGTTAACAAGTGTGTTGGTCCTTTGAAAATAAAGAATTTCTTTAAGATATATTTTTTAATGTTTCCCATAATCCACCCCTCCATAGTCTACCACCCAGGTTACCAGGGCCTTCAGGCAGCCCATGGCAAACACTGCTGTAGGTCTAACCTGCTTCCACAGAGGTATTCAAGACTCTAAGGTTTCCTTTTTCTTTCTAAGGTTTTTGTAAGATTCAGAAAGTCAGTTAGAACATTATAGTTAATGTCCAGTCAGAATATACCATTGCTGTTAGCTAATGCAAAGACACCAGGCCCAGAACCTCTGAGATTTCCAGGAAGGCTTGTTATTTATTGTGGTGTTGGATTTTCTTACCTGGATTTCCATGTAAAAAAGATAATTTTTCCCCACAGAGCAGAAAACAGTATTTTCAACTTCTCTCCAGTTATTTTTGGCTTTGTTTAAGGCGTCTCACCCATGTAAAACAATGTGCAGAACGAAAAAACAGGTAAGAGCTCTGTTACCCATTCTGCTGATCCATGAGCTAAGTAACCAAAATGGGTAAATGATTCATCACTAAAATCCACTCACACCTCTCCTCCTATAGATTCTGAACTTTCCATTCTAAGCTTTAGCCTGACTACCCATTGATTCAAAATCTGGCCTGAAATGAAATGAACGAAGGATCAGGGCATGGCAACTTAAAGAAGTAATGCTGCAATCACTATCCCTGTTCTAGTTGGTAAAATGAATACTTACTGTTCTTTTCCTTAGAGAAAATTCCCATTCACTAATGGAGAAGCAGATAGCTTCACCCCAGGAAGGCAAAGAGCGGGAAGGGGTTTTTTCCCTCCAATCTTTTATTTGCTTATGTTTCGTCATTACAGACGTACTGATGCAGAAAATGGGCACTATCAGAAAGCAACGTGGAACACCTTAAGATTTTAATGTCTCAGCAGAGAAGCTGGAAAGCGAGCGCCTAGCAGGCAGGCCTGACGTCCTGCTTAAGCAGATTGTCTGTGTGGAGGCTTTATTGCTGTTGCAGATTTAGAACCTATGAAAAGGGTTTCTGTGCCCTGCTTCTGGATAGAGCCTATTGCATCACCAGGAATTCCTGTCCTTTAACACATATTGACCAATGCTCCTTAATTAGCACTTGCTATTTTATTTTTGGGTCAGTAACGTCATGTTTTCTGTTCATTGTGAGTTCTTTTTTTTTTTAATCTCTTAAAACTAGAGAGAACGACGTAAAATAATAATTCCAAGGTTGTGACTCTTTTGGTATGCACTCAGCACCAGTGGTCAGTAAGCATGATTTGTTCACTTTAAGTTCCCAAGTGAACCCAGCAAATTTCAGGTTTTGATTTGACCACATTTGCAAATCACGGTTTCTAACTAGAAGGGTTGCTGTCAGGGAAAGGAACTATGACACAGAATCTCTGGTTTCAGGATGGAAGGAGCCTTAGAGAGTATCTGGTTCTATCTCTTCATTTTACAGATGAGGAAAATGAGGCAAAGTAACTTATTTAGGATTCAACAGGAAATAATAGCTTGGGCTCAAATATAGGTCTTCTGGCCCCAAATATTGTACCCATTCCACATGATGGTATTTCTTAATCTTTTGGGGGAAGGGACTACACCTGTCATTTCACTGGAATTCTGAGGGAGGAAACTCCCTCTACCAATACAAATTAGTACCTGCTTTCCAATGTACAGAAAGTTTCCTGGGAGGTTAATTGACTTGTGCCAGTCATAAAACCAGTGTGTCAGAGGCATGAATTGAATACGTCTTTTTCATGCTGATTGTGGCTCCCTATTCATAAAGGCCTTTCAAGCTTCATCTTTCTGCTGACACACTTGTGATCAGGTTAAAATGAGTCAGGAAAGGGGCAGCTGGGTGGTGCAGGGGATGGAGCACTGGCCTTGGAGTCAGGAGTACCTGAGTTCAGGTCCGGCCTCAGAAACTAAACACTTACTAGCTGTGTGACCCTGGGCAAGCCACTTAACCCCAATTGCCTCACTAAAAAAAAAAATTAATTTAATTAAAAAAATGAGTCAGGAAGCATCATTGAAAGGTCAAGATTATCCAGCTAAAGGACAAATCAGCAGCCAGTCAGGTTACAAGGCTGGGATTAGAGACATGGAGTGCTAGCAATATCTGGGTGAACTGACCAAGCAAACAGGAAACAAGGCCAGGAACTTGGGAGACCTGAGTCAAGTTGACAAATCAAAACAAGAAACCCAATCCAGAATGGAAGTACTCTGGTTTATAGGTAAGAACAATTCAGGGCCATCCCCACCCTTTACCCTAAAAGAATTACCTGAAGACCTTAAATACCTACTTTTATTTTGGTGGTGTCTCCTTCTCTTACTTGACCATGAGTTGCTGATTAATTTTGGTTACTTCTGGACCGATGTGATATACTATACCTCCTCAAGTAAGGTTTTGGAATGTTTTTCCTAGGAAATTGATCTGAAGCCAGAGTTATACCTATCTATTGGGGAAGGGGGGTAATCTACAACACCCCACACTTGAATATGAGAAAAATTAGGGACCTTTTCAGATGCAGTGAGTCAAAAATGCTCTTCTTACACCAGCTGATTTGTTGGAAGAGCCTTAAGCTATGTCTGCAGTGCTGAAAAAAATAATTTCCTACTGGATTGGTTTAATTGTTCTAGTGGCAAGTCATAGTGATAATACTAATAATCAGTTATCAAGAAATGTGTCATTTATAAACTGCTTTCATGTACATGTTAAGATTATTTTATTGGGGCAGCTAGGTGGTGCAGTGGATAGAGCATTGGCCCTGGATTGAGGAGGACTTGAGTTCAAATCTGACCTCAGACACTTGACACTTACTAGCTGTGTGACCCTAGGCAAGTCACTTCATTGCCATACTCCCATCCCCCCCCCAAAAAAAAAACAAGGAAAAAAAAGATTATTTTATCTCAGATGATACAACAATCCTGTAAAAGAGGCAACTCAGAGATTATTATTCCTATTTTAGAAATGAGAGGGCAGAGACAAAAGAGGTTATATAAGGCTATTCACATAGCCAGTAAATGATTGAACTCTACACTTTTATGACACTAATATTTTGGGGAGGTTTTGTGTGTGATTGAAAATATTAATAATTAAGTCAATTTTAAATACTGGGGAACAATATATGCCACACAAGTGTTATGATCATAGAATATGTTGACCCAAAGGAAAGCCAAGTTGTTTGTTCTATTGATATCTTAACAGTGATAAAAAAAAAAAAAAGACAAGATACAAATGATAAAAGGCATGGTCCCTGTTACTCTTTGAAGAAGGACACTATCCATTTTGGGAAAAATTTTGGGCTGGTCCCTTTAAGGCCGGTGGAAAGGAGACGGGAAGACATGACTGGAATAACCTGACTCATAGTCAAGAGGAAGCCAGGTGGAGACGTGCTATCTAACCTATCTACTTCCCTATGTCCACCTGAGCTTCATGCACTTCTTATTGGTTCTCCACTCTCATCCTTCATTTGTGCATTCCTGTTTGCTTTGCTTTTCCCACATTGACCCAGTTGATGACTCAGTGCCTTTTTCTGACTCCTCCCCTGGCTTTGGAGTCCTAGATGTCCATTTGCATTTCTTTTGTCTTTACTCAGCTTGCTTCTTCTAGCTGGCATCTGATACGTTGGACCCTACTCTCTTTGCCTTCAGTGACTTCAACCATAGCCCAGGTCACTGCAGGTGATATTAACCCCATAACTCCTTCTGTCCATCAGTGGGACATAAGGATCACCTGGATTGCATTTGTCAAACAAATACTCACCTAGCAATTTGCAAGGCAGGGAGAGGCAGTCAGAAAGAGATGAGTGTAAGTCCTAGCTCTGACACATACAAGCTGTGTGACTCTGGGCACATCCACTTACCTCTCAGTGACCCTGGCAAACTTTCTGAGACCATAAGTCATAGAACAGGTTGGTGATCTGCATAATATAGAAAACCTTTCCTCATACCATTGAAAACACATAGCCATACCATGGTCAGGGTGATTGAGCAAGACCTTGAAGGATGAGAAAAATTTCTACAGGAAAAAACATGGAGAGAGGAGACCTTTGCATATGTGTGATGTGTCTGTATGTGGGATGTATATATTACAAAAAAAAAAAGTTGTTCCCTCCCTGGAAGCAAGGAAATGAATTAGGCATAACCTCTCAGGCCTTTGCCAACCCTGAACTGTGAAGAGAGTATGGTTTTCTGAATGTTATTTACTTGGTGAAAAAAAAAATAAAAGTTTTCATTATAGGATTAAAGTTTCAAATTTAGGAGGGCCTAGAAGGATACCTTTTTATCAATTTCCAGAGGAAGGAATGGAAATTTATTGACATTAAGTGAGTCATTCAATATTGTGAAGGTAATAAATAACAAAGTTTCTAAAAGATTCATGATGAAGCATGCTTCCTACCTCCTGACAGAGAGATGATGGGCTCAAGTTCTAGAAAGAGGCCTTCAATTTTCAAATACAGTCAACCCTGGAATTTATTTTGCTTGATTACGCATGCTTAATACAGAGGCTTTGTTTGTCTTTTTACTCACTTTGGGGCTAAGAGGAGTAAGGAAGGAAAAGATAGTTGGGATGAAGTTATCCAAAAAAGGAAGAAAAAGAAATGAAAGAGTGTCATTAAATTGGAAATTCATAGAAGAAAACAAAAGGAAGGCCAGAAATAATCAGAGACTAGCAGGACAGCTTTGAAAGTGCCATGTGTTTTAAGAAAAACAAGATGCACACAATAGATTTGCAGTTTCAGGTACAACACTATCATCCCACCCCACTGTATATATGAGATCATTTGTTTTGGTTAAGGTCTGTTAAATTCAAAGTAAAACAAAATGACAAAAAGTAGTAGTACTTGGTTGTAGATATGTTATTTGATTCCAGCTCAGCATTCATTATTAGGCACCAGATTGACTTACCCACATATTCCTACCCTCTCTACAAACTGTTCCTCATCCTTTACATTATATTTGAAGAAATAAAGGTCGGGAGGGTAAGGGACCGAGGGCTGATTTCCCCTAAAATAAATATCTTTCTCTGGCATTTATGTAGCAGACTAGAGCAGGGCTTCTTACACTTTTTCCATTTGCAACCCCCTTTCACTTGAGACATTTTTACTCAACTCTAGGTATATACTTATATAAAATAGATGTACATAACATTTTACTGTTGCCAAATTTTTCAGAACCACCACATTCAGTTTCATGACCCCATAGTTTAAGAAGACCCACAGTTTAAGAAGATAGGGACTAGGGGCAGCTAGATGGTGCAGTGGATGAGCACCAGCCCTGGATTCAGGAGTACCTGAGTTCAAATTCAGCCTCAGACACTTACTAGCTGTGTGACCCTGGGCAAGTCACTTAACCCCAATTGCCTCACCAAAAAAAAAAAAAAATTAAGAAGATAGGGACTAGAGGAGATAAACAGTGAGAACATTGTGATTGTATTTAACTGCTAAAACCAACACTACTCAACTAAATTCAACAATTTTTTTTGGTTAATTTTATGTCCAAGGCATTATAAGCATGAGATAATAAGTTTGTGAATGGAAAGAGAATAGGTCTGGTGGACTTGCGTATCACACAAGTGTCTGAGGTCAAATTTGAACTTCAGTCTTGCCAATTCAAACTCCTGCATTCTATTCATTGAATAGAATTTAAATTAGCCAGCATTTGGAGGGGCAGAGCCAAGATGGTGGAGAGAAGACATTAGATGCACAGAGCTCCTGATACAATCACCCCAAAAATAGCAATAAAACAACCCTTGGAGCAGAAAAACACACAAAAATATGGGCTGAGAGTTTTCTCCAGCTACAGATAGATTTCAGGGGGCTTTACTGGGCCATGAATAAAGCCTAACCCCACAATTGGGCCAACACACCAGACAACCACCTGAAGAATTTGCCCCAGTGCCTCTGAATCGGCTGCAGCACCAGCGTCTTCTGGAACTGAGAGCACGGTCTGGTTGAACGGCTGGCTGGGAGGTGGGGTGGGGGGCATGGGGGGTGTAAGTGCAGGGGTACCAGTGGACTGGGGGGAAGGATTCAACTGTCCAAGCCTAGCGGGGAACCAGGAAGAAATCCTGAGTGGCAGGAGGCCCAGGTTGGGGAGGGGAGCAGGGGAGCCGACTTTTCAAAGCTAAAAACCACACCACAGAAAGCTTTGCTGGTTGGTTGTTTAGTAAGTAGACTTGAGGTTATCTCCAGACCAGAGAGCAGGCCAGGTGAGATTAAAACCTGACCCTCCTCAACCCAAAACACCTGGGACCCTCTGAAGCTGAGAACAGGAGTAGAGCCAAGAAGCAGCCCCCACCCTCGTCCCCAAGTGGAGAGTTTAAAATCAAATAAAAGCGAGTCCAGGCAGACTGAGAAGAAGCCAACTCATCCCCTGGACCGCACTGTAGTTTGAACGGTGTG
Organism: Dromiciops gliroides; assembly: GCF_019393635.1. Taxonomy (NCBI): domain Eukaryota; kingdom Metazoa; phylum Chordata; class Mammalia; order Microbiotheria; family Microbiotheriidae; genus Dromiciops; species Dromiciops gliroides. Next base: position 575,348,025 of record NC_057862.1, read on the forward strand.
TCCTGAAAGCAGTGCCACACTTTAAGAAGGAGTTAAAAGCCAGGAAATAGTAAGTCAGGATGAGTAGGCAGCGAAAACACAAGACCATTGAAAACTTCTTTGGGGCTAAGGTAGACCACAATACAACCTCAGAAGAAGAAGATAATAACAGGTTCAAAGCTCCAACATCCAAAGCTTCCAAGAAAATTATGAACTGGTCTCAGGCCATGGAAGGTCTCAAAATGGATTTTGAAGAGAAAGTAGGAGAAATAGAATGAAGATGTAGAGAAAGGGAGGAAAGAATGGAAAGAGAAATGAGAGCGATGCAGGAGAGTCATGAGAAAAAAATCAACAGTTTGAAAAGCCAAATGTAAAAGGAGATTAAAAAACTGTCTGATGAAAATAATTGCCTAAGAATTAGGATTGAACAAATGGGAGCTAGTGACCTTATGAGAAACGAAGACACAGTAAAGCAAATCCAATCGAATGAAATAGAGGGCAATGTGAAATATCTCCTTGGAAAAACAGCTGATCTGGAAAATAAATCTAGGAGAGATCATTTGAAAATTATTGGACTACCTGAAAACCATGACCAAAACAAAAGATTAGACACCATCCTCCAAGAGATTGTGAAGGAAAATTGCCCTGATATTCTAGGAGCAGAAGCTAAAATAGAAATTGAAAGAATCCACCGATCACCTCCTGAAAGAGATCCCAAGGAAAACCTCCAGGAATATTATAGCCAAATTCCAGAACTCCCAGGTCAGGGAAAAAATATTGCAAGCAGCTAGAAAAAAGGAATTCAAATACTGTGGAGTTCCAATAAGGGTAAAGCAAGATCTAGCAGCTTCTACATTAAAAGACAGAAGGGCATGGAATATGATATTCCAGAGGACAAAGGAACTGGGACTACAGCCAAAAATCACATACACAGCAAAATTGACTATAATCTTTCAGAGGCAAAAATGGGATTCCAATGAGAAAGAGGTCTTTCAGGCATTTGTGATGAAAAGACCTGAACTGAATAGAAAATTTGACTTTCAAATACAAGACCCTGGAGAAGTATAAAAAGGTAAACAGGAAAAAGACTTCATGAGGGATATTAAAAGATCAAACTCTTTACATTCCTACATGGGAAGATAATACTTCAAAATCATAAGAACTGTCTCAGTAAGGAATTCACAGAAGACACAGGTCTGAACTGAATATGAAGGGATGATATCTGTAAAGCATTTATGTTTTGTTCTTAGTGGGGCAGACAGTGTGGGGTGTCTTATGTCTGGGGCCAGATTTGGGCTTGGGGCCTCTTGGGTCCAGGGCTGGTACTTTGTCCAATGTGAAACCTAACTAACTCATGATGACATCATTAATATAGGGTTTAGGTGTAGGAGGAATAGACTGGGGGAGGGGGAAGGGTAGAGATGGTTTGAGGAGAGGTAGTTCACATGAAGGAAACAAGAAGAAAGCTTATGGAGGGGAGCAGAAGAGGGGGAAGGAGTTGGGGAGTGAGTGAACCTTAATATCATCAGAATTGTCTCAAAGAAGGACTAACATACATACTCATATAGTAATATATTTTTGCCCTGAGGGAGGGGAGGGAGATGGGGGGGAGAAGGGAAGGAGGGAATGGCAGATTGGGAGAGAGAGCAGTAAAAAGCAAAACACTTTCAAGGAAGATGAAGATGTTATGTATTATTGTACCAGTATGACATATTGAATTGCTTGATCTCATAGGGAGGATTGAGGAGGGAAGGAGGAAGAAAAATTTAGAACACAGAATTAGCCCAGGGACCTTGTTCTCATCAGAGTGGGCTCATGGAGGGAATAGCATTCATACCCAATTGGGAGAAGTAATCTATTTAACTCTGCAGGAAAGTAGGAGGGGAGGAGGATAAGGAAGGAAGGGTGAAAAAAGGGAGTGCAGAGCAGGGGAGAGGATAGTTAGAAGTAAAACACTTTTGAGGAGGAATAGGTAAAAAGAAGATAGAGTAAATGTCATGGGAAGGGAGTGGGATGGAGGGAAATAGTTATGATGATTGATTATAATGGCAAAACGTGTGGTACCTACTTTGCTGGGCTTTTATGAAGAAAATTCTCTGTCAATCTTGAGGTACTATATACAGGTTATGATGAACAGGATACTATCAGAAAAACCTGGAAAGACTTACATGAACTGAAGCAGAGTGAAATGTACTGTATACAAAATAACAGCAATAGTAGGGGATGATCTGCTGAGTAGCATGTGGTTATTTTCAGCAAGGCAATGATCCAATATAACCCTGAAAGACTTATGAAGATTGCTGCCCATCTGCAGAGAAAGAACTGATAGTATCTGAAAACAGATGGAAACACATTTACATTTTTTTTCTTTTCCTCTTTGACAATTTTTTTACTGTTTTCTCTCACAACTAGCTAATACGGAAATTTTTCCATGACTACTCATATATAACTTATTTTGAATTGCTTGAGTTCTTGTGGGTGGGGGTGGGAATGGAGGGAGGAAGAGAAGTTGGAACACAAAGTTTTAAAAAATTGATGTTAAAACTTGATTTTACATATATTTTGGAAAATAAAATTCTATTTAAAGCTGAAAAAAAAATAGTCAGCATTTTAAGGTCTGTACCATAGATGTAGATTAAGTAGTCATCTAAAGAGTGGTGATAATAAAGCTATGGAGTTAGTTGAGATTTTAAAGGTAGAGGGTAGAACCACAGGGAACATTCACATTTAGAAGGCAGGGTGGGGAAAATGAAGAGTTGGTGAAAGAGACATGAAAGAAACAATCAGAGAGGTAAGAGAAGAACCATAATGTTGTAGTGTCATGAAGAGGAAGCCATGGGAGGAGGAAGTAAAAAGGACAGGGTGGACTATGGCATCAATTGCTGTAGAGATATCAGTAGGGATAAGAAAAGACTGTTGACTTTTATGATAAGGTGGCCATTGGTGACCCTTGAGAAAAGCTGCTGAATAATAAGGTAAAACATGGATTGAAATTCTACCTTTGATACCGGCCATATTAGCACATGAAAGTCACAACTTTTCTGAAACTTAGTTTCCTGTAGTACCTGCTACATAGAGTTTTTATAATAAAATGACATAATGTATCATACAGTCTTTTGCCAACTTTAAAACACTACTAGATAACTATTACTTACTATTCAACTATTATAGAGTGGTAGGGGAAAGTAATCAGATTACACGGCAGGAGTAGGAAGTGGAAGCCATCAGTTAAGATGGCTATTTCTCAACATTTGGCCATGAAGTGGAAGGTCTCTAATGTTGTAGGTTTTACTGGGTATTTGTTGTTGCTGTTTGGATAGAGAGACCCTATGAATAGGCAGAGGTGAATAGGCAATAGATGATGGGAGCAAGATAGGAGAGGTTTAACATTAGAGGCATTATATTAAAATGAAAAAGAGAACTGAATTTTGAGTCATAGAACCTTTATTCTAATCCTTCCTCTGTCACTTATGACCTGATTGACTTTGGCCAATACATTAACTTCTCTGTGTCACGATTTCCTCATCTGTAAAATAAAGGGGTTAAAGTAGATGACCTCTAAGGTCCCTTCCAGCTCTTCATTTATGATCTTTGAATGGCTTGTTTTCTTGGGAATATTTATAGACAGTTTTATAAAGTGAGGTAATGAGAGGTCATGGGATGGAGCATTTGAGAATAACCATAAGAGATCCTATAAATGTTAATCATAGGAAATTCTTATGATATTATTTCTAATCCTATTTGTTAGGGAGTTGTATCAGAGTAGCTACGTGACATCTAGTTCACAAAGTCCATCTTTCTTGACTGCCAAACTCAGTCTTCAAATCTCTCTTTTCCAGCAGAAAATGAAATCTATTGTGTGAGGAGAGGGAAATAATGCTTGCAGACCACAAACCATTTTAGATCATAATAGATCATAATCTCCTGAATTATATCTTAGTTAAGGACAGAAGAGTTTTAAATAGTCTTCTATTTTTTTGTACAAACAATAGGATGATAAGGAAAAAGAGTAAAAACCTTTTTATTTTATACAGATTTATAGAGAGCTCAGTTATGGCTCAGGAAATTTACTCCTGGATAATGTCACTCAGTAAAAGTTGCATGTGCTTGCATGCATAGACCTTCTCTCTCTTTTTGGGGGGGGGGGGAGCAATGAGGGTTAAGTGACTTGCTCAAGATCACACAGCTAGTAAGTGCCAAGTGCCTGAGGCCAGATTTGAACTCAGGTCCTCCTGAATCCAGAGCTGGTGCTTTATCCACTGTGCCACCTAGCTGCCCCCTCCCCCCCTTTTTGTATGACTCTCTCCATGATATAAAAAATGCTTTCCCCTCTCTCCCTTCTACCACTCCCAGATGGAAGCATTGAATTCAGGAATTATGAATGCTTTAATATGTTTTAAGTCTGCATATAATTCCTCTACAGTAGCTGAGGGCAAAAGGGCACAGAAAGATATTTATATAGTACAAATAAAATCCCAGAAAATACTGCAAGAACAGTATATAGATGGGAAGTACCAAGAATTTTGCTTAGAAGGAAAATGATCTAAAAATGTTCTCTCAATCAAGAAACATTTATCAAGCACCCACTATGTGATGGGCATTGTGCCAGGCAAGGGGATACAAATGAGAGAGCCTCCATCTTCAAGTAGCTTACATTTCTTTTTTTAAAAAAAGGCAAAGCTAACATAAGACAGATATGTGTGAATCAACCAGTCAATAAGTATCTATTAAATACCTTTCATGTGCCTGACAATGTTCTAGATGTGGGAGATGCAAAGACAAAAATGGAATAGAATGCTAGGAGTGGTGGTTTAATGACTATGCTCCTTACTGCTAGGGAATGCTGAGGGTGGTAGACTGCATGAGCTCTGGAATTTTTAGCTGCAGTATGGCTAAAGCTGAATGAGGGTACTCAATAGACACTGCACCGATCTATTAACCAGTAGGAGCAGGATGCCACTGGCTGCCTAAAGAAGGCCAGGTTGGAAATGGAGTAGGTCAAGTCTTCTGGACCATCTAGCAATGGGTCTTGTGACCATGAGTATTCACTGTGCTTCTAGCCTGAATGAAACAGGAAAATTTGGTCTCAAAAAATTTTTTTTTCAAAGGAAAACAAATGGAAAAGGCCTTTTCCTCAAGTCTCTCAGGAAGTTGACTATGGAGACATGATCTCTTCTCTATGATGTACACAATGCGGGTAGTGCTTACCAGAGCAAAACTTTTTACTCTTTAGAATTAAGGATCTTAAAGATCAACCAGGGGCAGCTAGGTGGTACAGTGGATAAAGCACCAGCCTTGGATTTAGAAAGAACTGAGTTCAAATCTGGTCTCAGACACTTGACACGTACTAACTGTGTGACCCTGGGTAAGTCACTTAACCCTCATTGCCACCAAAAAAAAATAATCAATCATTCCAGTCCAGAAGGGCAGATAAGTGGCACAGTGGATACAGCACTGGTCCACCACTAAATTATACTTTTTTCTGTTTTGTTTTTGTATTTTAATGAATAAAAGTGTTATTGAAAGATTGTTCATAAAAAGATTAGAACTGATAGAAAACAGAAAGCTGTTGAAGAGTAAGCATCTCCTAACAATCAATGAAGAACAGTCCTAATTATGCATGTTCATCCTCTTCATAGTTTATCTTAAATAACATATTTTTTTTCAAGTCCTCTGGAGTGGGCCTGCTGCTAAAAAGGAATATCAATAATGAAGAGTTTGGCCTCAAACATTGGCATCTCAGGGTAAGTGCATTTTTTAAAAATAATAAACATTTTTATTTAAAGTTTTGAGTTCCAAATTTTATCCTTCCTTCCCTGCCTTCCATTCTTCTTTCCTGTGGTAACAAGCAATAAGATATAGGTTATATATGTACAATTATGTAAAACATTATTATATTATTCATTTTGTACAAGAAAACTTGAATAAAAGAAAAAATGAAAAAAAGTGAAAAATAGTATGCGTCCATCTGTGTTCAATGAATATCACTTCTTTGGAGGTGGATAGTATGCTATATCATTAGTCTTTTAGGATTGTCTTCAAATATTGTATTGCTTAAAGAAGTTAGGTCATTCACAGTTCTTCATCAAACAATATTGTTATTACTGTACACAATGTTCTCCTGGTTCTGCTCATACATACACACACACACACACACACACACACACACACACATATATATATATATATATATATATATATAAAATCAGTTCATACAAGTCTTTTCAGGCCTTTCTGAAACCATCCGGCTTGTCATTTCTTATAGTACAATAATAGTTCATCGCCATAATATACCACAGTTTGTTTATCCATTCCCCAATTGATGGGCATTCCTTTGATTTCCAAATTTTAGCCACCACAAAATGAGATGCTATAAATATTTTTCTTTTTTTTTTTGTGGGGCAATGGGGGTTAAGTGATTTGCCCAGGGTCACACAGCTAGTAAGTGTCAGGTGTCTGAGGCTGGATTTGAACTCAGGTACTCCTGAATCCAGGGCCGGTGCTTTATCCACTGCGCCATCTAGCTGCCCCCCTATAAATATTTTTGTACAAAGAGATCTTTTTTTCTCTTTTTGGGGATGTCTTTTTGATATAAACCCAGCAGTGGTATTGCTGGATCAAATGGTATGGACATTTTTATAGCCCTTTGGACATAGTTCGAAATTGTTCTCTAGAATGGCTGGATCTATTCACAACTCCACCAACAGTGGATTAGCATCCGAGTTTTTCCACATCCCCTCCAACATCCAATATTATTCTTTTTTGTTATATTTGCCACTCTGATAAGTATGAGGTGATACCTCAGAGTTTTTTAATTTGCCTTTCTCTGATAGTGATCTAGAACATTTTTTCCATATGATTAGAGACAGCTTTGATTTCTTTGTCTGAAAAATGCCTGTTCATATCCTTTGACCAATAAATAAAATTTTTGAGAGATGGGTCAATGAAACCTATATGCAGTGTCAGAGGACAGAACTAATAGCCCATATCATATCAAACTTTTATAGTACACAGTCACAAAACTTCATGATTTCCAAGTTAAAATGAGCTCAATTATAATTTATTTATTTCATAATTGGGTGGAAATTTGTGATAGGGCCAGTTGTGGTATAACATTATGAATTCACTATAAGATAATTTGAACAATTAAATTCAACTGAAGTTTGTTTCACCATCTTGAGTTCCTAATATTATATATCAAGGTAGTTGAGCTCCTAATTCTAAATGTTCACTGAAGTCCTATCAGAGGAAACAAGTGGTGACCTGCCAAGCTGACTTTTTGAAACACCAACCCTGGCTGTGAATAATAATTTTAGAGAAAGAAATAAAAAGACTGTAACTCCACAATCAATAGTCATTTAAACTAGCAAGATCAGAATGTAATTATCATACTTGCTCATTGATAGACTGAAGTTATAATCAAAATCCCTAAAGAGGAGAGAAGATGGCTACAATCAGGACTTCCTTAGTTTCCTTAAGATAATCGAGACAAAAACTAAGTACCATCTCAAGTGCTAGGATGTATTTTGTATCATACTTTGTCCATATTGCCTTGAAGAGATAACCCATTTATATACAGAATTAATAATGACAGCAGATAATTGCTGCTGAATTCTTTTTCCTAGAAAAACACAGTGTCCTACAGTATATGACTATTTACCCTGTTGGTGGTGGATAGGGGTGAAGGAAGAATGGAGAAGTCCAACAGTGCATGTGATTTACCCAATGTTTCCATAGTAGAACTCTGCAGTTTAGTGTTTATTCCAGATATGTAGTCTAGGTTCTAGGTCATGTTGTTGTTCAGTCAATCAATCATGTCTGACTCTTTGTGACCCTATGGAAAATGCTGTACATGGGGTTTTCTTGGCAAAGATACTGCCAAGGTCTGCCATTAACTTTTCCAGTAGATTAAGGCAAACAGGGTTAAATGACTTGCCCATGGTTGCATAGTCAGTAAGTGTCTAAAGCCAGATTTAACTCAGGTCTTCCCATCCAAAGGCTTAGTGCTCTACTTGCTCCTAATAATAATCAAATCTATTTTTTCCTACAATAGATATTTAGCAGCCACTTTTAGTCTTGGGAGGAATAACATCTAATATAGGATTCCTGCTTTAGGAAAACTTAGTAAACAAAATTTTAAGTGTAGAATGAAAGGCTGAGTTGTTTTCCTTTCCTTTCCAACATTATTTACCAAAAGATGTTTTCATTTTAAAAAATGTTCTCTAGATCCTTTTCATCTATAAAGCACAGATTCCATCACATTTTAACCTTCTCTGCCTCCTTTTATTTTCATGGACTATCTCTCTTACTTGGAATGGATTCCCTCTAAACCTCCATTTTTTGACATTCCTTTTCCTCAAGGTCTAAAACAGTCAATTATTCTGTCAGACAATAAGCATTTATCAAGTGACTACTGTATTCCAGGTACTGTGCTAAGAGTTGGAATATATGCAATACCTCCTCCACAATGACTTTTCTCACACCCAACTAGACTTAACTTCTCTCTACCAAGAATCTCGTGGGTCACTTTTTTTGAACTGGTAGTAATGACCTTCCTGCTCCTCTAAGCTCTTCCATTAATTATTTATATGATGTTGGGTAAGTAATTTTACATCTCTAAGCTTATGTTTCCTCATTAGAAAATGATCTATGAATCCCCTTCCAAACGTGACATTCATTGATGAAATAGCTCCACAGAAAAGGGAGGATTTGAGCAGGGTCTTAAAGGATGGGTAGGTGTTGGTTAAATCTGAAGGCAAAGATAAGCCAGTACAAATAGGAAAAGTGGAGAAGCACCAATTAACATATGTGTGTGGCGGGGTGGGAGGAGACATTAAAAAGACAGTCTGCCTATAAGGGCAGGAAGTTTTCACATCCAAATGAATGAATAAAGAAAGAAACATTTATTTAGTATGATGTGCCAGCACTATGCTGAGCACCAGGATTACAAATAAGGTGGGTCCTGCTAAGTGTGAATAAGGAATTGCCTTTAGTGTTTCTATCTCTTCAAATTTGCATTGGTTGAAGTGATAAATCTATAAAATATGGTAATTAGTTATACTTCATTGGAAAAATGAAGCACAAATTCGAAGAATGCAACCCATTGAGGAGATTCAATATTTTCTCTAGTCAGAATCTAGCTTACAAACAAACAAACAACAGATAATATTGGCCTTCATCTTCCAAACTGAAAAAGTTTGTTTCCAATTAATCTTTCAGAGTATGCTAAGATTATTCATTGTTATGATATTAAAAAAGAATAGAATGGTGTCAATTTGGCAACTCTCTACAAGTATGTATATAGAGAAAAGAAAGAAAAGTCACCCTCCCTCTCTGAAAAAAGAAAATCAGTCTACTGGTAAGTATTAGTTAGCCTCCTAAATCAATACATCTTGATCTCAAACTTAATAGGAACCAATGTTTGCTTTTGTCTCAGGGTTCAAAGTCCAGACTACAGTAGTTGGCTTTTAAGTTTGTTAGAGGCTTAATTCTTTTGCTCAAAATGAAATGAGGAATACATTAAACCCATGAGAGGAAAAACATGATTGATGAACTGGCTTATGTGACTACAGTTCCTTTAGCAACAAAAATATTTGGTAAGTTCACTCATTATTGAGATCAAGCAATGAGTCTGGTTCTAAATGACATAAAAATGGTTTGAGTTAGAGTCTGATAATTGCTATTTGCAGTGAGCATAAACTTTTTTTTGATGCGAGGAGGGGCCTGAATAAAAAAACATAACCAATAAAATCTGAAGTAAAGCTCACATCTGAGACTTAAGCTTCAAAGAGAGAGAGAGAGAGAGAGAGAGAGAGAGAGAGAGAGAGAGAGAGAGAGAGAGAGAGAGAGAGAGAGAGAAAGGGGGAGGAGGGAAAAGATGCATGAAGCAGGAGGAGTGGTTTTCCCAAGCTGATTTTTCTTACTGGGTGACCCAGCCTCGGTCGGAATGTTACCCATGTGACCAACACAGACCATGTCAGCAGCACAAAACAGCACAAAAGTGTGGACTTTCTGCAGCATCATTAAAATAATTGGCAAAAAACAAGTTAAGCTGCCCAAGCTCTTCAGAGAGGTTAATAAGTTTGTTGGAAGCCTACTTCTATAGTCATTTCCCCTCTTCTCTCTACCCTACCCTACCCCCAACCTCCTTATATCTTAAGGATAGACAGGGTATCTGTCAGCAAAGGAGGAATCAGGCTGGAAATACAAAGAATAAACCCTTTGTTTCAAGCAACTGAACAGTACACATCGTACCACTTAAATTTTAGGGCCACTGTTTATGACAACTACTGTTGGTTCAAGGGAAAGAATCTACATTCTTTTGAAGGCTCAGAGGTCTTTTCTAGCCCAACAAAACAAACACTTTCTGGTACTCTTAGATTTTCTGGTAGTGATGGAAAGGTAGGTGCATGTTGGTTGGGGGTTAGGGGCTGCTCTGTTTATTTGAGGCAAGTCATGTAGAGCTAGAGGAGAAAGAGGCATCTTCCATCAGAGAAGCAGCTGTGATACCAGTTTGAATAGAACATGGTTGAACATATACTCAATGAAACTGCCTTCAGACCATGCCAGTTGAATCACAATAGCAATTTGATTTGGTATCAGGAGAGAGAGAGAGAGAGAGAGAGAGAGAGATAGAGAGAGAGAGAGAGAAAGAGAGAGAGAGAGAGAGAGAGAGAGAGAGAGAGAGAGAGAGAGAGAGAATGATGAATGAATGAATTATAGAGGCCTCCTTGTAGCTCACTGCCCTTCATCCCCAAATCTCTTTAAGGTAAGAGAGTATTTCCTTTAATATCAAGTCCTCTGGCCTATTCACAATATTTCTTCTCCCAAAGCCATCAGTATAAATCAGTGCTGAGAAGTGATTGGTACCAGGGGTGTTTATGTCTTCCTTCACTTCTCTCAGGGGGGGTATGTAACCATCCTAATGCCAGATACAATTACATATTTCCACTGAGGAAGAGTTATCCCTTCAGCAGAGATCCAATGGTTTAAAATTTTCAGATAGGTATTTTGGAGATGAGAGATCCCCTGCAACATGAGAAACAGGGAATATAAAAAAGAACCAGAACAACAGAGAAAATCACAATATTCCTGTATTTTTTTAAAATGCTACTCAGTCAGCCATAATCAATAATTAGGGTTCAAAATTCATCCCTGAGAAATGTATAAAGAATGAACTGGGTGGGGGGACAGCTAGGTGGCCAAGTAGGTAGATAAAGCACCAGCCCTGGATTCAGGAGGACCTGAAGTTAAATCTGGATTCAGACAGTTGACACTTACTAGCTCTGTGACCCTGTGCAAGTCATTTAACCCTCATTGCCCTGTATCCTCCCAAAAAGAATGAACTGTGTTGGCCACTTCTTGAGGGTAACTTTCTCAGCAAAGACTTAATTAGTTCATATGCATAGGCACCCAGTTAATAACATTCAGTTCTATACATGTGGTACTCTAACTTTTGGCTGGCCATTTGATAAATATGTGTCATTAGAAACAAAATAGATCAATGGCATATGTATGGCTGGATCAATCCAAGCAATAAAAGTAGCTCATATTTGTATCATACAATGCAGTTAAAATTCTTTCTGCAAAATGACAGGTGTGTAGTCCCAGTTATATCAAGAGGAAATGAGGGCTTTGATAAAGTGACTTCTTATGATCATACAATTAAGCATTAGTGTAAACACTCAAATCCAAGTCTTCTGATTCTAAACCCAATGGTCTTTTGACTGATTCCTAATGCTTTATTCTACTAGAAATAGATTTTAAAGTGAATTGACCTGAAGGTGGGGATTTCTTTTCTTGTATCTGTGATTTCTTGGTACAGGGAGCCCCCAGTGCGGGGCTCATTTATAATGTATAGTCTTAGAGAGTTGTTTGGCACTGAGAGGATTAGTGACTAACTCCTGGTCACACAACTAACCTGTCTCAGAAGCAGGATTTGAACACAGGACTTCTTTACTCCAAGGCTAGTCTTCAGTTTTCCATTATGGGGAATTAATTTTTATTAGATGATAATGAATTAGATTTGGATTTGGTAGGTCAAAATTCATCACTGGTTATATGGGGTGTGTTTATTATACTGATTACTGAATTGCCTTTAGAATTGTTTATAATTATTCAATTCTAACAAAAATCCCTGTTGAAGTTAAGTATCACTATCTAGAGACTCCTTTTTTCTTTCAGGCCCAAGGTAGTTTCCAATATTTCTACAATCGGAAGAAAAGCCAAGAAAATATGAGATTCCTATGTCCTAGAAGTAGCTGAGTGTAAAGGGAGAGACAAATATATTGGAAAGATGAAATGGGTGTCAGAAAAAAAGCCAAACAAAATATATGAGTAATTTGTTTTTCTCTCTTAAGAATCATCAAGCTTCTGAAGACCTTAAAAATAAGGTGATGAGGAAGAGGAGGAGGAGGAAGAAAAGAAGACAATGGTGACTAGCTATTTTTCAACCATATCACTCTAATTCTACTATCTACTCCTACTGAATAGTACACATTCGGCATCATCATTCAGCAAGTACAATGGACATGTGTCTGGTGGATGTAAGCAAGTATAAATGAAGAATTGCACACAGAAGTAGTATAAAGATTTTCCTTTGGGGTGGGATGTGATTGGGGGTGGGGGGGTGGGCTGTGTGGAGATGAACCAGTTACCAAGTAAGAACAAGGCATAATCAATGGACAGCCTTTGTGCACCACTGGCATCCACACAATGTCATGAGAAATAGAAGAACCACCACACATATGTTAGGTTAACCTCAATGCAAGGACTTGGGGGAAGAACTGGATTAGAGTTGTATAGAATGGGGAAGAATGGATCAGCATCATTTGATGAAGGGAGGATCCACATCAGTGAACAGAGGTGAATTGGTGAATTATGCAACTTCTCTGTATCTCAGTGAACTGAACTAGATAATCTCTAAGATTTCTTCTTCTTCTTACATTCTGTGGCTCTACAACCAGGGCCAGCCTATATTTGGTGATGAGTTTTTCTATCAGTTTTGTTTGGACAGACAGCATACTTGTATGAGTGGGGATAGTAAAGAATCCTTGGCTATTTTTAAGCTATAAAAACAGGCTTGAAGTATGATAGAAATGATCTCTAAAAAGCATTTTAAAGGAAATTAATGAATATTTATGAAATTTCATTCCACAATGTTATAAAGTAGTATCTATGTCAGATCCTGGGACATTTGGCAAGTGGCCACCATAGATAAGAAGCAAAACTGTGTTCTCCTGAAATCAGAATGGAGGCCATAGGCACTCAGAAGAAAACTGTGACAGAAAGATTATGTGTATGTGGTTTTAATAACAATATGATGATGATGGCAAGAATATTTTTCCCAAGCTGGAAAGAGGGATTGAAGGATAATGAGAGGCCAATCTGTCAGGAGGGGAAGGTTGGGGACTTAACTTGAAATAAATATGATCATGAGATTTTTAGAGCCTTCTCTGTCTAACTGACATAGTTAAGGAATAATCTTGCCAGGACAGGATTTGCTGATATGCTGGGACCTGGTGAATTTATCCCATCTCCACTTCCTCCTCATTCTGTGCCTTACCATTCCCTAGTTCCCCTTGGGACTGTTTTATTATTGTTAAATCTTCATTGTTTACTGTCTGTACTTTCACAATGGTTTCTGTCTCTAGGAAAAGATAGGCTTATTTTTATTGCAATCTGAAGGACCACACTATGGTGAAGGACAAAGGAAAATCCATGTATAAATAACTTAAGACTTAACCAAAAGCCCATATGGAAGGTTTCTCTTTTTTTCTTGAGATAAAGAGAGGCTTTTCACCTATTAAAATTTCAAAGTTAAGAACTTTCCAGGCACTTTAAACCCAACAGGATCCAATATTTCTGGGAATCAATACTGCCAAGATTAGGGACTATTTCTCTAAGTTCCTCTTGGTCTTGCTTGGTCAGTAAAATAAAGCTAAACTAGACTAAAAACCTACACTCACCCCTAAAAAAAGACCAAAAAAATGCAAACAATTTCCTGGTTGGAAAACATAACTGCCATTGTTTTTGCCTGGTTTCTGGGTAAACTAAGAGAAATAAATCAAAAGGGTTTATTTTTCTTTATTTTGTTCTTATTTTAAAAGAGTGGTATCATTTATTCATTTAAATGTCAGTTTCTCCTTCCTTTAACATCATCAACAGAGCCCCTCTCAGGAATCAAAGAGAAACATAGATCTAACAAAGGACATTATGGAAAGGCAAGAAGGTACCTTGCATACAGTGAACCAGTTACAGTGACTTTCTCCCATGATTTCTCCCATTTAAAATGTAAGAAGTTGGGCAATCGCTGCCTTATTCAACTGGGTTCTCTGCACTATTTCAGTGCTTAGCATAGTGCCTGGCACATAATAGGTGCCTAATTAATGTTTTTTGACTGACTGGCTATAGTTATTGTTCCTTACCATATTCTGTATATATTCACTGTATATTCTTTTCCCATCCAGTAACTTAAAAAAATACATTTAAATGCTAGAATTGCATAATCATGGTCAGAAGGCACTTGTGATAAATTGTTGTTTGCATGTGAAAATTATATGAGACATTGTTTTCCATTAGCTTGAAAATACTCAACTTTGTTGGTTCTAGCCCTTTTCTGTTGGGCCATCTACCTTGCATTCTGCTTGCTTCCTCTCTAATCTGTAATTTTATAAACCAAAAAGAAGTCATCAATGGACATTAAGATAGCACTTATACCTAGTACTTATATGAATGTGATCTCATCATTTTGGTCATTTCCTAAAGCAATATAGATTGATACTCATCCATACCTACTTATCCTATATAACTGTAATTCATACCCTCCCATAAGTTCACTGTTGGAGGTTCACCCATTTAGTGTATTGAAGGCTCTATTTAATTTCTACAGACATGATGAGAATAGCAATGATATAATAGAAATGGTAAACTTTATGTACATATAGGAATTTTTGTTTCTGTGACTTTTTATAATAACCCAGAGAAATCAAAAGCAACTTGATAGCAAAAAAGATGTAGGAAGGTTGTGTGATTTGTGAAATATGCACACATACACACACACATACACACCCAGGTAAAAAGCTGAACCATTGATAGAACTATGGTTCTGATAGTTGTAGTCATTTAGATCACCTTTAGATAAACACTGAGCAAATAATTTAGGAGATAATCATTGTGG